>NC_061529.1:18485000-19685000 GCF_022379125.1 Scophthalmus maximus | reverse complement strand
CTAAATCAATTGAACTAAAAGTTGAGCAGATTTATTTTTTATTCAGCAACAAATTTGTATTTACCTGTTTAACAGTGAAACACATCTTCTTGGATCAATATTTGTCTAATGCAGGGCTGCTGCCTCAATCATTATTTGCTCTATTGGATCTTGTTAAACTTTTTTCCTTATTAGGTTCTCAGAGGAATGGATCAGGTCCCCACCACCCAGCTCTTGAGCCGAATTGCCTAAACTACATATACACCCTGCAGAACATCTTCAACATCTACAGAATGGACTACGGACCTCTGAGGAGCAGAACAGAAGAACAGTAAGTTTGTAATTAATAGATGTTATGAGATACAACTGCATAAAATAAAGTAAAAACAGTTTTTAATATGACAGAGCCACAGAACAAATCAAGAAATGAGAAAAATTATTTCCTTCAAAATATCTTTATCTTTTGCAAATGTAAGGAAACCAGAAATATACACATATACAAAAATATATCTGTAGAGACAATTTGCAACTGCAATAATGCCTCATTGTTTTTCTCGCAGTTGGTGCTGTGGGACGCCACAACAGGGTCGTCCTCCAGATCCGCCAGGAGTTTCCTGATAAAGCTGACTAGTATGTTTGCTTCCGACCGCCCCTTGACTTAAGCCTGACATGTGGCGAGCAAACACTTCGTCCTTTGATGGCCTGTCATATTGGGATGACAGATCCTTGGGGATGGGGATTTTTTTCATCTCCTCCACAAATGATGCTGGGTCCTTAAACACCATCCTAATCAAATCATCCACATAATCTGTAAAACATTTCATTCATTCATTCATTTTCTAGTGTTTTCCATCTTTGTTTACTTAAAATGTTCAGAATTATTTATTATTCATTTGAATTTGTTATCATGTTTGTAATAATAAAATTGTGTTTTACTTACTGAATGTGGGTTCTGTTTTAACAGGCTTTGGGGTGACTTAACCCTTCTTTGTCATTAAGAGGGGGTCTTAATGCCCATGGATGATTTGAATGTGGTTAAACATTGAAGTCCATTTGGCCACCTTCTCAGACCCTGAGGGTGAAGAGGTTGCACTCCAAAAGACGGATTTTGTTGGTAGCTCTTGTAGCTCCAGCAATATAAAAAACAAGATAAAGATAGGGAAAATGTGGATCACAAATATATATTTTTTTTAAATATCGAAAGATGTAATTCATATATAATATATATTTTGCTGTGTAAACTACATAACAAACATGCATGTAACCAGACGAACAGAACACAGAGGGAACAAAAACCCCCCACAGTATATTATTTTTACTTGAAGCATGAGCCCTGGTTGTCTAGCTCGGAACCAAATATATTGAGGGACAAGAGTAAAGGAATTCATATAAGGATGTACACACACAGCCATGCTAGCGATAGTACAGTTTAGAACATAGACCGGGTGGAACCGGTGACCCTCGCTCAACTCCTTAGTCTAATTTGCCGTCATCTACAACAGGTCGAAGTGTATCCGAGGCAGTTATTCCAAACCGGATGTTTGGAAAGCAACCGAACATCAAAACAGCCGCATCAAACTGGCCACACGTTACACAGAAAGGCAGCATTCTGTGTAACGTAGCTGTTCGTGTTGTCTGTCAAAACATGGATGGAATTAGTTTTAACAAAGTTATATCGACCGTGTCTTAAATTTCTATCAGGGAAATGTTATTTTGCGATAATTATCTTTATCGTTTTAACGCCCCGCCCTACTGTCTGCCATATCCTTTGCTTTCAAAATCCAATATCATTTAAAAGTCTAATGTGTCCTATAGGCACACAACAAACAAAACATGCAAGAATTAAATCACCTTTCCAAATACCAGCCAGGCCTGTCGTCTCCAAGTGGCGTTTTAACTTATTCGGCTTCGTCTGAAACTAATATCTTGAGACACACAACACACTATGGTCTCTATTCATCACAAACCATTGTACCCGTGAAGCCAAGGGCAAGACAGTGCCTCGTCATATTTTCTTTGTTTTGGTAGTTTGGAAGTTTGGTGTAGATTCATCATTTGCTGTCACTTACTTTGCACTCCTTTTACAAACTGGTTCATGCTTTACTAGCAGTGCATGCCGCACTGCTAGTAAACCAGTTTTGGAACCACTGGTTTAGCTTGAAGTGAAGAGAAGCCTAATGCATGCAATGCTTTAAGAAGATGTAAATTGTGAAGAACCCACCACAGACCCTTGTGGTACCCCCTTATTTACCCCAATGAAGGTTTTTTGAGAGCACCTCTACAGATTGGGTGACTTCAGTAAGACAAATGTAATCATGATTTAATTTTTTGTCATAGAAAAGACAGAGGAGAGGCAGAGGGGATACTCAGGACAGAGGAGGAGAGAGGTGTCAGGGCGGACTGGGCCCCTCTTCCCTCTTTTGTCTCCCCTCCCAGGCCTACCGAATCATGCTCCAGGTTGAGAGGCCGGTCAGAGACCACATCTACCCAGCAGAGAGGTCCAATGGCAGCGGCAATGCTCCAGACAAGATCCATGTGTCTCAGGCTGTACAGCTGCTTCTCCAAACAGAGGCTCTGCTGCTAGAGAGGAGGGACAGGCAGAGACTGGCCAACAGGATGCAGTTGCAGGAAATGGTTGGTGAAGTGGAAGGACTAGTGTTGATACCACCATAGACTTTTATTTTTTAATTGAATGAATACATTTTGCATTCTGCACTTGATAAGGGTCTATGAGGTCCAATTCATGACTTTCATTTTATTAATCAAATTGCTGACATTTTTGTGTAAGACATGTTCTATAATATATTTAAATGTATAAGAACGAGGAAACCTATTCCCATTTTAACTGAAGCCAAAATATCTAGGATACAAATGCTGCCATCTTTTGCTGGTAACGTCCTCTGGAGCCAAAGTCTGTGCTGTAGTAATCAGTAACAAGGTCATGTTGATGCACCAATCAGTCTGTTTTTTATCATGAAAAAACTTCTTATAGCAGCAAACAACTAACCAAACCTATCAAAATACTTGTACCCTGCTGTACATGAGGGTAACAGAAACCAATTTTGGGAAAAATGTATTTTATGTGTACCTTTATTTATATTTTGTCCCATGTGCTTGTCCCATTGAGGGGGTGGGGTTTATAACCTATACTTCCGCTATCCACCAGCGGGCGATCAAGATGTTTTGGGTTCACTTTTGGGAGCTGTTATTTGTTGGAAATGGCTAGCCTCTCGTCCAAATATTATGGCAAATATACCTCTAAAGTCATGTATCACATTTATTTAATTTGTACACCTACAGAAGTGTAAAGCTCAAGCTATTATATGCCTAAGCTATTGCCAGAGAGGAGTGGTGCATTGGTAAACACACAAACACGAAACCAAAGTGAGTTTAAAGGATTTTTTTATTTATTTATTTTTATTCTTTTCCTTTTTTTTGTATAATAAAAGTACACAGAGATGTTGAATTTTATCGCTCAACCTAGGCAATTTGAATGCAGAAGGTACAGCTGACTTTAAATGTGTACCATACGTTCTTGTCTGGTATGTTGACTGAACAATAATTCAGAGGATTTGTGAAACCACTTTTAAAAGGCAATTTCCCAATGTAAGGTTCAAAGAGTGTTTTTATTTTTTAATATTTTTTAATAGACTATATTATCATGAAGAATTAACCACCAGTAGTTTCTGCATGTAGGAGTTGAGCCACTTCTGTCTCTCCATGGAGGTGAGGAGCTTGCTCTTCTCTCTGAAGGCCGTGTCATCAGCAACCACCATGTTCCTCTTCACCACCCCGTCTCGCTGAGAAGACCATTCAGCAGGCAACGCCTTTCCCATTCTAGCAATATACAGACCAAGACCATGAGATTAGCAACAAGAAAACAACCCAGGGTCTTCACTGACACATTGCCGATAGAAAGTATTCAGATTCCTGTTGGATTTTAAATGCTAAAATTACAATTTTTGCCCCTCAATTCACACAATAACGCATAGTAATGACAAATGAAAACATGTTTTTAGAAAATTGTGCAAATTGAAATTAAAAAATTCTCCTGTACTCAAGTATTCAGACCTTTTGCTGTATCATTTCTGCTTTGATTATCCTTTAGATGTGACTACTACTTGATTGGAGTCCACTTGTGGCTAATTTGAACACTCTTAAGGTCCCACAATTTCACTGCAGCCATTTTGACATCAGAAACTGACATCCAAGGAACCGGGATTAAATTGTCGTGAAGCATGGATAATGGCAAAGTTATAAAACATTTTCCAGAGATTTGAGCGTTCCCAGGAGCACAATGGCCTCAATAATTTGGAAATTTTTGGAACCAGAGCCCTTCCTAAGTTGGCTGTCAATCAAAACTGAAACCGGGCCTTGGTCGAAAGGTGACCAAGAACCCATTGGCTTAGTCTTATGGAGATTCAGGAGTCCTCTGCAGAGATGACAGAACCTAGTAAGAAGGACAATCTCAGCAGCACTGCATCAATCGGCCTTTATGGTAGAGTGGCAAAACCAGAGGGCAGGGATGTGTTCAATGTGATGAAAATGGGCTATCCCGAGCATCATTACAGCTGAAGAATGCAGCTAAACTGGATGAGTTGCAAGGACAAATGCTGTTGGATCAAGTTAATACTTCAGCAAAGTGTGGTGCAGCTTCCACAAGGCCGCATTCTGACAGAGACAATCTTATGCAGGCAAGTTTTGTGGTGAGCAAGCTAACGAGCTGAAACCTCATTCAGTAGGAGACTGAAGGAAACTTGTTGTTGCTGTGGAGTATTGGATAATGTAATGCTCTGCACTGTTATTGATGCAAACCTTATATGTTGCGCAATAGTGCCCTCTAGTGGCATTTGCTAAATATTGTTTTTCGGCTTTTCTTGCACTCATTCTACCAGTGGGTCTGGTCGGTCCGTGTTGTAATCCGTAATGTTCCTTCATGCCAAGGCAATGTCTGTAATTAGCAGCTTTATGCAATGTGTGTTGACTTACCCCAGATGTTGTTTTGTGCTTGTGTAAGAGACTGTTTTTTGATATAATCGGTCGGCAGCTAAAAGGTTAGACTAGCATGACTTTTATATTGAGCTCTGTTGCAGGTAGCAATATGCCAGCATGGGTTGCTATATGCACTATAGGTATGTATGCACTGTTAACTGCTTTGTTTATTGTTCGTGTAAAATGCTCATGTCTGTTTTCTGTATTGTTTTGCAGTTTGACTAATTCTTAAGTAAACTTCATAAAAGTCAGCAGCTTGTCGTGGAGTTTCTTTGGGACTGTTTAGCTGCTGGGATAGCTAGCGTCAGGAGATAGCAAGGCCTACACAGATAAAGTAAAATTGTTTTAGTGTCAGATTGACGACATTTGAATTAGTTGGCATGAGATAAGTGCTGGACATCAGTTGATTTTCTTTTTCTACCTTTGGTCAAAGCCTGAGTATCATCTCTTTAAGACATTGAATATGGGTATTTTCTAAAGATGCTGAACTTAAAATAAAAATATCCTATGACAGAGGATACGAAATTAGGGTTTAGTAACTGATAGATGTTGGAGTTGGCAGACGGCTCTACAAACAGAAGAGCCGTCTGTCAGAAGATATGTAGCCATTCCTATAAATTCTTGCATGTAAGCCTACTGTTTTTAAAGTGAGTTTTACACAATAAGCCACACATTGAAACAATAACTGATTTTAATGTTTTTGCTGGTCAGTCAATTTTTGACATCGTCAAGCCTGTGAAGCCTGTGAAAATAATTTAAACTACAAAATATTTACACATTACTCATGGTTCAGAATTAACTTCTGAAAACACCAATCTGATCAGTGTATGTACTGATATGAGACAAGTTATTAAACATTTATATCAATGGATACAACATCCACATTTCATTAATGTTAAGTATTAATTAGTCGTATTTGATTGTAACTTAGTAGTAGTGTTTCCCCTCATTAACAATTACCCTGTGTCTGCCCTCTCTGGGGCAAAGAGCCACGCCTTGCTGTCGGATGCTGCTTTGAGGCTGGGCACTGACATCATTTGAATGCTCCAATCACGGAGAGAGGAGGAAGGGAAGAGGAGGTCCCAGTCATGATGTTTAGGTTCTTCTGAAGCATCAGTACTTCTGGAATTGGATAAGAGGACACTTACTGATTATTTGGGAAACTGGGGAAGTGCAGCAAAGAGAGCAATTTAATTGTATTACTGTAAAATTCTAAAGTATGTAACATGGTGTAATCCATATACCATGTGTCCAATTAGATTACTTTAAAAAATATATATAAATAAGTAGAACAGAGAAAAAGAAAGGAATAGGACTAATGTTCCTATACTGACATGAGGTATACTGACATATTGGTTAGCTCTTTGGTCTATAAGTTCAGCATTTAATTACTCAGAACTAATGTACCAATAATGGCTATAGTGAGTAGTGAGTAACCACCTGAGAGGTATTCGAGGCTGCTGAGGGAAGCCGGATGCCGCCAAGGTCATACCCAAAATGCAAAGCAACTGGAAGGATGTACGGGGGAAAGCAGGCTGTTTAGACATCCTAAAAAATGGTGATAATAAAACATCCTTGAAACACCTTAACTGAGTTGTGTCTTGATTGATTCTAAGTGCTCCCATATGCTACTGCTCTTGCAATGTTTTAGATTCTCTGTATGACCGCCAGTTGTTGCAACCTCATAGTTACAAATAATCAATTAAAAAGGAAAGAAAATGCAGTTTGTCATGCACCTGTTCCAATACTTTGACAATTAGAGTGTACTGTATATTTAACTATAAAGCTATATGAGTAATGATAAATATTTTTTTTAAATTAACTGTACAGTATGTGTACGCACAGGAGTTGAGAAGATTTCATTTTGAGGTGATGGGTATGTCCCAATATAATTTATTCTATTGTTTTAAATATTTTTTTATTATGAGGCATAATTTCAAAGATATCAAAACATTGTGTTGCAAAGCTTTTTCATGTAAACAAAAACAACATAAAAAGACACAGAAAGCCACTTCAAAATAATTAGATTAAGAATATCACTTTCATAACATCATCAACAGATTCTTAAATTTTTCTTTCAAATATATGTAAGACCTCGAACTTCTCTGCTTCTTTACCCCATCTCCATCACTGGACTGAATTTAAGATTTGGTTCCTTCTGTGAGATGAGAAACTGAAGGTTGTCAGATTGTCTAATACATTTCTAACTTGTCTTTAATGATTAATCAAATATCCTGAGGTGAAGCTTGACCAGGACACCCTGGAAGAAGATATACAGTATTGTATCTAAATGGGACCTTCCTGGTAAAATAAAGGACAAATAAAGAAAGAAAACAGTTGAAAGAAACCAGAAAAATTTAAATAATTGCTGAGATGTGTTTATATGCAGCTTTATTTTAATTTTCACATTTAGACACCTAATAAAGGTTTTTAAATATTGCCAGAAAATGTCAATAATGTCATATATCATAATTTGTCTCTTCACTCACATCGCAAGGACTTCCGTATTGTTTGTTTTCAACAGCATGTGTAAAGAAAATCCTTTACACATGTTGAAAAGTTCAAATCAAACATGTAAAGAAATACATATATATATATATATATATATAACACTTGTCAACCTAGGGATTGAAACACGTACAATTACATAAAATTATTTCCTAAGACTGATTTGTTTTTATTCCTTTTAGACATTAATATTACAGAGTAAGCAAACTTATCTTAAAAGATGTCATCATATCTATGTACTTCACTGGAAACTCTTCATGCTTTTGGAAATGAAGGATAAACTTTTTCTGACACAGAATCTTTGGTTCTAAAAGGGGCCAGAAATGTTTTGGCACCTGACATCGCCTCCTTCATGCTGCTGTCAGGACCATCTGTATAAGTCAAAGTTTCCTGACAGCCTTGGAGGGTTTATTGATTTGTTTAAAAAAAATAAAGAAATGTAAGACCACATTACCAGAAAGTTTATTTCATGACATCGTGGGCCAATGAGCCTGTAATGGCCAACAACTGTTGAAAGTCTATTATCTTTAGTCCATTACATGTTCATCTGGAACCAACCTCTAGCAGTCATTGTCACGGTGAGATAATATTTATGTTCTTTGCAAACTAATGAAAAATATGTGAATTCTTTTCACTTGGAATAAACAGTTTATAGACTAATGTGCTCAAAGTAAAATTGGCTTAAAGTTGTTAGTAGGCCAGCAGCTGGCTGGTTTCTTACCTCCTCCGCTGATGGACTCGTTCTTGTATTTGTTAATTGCTTGCAACAGCGAGCAGCCTATTAGAGTTGGACTTCAGAGATTAGATGTCAGTCGTCATCCAAGCCGAGAAACACCACCAAAGGAAGGAACTAACCACAGCAACAGAAACTACTTTGTGCAGTCAGGTACTTTCATTTTTGTTGCTGCATCCTCTCCACAATTTATTTCTACTGCTTCCTCTCTACAATATATTTTGACTATGTCTCATCTAAACGGAAAAAAGTTTGGATGCAAAAATTCCCCTTGGGCGTTTTTGTGTTGCTGCTGTGCTCTTTCCACATCTACAGTGGTTGAATATCACCAGTTTCTTGTCTTACATACTTATATACCCTGGACTGGAGTGAGTTAACCCCCCCCCATCCCCCAAACCCACCCACACATGCTTACACACCCCTCACCAGATCAAGCCAACTTTGAATTTGCTTTGTTGCATGTGAGAGGAAACCCCTTGTGGAAGCGATGTTAGCTTGTTAGTGTCCCAGTTCATAGACTCTGAGTCATTGTGCTGTGGTATAGAGCCCAGCATCTTATTACTAAAATCATTATAGTGCACGAGTGAGTTTATTCATAAGCTGTGTGAGCTGAATCAAACACTGGACATTTCTCTCCAAGACAATGTGTACTTGGGAAACATAATCTTGTTTGAGCATTAAGACATGTCGTATGAAATAAAAAGGACATTCATTCTGCAATTACTGATTGGACTGATGGTTGATGATTGCTGCTGTTTGTTTGTGAGCAGGTAGTGTACAGTAGGTTTTTAAATCACCATCCACCTCCCCAGTAATAAATCCGGCCAAAATTGCATGCGCTTTTACGCACATTGTCCGTGTGTGGACATTCGAACATGTGACACATCAGGTGACCGGTTTCATAGATAGTGGGTACAAAAGAAATGTACACCCATATATCGAATTATTCGCTCCCGCTGAAACTGCTCATCGGCTTCCTCGACTTTGCAAACCTCCTGAAACCTGAAAATTCTAACATATTTAAATATTTAAATACCGTCCACAGAAGCGTTGTTGTATTTTAAAGTGGTGCTTATCAGCTAAGTCTGAACTGTGACATTTTTACGTGAAAATGGATTAAGTCTAATATGGTTTTGCTAATCTGATTGGTTGAAAAATTACAAAACGAACATATTTGGGAAGATTATGTCAAGGGAAAATAGTTAAAGCCATGAGGCGATAAAGACTTCTTAAAAGCTCATCAGATGGGATACTGAAATGTCAGCTACAGGTTTTGTCTTTTAACACCTGTTTTAAGCATATTTTTTTCATATTTTGTGGCATCATTAGAAGGACACTGAATTAGCTATTAGAAGCCAACCATGAGGTAGTAACGTTTTGCATCCCCTGGAGGCTTTTGGCTTCATGTTCATGTCTATTAAATACCATATCCTGTAATTTCGTAGGGATGGAGGGAAATCGCCCAACTGTAAGGGTGAGTAAATTTAGGAGGGACCACATGGAGTATTTTCTTCTCCTTTGTGTTCGTGAAAGGCCTGTACATTGATGAACCACATCTAATCAATCAGACAATTTTATAGACCATTGCACACACTAACAGTGTCAGTTTGAGACAAGTATATTAGACAAAATGGAACATCTGCTCGATGCAGTTGGAATTAGTTAGCTTGAAATGTTTAAGAAAGTGAAGAATTTCCATGGAAATACTGACAAATAAACAAACCAACAGACAGGGGCAAAGACATATGTCCATGGCAGAGGTAATAGCTAATGCACATTTGACTAGACTGTAGGTCAACCTACCGGGGTATTTATTGCATATTCTGTATATATGCATACAAAACAATAAAGAGGTTTCATCATGTTATCTTTATCATCTCATATTACTTTACTTACAGCCTGGGCAAAACTGCAGACTAAAGCCAATCTTAGAATACATAATCAGTTTTAAATAGTGTTTTTCTGTTTGTCAGAATGGAAAAACCTTCCATCTCCATACATCAGATTTACAGGAAGTACAAATATAACTGGATGTGTCCATTGCTTTGCCCCTGGATCATGAAACATTTTCTGTATGGAAGCCTCCTGAAATGGAGAAAAAAAATGAAAAGGTGAAATGGAGATTGCAGTTTGAACAGGAAGCTTGTTACCAAGGTCCTCGTTATGGTTGGAGTTGGAAATGATGTTGCAAGGACAGGAAGCAGCTGGTCTTAACAATGGCTCTGCAAAGCTCTGATTTTAAAGAGCATAACAAGCTTCACTCATAAAGCCTGGGTCACCTCACACTACATGTCCTAATCAGATACACTGTCAGCTCCCATCTCTGCCCTTAGCACTGTTGGTAGGTGACGTTAAAGCAATGACAGAACTCTGGTGTGAATCTCGATGTTTTGTTCATGTTGGGTTTTGAGCAGTTGTGATGTTAAAGCTTGTTGACACCCCTGGCCATCATGCCTACCATCCATTGCTGCTCAATATAGATGGTTTTTATCACAGGGTTGGGAGTTTATTATGTCTCTGCTTTATCAAGGCTTTATAACTGATCTATAAAGCATTTGTGAATCATTATTTGTTAATTGATTTTGGAACCATTGTCCATTTGGCAAACTGTGAAAACCTGTTTATTTCACAGTACAACCAGTATAGAAAAAAAAGTCACACATAGCTGCTACTATATCTGTTTTAAATTAAATTCAAGTTTAAAAATGGCTTATAACTGATCAGTATTTGTGAATCATTAAAAAAATGCATCTCCTTGTTAAGCCCCCTCCCTCCAAAAACACCAAAAAGAAACAACAACAACACAGCATTTGGAAACTCAAATCCAGTTTATTTACAGTACAGTCAATATCAGTTTATAGAGAATCATGGAAGGAAACTTGTATTGGTATTGGTCAATATAACTTCTATTTACTCTGATTTATGGAAAATGTCACATTTTTCCCTTTACACAAGTGTTTTTGGAGCTAGTTATCACCAAGTAACATTAATCTAGATACTTTAGACTTGTTTTTAAGAGAAATTACAGATTTATCCTGTTAATATAATCCTGAACCTAGTAATCCTAAATAATCCGTACTTTACTTTAATCTACCTCTTTTCGAAGCAGATGTGTTGAGCATCAGATAGAGTAGAATCAGTATCATAATGTATAAACAGTATATACATGTTCATGTATGTGCATTGTAGAATGGATTTGATCTTCTATAAAGCCATATCCTCCTGCAGTCCCTGGGGTTCCAGACCCCTTGTTGAGGCACAAAATCTGTCTTTATCTGTTAGTTTTCTCATTTTACGTGGCCACTGCTGTCTTTGGGAGTGTATGCAGCATCAGACCAGTCAGCCCCTTATTACTTCATAGGAACGGAGTCATACCGTATCTGTTTTCGTCACACTCCAAGTCCTTTGAGATATCTTGCATGCAAAAATCCTTACATTTAAATCAGAATTAGATTAATATTTCTGGTTCATTTTGTTGATAGTTGCCATGGTGATACAGCAGATTCCACTGTGTTGCAGGATCAGTTACAAGCTAATCAGACTCTCCTCTACCGCCTCTGGCTCCACTGTGATTTGGTCAGCAGCAAAGAAGCTATCTGCAGGTGGAGCTGGGGGCAAGTCACTGGGGCAGCTTTGGCCGGGCTGTTTGCTGGGTTGGTTGACAGGGTGATAGACAAAGCAGTAGGCTCCGGGTTGGCAGCTGTTCTTTACACTGAGGGCCAGCTCAGTCGAGGCCAGGGGCCGCTGAACACCCTCCATATACACACTGAGTGTGTATGAGTCTGCAGGAGAGAAACAAGTAGGCATCAGGTTACCCAGATGAGTCATAATAATGTAGTGTTAATATAATAGTAGTGCTACAGCCACACTTTCCCACAAGAACAAATTCTAGAAACCAGCATAGAGCCTTAGCACTAATGCTAAGCATATAGGTTGGAAGCAAACTTTAAATAAATACTTACTGGAACCTCAAATCTCACTGATTAACCTGCCATATTTAGTTTGTCTCATATTTGCACTGTTACTATTTTTGGACAAACATTTCACAGTTCATCTGTGCAGAATTTTTGCCAAACATACAGTAACAGCCTCACAGTCCACCCCAGTGTTCTTTATCAAAAACTGGTTCTTAGATAATTGAATTGACACTGCAGATCAGTTTTCATGGTAAAAAACTTCTTTACCATTTTCTGCTGTGGAGCAGCTTTGTCATGTCTCAGAAAATAATGTACTTTTCAGTTGCATTATGGGAAGTGTATGATCCAGCATTTTGGGGTTTGAGCCATACTAGGGAGAAAAAGTAAGGATATCTGATAACTCGTATTTTAAACATGTCTCTTAAAAATCCCTTTACTTTATGGTAAAGCAATATTATATTTTGAATATTTAAATCTGGGATAAATGGTTTTAAATTCATGTTGTTGTGGTGTTGTTCGGGTGAAGGAAATAAATTAAAATATAAAACCCCAGATCGGTCTTCCAGACGTTCACCTTGTTCAAAGCGTGCTCCACACTGCTCAGTCAGCTGCTCGATGTTCGTGGTGGGGAGGACACCCAGAGTCCTTGGGTTGGTTCCGATCTCAGGACAACACACTGTCAGAAAGTCCTATACAACACACACACACACACACACACACACACAGTCATATTGTGTTCAAGCCATAGTGCATAAAATGTCTGGCAACATTTTTCAATTGTCCATCTTCTGTGTGATTTCTCTGTTTACACAGAAAAATTACATTTTTTCCCACAATGTAAACCCTAAAGTTTAAAAGGGAAGACTTGTTTTAAGGTCAGGTGAAGGTTATGGTTGGTTATGATAAAAGTAAGTCTTCAGGCAATTAAGGTTAGTTGATGTAAAGTCCTTTGAAGTCTCAGAGATGTGTGCGTACCCGAACAGATCCTTGAGCCATGCGCTCCTGGTTGAGTGTGCGTCGTCTCTCCCAGCGGTGGATGGAGTCCTGAACCTCTCTGCTGAGCTGCCGTGTTGCTGATCTCTGCTGGTCAAAAGTCTTAATGTGCTCCAGAGCCCCATAGGTGGTCGTCAGATAATAGGAACCTGCACACCCACAGACATTATCAGTCATGTAATAGACACAGATACATCACTGGGAAGAAACGTTTACTGGGTTAAAAGTGCATGTGTCAGTGTACCCACTGATGGACTGGCCATCTAGAATTTGGGCAAATGCCAGAAGGGCCGCCCTCTATATGGGCCGCTCAGAATGTATTTGATTATTTTCAAAAAGTTATTTTATGAATGCAGCCACAAACACATGCCTTCATGGAGTCACTTTTAAAGAATGAGACTGTTTTGACTGCGCAAGTGTTGCTGCGCATGTCCTCGCACTTGTCAAAGTACCTCCAGACAAGCGGGATGGATCTCCTGGATGCCCATCGGATGGCTTAAGAAAAACAATAGTAACTGAAAAACTTTTTGACATCATAAAAGAGACCGCAGACAATTTTGTGAACTGGGCAAACACAAAATTTCTAAGTGAGGAATCTGACATGAAAGTACAGGCCGCATTGCCAGCAAAACACACTAAGAAAAGAAAAGCTATTCCAGGGGAGTCTGGTGATGCAGCGGAAACAGCTACAGACTCATTGTTGGTGTATAGAATTAATATCCACAACGTCATCCTCGATACAGCATCAGAATGAAATCATCGCCGGTTCCTGCAGCACAGGGAACTTTGTTGTTCTAGCGTGTCTTGATCCTCGTAATTTCCCACTGAAAAAAGCCCAAATGCTCTTCAGACCATAAGTAAATACCTCCAGCTTTACATTTGACGAAGATGCACCATTCAACAGTTGACAATTCACACTCTAGGTTGTCAAATCTCACCATACACTGGGACAGTTTAAAAAAGTCTTCACACAATGCAGTCAGACTGTCACAACCTGTTGCCTGTAGCGGTAGCCTACTGTGCTTTAAAGGAGCAGAAAGCTCAATACACTTTTTGTAAACATTGGCAAATATTCCCTTATGGTTCGCTAGCTGTTGGTTCTGTGTGTGCAAAAAAAAAAAAATCCTGTTTTTTTGCGGTTAAAAAACTGGCTGTAGCGATAGTAGTGTCGTTTGAGTGTGTTGCGAATTTCTGCTCAGTATGCATGGTTTCATCCTTTTTTGTCAACATTTAAGTGGGGTTGGTGTTTCTGGATTTGAAAAAAAGGGTTGCAAATGCCAGGCCTGTTTTTTGATCCCAGTCCGTCACTGAGTGTACCTCACCTTCTCCTATTGTTAGAGATGGGTCCATCAACTCCATCATGTATTCAACATCCAGCTGCAGGGCGGACAGATTGGATCTAGCCAGGACGTACATCATTACAGGCAGGAAGTCATCAGCACCATGGGCCCGCCCTAAACACACACTTATATAAATATTTTTACATTCCAGGGGAAGTTTATACACTCATTCATGTAAGTTGCCTAAATTTGAGTTTTTACTTTACATGCATACTGGTATATACATGTCGTAAGAACAACAGACAAACTTCTCCAAGCGGCGGATAGGAACAGCCAGACGACTTTGTCATAGTGGCCCCATTTGGAATTGCAGCTAACACTGTACACACTGGCCGAAAAGACTATTTCTCAAAGACAATTATTTACCGTAACAATTACAATTATTATGGAGGAAATGGATATAAAACGATCAATAGATTTAAATTCTAAATTTTTACCATGAATGAAGCTTTGAAATATCTGGTACCTCGTTCTCTTCATGCATTAATGGTACAAAAGCAGGTAAACGACAAACATATCTCCTGGTGAGGTACGCTGTGTCCAGGGTCCTGACCTGGACTGCTGACAGACATGGAGTCATAGATGATCTTGCAAGCCTTCAGCAGAAGCTCAATCTTTTTCTGAGGAGAATACTCCAGATGGAGGTTGTTCAGTTTGATGCTGATCTTCTCCATAGCAGAGGCCTCGGGCACAGCAGTGGTTACTCCTAATGCTGTGGTGGTGCTTCCTATGACAACAGACTGACACAACGATATACATACCAGCAACATCACAACTGCTGCTGCTGCTAAATATACTGTAAAGTAGTGTGTGTAGTCTCTTGCTCATGTAATGTAGATAATAATTTTACAGGTACCTTCACTTGTTATTCCCCACTATTTGTATTACCACCAGGAGTGCTCATGTTGTACCTGGTTCTGTGTTAGTTGTTTCAGGCCGTTGTTGTTGTTCTGTAGTTTCTCCAGACACTGGTAAATTGGCTCCCTTAGTGGCTTCAGCACACTCTTACACAGGGCAGCTTCTACAATGTTCTCTGCATGAACGAACACACACACACACACACACACACACACACACACACACACACAAAGAGCATAAAAGATGTTTCTAATGTTCTGTCTCTAAATGGACAGCATTGGAAAACAACCCCAGAGACAAAACCTTTGAACATATTACTTCTTTGACACAGTTTCAACATATATAAAAAGTCTGCACAGCAGTTTAATATTAGTACAACATAAACAAGTTAAATATATCAAGGAATTAACAGTTTTATCGAATTCCTCATATGGCTATAGTTCCACATGAGACAACATTGAGTTACACATTCTAAACAAAACACTACATAATGGTACAGTTACCTAGTTTGTCTTGTACATACTGATGCTGTGGCTCCAACATGGCTTGCAGCTCTGCACTCTGCAGGAGGTAACTCTTCAGCTGAGTCATCATCTGTCTGATCTCCTGTAACAGCTCCGTGGAAGAGGAGTGATTTGACATGGTCTCCAAGGTGAAGGCACGGTGCTCTTTGACCTACATGGGTATTTGTGTTTTAGACTTTTGCTTGATGCTGTTATCCAGAATAATCCACATACATCTGGTGATTGTTAAACACAAAATGGATCTTTCTTCCTCGGCGTACTCACCAGGTTGCCAAAGTAGCTCAAAGGGTCCCTGGCCATCACTACTATGCGCTGTGTGAGGCGGCGGTCATGGCTGATGAGGCCGGTGATGACGCTAGACAGGCGGTAGCGGGCTCGGTCCAACATTATGGTGGTGGGGGTTCTCCTAATCGCTGCCTTCGGACTAGGGCTCTCTGTAGGACGACTGGAAAGAAATAGACAGTAAGTCTGTTTCTTCAGTTTCTCTTCATCTATTAAGAAACTTTCTGGAAAGTGACTGTTAATGACCCAAACTCTTTTGTTTGCTGATTTAGAAAAGTTTCTGTTTTTGAGAAACCATTCTTAAACAGAGGAGTAGGTCTGCCAAACCATCTGTCTCCCACCTACAATGCTTTTCTTTCATCTCTTCCCAGGAGACTTAACAACCTTTAATTAAGCCTCATGTGACCCCAAGAACCACGGTATGGACTCATGACCTCAGGTCAACAGTTTCAATGAACTGTCTGGAGCCCCAGTGAGCACTGCCCACACTCCACCGATGTTAATTACCTGGATTCACCTCAACTTAGTTACAACAGAAGGGGCCTCTTGGATGAAGGTGAAACGTCCTCAAGAATCAACAAGCAAGCTTTTGGATAACTATGAGCTGAACGAATGAGAATCTCCACAGACATGATTCCTTTCTTTGATATTAGTAAAACAGCAAACAACCTTGCACTCTGATAATTTGTGATACTCTACATGTATTTGAAGTTTATGGTCAAAAAATCTTGTTACATTTCTGGTATTTCATTTGTCCCTATGCTCTCAAAACAGCATCAATTCTACGTGACATGGATTCTAACAGATATTGGAAAATTTCCTGTGAGATTCTTCTCAATGTTGACATGACTGCATCAAATTATTTCTGCTGATTTGCCACCTGCAAATTCATGCTGCCAATCTCCAGTTCTACCACCTGTCAAAGGTGTTTTACCATGCTGAAGCCATTAGAGGATGCTTTACTGTGGCCATAAATAGATGCACATGGTCAGCAACAATATTTAGATAGCTTATGGCATTTTAACCATGACTGAAAGAGAACATTCCCCACACCATTATAACACCAAAAGCCTGGACACAAGGCACAAGTACATGGATTCATGCTGTTGACTTCAATTCAATACAATTCCATTTTATTTGTATAGCGCCAATCACAAGATTGTCTCAAGGCACTTTACATAGTGAGGTCAATATTACAATATCACAGGGAAAACCCAACAAATCCCATGTGGAGAGAAAAAACTCCCTTTTGACAGGAAGAAATCTCTGACAGAACCAGACTCAGTTGTGGGCGGTCATCGGTCTCGACCGGTTGGGGTGGGGAGAAAAATGGGGAAGAGAGGAGAGGTGGGCAAAAAGAGGGGGAGAGGAGAGACAGGAGGATAGAAGAGAGAGAGAGAGAGGACAGTTGTACAACTGCCGCTTTAATCTCTACCAGACTGATACTTCTAATTACGGAAAAACTGACACTTATAAATGCAATGATTTCATTAATAATAATAATAGTAAAAACAAATAGGTAAAAAATAAGTACTACACTGGGAGAGAGAGAAAACAGAGTTAGTGACATGTAATGTAAATACATGGGGTCAGAGAGAGAGAGAGAGGGAGAGGGAGAAAGATGCTCATGATATAAGTTCCCCCAGCAGTCTAGGCCAATAGCAGCATAATAAAGAAATGGTTTAGTTAACACCTGAGCAGCTCTAACCATAAGCTTTATCGAAGAGGAAGGTTTTAAGTTTAACTTTAAACGTGGGGAGGGTGTCTGCCTCCCTGAAAATTGTGACTCTATGATCTGCATACTCAGCGAAATCCAGATTCATCAGATCAGACCAGTGTCCACTGCTGCCTCAGGTTTCTGTTCTTGTGTGACAGGAGTGGAACCTGACGTGTTCTCTACTTTTGTAGACCATCCACCTCAAGGCCCAACATGTAATTCATTCTGAGATACCTCTCTGCTCAGCACAGTAGGAAAGAGTAGATATATGAGTTACTTGCAGCATTTCTATCAGCTCCAACCCGCCTGAACTCTTTCATCAGTTTGTTACCATTGAACTGGTGCTATTTGTTTTTGGCTCCATAACAACTAAAAACTCAGTTATGGGTGAAAATCTCAGGAGTCCAAGTAGTGGATCTAAGAATAGGAAAAAGTTTCCATCAGTCCAATGTTTTACTTAACTCAGTCAAAAGAATATTGTAAAGCTAAATTAACATATGTTGAGAGGTGAATGCTGGAAAACTGATCTTGATGCAACATTTAGCACAGTCAGTTTGTTTCAAAAGTGACTATTCTGGAACCTTTCTTCCTCTAAAAGTACTTACATGCATCTAAATAGTCACATCATTTCTCAAAATAAGACATCCTTAGAGTGCTACACATTGATTAGACTCCGTAGAGATTTGTACATGCAGTAAACACTAATAAAACAAACAATAGCTTGTCTGCATGAATGTTTGGATTACATGTTGGATGTCTCAAAATTACCTTAAAATGATTGACATTAAATCCTCCACATTACTGTTAAGGCACAGGTGTGTCACCTGGTTACATATATGAACCAGTGTCGTAGTCGAGTCATTAAACCTTGAGTCTCAGTCGGGTATCAAGTCCTCAGTATTGAATCTGAGCCTGAGTCTGAATGTGGGTCATCAAAGAAGAGTTCTAATTAAATCCCAATTACCCGAGTCTTTGTCATCAGGATTAAATCTGATGTAAAATCCATTTGAGCCAAGCTTTTGAGCTTTTAGGCATTTTAGCACCGTTACTAATGGTATGCAGGTGAATCCATATGTAGGCTAATGAACACACATATTTGCCCTTGAACGAAATTGAATAATTTTGAAAAACAAGGCCTTGAGTTTGAGTCTCGGACTCGACTAATACAACACTGATTTAAACTCTTCACTCAATGTACTGCAATATCTCGAGCAGTGTTTTTGAGCATCCATAGCATCTACAGTGGAGACTAGGGCTGCAACTTACAATTATTTTCATTATCGATTAATCCATAGATTATTTTCTTGATTAATCGATTAGTTGTTTGGTCCAAAAAATGTCATAAAATGGAGAAAAGTGGGGCTTGTGTTTCCCAAACGCAAGATTATGCTTTATTTTGTCCACACACCAAAGATTTTTAGTTTACTGTCAAAGAGGAGCAAAGAAACCAGATAATATTCACATTTAAGAAGCTGAAATCAGAGAATTTTGCCTTTTTGAACCGATAAATCCATTATCAAATAAGTTGGCGATTAATTTAGTAGTCGATTACCAGTCGGTTAACTGTTACAGCTCTACTAAAGAAGAACTTTTACCCATAGAACTCAGAAGATTAAACTCCATCAGCATCTAGCAAAAACAGGTTGTCTTAAAGGCAACCATGACAACCATAAAAAACTCAGCAAATAGCCAAGGAGACTGCAGGACAACAAATGACTGGATTATAGGTTTTAAGTTTTAAGATCTTTTGGACTTTAAATGTCATCATGCCGACACAAAGTCCAATCTCCTCACTAGTTCGTCTTTACAGCCTTGCTCCTCCAAACAGTAATTTTCTAAAAGGAGAGGCCTTTGTAGAAGAGGTAAGTGTCAAAGTTGGGAGCTTAGTGGTGTTGATGTTGATGTTTTGCAAAAGTGTTGGAGATCATTTGAAGACTAACATTTGGTTTTTAACTCTGCCGATTGTATTAAGGCTTCACAAATAAAGTAACAGTGTTTGTTTGTGAAGATTATCTTCTCAATAATAAAGATTTAGTCACAGATCTTATTTTTGAAAATCGTCATCCCTGCAACACTCATTTGTTTTACATCATTTCAAGGAAACGTTCAATGTTGTCCAACCTGGAAATTAAAGCAAACCACTGCACATAGTTTTTCAGACTGGACGTGCTTCAGTACTTTGCATCTGTACAGCAGCCAATGCACACCTACTTCTGGGTTTGCTCCTGTTCCTGGTTAAGCTCTCCCTCTTCTTCTGTGCTGCTGGTAGAGCAGGAATCAGGGTCGGTTACCACCACAGCGCCTCCTTGTGGTGAATACAGTGAGACATCTGGCCTCTGCGCTGGTAAGGGAAGGGGGACTCTCATCCCAGCACTTTGATTTGCTAACCCTCCTCCAGCCTGGTTGGGGCTCACAGGTGCATCTGGGGAACACATTTTCCTCCTCGGTGGAGGGACGGGACGGGACGGTTTCTTCACTATTGATGGACACTGGGAACCAGATTTTTGTTTGTCCTCTTTATCCATTTTCATCTCTTTTTCCTCCTTCTCATTCTCTTTCTCTCTCTTTTCTCTGTCCTTTTTAACCTCCTCCTCTTGATTTTGATTACTGTTCTCTTTTTCAACCCCTTCACCCAGCAGACCTGGTTTACTTCCTGATTTCTCTTCTCCTCTGTCTCCTCCCCCCTTTTTCTCAGCTTTCCTTGCAGGATTTTGTCCCTTCTCTCTCTCTTTCCCCTCTCCTACCTCTCGGTCAGTGCTTTTCCTGGAGGAGGTGCGACGGAGAGGAGCAGGAAGCAATGGAGGAGCGACTCGGCTGTGCAGGGGGACAGGAGGCCTCGACGGAGAAGGTGATGTTGACATTGACTTCCTCTCTTCTTGCTCCCCACCTCCTCCCCTTCCTTCCTCTTTTCTCACAGCTGCTGAAGTTACAGAAGACAAAGGGTGGGGAGAGGGGGGAGAGGAGAAGAGGAGGCCCATCACAGACCCTGAGCCCAGGCTGGGTGGTCTGGGTGGGGGGCGTTTGTATTTAATCTCCTGGTTGGGCATGGTCATTTTTGGCCATCCTTCTGTGGGGGCTTCTCCATTCTGCAGGGAGGAGGAGATGTTTTGATTTGTGATGATGTCAAGTTTGGAGATAAAGGAGTGGGTCAGGTCTTTCTTGGGGCTCTCTTCTACAGTGACCGGGTTGACATACAAATACAGACTGTTCTGATCCAAAACCAGGTCCTGGTTGTTTGTCTGCTGGTTCAGTTTGGACGTCCAGAAATCTGTAACACATGCAGACAGGGTTGACGAGTTGTTTTCTGCTCACTTGTCAGATTACTGGCTCTTATTAGCTATCTTTCATTTGTTCTCCCATAATTATCTGTCTCACATCATATTATATTATCATTCTTTAATTAAAGTATGAGAGGTTGTCTGCCTCCCAGTAGAGTATGAACGTTTATTGTTGACCTTTTTGCTGAGAATTTGTTTTCATCTTATCTAACAACACGATGAATTTATATTTCAACATTTTGGGAATTACACAATTATTTGTTGCTGAGATTGAAGATAAAAAAGAAGAAAGAAATCTGTACGAATCAGGGTTATGAGAGGTACTATTTCTTGGTTTGGTGCAGTGACTGAAGTGGGGTGTTTTTGTCACTGCGAAGTTCCAAGGTAACCAGTCAAGAATTAGTCCTGCACAAAGTACACTTTAAAAATAGAGACGTACACTTCATTTTTTTCACAAACAAACCAAATAAAACATGTCAATAAGTGAACTGGTAGTCAAACCTTGCTTCAAATTGGACAGAGAAAGGTTAAATGTTTCCTCCTTTATCAGTCTCCCATAGCTTGTCATTCAACAGAAAGTTACAAAAAGGGAATCAGTATTGTAAGTTATTACTATAACTCTCTGAGTGAACACTCCCAAATATTCAGCTATTTTTGAAGGATATGTATCTAGAGAGATAAAATGTTATACAAAAGACATAATAATTATTTTACAATTACTTAGGACCTTTTTATGTATACCTGTAAATGTGATATGCTGCATAGATTATACAACCTATATATACTCTTGATTTTCATGTTGTGTCGATGCTGTTTTGTCTTTTGTTATATGTTTTACATTGCTTGCTACATTGCCTCAGAATGTAATTAATATTTATTATTTTTATATATTATTTAAATCTTTTTACATTCACTATGTTTTTCAAAGTGTACATTAATCCTGAATCTGTATGTTTTCATGTTGTCATCCATGTTGTCCGTCACTTACATTTCTGTAAAATACTGCTTTTGCTGCGTCCTGTTCTTTGCTACATCAATGACCCAACTTTAATGTGCTTATGTTGTGAATTAACTACCTGCACCCATAGCAGAGATGACCTCCAGCTCCTCTCTCTTAGTTGCCGTGGTAATGGCCCGGGGTAACCTCAGTTGGATGGTCAGGATGTCCCTGATTGGTGGATTCAGTTAGCCAGCATTCAGTGCAAGCAGGGAATTTTAATATTATTACCTAACACAATCTTTCTGTTTTCTATCTTTCTCTGTGTGTGTGTGTGTGTGTGTGTGTGTTTGTGTGTGTGTCTACATGTATGCATGTTTATGTATGTATGTAGAATTACTTGAGTATTAATGTGCATAGGTACACATCGCATTAACTTTTAATGAATTACAGTCATTATTGTAAATGAACAGATAATAAATGCAAATTCACACTTGGAATCAACTCCTGACCTTTTATTTGTCTAATTTGTCATGGGTTTTTGCCTTAAAAAAAAAAAGTCACTGTCCAAATATTTATGGGCCCGACTGTAAACATATGTATGTTTTACCTGCTGGCACAATAGAAGGAGATCAATTTGAGGATGTCATCAAAAAGCAGAGAGGAGCCATCTAAGTGGAGAACTAAGACAGAAAGCAATTTATGAATGAATTCCTCTGCAATGTCAACTCTGTGCTCAGGCATGCAGATCCTGCATCTTCTATTTCTACTATCTGAAGCTTTAATAGCAACTATCAGGAGCAGAAGCTGCACTGCATACATACATGTTTTGTGTCGTTTGACCATCAGATTGTGTACGAGCATCGCCCCCTGGTCATTAGGCAGGCGTACTGACAGCGTTATGCTCTTGTCCTCTGTGCTGTGAACCAGGAAGGCCTGCAAATGTCAGCATGAGATGTCAAGGTCAGAATGGAGAACACATACAGTAAAATACAGTTTAAAAATACTGCTAATTACTAAAACACGCAGCAAGCAACAACTCAAATATAAAAAAAACCTTATTAACAACAATTTTAAATGTATCAAATTTTCATATACCACAGGTTGAGTAACAGCAAAAACAACTTTTACAGCCTATACTTAAGCTCAACCAATATGGATTTTAAAAGCTCATTACAGCTCTACAGCTGTCAAAATTATGTAATTATATCTGGCAACACTTCATTTTAAAGGTCCTGTTTGCTTTAATTTCATCCAAGGGTGATGATGATATGTAACTGTAAATTCATTGGAAGATGGACCGATGTATCTGAAATAATGATTAATATTAATCTTAAACCAGGAAAGACTATATTATTTGGGAAAATTTATTTCAGTTGACAGACTTTTAAATAATTGTTAGGGTAATCTAGAAAGAGTTTAGTAAGTGCAAGTATTTTATGCAAAAATGTCAAATTTGTCTACAGTCAAGCCTAAATTGAAATGTTGAATTTATAATCAAGGAATTCTTACTTGGATTCATACCAACATTTTAGAATTAAAAACTTCTATGCTTTGTGAGATAAGAGGATTGAAACCAATCAGGTCTCTGTGCATCAATGCCTTAATTATACTCCAGGAGAAATGCAGCTGTGCACATGCTACAATCAGGGGTAGGCGCAGAGCTTCAGATACTCGAGTTGAAATATTTGAACCCGAGCAAAATATTTGAGTGACACGTTGACTCTGATAGCCTATTAGCTCTGAGATCCTCCCTACGTCACGGCTGTCAGACGTCCTGTCGTATCAGAAATGGAGGATTTGTTGCTGTGTGTGAGCATCCCGATACAAGTTGGTATTTGTATCGTGAAGAAGAAGAGGGCTTGGCAGAAGGTAAGCAAGGAAGCTGGACAGTAGCTCTAGCCCTGGTTAGCACAAATGCTTTGTATGGCTTTCCCATTCATCCCGAGCCTGGAGTAGCCAGATTAATACTCAACCAAGGAGAGCAACGAAATGCATCAAATGATGTCAAAAGCACAGGATTTACAAATTCCAAGATATTGTTGCTTCATTTTTGTACAAGGGGAGACATGTCGGTCCAGATTTTGAAACAGTCTATGGCCTGAACACGTTATCTGTAGACGCAAACTGAAGCTTACCTTCTGCTCACACTACACAGACTCTGTAGACATTGTGTGACACTTCCCACACAGACATGAGATTGGTATACATTTTCTCATCTCAGACAGACAGAAAGCGAGTAATTTATTCTACAGAACTATTCCTTTAAATGGACCAGAACTTGGGAAAATTGCTTATAAACTCAGCTAATAAACTTCAATAGGTGTTTCTGGACATTACCAAATCAATTAGTCATTAAGACATTCAATGTGGAATAACTGTGTGTGTGTGTGGGTGTGTGTCTCACCCCAGCTGCCTCTTTCTCCATTATATTAGTGATTTGATCTTGGCTGAGTCCATTGGGCTGCCATACCGTGGTGCTCTCAACCAGCCGATCTAAAAGACTCAGCAATGGAGGAGTTGGAGAGACTGATGGGATGACAGGGGGTGGTGAGAAGGAGGATAAGATAATTGGAGATAATTGAGGAGAACAAGGTGTAGGATGGGGGGTAAGATCAGAGGACACAGTCGACTGGAGGGATAGAGGGGGAGAACGAGAGACTGGAGTAGGGGAGAGAGGAGACGGGAGAGATGGGGGAGGGTGGTTGGAGGAGAGGGAGGGAGCAACATAGGGAGGAGGAGGATTGGAGGAGGGAGGGGGAGGAGGTTTGGAGACAGGTGGGAGAGGTGGAGGGAGGGAGGGAGGAGTGGATGGAGGTAGAGGAGGTCGAGAGGGGAGCTGGGTGGACTTGGCTGCAGGAGGCAGTGGTTTGGGTCGACATGGGCGGGCTGGAAGGTTCGATGGCAGGGAGGGTGGAGACAGGGGAGAAGATGAGGGGATGGATGCAGTATTGAGCGTTCCTGTCAGAGGGCTTGTGTGGCTGTAATGGAAAGAAAGAAAGGATAAAGGTCAGGGATCAAAACATATTGTCTCAGCTTCAGTTGGCTCCAGACCCAACCCTCTGGTCATGTTGATTTTATTATCACTGCAGGGCAGCTGTTAAGCTGTGAAATCAACATTGACCCACTATCACCTTTTAAAGTTGTTATGGCATACATGCCAGCATACAGCTCGCAGCTATTGTCTAACCTTTTCTGTATATTCTTTGGAGCTGCAGTGGAAACAGTCACTGGAAACAGCTGCTGGGTAAAACCAAGACTGAGGGTACGGTTGAATTGTCAAATTGGCTTAGGAAGTCTCCTAAAGTGACCCAGAAGTATTTCATCAGCAGCCATTATAAGAGCTGTTCTGAATCTCAAAATGCATAGGAATTTAGATTCAATGCTATCTGCTTTAGCATAGGGTACACTGGACCTTCCTATTCAAAAGGAAAGGAGATAGAGACACATCACAATTCATTGCAGCAGCGATATTTATCGTGATGCGCCATATACGAACATAAACGATTCAATCCGAAATACAAGAAGTAGAAGAGTATGAATATCACTACCATCTGACATCAGACAACTCGCCAAAGAGAAGCAGTTCCAGCCAACAGATTGGAGGGATCATTGTGATAAAGGTTTTTAATGATTGGCCCTTGAAGTAAGTCATAGACATTGAAATTACCGTTTCTCACCCACTGGGCTATGGGATTCCTAAAACAGCTCTGCAGCATTTTCCTAACACTGGTCAAATAAATAGTACATTTGTTAAAGCTGCTGACGGTAAGATTTCCCTGTGCTCTCGCAGCTAAAAGCTCCCCCATCAGTGTGGAACTGTTTAGTTAGCATCACTATTTATCACCAACGTAGCATCCCGTGCTATGCTAAATGCTAAGTATGTGTGGATATTCCGTTCACGTACTGAATTTGCAAATGCACTCATCACTTACGTATTTATTTAGCACTGTAGAGCTGACTGTCAAATATTTATTTGTATACATGTAATTTTCTGTTTGTCTGTCAATAATTCAGCAGTGTTTCAAGACAAAGTGAAGTCCCCTTGTGTGTTTTCCCGAAGCAAGACTCCACTTTGACCATTGTGAAAAGTAAAATGCATATTGCCAGTGTGTTGAAACCAAGCAGTAAAAGGGCGAAGAGCACGTAATTACACATTGTGTTCGACAATGATAATCATGATTACAGATTATGTACTCAAATGATTTATTCCCCTCATAGTATTTCGGCTTGTGATAAATTTGGAAGGAGGAATATTTTTTCCTGGATCAGTTTAACATACTCATGTTGCTTTCTCCACAGATGCTGACTTTGCTGGGGGAACAGCTGAGGAAAGAATATTCAACACACTTACTGTATATTATTCATGTTCAAAATAAAGCTTGACAATATAACATCATTTGATGAATTTGTTATGCTTTTCTTTGAGATATTGCATCAGTAGTACTGAACCAGTGAATCTGATAACCCCAAATTAATTTATTTGTAATGCCTTGAATTGATTCAAAAAGTACATTGATATAAAAATATTATATTATAAATAAAAAGTAATCTTCAAATTGTTGTATATTTATGCAATGAGAAACCAATCAATTTCAAAATACACTTTATTGCAAGGCAAATACTGAGGTATTGAAATAAATAAATGAAAAAAAATGTTGCACAGCACACTATTTACATCTAGCAAAGGCAACTTAAACTACACCCTCCTTGGGATTAAACCAGTGCAAGCAGCAGGTACCAACTGGCTCATCACATAAAGATCAGCTTTGTCTTCGGCTCCCGGGTCCTCGGGTGTCGGGCCAACAGGCCGACCTTTGCCCCATCTCCCGCGGCCGCTGCCCGGTGCGCCTTGTAGGCGACTCCCTCTTCTCCTCACTTGTCTACTCGTCGAAGCAGCCGTGTTATGTCCTTATCAGAGTCCAGTGAACCAGTCTCAAAGCTCTACTAATGTTATAAAATATAGAAAAAAAGAGTCAGTCATAATGCAAAGCAACAAATGATGTATGTGAAGATAAAGCTGTTAATTTACAGGCATACTATGTAACACTGTAGTAGCTAACGTGCTAGCTAACGCTAAACTGATTCATAAACAGTAAGTAAAAAACGTGTTATAGTCTAGCAATGTCGACAGTAGTCCGTGCTTCAGGTTAGCTTCTTACCGGTGCGAACGTCATGTTACGTACCTTGCCTGGCTTCGGTCGCCATGGTAGTGTGCGCGGGCACAGTGGGCTGGGAGGAACTGTGGAGGCAGAACCGAAATGCAGCGGAGGGGGAGGGAGCTTTAAGGACCTTTTTTGGCCTTCGATTAATGCACAGTTGCTCCCAATTATGAGCAGCAAAATGGTATGTGGGATTAAAATAACCTACATTCATCACCCAATGTTATTGATACGCACTCAATGCGTGGATGAATTCATTATTGGTTTTGATCTTTGAGAATGGGCTCCGCACATCCATCCATGTTACCGACAGTTTATAACCACTGTGAGAAGTGAGTGACCAACAGATGAGGCCGTGTACGTCCGCCGAAGGGTTGAAATAGAGTGCCCCGTTCTAAACCTCAGCGATGATCTAGATTGGGTTAGTTGTTACCACCAACGAGTCAAAGCTAGCCTAAGTGAGCTAGCTACATGCGAAAGGTCTCTTTACTAAAGTTCGGAGCCTGCGAGCTGGTGAGGTAACAGCAGTTAACGACGGAGGAGACGAGTCTTCATTGCTTCCGACATTGCGCAAATTAGCGCGTTGACCCGGGTGTGACATTCACATCAATGCCGATGGATGTGAAGCCGATTATTACTAGTTGAAAATCTATTGCAGAGTCATTTGACCAGGGGCTTAGCGGGTTTAAACAGGTTTTTTGGCCAGTGTGAAAGGGGCATGGGGTTATGTGAGAATAGGAACATTCTGTCTTATCTTTGACAGACACCAATATTGGATTTCTGTACTTGGCCTACAGTTGGCAGATAAACATTGATAGTTGACAGTGATTACAGGGAAGGGGGGAAAGAGTGGGGAGGACATTCAGTAAATTCCCAGGATCGGAGTCGAACTGCAGGAGAACTCCAGCCGTCCGGAGGGAGGCCGGTGCAGATATACACTCTTGCAGTGGTTTTATATTATCAGATATATAATAAGATGGTCTTTATTTGTTTTACCTGTGTACCTTAAATGCAAGCAGC
The DNA here is from genome assembly GCF_022379125.1 of Scophthalmus maximus. Taxonomy (NCBI): domain Eukaryota; kingdom Metazoa; phylum Chordata; class Actinopteri; order Pleuronectiformes; family Scophthalmidae; genus Scophthalmus; species Scophthalmus maximus. The sequence goes on along the minus strand of NC_061529.1, from coordinate 19,656,760 downwards.
ACTGTAATAAATATAATAGCATTTTCTTCTGCAGTTGAAATGCAGTGTTTGTAATAGTTATGAAGTAAAGGTCTGACATGAAACCATATTAATAAGGTAACATCTAGCCATGGTCAGACTGCTTACTCCTTGTAGCGTTAGACATTCCTGCAGCAGTCTATCGTTATCACAGTTACCCAAGTGGCTAGGTAGCACCTGCTAGTGGCTAATATACACGGGACAAAAAGAAGAACAGACCGCCATCTTTTCTTTGGTCAGGGAACTCTCTGACTGTTTATTCTGCGCATGCTCACAACGGCATCCTTGTGCGCGCAGGATCATGACATCACTGCATAGGCTATTTAACATGGCTTTGCTACTCATATTATCAAATATGCTTAACACTCCCCACTCTGTGAGCTTAGGTTCACTAGCTAACGCAAACTTCAGCAGATAGATAGATAGATAGATAGACAAATAGATAGATAGATAGAAGAATAACACAGTTTGCAAGTTTGGTGTTGGAACCTTTGCAACTTGCATCAAAAGCAGAATGATGTAGCATGTTTTGTCCTTTCAACTTCTGCTTTATAATTACAACTGGGTTTTGTGGTTGACTAGTGTTAGGGAACATGCAAAAAAAAGTTTGTTCCTGGAATATACTTTATTTGTATTACTGTATATTTGCAATGCCATTTGCTAATACCAGACAGATATTTACCTATACATATTAATATAGTGACGGAGATGTCAAAAATGTCCACGTAGTTCCAAAGGGTAGTCTATTTCGCTTTAAATTTGTGGGACCTCCCTGTGCAGCCCTTGTCATACAGGATGACAACATCACTATACTGAGTGGTGTAATGACTGAACATTATGTGACTGAAGTGTTGTACTTACTTTACTTTTAACGGTACTTTACTTGAGCATTGCTATTTCCTGCAACTTTGAATTCCACGACAATTCAAATATTGATATTGTTGTTTTGACTGTACTACATATAGTGCATTTGCGAGCTTTAGTTACTTGTTACTTAACAGATTGAGATTTTTCTTACAAAATTAAATTACCCAACCGTAAAAAAAACATAATTCAAATTAGCTCAACATCAACCAGCTATAATAGTAAAATGCTACTTACATGTTGATGAATCATTATTAATCAGTAATATTATATACTGCTCATACTCAAAGGAGCCATATTGCTTTACTTTTGATAGTTTAAGTGCAATTTTGCTCATAATATTTAAGTACTTTTACTTAAGTAAAGGGTCTGAATATTTGACTATTGCAAAAATTAGTTACCTTTACCTAAGAAAAAAGTATGGAGACTAACTGCTTAAAAGAAAATCAGCTAAAGTAAGGTTAGGATTTTGAGTTAAACAAGTTGTTTTGATTGAATAAAGGTAACTTGAACTCAGCATGCTTTTTTAAGTAAAGCCAACATACTATCTTTTACAGTGCACAACTGACTTTGCTCAACCTGAGACAAATGCTAAATTAATCAAAACCTCTCTTTTTTTTATTGATCAAATTATTGATATATAAGAGCAGATATATTGTAAAATGAAACAAAACACAGCAATGAAACCTTGTCAGACTGAACTTGTTACTAAAGGCTGCACAGTTTATTTAAGTTCATCAAGTAGCAAACAAAGATCTAAAACTACATTCTGATCACCATTAGTGAAACAAAGTTGAAAGTTTAATACTGTAAAAGAATCAAACAATCAAACAAGCTTTCAAATCCCCACATGCCTGATAACAGTGTGGTCGTTCGTTTTCAAGCACTCAGAGTCAACGTTCAACCACTTGCATTCTTCCACACAAAACGGATCGAACAAACACCAAATATCAGCATTTTTGTAACAAACTGTAAACAGATTAGTGTATTTTCTCTTGCAATCCAAACATTAGAAATCTGGTTCGTTGAGATACAAACAGGATATTCCAAAAAACTCTGAGAAGCCAGTGACCCATATATTAGTCGTTGAGTCATCACATCTGTTTTTCCTGCTCTGGCTGTCTGACTTTCGACCCCAACTCCCCCTCTCCTCCGAGGCCGTTACAGCTTCCTCATGCCACAACAGAAAACAGTTCCTGGAACGCATTTTTACTCAGCTACTTTGCCACAAACCCTTCGCAAACTCACCCAGTGTCTTGGGAAACAATGCTGCCTTCCATTATATTTCCACAGATTCAGTGTTCGACTCCTCTCTGTCACCCTCTCTGCTCCATCAGAAACCCCACCTCTTCTCTGCCCCCCCCCCTTTTTCTCCCTCTTGATGAGGAGCAGGACTGAATTAGGAAAAACTGAAACGCAGAGGGAAAATGTTTCACTGCGTCAGCCCTCCCCTCTGTTTCTACCTCAACTTCCTGAGCTCGCTGGACAGGAAGACGCAGAGCACTTTGGTCGGACTTCCCCTACTCTCTTTTTTTTTTGTATATGACGTAATGTCCTACAACTTCTACCTCATACAGAAGTTCAAGTAATTTGATCAAATCTTCTAATGTTTGCTTTTTTTTTGTATTTCCAAAAAGGATTACCCACACCACACACATCTCAAAAGGTCTCATGGATATACGACCCTGAGATTACCCACATGGCCTAAATATTTAGCAGATGCTCCTTTAGCCTCCTCCTCTGCCTTCTTCTCCCCTCCCCTCTACTTTTAAAACTTTCCGGATGCTGCCCCGTTCAAGCTGTGGAATGTACAACTTCATGTTTCCTGTCAACTTCACTCTTTGCTTACTGACTTCCTGAATGCTTTTCTTTTTTTGTCTTCACCACCCCATGTCCACTGCTCATCACTTCTCTCATTTATAGTCCTTTTTCTCTGTTTTCACAGGGGATTCTCTTCTGCTAAGAACCAGTAGATTATTGTCAGGTTTGGAGTGACACATTGGAGTAAGCCTATCAGTGAGAAGTGTTAATGCATTTTCAGAGCTTTCCGAACCCTGAGAAAGACAACATTTAAAAGCTGGCATCTAATACTGAAGTTGATCAAAACAACTTGCAATAGTTAAATTCTTACACAGTTTAGAGAAGCCTGGTCTAAAGGTCACTCCCTCCTTTTGGTGTATTTATAGTCCAACTTCAGCAATTCACCAGACTTTTTGTGTTTTTCTTTTTTGAAGGGCATTTTATCATAAAAGTTCTCTGCTTTGTCTGAGAGCTTTCAGGTTACATTTGCTGCATGGAGACACATCTGTGGTTAAAGACACTTATACAAAACACACACCCATGCAGCCAAGTGTGGTGACTGTGCAGCTGCTTACTATGCAAACAGAACTTGTCATACATGTTTTGACTGTGTAGATCAGCCAAATGTGACAGGTGATTAGGTGTAAGGTTTTTGTCAAGCAAGAATTAAACAGCAGTAAGTAACCACTGGAGGGAGCTATGGTCCAGAGCATTATGCACGTGAATGAGAATAGTAGTAGCCATTGGAGTAGCCTGGAATAAAATAATAAATATTACAGACAATTAATCTCTTCTGGGCACAGTTTCATCACATATGATATCATCTGGAGGGAAGTTGCATCATCAAAACCTGACTGTGGTCCCGGCACTGGTGTAGTTATGTAATGGTGCAGTCAAAATAAAGCTGAATGGACTAAAGCCTGACCAAAATATAAGACTGTATAACAGTTTTACAGTCAGGGAATGGTTTGTTGCATCCAACGTTTTCTGATGGAGTTCCTCCCACAATCTCCCCATTCCTAAATCCCCATTCCTAAATCCCATTGAGGAGTACTTTTCTGCAAGGAGATGGAAGGTATATGTTCTTCCTGCAATTTTGTGCAATGGATGCTGGTTGTAAGGATATCACAGCAGATTGTTGTAGGGGTGTGACTGCGCCATGCCAAAAGATTTTTCCGCCATTGCATTTCAAGGGAGAATATCAGGTGTGATGTTGATGAAATGTTGTGGCCAGATAGAGAGGAGAGATTGGAAGCATATTTTCTTTTTTCTTGCATATTTTGTACAGTTGTTCCTGATAATGTTGCTGTTGTATATCTTTTTTTTGTGTACAAGCTTTCTTTATCTATTTGCGGTTGGCTGGTGTGTACATACAATGAGAAATAAATGTTTTGTTGAAAGTATAGTTTGTGCCACGGCTGACATCAATACTGCTGCCTAAATATACAATGTTAGCAATTTGAAAATATTACAGTGGGTAACTATCACACTTGAAGAGTAAACTTTTTGTTTTGATGACAATGATTTATTCATTGATGGGATGTTTACATTTGAAACATGAGTTAATTCTTTTGATTGAGTAATCACATAGAGTGGTCTGCTGAATGTACCACATGGTGTGAGGATTGTACTTAGAGTTTTGACAATTGGTAGTTTGTTTCGGTAAATGTGCCAAATCGATTGAGGGAAACTGTAATGGATTTGTTGACAAGTAGGGGGCAGTGACACCAATAGAAAAAAACAACCTATGTTATCACCTTATTGGATGGATTTCGCCACAGATGTGTAAAATATTGATCAGTCACTACAGCAGTGAATCTATATTAATTGATTTTTTTGCCACGTTTGGGCAGCAAAACAAGCAAACAATACCACACATTAAAATACACTCACCAAGCACTTTATTAGGAACTAAACATCTATTTATTTAAAAAATGTATTGGACCCATATAGAGTTAAATGGGGAGTAAGCTATTTTAATCAAATACACTTTTTGTAAAATTAAGCGAATATTTCCCCACCGTCCGCGAGCTGTGGTTCTGTGTACAGCTGAAAAAAATAATCCAGTTTTTCGGCTCAGCCCTGGCTATGTAAATTGAAAACAAAATAAAGCTGCAAGCAGTGCTGTTAGGGCCAACAGTGGGGTTTTTGTTATAGCTAGTTTGAGGTAGATAAGGTAGACCTGCAAGGCAGAACAACGTCCCCTATCATGGATCAACGGCAAACTTTGCCATGAGGCCACGCACATGGCATTCCAGGGAGTATATATCTTTTAATAACTTTTCATCAACAGGTCTTTAGATGACAGCAACCGAATATGGGGTTAGATGTTTTAAAAGATCAAAAATGCGCCAAATTTGCATGCAAAATTCAAACTTAACCCTTACCCTAACCCTGTCGGCCGGGGGTGATGGAGCCCCGAGGCTGTTTTGTAGGTCCTCACATTATACAAGTACCTACCAAATTTCGTCCATCTACATTTGAGGTGGATAAGGTAAAAGTGCAAGTCAGACGAACGTCCTCTATCATGCAGCAACATTAATCTTTGCCACAAGGACACGCCCATGGGGTTCCAAAGAATACAAATACTTTCATAACTTTTCATCAACAAAGTCTTTATATGACAAGGACCAAATATGGAGTGGCTGTGATTAATCCTCTATATGGAGTTAGTTAAAGTATGATGTTAGCCCAAATGTACGGTGGCCGAGAAGGGCCGTTGTAGCATTTCTTTACAGTACTAATATTTTATGATATATTTACATAATAAAAAACATTTATTTTGAATACTATTATTATATGATATATATTATATATATATATATTTACATAATATATCATTTTTTTTAATCAATATGTGTTTTTGTTAACATTATATGAGTAGACCCGTATATTTAGACTTGACAGTTCATTTGGTACACCTAGATAAATACTAATGCAGTTATATATATACTGTATATATATATATATACAATCCCCATCAGTCACAACATCAACCCCATTGCCCAGAAGCGCTGCGGCTCCCGCCTCGAGCATCGCCGCATCCGAGGACGGACCACACTTGCTCGTTCCCCCGCAAAGGAGTACAGTAAGAGGCTTTAGCTCTGGGCAGAACGAAGGCTATTTATGTGTGTTTCAGTAACTTTAACTTACTGTGTATTGTGCACCTTGTCCCGTTTATTGCTGCTATAATAACCACGTTATTATCAGTGTTGCTTGACTGTGATTTGTGTCCGACTACGTCAGACTATTGTGTGTTGCTCTGCCATCGTGTCTGAACTCAGCACGCTGTCTTCTGTTTAAAGACCAGAGACGCGCTGGCTCACCAGCTGAGCTGCTGCGCCCCTGTGTCACAGACCAGGTGCTGGACCTCAGTCATCATCGCATGAGCCTTACTGCTGCTTTGATTGCTTTCCCTTTGCTTTCCTACTAACAAACATGATTCTGGTCCGAAGTTAACTTCGTCCCCGATCTCTCCTTTGTTAGAGTCACATGTTTAAAGGTAACCGCCGTTTAACTTGAGGTCTCATGCTCCACCTTTCTCTGGCGCCTCGTAACGTCCCTGGTCACGTCCGCCATTTTGTTTCTCCTCCCCTTTTCACAAGCACACGCCTGTGCACACACTCGCTCACACACACGCTCACACGCTCACACACACACACACACACACACACACACACACACACACACACACTTGCTTGTTGTTGTCTTTTCATATGATGATCATATGATATATGATTGGTAGCTTATCTTATAACAGACATTTGTTGATAAAAAGTAGTATTGATTGTACATTGATATTGCTAGTGTTAATAAATGCTTAAAGATAAGTTTTTTGTGTTATTTGCATGTACATTGTGATATTGGAGTCAGTGCTCGAATTCACACCTTCAGTTCACTCCATAAATGGTCATATCCACCCGATATGACACACCCATGCAGCCAAGTGTGGTGACTGTGCAGCTGCTTACTATGCAAACAGAACTTGTCATACATGTTTTGACTGTGTAGATCAGCCAAATGTGACAGGTGTAAGGTTTTTGTCAAGCAAGAATTAAACAGCAGTAAGTAACCACTGGAGGGAGCTATGGTCCAGAGCATTATGCACGTGAATGAGAATAGTAGTAGCCATTGGAGTAGCCTGGAATAAAATAATAAATATTACAGACAATTAATCTCTTCTGGGCACAGTTTCATCACTTATGATATCATCAGGAGGGAAGTTGCATCATCAAAACCTGACTGTGGTCCCGGCACTGGTGTAGTTATGTAATGGTGCAGTCAAAATAAAGCTGAATGGACTAAAGCCTGACCAAAATATAAGACTCTATAACAGTTTTACAGTCAGGGAATGGTTTGTTGCATCCAATGTTTTCTGATGGAGTTCCTCCCACAATCTCCCCATTCCTAAATCCCCATTCCTAAATCCCATTGAGGAGTACTTTTCTGCAAGGAGATGGAAGGTATATGTTCTTCCTGCAATTTTGTGCAATGGATGCTGGTTGTAAGGATATCACATTTTTTATTATCACAGGATATGAACATTTTGAGTGAACACCTTTAATTCTTGAGACTGAATTGACGATTTGGTTATTGGCCCCAGTTTAACATTGATTCATAAGCTCTATTGATTTTCATAATTCATAATTATCTTTGATAATTATAAATTATTGCTGATAACCAAATTAGCCCAAACCGATGCACAACAACTGGCTGAGGTTAACATTTATTCTGGGACTGCTGTATTACTTTAGCTCCATCTAGGTGTACCTAATAATCTGACAGGTACAGAGGCCTGGTATTTTAATAATGTAATACTGTTGGTAGATTAGTTTACATTCCACATAGATACCTGTTGTTTGTCTTCTTGCAACTCTAACAGGCCTTCTACAATTAGATGCATGAACCTTAACACACACACACACATATATATATATTTATAATATATTAATGCTTGATAAGCAGCGTAATCGCTCAGGTTCTGAGTCAAAAAGTATAATTACTGTATGTTACAAATGACTAATGATGTATGTGACACATGAAGTACAAAATACTTCTTACATTAATGTATATATGATGTTTGTGACACATTAGGTACAGGTACTTCTTATATATATATATATATATATATATACACCAAACCCCCAGCCTGTAGCAAGTCAGAACACCCTCTGTCTCAATAAACACTGACAAAGCAGATTATTACTTTGAAATACTGTATACATTTAATACATTCATTTTAATTAACAGGCCAAGTTGAAAAACAGACACCATTCAAAAACCAGAAGCATAATTGAGCGGTGATTGGTACCTGCTGCATTCTCCACAACACTTCTGTGGCAGCACGTGATATCCTGGAGGAGGGGGGATGAAGGCCCGGACCCAGAATGCAGAAGCTGATGAGGGACCTCGTCCAGAAATGGTGTCCCGGGAAGGTTTGCTGCCCAGCTCACTGCTCCAGAGGGACTGTTTGCATGTCTGTGTGAACATGTCTATATGTAGACAGTTACACTCTCCAGATGTCGTCATGTTCTCTAGAAGTTTTAAACATAGTTTAGATGAGAAAGATTTATAGATGCACAAATAGAACAGATTAACACAAATTAAAAGATGTTGGATAAACATGCAAGACCATAAAGTAAACTTTTATAATCTCTTAAGCTTTACATTCACTTAAGGATCATAAATGAGGTCTGCATATTTCTATATGAATACTAAATGTTAACTGTGACAGTAACCAAAATTACTATAACAACACAACAAAAAACACATTAACTGTGTTCACAATAATAACGGCAAGCTAAATAGGCTAGTCAGTTAGCTCAAACAAGGCTAATATCTTAACAGGGTAACTACTGAAGCAATTCCTGACTGACATTATAACTGCACAATAAATGCACTTAACACAGCACAGACGATGTAACATCACAAAAAACAGAGGAAGAATTAACCATTTCACCACATAAACTCCACAGCAACAATACTACAACACTACTAACATCAGTGACTTCTGCACCGCATCTCCACCAGAGTCAGCGGCATAACTAACGATGTTCGATGAAAAGAGGAAGTAGGACAACCCATCCTTTCAACGTAAAATTTCTAAATAAATGTCTCTGAATGTGAAAAATTGATAAGAACAGTTATCTAGCAATAACGTTTCACTTACCCTACCTCTCAAAGTCCAAAGTCTTCTATCTTCTTCAAACATTTGCGCCGTCTGTCAGCAATAAAAGTCCCCGGCAACCCGGACAATAATACAGTTGGATCGCTGCTCACTTCCATTGTGGCTTTTGCATTTGTGTTGTGGCTTTTGCATTTGTGTTTTAGTTTTTGCATTTGTGTTGTAGGTTATGCATTCGTGTTGTGGCTTTTGCATTCGTGTTGACCTGTTCTCGGGCCACCGTAAAAATGCACTAATTTGCAGGCTAAATAAAAAATGGCCATCTTTCCTGTTGAGCGGAGCTAATGGCGCCTAAGACTTTCTGGGAGGTCCTGACATGATCCACTTGCCTACCAAATTTCGTAAATCTCCATCAAATTTTAAGTTGGGGGCTTTTGACTTTGAACAAAATTTGAGGAGGATCTGGTGAACCTGCAAGGCAGTAGACGTAAAGGTAAAGAAATAATTTGTGACTCGCCCAAACATGCCCCCAACTCACATGACACTTGGCTGAGAGACTTGACTAAAAAAATTGTCCACTGACCAAAGTGGAGAGTACATTATATATAATAAATTGGATTTTACTTTTACTGAAAAAAGGTTGCGCCCAGAGTTCGTCATAAATTGTATCTAGGGCACAATTTTCAAATTGGGGGTATTACCACGTGGCACGATGGTGTGGTGGTCAGCACTGTCACGTCGCAGCGAGATCCTAGGTTTGAATCCAGGCTAAGACCATCCAGTTTCTATCCAGGTACTCCAGCTTCCTTCCACAGTCCACTGTGCGAGTTGAGGCCATTTTTGCCCTGATTTCTAAGTGATTTTAAGCTTCGCCGTGCGTTGTTTGCCGTGCAGTGTACGGGGGGAGCAAGCAGTGATTAATTGCTCCCGACTGGCTGTTCCGATAAATTTCTGACATGTTCAGCTTCTGGCACAGTTGAAGCAGAGCCACGAGTCAATTCCTAAAACTCTGTGCCTTTTTTCCTGACTGCACCTGCGTGAAGTGGCAACATGGTCAATTTGACTTTGAAGATAAGAAATAAAGAGTATATTAAATAGAATAAATAGTCAGTGTGTTGGGGCTTATCACTGGTATGGAGAGTCCCTTCGCTGCTGAACGGTTGTTTGCAATATGATTTATGCTAATTGGACATATAGTGCATGAGTCCTTATACACAAGTGTCACAAAAATAGTAATAAAGCATCTACTTAATTAATTAAAAGCTGAATTAAGAATACAGAAGGTTAATAACGTTTACATAATAGCTATTCGATTTGCTGAGCCAGTTAGCTTTTAGATTCTCCATGTGGTCCGTTCCCTGAACTTTGGGCCTTGCACTAGTAAAATTTGTAAAAACACTGACAATTAGCCAAGGGATGTAACAAGGTCTCTGAATAGTTAGAGAGCTGCGCCCTCCTCATGAGAGCTTGTGAATCCAATGGCTAATTTTCAATGTTTAACCTCATTTTACTAGCACAAGAGTTACAAAAAGGCTAATTGAATAGCCAATGGGAAGAGGAAAGGCAGCAGGGAAATAAAAATGCAAATGCAGAGGAAATTGTCCTTTAAAATGCCTGATTAGAATTGGTATTGTTATTTTGGTCAATTTCTGCATCCAGTTATTTATTCCTCTATTTAAGTGTTGTCAACATGAACGTGTTAATTTGCGTAAATTGTGAAATATTGAACACATTTTTTTACTTCCTGTGGCGGTTGACCTGTGTGATACTCATGTTTAAGGAATGAGGAATTAGTTTGAGCGGACGCTGTCCGTGTTGTGCAAATTGAGAGAAATAACTTGACGTATTAAGTTGTTTCGCATTACAGCAGCTTCAGGTTACACTCATCATCATGATTTTTTTCAAAAACACGGAAAAGGCAGAGAATATGTGTAACGAACCCAGGGAAGACCAACGAATGCTGGCACAACTCAGGAGAATCAGTTTCAGGCAAAGGTCGTTACACGGGAATTCAGTCAATTAGGCAAAAGTACAGATCCGTTGGGTAAAGGCTAGGTCCAAAAATACAAACTTGTCAAACAACGATTAATCACTCACTAGAAAAACAAGAGGAATAGCTGGAACTCTGACACAAAGGACAATATGAACTGGCAACAAGAGGAAGAGACCACAGACTAAATACTCCATGGGAGGGAAAACAATGAGACACAGGTGCAGCCCATTAGGGCGGGGCAAGTATTCACCGGAGTGCAGAACAAAGGGGGGCAGAAAGTAGGAAGACCTGGAATATGACAACATGTGAGTATCAAAGTAAAACAGTAAGCACAATACTGGAAAGTCCTTAATGAGTTTAGGGTCCACAATGTTACTCGCTGATACCCAGGAGCGCTCCTCTAGACCATAACCCTCCCAGTTCACCAGGTACTGGAACCCCGTACCACGACGGCGAACCGCCGGAAGCTTCCGCGGGGGTTCCACTTGAAGGTGGACTTGGGAGAGGTTTTGGCATGAAGAGGAGAAGCAACAGTATTGAAATTTCTGATAAACTTGCGGTAAAAATTAGCAAACCCCAAAGACCGTTGTAGCTCCTTACGGGTGTTAGGAGTAGGCCAATCAGTCACCGCACTAACCTTTGTCAGGGTTCATCTCCACCTTATTCTCTTCCACAACAAAACCCAAGAATGACACAGAAAACACATGAGACTCACACTTTTCTGCTTTGACAAACAGCTGATTATGGAGGAGGAACTCAAGCACCCTCCTGACATGACCAACATGGGATTGTTCATCTAGAGAGAAAGTCAAGATATCGTATAAGTACACAAAGACAAACACATTTAACAAGTCACGGAGAACATCATTCACTAGAGCTTGAAACACAGATACTCGTAGTGTCCACTAGGGGTGTTAAAAGCAGTTTTCCACTCATCCCCCCTCCCTTATACAAAATGATAGGCATTTCTTAAGTCTAGCTTCGTGAAAATCGTAGCATTATGCAATTGTTCAAATGCAATAGAAATTAAAGGGAGGGGGTACCTGTTGCAAACAGTGATGGTATTGATTCCCCTGCAGTCGGTGCAGGGCCACAGGGTCTTGTCCTTCTTGTCCATGAAGAAAAATCCTGCTCCTGCAGGTGAGGAATAAGGACAAATGAGACCAGCGGCGAGCCACTCCTCCACATACTTCCTTATAGCCTGCTTTTCCGGTGCAGACAGGGAGTATAATAATAATAATAAGCACCCCCTGGGGGGCGAAGATCCTGGCAGCACGTTGATGGCCCGTTGGGCCGATGAGGAGGTAAGGAGGGGGCTCGGAATAAGACCGATAGTTACGTATTGTAACTCCAGATTCTATGAGTATAGGCGCAGCCCTTTAAGGCTATCGCTAGTGGGTTTATCCCCTCGCGCGACCGTGCAGCACTGAAAAAACTTTAGTCCACGCCCACCTGCTGTGTGGGCCTCACCACGGTCTCACCTTGTGTATAAATTGGACCGGGACCGTCAATCTGCTCCCAAGAATAGCTTTTCTTCAGCCATTCAAGAAGCCAGTGAGGCCCATAGCTTAAAGGGCTGCGCCTATTACTCATAGAATCTGGAGTTACAATACGTAACTATCGTTCTATATCGTATAGGCTTCGCCCTTTAAGGCTATCGCTAGTGGGTTTTAAAGGCGAAGCCGGATGTAGTCCATGCCTCACTGGGTCCGTTCGGTACCACAAGCATAAACACACCACGCACCCAGCCACTGTGCCATGCGTAATGATGCATAGCAGGTCCCATGAGCTCCTGAATGGAGCAGGATACAAATGGAATCATCACATTCCCCCCAATCGGGATGAAGGCTGGGAACAACGAACAATCGCTGTGAGGAAAGGCAGACGTCATGCATTGTAACAGACGGCAACGAGTAGAATATGAGTTCACACGAACAATCACCACATGAATCACTCTGACAAAACACTCAGTACAGAGTGGGTCATAGGAAAACGGGAAACGTCCCGCAGATAGAACCGGAAGAAAGAGCAGGGGGAGGACCACGAAGCTGCAGTGCAGATGTCCCCCACTGCCATCCCTCCGTGCAGAGCCACAGAGGACGCAATACCTCTGGTGGAGTGCGCCCTGACAGTCTCCGGGGGATCCACCCCAGAGGAGAGATATGCCTGCGAAATAGCCTCACACAGAGGTTGCCCCAGTGATTGCTCTCTGTAGTGCACAAACAGGCGCTGAGAACGCCGCAGCGTAGCTGTGCGCGCAACATAACAGGAGAGTGCGCGCACTGGCCAGAGGAGATGAGACGCAGCCTCCTCCTCAGAATTGTGTGGTGGTAGAAAGAATCCATCCAGCGTTATCACTCTCGATCTGTAAGAGCTGGTGATGCTCTTAGGCGTAAATGCCGGGTTAGGACGCAAGGTCGCAGAACTGCCATCCCCTTGGATTCTGAGACATGACGGAGCCACCGAGAGAGCAGACAAATCACTGACTCTCTTTGCGGACGTCAGAGCCAGCAAAGCTGTCTTGGCTGACAGGAATTTCAATGAAACCTGATCCAGAGGTTCAAAGGGGGGTTTTACCAACGCACGTAAAACCAGCGCCAAATCCCACTGTGTAGCGAGCAAGCGAGACACAGGCTGGCACCGGCGTACACCTTTAAGAAACCGTTTCAACAGAGGGTGACTAAACACCGTCCTGTCACCGAAGCCCTCGTGAAAGGACGAAATAGCAGCAGTGTATGTTTTAACTGTGCTTGAAGCCAAACCGCTGTTCACCAACAGCTGGAGGAATGAGAGCACGAGAGGCAGAGGACACGCAGTGGCATCCAAATCCCTCTCCACACACCACTGCTGAAAAGCAGCCCATTTCGCGGTGTATGACGCTCTAGTAGATGCGGCTCTCGCGCCCTGAATGGTTTGCACAACCTCCTGAGAGAGACCCAGCTTCACTAAGTGGTCCTGTTCAGCGGCCTAACCCACAGACGCTGGCCCATCGCCGGGTAATTCCTGATCGCTCCCCCTGCTTGTGAAAGAGCGTTTCCGAGCCACGGAATTATCCACGGCCGGCCCGCCAACAGGCGCTGCAGACTCGGGAACCATGATGCGCCCGTGCGCTCCGGAGCTATCAAGATCACTGACAGCTGCTCCTCCAGCACTCGGTTCAGGAGTTGATTGATCAATGGAACCGGTGGGAAAGCATAAAGGAGCGTTCTGGGCCACGTCCGATGCCCAAACGCGTCCACCCATAACGGCGGATCGTCTCTCGGGCTTAGTGAGAACCAGAGAGCGCAATGTGCGTTTTCGCGCGCGGCGAACAGATCCACCTCTGCCTCGCCGAACCTGTCCCAGATCCGGAAAAACCAGATCGGCATGAAGACTCCAGTCTCCCTGCCGAGGGCCTCCCCTCAACATAACATCCGCCCCCCTGTTCAGCACACCGGGGATGTAAAGTGCTCTGATGGAGAGCAGGCGTGTGTGCGCCCAGCACAGCAGCCGCCTGGCTATGTTCAACAGCTGCGCTGAACGAACACCTCCCTGGCGATTTACATAAGCTGCTGTCGCCTTTTTGTCTGTTCGAATCAGAACATGCTGATTTCGTAACAGCGGGGCAAATTGCTGAATCACTTTCAATACCGTGAGAAGCTCCAGTGCGTTTATATGGAGGGACACGTGTGGTGGCCACTGTCCCCCCACCGCCTGCGACAGACACGTTCCTCCCCATCCCGAGAGAGACGCGTCTGTGAACACTGAGACGTGTGATGCTGCTCTGCCCAGAGGCACTCCCTCCGTCAGGACGCAAGGGTTTTTCCAGTGATCCAAATCGGAACTCACTGAAGGAGGAATGGAGACCATGCGTCTTCTCTGACGCACGGGGTCGACGCGCAGACGAATGAACCATCTCTGCAGTCTCCTCATGTGAAGCAGGCCCAGGGGAACCACCATGTGACCCGCCGACATCAAGCCGAGCAGCTGCATGACAGACAGAGCTGCCACCACGCTGTGGGGCGTGACACGGTGGAGAAACCGCATCAGTGTCTCTATCCTCTGCTGTGAGAGGTACGCTCTCATAGCGGCTGAATTCAATTCCACCCCCAGATAAACAACGTTTTGAGAAGGTAGAGGAGAGCTCTTTTTCCAGTTTATGGCAAAACCCAGGTTCGACAGGTGCGTAACCAACTCCCTCGTCTGCGGTGGTGCTTCCTCTCTGGAGCGAGCCAGCAGAAGCAGGTCGTCCAGATAAAACAGCACTCTCATCCCCGCTCTGCGTAATGGCTGCAGATCCGACTCCACACACTTGGGAAAAGTGCGCGGCGCCAGAGAATAACTGAATGGCAGGCGGTTGTACTGGTACTGAATCCCCTGAAACGAGAACCGCAGGAACTTCCTGTGTTTTCGGGATCGACGCGCAAATATGGATCTTTCAGGTCTATGGAAGTGAACCAGTCCCCCTGATGCACGCATTCCAACGCCTGTTTTATCGTCAACATGTGGAAGGGTCTCTCCACCATGGACTTGTTGAACAGTGACGGGTCCAGAATTGGTCTCGACCAGCCCGTCTTTTTCGGAACCAGGAAATAACGGGAGTAAAACCCCTGATTTTCCTGCCCCGGAGGAACCAAGGAAATCGCACTTTTCAGCAGAAGTTCCTGCAGCTCTGTCTGAAGAGCAAGACACTGATTCTCAGACGAAAGAACCGTCTGTAGAATCCCGTCGAACCGCGGGGGACTCGAGGCGAACTGCAGAGTGTAACCCTTGCAGATCAGCCTGTCCATCCACGTGTCCATGGAGCATACGCGTTGCCACTCTGAGTAACGCCCTGGAAGCGGCTGTGCATTTGCCTGACGCTCCGCTGTTGTCATGGCGACGAGCCAAGCCAGAGCCCTTACCGCCGCCGTGGAGATGGTGTGTTCACTGTCCCAATACGCCGCCGTTCAGGAGGGGGGGGCTCTTGAACGAAGCATTGAGAAGCGGTAACACTCGCGCACACTGAAGGGTGAGGGGAGGAAACGTGTACAGGTGGAGAAACCAGTGCACTGTCCACACGAGGTGAAAAGACACCGCTCGTGGGCTCATTATCACACAACACATGTATGGAAATGTGCGAAGGAGAAAACTCTGAATGTCTGACAGGAGAACACTGTTGTGTTCGTGACATGAGTCTGGTCGGCCAGTTAACCGAAAGGTTAGAGGCCGACACAAATGGTGTGGAGGTTATGTGAACAACAGGTTCCACAGAGCCGGCAGACTCGGTAACAGGCCGAATGTCAGCAGAACATGTGCTCTTCAAAGGAAGCTTGTCTTTGGCTCTGACAAGAGCCGTTGTGTTGCTTGACACACTGACACTTACTGCTGAATGAAAACCCATAACCTCCCCAACATGTCACTGCTTCCTGCTCTGCTTCCTCGGTGGCTCAACCGGAGGGTCGGGCCAGGTGCAGGCCCACCTCCGGTTTGTCAGGCCGCGTCGAGGGGCCGTCCGCCCGGCATGAAACGCAGGCTGAGAGGGAAGAGAGGCAGGTGGGGCAGGGGGTCGAGAGGCAGCCGGTGGGCGTCTCTGCCGGTGTCTCTGGTCACGGTGATCCCGCCAATGACCAGACAAGCGCTGAGCTCGGACACCGTGTTGGGAAGACATGTGCTTCCGGAATTTCTCCGCCTCCTCTAATGAGCGCTGCATCTGTTCCAGGATGTTATAGAACTGGGAACCAAAAAGCCCGTCCCGGCTGATGGGACCGTCCATAAGCTCCTTCTTGACATTGTCAGGAATGGGGGAGGAGAGTTGCAACCACGCATTACGGTGGATGAGTTGCTGCCAAGCTGTGATGCAAGCACTGCACTGGTGTGTCCAGTCCACGGGCCTCAATGTCACCTGGTCCCTGATGTTGGGCGGGTCGTCCTGCCGACGATGGTGGGTTTCACCCCAAAGATTGCCGCGAAGCCGGGCTCCGGAGGAGAAACAGGCGGGAACTCGTGGGCGAAGATACCCTGGTGACGTCATCGTAGGTGGATACCGGAGCCTTCAGCTTGCTCGGCTCAGCATCAGCTCCACTCAGGTAGGGTGGGTGGGAAGCGAGGCCACAGCGTAACACGGCGAGTCGTCTGGGTAGTCTGGAAAACGCCCGCCATCTCGTCGGGAGAATGAGCCTGGAATCTCGTGCACCAGAGTACCAATCGCAGGCAGGGACGTCTTTGCCGAAACGGGGACCTCAGTGACCGCTGGGTTTGCACCCGCCACTTCGTCATCAGGCTCCGTCCCCTCCGTCCGGAGGGGGGGAGAAAGATGCGACTGAAGAGAGTCGGTGAGGGGGGCAGAGTCATCTGACTCTGCGCCCTCGTCAAAGAAAGATATGGCATCCTCCAGGGAACAGGTGTCCGGGACTGGCCACACGTCCTCAGCGGCAACAGTGAAGGTGTCCGCCCTTCGTTGTTTCTTCGCCTGAGGAAGGAGCTTGTCGTACGGGCAAGCAGACTGCAGAGTGAGCGCTATGGGACTCGCAGCGGGCATGGAGATCGAAGCCCATGATATATCCCGTCTGACAAACTGGGCACAGTCGCACGGCCTTGGAGGAAGCCATCTCGAAGTCTTCTCAGTGTGCAGTAAAAGTCGGCTGAAGAAAACTGGGAGCAGATTGACGGTCTCGGTCCAATTTATACACAAGGTGAGACCGTGTTGAGGCCCACAAAAATATGGGTGAAGAGTGTTGTTGTGGTTTCCAGGTTGAAGCATTTGCTGCCTGTAACATCACAGCTCACACTACAGGAGATGGTAAGAAGAATCTGTGCTCAAAGTTAAAAAAAAGAGGCTTTTAAACAACAGTATTTGAGTTTAAATACCTCCTTTGTGTAGTTTCTACATTAATTCTACCATTTTACATTTAAATATCCATTATAACAAAAAAAAACGTGTGTTAATTTTTTTTAAAGCCCCAGTCTGTAATTTTTTTACGTTTCTCTCGGCATCTGGTGGTCAGGTTGCAAACCGCAACCAACTGAGCACCCAACAGGGAGACACTTTATGATGGTGATTCCATTTCTGGTTTTCTCTAGCGCTGGAAATTCAACGTTAATACAACGTATTCTGGGCTGTTTTTTGCAACCTTATTTACTGTGTTCCATTATACCTCGGAACTCGGACACTGGAAGTTGGGGTGGTGATTTTTTTCCGACCTCCTGAGTCGCAGTGGAAACGGAACGCAGCACAACCGAGCACAACACGACGTAGCAAACATGCCGATTTACACGGAGGTCTGGTCCCCCCTAAGGTCACTATATTTTACTCATTCAAATTTGACGAAAAAACTTCTTTGTTCTTGGTTCTTTGTTGCAGGTGATTATACCTAATGAACACACAATTATGGACAACATATTCAATTTCTGTGAATACGTTCTTCAAAATATTACACACTGTAGCTGTAACTTTATTTTTCATTGTAAGTCGAATCGGACAAAAGTGTCAGCGAAATGAATGTAATGTAATATAATAGTGTTTTATGTTATTGTGTAAATCCAGAGTGAGGCCAACCAACCTGTAGATAGACTTCATGTCTCCTGCTTATATATTTGGATCATAGGCCAAAATGAATGAACTTTTACCCTCATTAGCAAATTCCTACACCTCAGGAAACAAGAGAAATGCAAACAAAAGTTTATACCTAATTTCTGCGAGGCTTCCTTCCTTCACAGCTGCTGGATTTATCAATGCCAACATATGCATCTGTCTAGTGTTGACACAGAAATCTGTGTAGACTGAAAACAAATGCAGCCATAGATATTCAGTCAAAGTCATTCTTCACCTTATAAAATTTATATATTTTACTGTTGACTGAGATTTTTCTCCCTGTCTCTGCTTGCCTCTCTCTGTCTCCTGTCACACGCACACCCACACACACACACACACACACACTGCTGGAGTCAACTCCACTTGAGCTTGCATAGCAAACAAACATAATCAAGGGAAAGAGTCAGTCTTTTCTTCTGTCAGTCACACAGACATGGAAATGACTTGCCCAGTTTAAACAAGGCTGTGGTGAATGGTACAGCTTGAAATTCAAACCCTGTAGTTTCAGAAGTCACATACAATTTTCGTGATTTTTCCTGTGTTAATATATTGATTTTACTAATTTTGATGCATATCTTCTAGACTGCCATACTGTATAGGGAAGCATTTTTTAGCTTATAACTCGAACACACTACACAATTTTCAAGGTGTTGAGATCGCTGTACCGTTCATACTACACGACTTGCTGTCTTGTAATCACGATCCTTCAACAGGAGAAATCCGCAACAAGTGCCTGGATCATAGTTTCACATACTCTCCTGGGGGAACAGCGGAGGAAGGAATATTCAACACACCTACTTTGTATTTTATGCATGATAAATTTTGTAGGCCTTTGAGATATTGCATCGGTAGAACTTAACCAGGGAATCTGATTACCCCAAATTAATATATTTGTCATGCCTTGAATTGATGAAAAAATATTTAAAAAATGAAGTAATCTGCACATTGTTGTATATTAATGCAATGAAAAACCAATCATTTTAAAAAATAAAGTAAATATATATTTTATTGCAAGGCAAATACTGAGGTTACATGAATATTCAACAGTAGTTGGAAATAAATAAATGAAATGAAAAAAAATGTATTGCACAGCACACTATTTACATCTAGCAAAGGCAACTGAAACTACACCCTCCTTTGGATTAAACCAGTGCAAGCAGCAGGTACTAACACCCTCCTTGGGATGAAACCAGTGCAAGCAGCAGGTACCAACTCGCTCATCACATGAAGATCAGCTATTTCTTCGGCTCCCAGGTCCTCGGTTGTCGGGCCAACACGCCGACCTCTGCGCCATCTCCCACGCCTCGTAGGCGACTCCCTTTTCTCCTCGCTCTTCTACTCGTCGAAGCAGCCGTGTTTACATCCTCATTGGAGTCTAGTGTACCAGTCTCAAAGCTCTAATAATGTTATAAAATAAAGATAAAAAGCATCAGTCATTCTGCAAAGCAACAAATGATGTATATGAAGATAAAGCTGTTAATTTACAGGCCTACCATGTAACACTCTGTAGTAGCTAATGTGCTAGCTAACGCTAGGTATGTAAACAAGCTAACATAAACTGATTTACGGTCCCCTACATTCAAAAACACTGACGATGTTGTTTTCACAAAAAGTCACAGGTAATGATGTGAGGCAACGCTAACTAAAAAACATGTTACAGTTTAGCAAATATCAACAGTAGTCCGTGTAAGCTTCTTATTGGTGGGAACGTCATGTTACGTACCTTGCCTGGCTTCAGTTGCCATGGTAGCCTGCATGGACACGGCGGGGTTTGTGGAGCTGTGGAGGCAGAACCAAGGTACAGCGGAGGGGTAGGGAGCAGGAGTCGTTGGATTTTGAATTCTGAGACTATGTCCACACTTCTCTCAATCCTACCGACAGCAGCTTTAACACAGGAAATCGAAAAAATTGGGCTCAAAATCGTGTAGTGTGAACTCGGCATTAACACACTGTCATATAACTCTACTCAATGGCTAAAATATTAGTCTGATGTCTTTCTGTAATTATTGTTTGAAGTGGATGTTTTTTTCAGCAAACGACATATGTCAAAACTTATTATCCCCTTCAAGTCTTATCCAAATTGACCAAAAAAATTGTTCCTTTTGGGTGTCAAACCCTGGCTGTCAGTTGTATATGACATGGTCTTCATCATTAAGTAGTCATATATATTTATGACTGCTAAAAGTTTCTTCCTTTTTGTCCTGTTAGTATGTTTGTATCTGTGGCTATATACAGCTGATTGGTATGGTCCAATATGTCGGCTGATAGGTAAAAATAGATGACAGTCAAGAAATAACACTTTCTGGAGCTATCACTATCAGTCATATTACACAGTCTTCCAAGGTAGATGAAGTTTGCTCAGGTGTCATAGAAATGTAAATGTTTGTTGTGTGCTGTTCGTGTCAATTTCAACTGTAGTTGGGGTTATTTACAACAATGTTCAATAACCATATACCCAATAATTATGATGATAGCCAAATCATACATATTTCATATTAAATGTGTAAATGTCGGACATTTTATGTGTGATGATATCAGTCACATAAATCCATCTGTATTGTTGGTGCAAATTTAGAGCAAGACATCACTTTGTGTGTGTGAGTGTTTGGAACAGCAAATGTAAATGTCAGCTGTTGTTTCATCCATATAGAACGCAACAAACGTGTACAGCATGGTGCTACTGATCATTATTTTCCTAATGATAACAAATTGGATCCTGTTCTTGTTTTTCCACATAGCTGTATATGTTCAAATGATGGTGCTGATGATGAGGCTTTGAATTGCACTGTACAGTATGTGAATATCCATTGTTGCTCTTTCTTTCTCTGTCTCTCTCACTCTCCCTGCCGCCTCCACAGTGATGCGTGTTGCATTAACGCTGAGGTGAAGAGTGGGAGGTAGAGGGCAAGCTGAGAGGGCTAGAAGGGGGATGGAGAGAGAAAGAGAAGAAAAGATAGTGTGTGTGTGTGTGTGTGTGTGTGTGTGTATGTGTGTGTGTGTGTGTGTGTGTGTGTGTGTGTGTATGTGTGGGAGACTGATAGATAGATGGATATATAGATTGATAGATATGTCTCTCCTTCACCAACCTTCTACTTTGTGCGTTAATTTCTAAAACGTCTGATGGTGATAATTTCCCAAGGGTAACCCACTCAGGTCAAACTTAATCTAGAAAGGAGTGAGAGAAGGGGGAGAAAATGATAAAAAGAGCCCAACACAGAATGATGATAAGTGGGAGATAAGAACGAGAGATGAGCTGGTGGAAGAAAGAAAAGGGGCAGATGGAGAGGAGAAGTTGGTCTCTTTGCAGCTCCAGAGCTCTTAAATCCCTGAAGATGTGTGGAGTGTACATGGGAGGGATAAGGAGAGATAGAGGAAGAGGAGGAGAGAGCGAGAGGCAGAGGGAGGCTATATTGAGGAGAAGAAAAGCAAAAAGAGAGAAAGAGTGAAAGGGAGAGTGAAAGGGAGAGGAGGAGGAGGGTTTGCGTTGGTGTGTTGGATGGCAGAGAGAGCGCTTGTCAAAAAAAACCTTTCTCTGACAGAAGGCATGATTCACAGCAGAGAGAGGGGGCGGGGGTGGGGTTGGGGGGGCGGGGAGGGAGACAAGCGACAGAAAAAGAGAAGAACGGCAGAGATAAAGAGAGGGAGGCAGAGAGAAACCACAGGGGCAGAGATGCCGGTAAGAAAAAAACAAATGAGGATGTTGATTTGAGACAAGATGACAACACATTACCAGGATGGAACTGAGTTCGTTGGACTGGATTAGCTGATGCCTTTTAATGTTTGCGACCATGTAGATAAGGTTCTGGCTTTTCTATTAATCGGGGGTAAAATAGAGCAGGTGACAACAGCAGTGATGAAAGCGAGAGAGAGAGAGAGTGTGTGTCTGGTGTGTGTGCATGTGTGTTTGTGGAGGGAGGGTGCAAAATAATGAATGCAAACTGAAAAGATAACAATTATTCTCAGCTATCAATAGGTTCCTTTGATGGAGCTAAATTAATTTGTGAGCAAGGCATCACTAATGCATGCAAACGAGACAGTTCTGACTCCTTTATATGACATTTCAGATGGATATTACTATGGATACTTCAGGACTTACGTGGAAAGCCGTCTAAAGATGTTTTTCAGTGTGATGACTTTCTTTATGTGGCAAAGAGATGTATTCTGAATGGATATTTGAATCTGTAAATGATTTCAATTGATTTTTCTAAAAACTAAAAGGTGAAATTACTCAGTGTTGTGCTGAGTTTGCCAGATCTCTCTTGATACTCGTGACTAATTGAGCTGATTATCATATTATCGTTCGTCGTTATCTCACAGAAAGTTGGAGTTATATGATTAGTTGCTATAGTCTGAACAGTTTGGTACATTCAAAATAGGAACATCAACATCAAACCAAATCAGATTTCTCATATAGATGGAGGGAACAGCTTTGAAGCAAATTGACACCATCTTGACATTATTTTTGGCACAAAATTTGCATGGGGCTTTGAGGCTGCTAATGCAAGCTGTCACATTAACATCTCTCCAACTTTAAAATGCTTAAGGAGCTTTTGGAGGATTTTGTCTTTTGTTGTTTTGGCTGTGAAGAGCTTTAGCTTTTTGGGAACAGTTGGTATGATTTCTACAAAATTGTCCAAAAGGATTAGCTACGTGGGGTTCAGTATTTAGCTTAGTGTTTAGGTTGTTATATGTTATGTTATATGGTTTAGGATGTAACTGTTATAGAATTAAATATACGGTCTAGCCAACGAAGGCTACAGTTTCTAGCTCACTGTTCAGCCTGTCCTTGGAAGAAAAACACAAAGGTTTTTGTACAGTGCATTTGTACTGCCAAAATCCAAAAAGCGAATACCTTTTTCCTTTTTTTATCAAGGTATGTTTAAAATACAATGTTGTTTCCATATGTTCTCCCCTGATCAAAGCAGGGCTTCTCTTTTGCATTATTGATAACCCACTGATAAGTGGTTGTCAATGGTTTATTAGGTAGGGGTTGGTGTAGTATTCTTGTGATTATAGCTTAATATTCTAATAAATTGACTGGGGAAACTTTCTACTTTTTCCTTTTGCTCTCAGTTGATTGTAAAGTGCTCTGCAGGCACTGCTGGATTGGAATTAAAGAGGCACTCAGCAATTTAGCATGAAATCTTCATTAAGTTAGTGGACTCACAAGAGACAGATTGATCTGACCCAACATAATTACTTTTCCTTTCTATTATGGATCAAGCTCCAAAAATCAATTTTTTTCCTGATTTTCAAAATGCAATTTAGTTGTATTTTTGTTTTGACCCTCTGCCTGGTTAATGTCCATGCATTTTAAAACCCACATTTCATGTTTGTATAAGGTTTTCTGTTAAAATTTTCATGCCCACTACAAAGCAGATTGCTAAACCATGCAAGTGTTGTCCTGAGTTCTGCCTCAGCATTACATAGGAAGCGAGAACATCTAAAACAAATTCTTCCAAAAACTGTAATGATTTCTAAAGCATTATAGTGTTTAGGAATATGGTAACAATATGAAATTATATGATTGTTATATGTTGTATATGTCAGTCCATTTTGAAAAAGAAAGATTTCTGTCATCCCATTGGTCTGAATATTGCGAGATTTCCTTGATTTAACCTTTAATATCATTGGAGCATCTTTTGTGTTGTTTATCAATTTTCTTTTAACAATGGCAGTTCAGACAGTCATGCTTTGTGTTAATGTGAATTGTGGTTTGAATGCAAAAAATGCTTTGGTTCCTTATCTATTATCTGTCCTTATCTTTTTATGAGTGTAGCTGCCAAGTAATGCACACCATTATATCATCTTAGCTCATTATACGATGTATTCAACTAAATTGACCCAAAATATTTGCTGATAAAGCCATTTGATTTGACAACCACCACAAATAAAGTTACAGTATGGATGCATTAGCCCGTGTAAATGTTTTTTATTACGTGCCAAAACAGGGGGTAACCAAACTTTTCAGCCCCAACCTTCAAAATAACAGTGCCAGAGACTTTCGACCCCCACTATCCCTGGAGGAGGTTGAAACACAAAGGATATAGATTTGTCCTAGTTCATAAAAATAATACCTTCATGCACATGTTCATGGTTCCTGTGGTGCTCTGAACTGACCTGCTGCAAATGATGCTGAAATTAAATCTGTCAAGTATTAAAAAAAAAAACAGTAATAACTTTGGCTAAAATATGCTATTGTTAATGACTTTTATTTGATTTCTAAGGATTGTCTCGCGATCCCCCCAGGGGTGCCTATCCCTTGTTTTGGAACCTTTGACCATGTGTTATGACCATGAATTTTAACTTTTGCCATTCCACATACATGGTTTACTGTACCACATGACCCCTTGGGGGTGTGTTAAGCAACCTGCTGATGACACATACTTATGTCATCAGCAGGTTGTTATGTCAGATTTTAGAAAGCTCCATTCACAACTGTTTCGGGTCGAACAGTCCTTGTGACAAGAAAACTGATATACTTATCATTTATATTAACTAATATCTAATACTAAATATTCTAATAACCAATCACATTGATATGGCAGACTTTTCCAAGCTGTTTTATGTTCAAATATTTGTTGTTGTTGTTTTTTTCCACAGACAGATGACGACAATCAGAAAACACAACCAGAATGAGCAGAGAAGCATTGACTGGATTCAGTCCTCCATTCACTGTACTCCGTCTTTATGTTGCTCTGTGGCTCTCTGACTAACACTCAGCTTGATGAACACTTAATTGGCCACTACAATAAACAACCAGAAAAGAATATGTCATCATATCAAGAAAGAGTGGGACAGAAGATGAGCTAAGAACAACCCTGCGGACATAAAAGATGGACATATTTTGTCTTATCTTTTCAAGTGTTCCTCAGAAATTTTGTTTGGGATATTGCTTGAAGTAGGAATTCATAATTTTGGCATTATCATGTTTACAATGTCTTTATGTCATGGAGATTTTGACAAGAGGATTTTTTTCATTCCAAGATTGTCCTGACCTCTCAATAAAACAGAGGGAATATGCTTCAGTGTATTACAGTGAATGTAATATTTATCCAATTCTTCTATTTTCCCATGGCCCTTTGAAAGCTAGCTACTATGTTTCTTACACATTCTGAAAGTCCTTTTTCAAGCAATTCTTTTCAAATTTAGTAAAATTAACAACTTCACAATTCACCCTTCAAAATTCACACGTGCCTCCCACCAACCCTTCCCACCATCAGCCATCCAACCAAGCATGGGCAAGCCTCTTAGCCGTCCTGGGTGTTTCAGGAAGAGTTCCTGCTGCCTGGAGAAACATGGAGCTGGGGATGGGAGAGTGGGAGGGCGAGATGGAGGAGTGGAAGGGGGTTATGGAGATGGCTACATTCCCCAGCGATCCATCTATGATACCATGTGCATCAATCAACAAATTGACAGCCATCACCACCATCCTGGAGGGTCCATACGGCTAGATGTTGGAGGTGAAGAGAATTTTATCTACACTGCAAGTGGCTCTCTCAGGGTTAGCAGGACCCCAGCCGACATGTTTGATCCACAGCCACGATCTTTAACTCCAAACCCCTCATTTGTGAGGAGACTGGATGAAAGAGTAATTTATGATTCACTGAAGATTGGGGGTCAGGATTCCAATGGTGGTGGCTGCCATACGCCAGGACATTTTAGCCGATCCGTCTCTCCCTCTGTGTCCTCATTCTCAGCACCAGGAGTTTCCTCCTCATCCAAGAAACACCACCATCAACATTACCATCACCATGGAGACAGCGCAAAGAGCAGAGATGGACGTCATTCCTGGAAAGTTTTCACACCTCCAAAACACATAGAGTGTCTGGAGCTTACTACAACTGAAATTATGGACAGAGGAGGATATCTAAACCCAGGGCACAACCACCCCCCTGGTGGCCAGTCCTCCTCGCTTACATCCCCCCTCATTTCCCCCTTCTCTGGCTCACCGCTTTCATCAGGGTACCATACTCCAGTCTTTTTCTCTCCTGCCAAACCTCGCCCCAGTCAGACTCAGAGTTTGCGTTGTTCCCCTCCCCTTGTTATTCAGCCAAGGCATTACTCCCAAACCCAGAGTCTTAGGATGTCACCACCTCAGGAGCTGAGACGATCACCCTACCGTGCCCCGCTAGTCCAACTATCTGCTCATGACCTCGAGCAGGACCTGAGGGATCGGGGTGGAGGATGGGGCCGCAGTGAGCGAGAAAGGGAGTGGGAGAGGGAGAGAGAAAGAGAAATGGAGCGAGGATGGGCCCAGCGTGAGTGGGAAAGAGAGAGGGAAAGAGGGAGACTGGAGAGAGAGAGAGCAAGAGAAAGGGAAAGAAGGGAAACTTCCACTTTTGGGACCTTTGGATACGGACAACCAGTTCCTCTGCATTCTGACAGAGACTCTGTGTTTTTAGATCCCGACCAGGTTTTAGACACCTCACCCCTGTTGTTTCCCCAGCCCTCACCTTCACCCTCCCCCAATGCTGCTCCCAGAATGGGCACCTGTGCTGTGGGCAGGAATAGAGCTGGGTCAAAGGTTGGCCTTGAAAGTGTAGGTGGGGAAAAGGGGGGAATGATTTCTAAGTTTGACAATGTGAGTGTTGGTTTGGTGATAGTTGATAGCAAATCTGGGTTTGGGCCAAGATTAATTAGTGAAGTTGGTGTTGAAAACATGTCAGAGGCAGAAATCAGGGCTGGGATACAAGAATATCATAGAGCTGAAAGCTGGAACAAATATGACAAAGGATCAAGGGCTAGCATTAAAAATGGGTCTGAAATAAGAATGGGTCCCAAGGTGAAAACAAGACCTAGGGGACTGGATTTTGAAGGAAAAGTGCATGCTGGGGTAGAGACAGACAATATGGCTCCAGCTGTGAAGGAGGGACATAGTGAAGGGGCAAGGAGTGGTGAAAAAACTGTGAGGGATGTGGCTAAACCAGAACTCATTGCTGAGGCTATACCTTCATTTCTGACTGACATTGCGAACAGGGTTGGTCCTGGAAATGAATTTGAGATTGGAGCTGTATCTGATCCAGGAATGAAGCCAGAGTTTAAGGCAGTGGTTGAAGCTGAAGCTAGTTCAAAGCAGGAGGAGATCAGGACTGGAACAGAAGCTGGAGTTGTAGCTAAAGTTAATAATGAGGTCGGTTCAGAAGCAGAGTCCAGAGTAGATGCAAGAGTTAAGACAGAAGTTAACATTGCATTTAAATCTGGCCCTGAGGCCGAACTACAATGTGAGGCTCTAGATAAGACTCTGACCAGGAGTAATGCTGAGACTTGGGTTGTCAGTGAAGCCCAGAACAACAATAAGAATACAGATAAAGCTCAGATAATTGCTGTTGCTTCACATAATCCTGACATTGTCCCTGCAGATTTGGCTAAGAAAAAGCCTTTGGACATTGATAAGATTGAACCTAACCATACAGAGAAAGGTTCCAGATCCCAGAAGTCCAAATCTTCCAAGTCCAGTTCCAGGACTCGACCTGGCACAGCCACGGGGCTGCGACCAGGTGTGGTCAGCCCAAAACTTAACAGAGGGCTTGGAGACCTTGAGTCACCAGGCCCCTCTGAAAGCATTGAGTCTACCTGGCCACGCAGAATTATGGTAAGAAAGAGGACAGTTCGGCAAGGTGGGGCACTTCACAACCTCCCTATCCTCCCCCCACTCCCCTCTGTCCTCTCAGCTTTGGAAAAGAGACACCCACATGCCCTTCTCCACCCCCGCCCAGGCCACTTCTCGGAGGACCCGCTAGCATGCGTAATGAATTCTACAAGTATTGTGGGACGATGCTCACTTAAAGAGCCCTCCAATTCAGAATCAGCACAGGTGGCCAGTTTGGTGGGCAGGGCTTCCTTGAAGGAACAGAACTTGGAGCACTGGAGGGTCTGCAGAGAGCAGAAAGAACCCAGGAGATCACGGAGCAAGGAAAAACAAGGAGAGCAGAGTAAGGAAAAGACTGAAAGAGAAGAGAGGAAGTGTAAGGAAGAGAAGAAGGACAAGAGAGAAGAGAGAGACAAAAAGGTGGACAAAGTGGATGAGGAGAAACAGAATGTTGCTGTTACTGAGGGGCAACTGGAAGTAACGAAACAAGAAATGAAAAGGCTTGAACAAAAAGTCCAAGTTAATGCAAACAAAACCTATGAAGTGAGAATGGAGAAGGATGTAGAATTAGAAATAATGTCTGAAAAGTTAGATGGTAGAAGTTTGAATATTAAAGGTGGAATACAAGAGCAACTTGAACAGAAGTTGGAGGTGGTTGAATTACAGAAAGAACAAAGTGAAGTGGAGGGAGGAGAAGGAGGGACACTTGAAGAGGAAGGGGGAAGGGAGAGTTGGAATGCTGTTCTCGAGATGGTCAACACATTGTGGGATGACGGCTGGGAGAAAGGAAATGCAGGAGGAGAAGGTGATACAGATTACTTATCAGACTCTCTGCAGCGTTGGCCTCTCCTCCGGCCTCCGGTTGGCTTCGGGGGATCTCACCCCCCTTCGTCAGCAGCGTCAGAGCTCAGCCTTACAGAGTTAGAAAGGAGAGCAAGGGAGCTGGATTCTGACCTGGAGCACTTAGACCTGTCTAAGCCTCACAGGGACACCAAGGATTTATACCAAACACTGCCGGAGCCACAGAGGGACCGAGCTGACATGTACCAAACACACCCTGGGCCGCAGAGAGACAAAGCAGCTTCATTGACAGGTAAATAACCGCAGACTTTCTGTATGTTTGTCTTTTTTATTCTTCCCATATTTTTTCATTCATGAAAAAAATATATAAAATATTTAACTATAATATTCTTGCGTTTGGGAGCCCGGTTTCAGTTATAATTTAAGGCCTTTTGACAGCAAATGGAGGACCTGCCCAGTAATAGCATGGTGTTCCCAAGTGAATTTCCCCGGTGTGAGTTTAACTTAAAGTCTTATCTTATCTTATTTTAGTGTCTTAGTGTCTTATACATTAGTTTCATTATTTCATTAGACATGACAAACTAGTTATCCTGTAATAACCACCAAAAATATTGATACTGAGCCTTTATTTATATGTAAGATTTACTTTGGGGAAATAGACCACTGAGCAAAATATAATAAGTTCTTGAAAATGGATTTTGAAACAGAATCCTCTATAAGGCAAGGGCACAATATCAAGTAACAACACAGGACCAACCTTCATGATATTGTTCTTTAGAGGTGCAAGTTTTTATAATTTGTAACATTTTTCCAATTAACCAAATTACCAAAAGTCATTTGACACAATACATAAATGGTTGGTACACGGGCAGGCAGTCAGAATCAGGCAAACAAATCCAGAAGGCAAGGCAAAAGGCAGAATCAAAAAGACACATTAAGATCACAAACCAGACGGACCAAAATACTTCTGGAACGCTTGCACAAGAGACAATGACGAACTGGCACAGAGAAAAGGGAGCACACTCACTAAATACACTAGATATAAAAGACAAAATGAAGATGAAGTTAGAAAATAAAAGAACACGGCCTCAGCAGCAGGCTGAGAGATGACAACCCTACCCATTATCTAAATTAGGGTTTGATAGTTTTACTGGAGTAACTGACAAAAGTATTTACTCAGAAACCTGTGTGTGTGTGTGTGGAGAAATGTCTAAGCCTGAAAAATTAATAAATATTAAAACAGCCACTGTAGCATTCATTGACACACCTGCGATCAAATATCCAAAGGCTTGACCAGGGGGTTGGTGGTGAATGTATTGATTATGTTTCTTGTTCCTCTTGTTTAATTTTCCAAGGAGTGGTGAGCAAATCCCAGGTCAGTTTGGAGCTTTCTATTATGGCCTCACCAGCTACAGACACAGCTAACCAGATTGACTGGTTAAACCAATCTGCTGGGACCACTTTTTGTACAAGGTAATTCCACGAACATGGTTATTGTGAGCACAGAATCTCCCCCCAGATGTTAACATCCCGAGTTAACAGATGTTAACATCCCGAGTACATAGCACAAGGCGAGAACAAAATCCAGGTTTGAATTCAGAAAATATATTCTGACGCTCTGATCCAAGTCAGTTCCAGTCAAGGCCATAATGTTGTGTTATACATTAATATTGACTTCTTTTTTGGAGTCTGTTCTGTGAATGTGACTTTTATTGGAATGTTTGAATATTCTAAACTCATTTTTTTGGGGTGCTGCAAGTCAAGGGATTCTTGCACATGTATATTCATCACTATTTGTTTCTGAGAAGTCCAAGAAAAATGGAAAAAATTATGATTATGATTATTACTGTTATTATTATTATTATTTATTTTTTCTTTAATTCCGCATTGTCTTTCTTTGATATATTTTACATATTTCATATTAAGTTAAAATGAATCATGCTTGGATTCTTCTTTAAACTAAATGCAAATTTAAATGTATGAAACTTCTTGAGCTGATCAGTGAATAATGTAATTAAAATAAATTGTAGTGGCTCAACACTTTAGCCTTGAAACACAACACATATACAGAACAGTTAGAAGAAACTTTAGAAGTAAATAAATAAAAAGGTTTTCCACTTCATTCACATAGGACAGGAAAAACGTTTTCTTTTTTGTTTTTTTTAGGATGACATATTATGCTCATATTCATGTTCATACTTTTAATTTTTGTAACCACTTGAAAAGATTTACATGCTCTAATATTGAGATGGGCAGTGTCGTCATACTGCCCATTCTTGCAGCTCCTCTTTTCACCCTCTGTCTAAAGTGCCTAGATTTCTTTTAGCCTCCCCTCCCGATAAACTCCAGTCTGCTCTGATTTGCCAGCCGTCCCAGTTTGTTGTGATTGGTCAACTGCTTTCAAAACTTGTAGGAAATGACACGCCCATTCACCAGAAAAGTGGAGATTCTCAGATTGCAGGTTTCAAAAGAGCCAATCTGTGACATCACAGTTGGAAAGAAATCTGAACTAGTGGTTCAGAGCCAGGCTATAGGGTTTAGCCAACCCACATACAATTTTTTTTTCACAGCACCTCAGATACCCAAATTTATGTGCAAAAATATAATAATATCTCACTTTTAAGTTTGTCATTGTCCCAGAGATTAAAGCAGATTCCAAAGTCTTTTTTTAATTTGTCAGTTTGTTCAAGTATCCTTCAGTATTTAGTGATTAACTAAATTCAATGCATTTGAACTGCAGTTGCAAAATTCCAACGCTGCAATTTGCTTATTAAATGATTTGTATGTATATATGGGTGACTTCATAGGAAATTTAACTGTACATTCACACTTCACACAGTAGTTTTTCCACTGATTACACATTGTGTTGCCATGTCATTGCTTTCCATATGTTTTTCCTGAATCTGGGTTCACTACAGATTTTATCTCACCATGAAATCCATGACACGGCTTCAACCAAATTAGAGAGCTAATGTAATCATAATGATCTGTCCATCACCAAGACATCTGTGCAAGCCTTCATAGTAGAACAAATATACTGTAGCTCAAAGTGCTCTGTGGGGCTGAGAGAAAGAAACAAATGAATGACTTTGATCTAAAAAATTAGGTAAAGACAAACATAATGGCGCCCTGCGATAGGCTGGCGACCTGTCCAGGGTGAACCCCGCCTCTTGCCCAATGTTAGCTGGGATTGGCTCCAGCCCCCCCACGACCCTTAAATGGATTAAGCGGTAGACAATGAAAGAAAAACATGATGGCAGGTTGTGGTAACCAATGGTAGACAAAGAACATTAAAGGTCAAAGTTAGAGGAGCTTAATCGACTCGTGGGGATTTAACAGTCACCTGACTGCCTTGTCTTTTTTGTAGCTCTGCTAAGGAGGACAGCTCTCCAGACTCCAACTTAACGCTGGAATCCGACTCAAGTGGTGTCTTCCTTTCCCTATCCAATCAGAGTCAGGAGGAGGCCAGCTCAGACAGTGACCAGCCAGTCAGTGGCTCCGACTTAGGCAGCAGCACGTCACTGGAGAAAGACGGGGATGACGGAGGGCTAAAGGAATGGGGAAGGGAGGAGAGTGCAGAGCTACAGTGGTGCTACCCATCACTGCTTAACACCTCCATGCAAGACATAGAGCGATGTATTCAAAAAGAGGAAGCAGACTGCGAAAGGACAGAGGGAGATGAAGAGAGGATGAAAGATGGTAAGATCAGAGTAGTTTCAATCATTAAGTCCTCAATAAACTATAAAGACACTGGGGGCTCACTCCATTCATCCATGTATGACCCACGAAGACAAAATATACCAATTAGGAAAAAAGTGACCCTCATGGGAAATGAGTCCTATCTTCCTCTGTCTCCCTCAAATCAACCAGTCAAACACCTTCTAGATCTTAATCAGAAACCAATTCGAAGCTCAGGACTGGACTGTGGTGATATAGATCCCTTTGTCCAATCAGATAGCTTTGTTTACCTTGCTGTTTCCGCAAGACCAGCTTCCCAGGGTGAGGCGACCGCAGTGGTAGAAGTTCCCACCCACGATAAAAAACAAGATTTGGTACAAACAAGATCTGATGATACAAAGCTTCATTTTGATAGCATTGAAACACACTTTGAATCATCAAAGCCAGGACAGGATGCCAAGCCGCCTCACCTTGACCCCCAAAAGCCAGAGGAGGGAGATTTTCTGTGCACGGACAGCTTTGTCTATCTGGCTGCTCCAGCCTGCCGCCTGCTGGGCCCTGCAGGAACCACACCCTACAGCGAAAGGTATGTGCATTTTTTTGTGTTCACCCTAGAGCCTTTCATTGTTTGTAATTCACAGCAGTTTTGTTAAGTTAGCCAAAGATCCATCCATCCCCTTATCCTTTGAGTGTCACCGGGGGCTAAAGCCTATCCCAGCTGACATTGGGTAAGAGGTGGGGTAGCTACACATCCACCTATCTATCTTCTGTTTCACTTAAGGGCCGAGTTGGTAGACATAGCCAAGTAAGGTAGCCTAGATGTCTCCTTTCAATGCAACAGAGTACTGGTTCTACCCCTTTTAAGGAGTCCTTACTCCTCACTCTCAGGGTAACCCTAACCACCTTTTGACAATCTACCAATTTGCCTCATTTGCTCATTACCCAAATCTCATGACCATAGATGAGGATTGGAATGTGTATTGACCAATAACTTCAGTGTTGGCTCCAGGCTCAGCTCCGTCTTCATCATGACAGTCCAGTAAAGCATCTACATTACTGCCAATGTAATCCATTTTTTTTTTACATTCAATGATCATTTAAGGAATGTCTAGTTGAGGCTTCTGACTGGCTTCAACCTTCAGAAGATTTTTTCCCGCAACTCAGGGAATGATAGGAAAATGTGGCCCACATTTAAAGTCTCCATTGTAGAGACAGCTGCTCAGAGTTGTGCCTAAAATGTTATTAGTTCTTTACCTTGTAGGAACTAATGAACCTGTTGAAGGACTCTAATCTTAAGAGGAGGCTGGCAAGCTGAAGAAGATGTCACATGTTTTCTGATCAATATAAGCTTTAGATTTTCTATCTATATTTTGGAAAATGTAGGTGTCAGACCATATTTTGTTCACCTTGATCTTTGACCGATCAGCTCCAAAAATTGATAATCTGGAGATACCCTGCCAAGTAATGATACCCTGATTGTGTGCATATGCCAGCCTGCAGGGTAATGAAAATACTTTGGAATTTTTTTAAATAAAGATTTTTGATAGCCTACCGATGCTAATGATTTCTTTGTTCACTGCAATTCAATATTGCTGTAGTGCAATGTTTCACTCAGATATTGTCTATCATGTTTTCCAGGGAGTCAGACTCAGAGAGTTCAGGCTCTGGCCCTGTTGATTTGTCAGTGCTGGGCTGTGGTTCAGTGGCAGGGGACAGTGACTGGGACTCAGACCTGTCAGATTCTGATCCTAGTCGCTCCTCCAGAA
The DNA here is from genome assembly GCF_022379125.1 of Scophthalmus maximus. Taxonomy (NCBI): domain Eukaryota; kingdom Metazoa; phylum Chordata; class Actinopteri; order Pleuronectiformes; family Scophthalmidae; genus Scophthalmus; species Scophthalmus maximus. The sequence goes on along the minus strand of NC_061529.1, from coordinate 19,622,572 downwards.
TCTCTGCTGCTGGTAACAAATTTGCTGGTGTATCACGACACAAGCAGCTGCCTACTGAGCCTGGCTGGGACTTGTTTGGAGAAACCACTGAACCTGAAGTGCTAAGTGAGCTCTTCACAGAACAGGACAGAAACAACAATGGCAAATCAAGAAAGGTTACCGGGGTTACCACTTGTATAGCAGTGACGCCAGGCATTCCCATGACAACTCAGCCTGTCACTAGACCGGTGAAGGAGTCAACAACAGCAGAGCAGTCGTCAACAACAAAGAAAGTGACTTGGCAGTTTAAACCAGCCCAGAGGTCGGTCTGCACTGGAAGCAGAAAGGAGAAAGACAAGGAAGTGACATCGTCATCATTGGTGAGGTTCACAGAACTGGGCGGAGGAGAGACCCACAGGCCACCGCCTTCGTCTTCATCGTCTTCATCATCTTCACCGTCATCATCATCCTCTGGTTGATGTGTAAAGAAAATTGTTTACTTTAAAACCATCTGGGAAGAGCTTATTTTGCCTGATTTGATGGCAGAAATGTAGAAAAGATTTTCTACTTGTTTTGTAGAAACTGATGACTTCAACAGCTACAGCTTTTTTTGCCTGTAAATTTTGAATTTTGCATCTTGCTGCTGCCATTGCCTTCTTATAACCTTATAAAGGTTGAATAAAGAACTACTTAATTGTTGTAATTTTTTGTAGATTAGGCTAACGAATATGGTATACAATCAGTTTATGTTTGAAACAGTGTAAGACTCAGGTTGAGATGTGGAAATACGGCAACTGATTAAACATTTAGGTATGATGGTGCAAAGTCATTCCTAATGTATTTTATCAACAGTGAACTTTTGAAACACAGGGTTGATTTATTAGTTATATGTTCACATATTCTTTATTTAAATAATACATATGAAAAGTTCTGTAAGTTTTTATTCTATTGAATGTACTTTACGAGATATGACTACCAAGAACATCCACCCAAAAATAGAATGTGCATATCAGAAATACTTTAAATTGTTTTAATAATTTTGTTTGGTCAACTGTATTTAAACATTATTACAATATTGTAATTCAGCTACAATAACAATTGATGTGTTATGAGTACAGTTGGAGAATTTCTGTTGGACTCTGACATTGTGTTAGCTCTATATAAAGATGACACTTTCTTAAAGACGTTTAAAAAGAAACTGAAATACATCTTTATAATATATAATGTGTTTTATAATCAAATCCAACTTTACAGTGTATTTAACAGTGTGCCGATAATAGTGCTGATAATATATTTTGAACATTGAATGTGCAAACAAGAACAAATAACAGAAAGATTTAGTGATAACATTTGATTGAAATATTTTATTCATCAATTAGATTTGAAATTGTGAATGTAATAATCGAGCGATATGCTTATGGACTCTTACCATACACTATGTTTCATATGTGGGAAATTTGCCTGATTGGTGTATAATGTTGGAGATTCATTTTATTCATACAGACAAATACTAATTGTAAATGCAGTCGTACACTCATTTAGAGGCTGTATGTGTGAAATTTTGAAACATCAACCTATGGACCATTTCTGAGATGACTAATAGTCTTTGTTTTTAGTACAAGCATTTCAAAAAATAAAGACTTTATCTCCCTTTGTATGTGGTCTCTCCTTACCTCTGTGGCATATTTGGCTATGCTGAAGAGGATAAATATGTTGGAGAATTTTTTTTCCCATTTGTCTCTCAATCCCATTTGTCACAGTGAGAAAATCTGACAGCTTTTGCTTTGTTTTTGCTGAAAGTCAAGTACTCCAGAAGATTTCCCTCCAGATCCAAGTTGGAGGTACACAATGTAAAATGACGTGTGGACGCTGATTGAGCTGCCAGTCATCCCAGCAGTGGTCTTGTTGAGTAGTCATATTTACTCATGTCTCAAAATAAATGTGTGAATCATTCACTGAGGTGAATACAGACAAATACACACAGCCTACATTCAACAGTTGCTTTTTTTACGATGCCCCAGGCCTTCCGTAGAAATGCGATGTCACATTTACACAGCAGCTATACAGTCACCGCCTTCAGCTGTTCCGCCGGCACGGCCCACCCATCATTCCGTCGCTGAGATATCAACAATGTGAAATGTCGAGGAAACACTGTTGGATGTTTCACCTTCATCCAAGAGGCAACCTATGTGGATTGTGGAAACTGCTTGTTGATGCTCCAGACTGTTTCAATGACAGTCGTTGAAACTGTTGTTACGCTGGTCGTAAGAGTCGTTGGAGTCACCAATGTCCACACTGTTGTTTGGGGGGTCACAAGTATGTACAATGTTGTTAAAGGTAGGGACACACCAACACGACATCAAACAACTCACATCGACAAAGACTGCTTAATGTGTCTGCTCTCGTTGCATTTGTCAGGCAAACAAATTTGTTCCTGGAACACATAACACAGTAAATCCAATGGCCAACTCGCTTGTACGTTCTGCGACTGTGTGAGAGGAAATAACTCTCCATACCAGCAGTGGGTGGTAGTTTGTATCATCATTCAGGAAATCATGTCTCTGTTATATCCTACAGAGGTGGCCTCTGTTGGATCATGTTGATCCTTCAAGTCTTTGTTCCAATCAGCCATGTCGATCTAGATTGACAGATAGATGATGATGAACTGACTGTGAGCCAGCCTCTTTAAATAGTCTTGTAGGTGTGTACCCTCTTGACCTCCTCGTTTGCTTTCTTCCGTACTTTCATGTCTCTTCTAATGCTGATTCACTAAATATGAAAAGCCAATGTGTTTTTTCTTTCATCAACTGACTACAACGGCAATTCAACATGTTGAACATGAATCGAAATGTTGAAACGGCAAAAAAGCAGCTAAGGGATAAGTGTAGACGGCCAACAATTTTGACGGTGCGGAACACGTCGCCAGGACTTTTACTATCTACACTTGGTTGGTTTGGTGTGTCCCAGCCTTTAGTCTCTTGGAAGGGAAGACAGATGGTTTGAAAGAGGAGTTAAAGAAGAATCTATGTCAAAATAGAGAAACCATCCCTCAACATCATCTTTCCCCCACCTTTCAGCCCTTCCCAGGAGACTTAACAACCTTTCACACTTATGCTGCGTTCACAACAAATACAAAGCAAATTTAAACGTTGTTTTACTTCCTTGAGTAAAATGAAATGATCAAGAGGCCAAACTTACACAAGTAACGCAAGTACACACAATGCGATTAATGACAAGAATCTCAAAGCTTGGCTTTCGCGACATTGCATCAAACGAATATGTAACTCGAGTTCAAATATTTCAACTTGAGTGAATGATGGAATTGGCATCTTCTCATCACGTTTTTTGTACCATTTGCGTCGCTCGAAACTATTTACTTTGTAATCTCATTTGTTTGGTGTGAACACACCATTAGCCTCTCATGACCCTCAAAACAACGGTGTGGACACAGGTGACTCAAACGACTCTAACAACCATAATTACAGTCATTGTCAGTCTGGAGCACCAACAAGCTGTGTCCACACTCCACAGAGGTTAAATACCTGGTTTCACCACAACTTAGTTAGAACTGAAGAAGCCTCTTTGATGAAGATGAAACCTCTTCAAGAAATTACAGCCAAGTCCATTGCTTCTGATTCAAAACCCTTGTGGATAACTATTACCTGGATAAATGAGAATCTCCACAGAATATATTTTTGGGGTAGCTTTTATTGTTACATTATGAAAACTAGGTCCTGTCGCGTTACTCTGACTTTCTTACCCAGATAAGCAAACCAATAAATATTCTAAAACCTAACCAATCAGAGAAAATGTAGGAACAGGTGTTCACCCACCTTGGGTGTGGACAATGAAGCTGTCCTGTTGCCAAATCTCTGCCATTTGTGTTGCCATGCATCATAGAATTAAACAGGAAGATATACATTTCACATAGTTAGGTTAAGAGTAGGGGTGTACATCTCTCGTTTAAAAAATGTATCTAGATACACGGGCCACGATACAAATCAGTGAAGATACTTCTTCATATTTAACGATCCTGTGCAATATTATGCAATCTGATAAAATTCTTCGTTTAATATAGACATTCATTTACCATTATACATTAGAATTAGCCTATTCTGTTAAAGTATTGCTAACCTTCAAAATATTATTTTTTGTTAATTTGCAACACAGGAAGAAAAATAGAGAGCCAAATATATCTTTTGAGAACTTGTTATTGTGTAGTTGATTAGGCACAAATAGACGTATGGCCTATAGTATGAACAACCATCTTTGACATTATGAATATAACACAAAGTCTGTCTGGCACATTCATGCCTTACTCTGGCTGTCAGTTAGGGGGACAAATATGAAACAAAAGAAGTCTTACCCCTAAATTACAATTCATGAACTCTACAAAGCCCCTCTAACATTGAAAACAAATCCCCTGCAGAGGTTTCACCAGGCCAACTCACCATATGAGTGTTAAGGTTTACCCTGCTAACATTGTACTTAAACACTCCTCTTTTTTTCTGTCCTTTTAAAATCCAACTCTCTTCCAAACCTTTGGTATTAGATTTGACTGTAAATAATCTTGTCGTCGTCTAACATGTTGTTTTTGTCTTTAACTCACTGACATTACTGCGAGGGTCTTGCCCTGACCTTTGAACTTTAACGGGGGTTTGAATGCGCTGTGTGGGGAAGTAGTAGCTTTGGTCGGCCAATTCATAACTACATAAACAGGCAATGGACAGTTTCATAGTAGCCTAAATTTAGATCGAATCAGGGTTGTACAGGAGGCATCTCGCCCCCTCCCTCTTTACAGTGCAATTAGTTAATTTTGCTATTTCAACAATATAAAATTCATTTTGGTCATACAAATATCATTAATTACAAGCTTTTCAGGTAAGCCTTACTAAGTCTTATTTGAACCTAACTTTGAATGGCAAACAACACCCACCCACCTCCGTGTCAGGTAACACTGTTGATTCAAACCTGCCAGCCAGTCAGAATTAGATGTTTTTTAGATGTGCCAACAAATTGCCGATTTATTAAATTAACAATTCAAAAGAAAAAAACTCACCTTGAATATGAAGTGAACCTTTGGGGTCCCAGGTCCTGCACCTAACCTTTCAGGTACGGTGAGGGCCATGTGCCCAGGAAGTATATCTTTTAGAAACACAAAATGGTACACTGTGGTATTTAATAGTTGAGAGACATTCCAAGTACATTTCATATGAGTAAAATTAATATATGGAGCGTGTGTGATGAGAGACATAATTTTCACAGTTACCTCCCTCTCTTTATTCTACATGAAGGATATGAAAATAACCTAATCATGTTTAGCAGAGCAAGTTTTCCACTGCAGCTCCAGAGTCAGGCTTCAGGCATTTTCATGGTGACAGCTATGGCATCCTAACATGATCATGTATTGCATTTGAGGCTGATTGTTTCTTGTAATAGAAATCGGTCGTGCGTTGATTAAATACCTGGACACACTGGTGGCCATCACTACCTAATTTTACATCCTCCTATGTCTCTATTCTATAAAGGCTGTTTATGTGACACTGTCAAGTAACCTGGGTGGGGTTTTCAATTTGAATAATTATGTATTTTATACGCCTGCTGCTTTACATGTCTGCTGGAAGGGATTCTTGGATCAGTAAGCCAACTTTGAAGTTCAATAACAAGACCAAATGAGAGGATGAGCCTCACTGCTGTAAATCTGTATTTTCATATTACCAATGTACCACTGTGTGTAAAGTGAAAGGATTTGATAGAACTCCAAAATCCACAGAAAATGACCCGGCAATCCTCAGTTCTACTTAGTGTTTAAGTTGCTTTCAGCAACTTATTTAATAGCCTGAACTTATCTCTGCTTTTCATAATAACACTGTACTCAGCAAGTTGATTGCTAATGTGATGATTTGAGACTCAAATCAAATCAATTTTATAGCGCCAATTCACAACATCCATTATCTCAAGGCACTTTAAATAGTAAGGTCCAGACCTCACAGTATTACAGAGAAACCCAACAGTTCCCTCTATGAGCAGGCACTTGGCGACTGTAGAAAAGAAAAAACTCCCTTTTAACAGGAAAAAATCTTTAGCAGAACCGGACTTAGTTGTCGGCGAAACATCTGCGGGGACTGTTTGGGTTGAGAGGAAATAAATGAGGGACAGAGGAGAGGTGGGCAGAACGAGGGGGAGAGAAGAGATACAGAGAGAGAGAAAACAGTTGTAGAACCTAGAAAATAAGAATAATAAATTCACAGAATTTATATGAAGTATTGACAGTGGAACAAGTTCTATCTGTCAGCCAGAGGTGAGGTGTTGTATAGTTTTATGGCTTGTGGCAGGAAAGGTTTTCCTGTAACGGTTCTTTTGATAGTGAAACTGAATGAGCCCTTTTGGAGAAGGAGCTCCGCTGTCTGTCCAGTGTGAGGTGGAGAGGATGGTCTGGGTTATCCATGATGGATAACATTTTGTTCATAGTCCTCCTCTCCACCACAGCTTCAAACGTGTCCATCTTGCAGCCTATTATGGAGCCAGCTTTCTTGATCAGTTTGTTCAATCTGTTCGTGTCGCTGGCTCCGATGCTGCTCCCCCATCAGACCACAGTCAAGAACAGTACACTGGCAACAACAGACTGATAGAACATCTCCAACATCATGCTTCACACATTGAATGATCTCAGCTTCCTAAGGAAGTAGAGTCTGCTCATCCCCTTTGAGTACAGTCAGGCTGTTGTTTTCCAGTTCAGTCCGTTGTCGATGTTGACTCCCAGGTACTTGTAGTCCTCCACTGTCTCCACCTCCTCCCCCACAATGAAAAGGGGCTGTGAAGCTGTTCTCTTCCTCCTGAAGTCGATCACCATCTCTCTGGTCTTGTAAACATTCAGCAGCAGGTGATTTGCTCCTGCCCACTCCACAAACCCGTCCACCAGCGCTCTGTACTCTCCCTCCTGTCCATCCCGTATACACCCAACCACTGCAGAGTCATCAGAGAACTTCTGCAAGTGGAACAACAAGAGTTGTACTTAAAGTCAGTGGTGTATACGATGAACAGGAAAGGAGACAGCACAGTCCCCTGTGGAGCTCCTGTACCACTCACCACCATGTCAGACGGAACACGGCCCAGTCTTACAAACGGCCCAGCTTGTCACTCAGTAGCAGTGGCTGGATGGTGTGGAAAGCACTGGAGAAATCAAAGAAAGTGATTCTCACAGTGCCGGCAACACCATCCAGATGCGAATGGGCCCGCTGCAGCAGATAGATGACAGCGTCGTCCACACCCAGAAGAGGCTGATAGGCAAACTGTAGAGGGTCGAGCGACGATCTCACCTGCGGCCTCAGGTGGGCCAAGACCAGCCTCTCCAGCACCTTCATCATATGAGATGTGAGGGCAACTGGTCGGTAGTCGTTTAGTCCGGATAGAGTCGACTTCTTCGGAACAGGAACGAGGCAGAATGTTTTCCACAGCACCGGTACCTGTTCCAGGCTCAGGCTCAGGTTGAAGAGATGCACCACTCCAAGCCATAAACCTGTCTTTTAGATCATATTCCATCAAGGCTATTTAAGGATATATAACCTTTAATCAATAGTTCCATATTAGATCAGATAAATGTATCTCTATTAACAAGCTATGTACCAAAAGTCTTTAAGGTGGCAGTAGTTAAACCTCTGCTCAAATAACCGACTCTAGACCCAGATAGCTTAGCTAACTATAGACCCATATCAAACCTCCCCTTCATCTCTAAAATCCTTGACTATTTACACAGGAATAGTCTTCTTAAAGACTTTCAGTCAGGGACTAGAACACATTGGGATTAAAGGAACAGCACTAGAATGGTCTTACTTATCTGATAGATTTCAGTTTGTTAACGTTAACAACAAATCTTCCATTCATACAAAAGGGAGTCATGGAGTTCCACAAGGTTCTGTGCTGGGACCAATACTTTTCACTTTATATATGCTTCCTTTAGGCAATATTATAAGAAAACACCACATGAATTTCCATTGCTACGCAGATGATACCCAGTTGTATTTATCTATAAAGCCAGATGAAACTAATCAGGTAGACAAACTTCAGGACTGTTTTGAAGACATAAAGGCCTGGATGACATGTAATTTTTTAATTCTAAATTCAGACAAAACTTAGATCATTGTACTCTGCCCAAACACCTCAGAGAAACATTATCTGATCATATAGTTACCTTGGATGGTATAACCTTGGCCTCCAGCTCTACTGTGAGGAACCTTGGAGTTATCCTTGACCAGGACATGTCTTTTGACTTGCACAGAAAACAAGTCTCTAGGACAGCCTTCTTCCACCTGCACAATATCAAGAACATTAAAAACAAACTATCTCAAAAGGATGCTTAAAAACTAGTCCATGCATTTGTCACTTCTAGACTGGACTACTGTGATTCGTTACTATTAGGATGCCCCAGTGAGTCTGAGAAAAGCCTCCAGTTAATCCGAAATGCTGCAACACGAGTTCTGACAGGAACTAGAAAAATAGGTCATATCTCTCCAGTGTTAGCATCTCTGCATTGGTTTCCTGTAAAATTCAGGAAAACTGCTCCTAACCTACAAAGCCCTTGATAATCAAGCTCCATCATATCTTACAGAGCTCATGGTTCCATATTATCCCAATAGATCACTTCGCTCTGTAAACTGAAGACTAATTGTGGTTCCCAGAGTCTGTAAAAGTAGAATGGGAGGCAGAGCCTTCAGCAACCAGGCTCCTCTCCTCTGGAACCAGCTCCCAGTTTGTGTCAGGGAGGCAGATACCCTCTCCACATTTAAAGTTAAAACTTTCCTCTTTGATAAAGCTTATAGTTAGAGCTGCTCAGGTGTTTACTAACCCATTTCTTTATTATGCTGCTATAGGCCTAGACTGCTGGGGGAACTTATATCATGAGCATCTCTCTCACTCTCCCTCTCTGCCCCCATGCATTTACATTACATGTCACTGACTCTTTATAATCCCCTTCTATAGAAATTCTTCCAATTAAGACCCATTTGCTTTGTGTTGGCGCTTAGCTCGGCTCCCGCCATTAGCTGCTAAAAGCTAGCGCTAGCATGTTGTAAATGATGTCCACTGAGCAACTTACCGTGTGTAGCGAACAAGTCCTGAGGTGAATTAATCAGTCCTAGAACGAAATCCTGGGAAATCCTTTAGAAATCCTTTGGAAGTCTTAAGAAAAGTCTCAAATCTCTCTGGTGTGTGCGTCTGTGCGAATGTATGACTCTTGCTCCTTGGTAAGAAGTAGACAAGAGGCCGTCCTCAGAGCAAAACAGATCTTATAAAGTGAAGGCAGTGAAGAAAAAACTAAATTAATTTCAACCAATCAGTGCACTGTAAAAGAAGGTCATGCCAAACTGTGATTTTCATTTATATATACAAATCATTTGGAACATTATGTTCACAAAGACATGGGATTGTGTGTGTGTGTATACAAGCCACATCAGCTACAAAATCTAAATCACTGCCATTGAACTGTACTGAGAGGTGTTTCTAATATTTGATCTATACTCATTCATATGGGATGGACAGCTATTGTGCAACGGTTTGGGCTAATTTGGCTATCAGCATAATTCATAATTATCAAAGATAATTATGAATTATGAAAATCAATAGAGGTTATTAGGGCTGCACGGTGGTGTAGTGGTTAGCACCTTCGCCTCACAGCAAGAAGGTTCTGGGTTCGAATCCCGGTTCAACCAGGGCCTTTCTGTGTGGAGTTTGCATGTTCTCCCCGTGTGTGCGTGGGTTCTCTCCGGGTTCTCCGGCTTCCTCCCACACTCCAAAGACATGCAGAATGGGGTTAGGTTCATTGGAGACTCTAAATTGACCGTAGGTGTGAATGTGAGAGTGAATGATTGTCCGTATCTGTATGTGGCCCTGCGATAGGCTGGCGACCTGTCCAGGGTGAACCCCGCCTCTCGCCCAATGTTAGCTGGGATTGGCTCCAGTGACCCCCCGCGACCCTTAAATGGATAAAGCGGTAGACGATGAATGAATGAATGAATAGAGGTTATTAATCAATGTTAAACCAGGCCCAATAACCAAATCGTTAACTTCGGACCAAAATCTCTCCAGCACCCACACACGAGTGTGTGTAAATGTTTGTTAGTGAAAAAAAAAGCAATGGGAAAGCGATCCAAGCAACAGTAAGGCTCATGCGATGATGACTGAGATCCAGCACCCGGTCTGTGTGATGCAGGGGCGCAGCGTCTCAGCTGGTGAGCCGGCACACCTCTGCTCCTTAAACAGACAACAGCGTGCCGAGTGCGGATACGATGGCAGAGCAACATACAATAGTCCGACATGGTTGGACACAAATCACAGTCAAGCAACACTGATAATAACGCAGTTATTATAGCAGCAATAAACAGGACATGGTCTGGTACAAACTTCACAACAATACGGAGTAAGTTAACTTACTGAAACACACATAAATAGCCTATGTTCTGCCCAGAGCTAAAGCCTCTTATTGTACGCTTTTGTGGGGGAACAAGTGTGTGTGTTCCGTCCTCGGATGCGACGCTTCCTAGTGACTGCTGGCTGTGTGGGGTCCTCCGGGTTCGGATCGACCGGCAGTCAACTCGGTTGAAAGACTGTGGGTTCAGGTCTTTCCTTCTGCAGGGATCAATTGACAGAGCGTTCTGTCTCAACGGCTCTTGTCTCGGTACTGGTGCTGTGTGCGTTTCCAAACGCATACAAGGAAGAGTTTCAGCCTGTTTCAGCTGTGTGCAAAGTCACTTCTTCTTGTTTCTAGAGTAATCGTCGCGGTGGACGAAGTCTAAGTTAGAAGTGGTTACCTCCTTTGTAGGACAGAGGAACCCACCTGATCAAAGCGGGTTTCTTACCTGAAGAGCGATGAGTGGTGGGCATCGCATTCTTTTATAGAGTCTGTGATGTCACGAGACCCCTCGCGGTGCCGTGCAGGTCTCTGCCAATGAGGGATGCGAGTTGGGCTGTGTCGAAATCACGCCCCCAGGTGGGAGACCCAGGGTCGCCGCAGGTCGTTGCGCGGGTCCAGGGGTCTTGGCTTCCTTTTCTTTGTTCTGATTCCTTCTTCAGAAGACCATGCGGCATTCAGGCTTCTGAGATGCAACCGAAGTTCTCATATACCCACGGTGCTTATGCACATCACAGCCAACACTCAAAAACAGATCACATTAAGCATAATATTTATAACTGGATGAGGTTAACATTTATTCCAGGACTGCTGTATTAGTTTAGCTTCATCTAGATGTACATAATATACTGACAAGAACAGGATTTTTTAAAAAATGTAATAATATTGAAATAGATTAGCCTACATTCCTCATACGCACGTCCTGTTGTTTGTCTACTTGATACTCAAACAGGCCTCGTACAATTATGTGCAGACATTAATACGTATAAATTACTAATTACCTGTACCTCATCTGTGTCACATACATCATTAGTAATTTATAATATGAAGTAATTATACTTTTCGACTCAAAACCCGAGTCATTACACTACTTCTCAAGCAATGAAAGACAGAAATATCTCAAGCACACACAGGTCAGGTGTTAGAGGGAAATTTAATTCTGGTAGATATCAACAGACAGTTGACAGTTATCAGGCAATTCATATAGTTTTATAAATATTAAATAGTTGAATAAATACAACTAAATATGTAGTAAATACTACAGACACAGCAATAAGCAATAAATATAGAATAAACAACAGTAGAATCCTCCAAAAAATAAATAGAGCTTTTCCCCAACGGGACCAAAGTCCAGTGCAAAGGTTTGCCCATCTGAATAATCATTTGTCCCCTGTTTTTTTGGAGCTGATGTGAAACCATCATTTAGCCTTTCCAGGAACAGCATCAACATGCTGTTGTGGAGAAAATGACGACCATCCTGGAGAAAGCGACTCATTTCCCAAAACCAGAGAAGATGGAGGAGGTGGGGGACGGCTGCTCTCCTTGCTGGTCACGAGGCATTCTGCCGCGTTGCTGGTGATGTCGATGGTACCACTGCAGGTTTCCTCTTCCTACAAATTCACAGAAGAGACGATACATCAAGAGAAAGCTCTTCTCCTCTGTGCCGCGGTACTGTGTCTGTGATGCAAGGGCACATTTCTAGATGTTAACATTGGCAATTCAGGATCAGTACATGATGCGCTGGTCCTCTGCAGATCCCCCATGTACCAACAGGTGCTGCATCCACCAGATGGTACTTTCTGTTGGGAACTGGAGTATATCTGTGTCTGCAGCCTCCAGTTGCCATCATGACACCAAACCTCCAAACCTGTAGCAAGTCAAACCCAGACTCACAAGACAAAGCAGAATATTAGGGTGACTTTGAAATACCGTAATACATTTATTTTACAGACATTTGTGATGAAAAGTTATCAAAATAATTTAATTCACTGTAACGGCATGGACGTGGCATTACTGCTAAGTTGGATTTTCCTCTCTAACGAGGGAGTCGGCCATTTTGAATTAAGGGTGCAAATTGGTGCTTTTTGGGGCATTTTCTGATATTATACTATAATAAATTCCTCCTAGAGGATTAATCACAGTGACTCCATATTTGGTCAGACTCTGGACTCTGTTTAAGCTAAACATTAAACATAAATCCAGACACATTTGCTCCTTCATGATTGTACTACTGCACTATTTCCAGTGCACTCCATTGTATTTACAATTCATGTAAATTCCTTAAATGTATTATTCTTATTCTATATATTTTTTTGCAATTTGTATATTTTACATTTATTTGTGTATATATTGTATATATTTTTAATGTGTGCTGTGTGAAACATGATGCCGTTACACCGGAATTTCCCAGCTTGGGATTAATAAAGTATCCATCTATCTATCTTTCTATCTTAATAATGGCCAGAGCGCCGACCAGCAGGAGGCTGGCGAAGGCCCTCTTGTTTTTGCAAGGATTATTATTATTATTATTATTATTCTCTTTCGCACTTTTCACTGCCTTAACATGCCTGAAAATGTGCCAGAATTTGCACAATTGCCAGTCAGGTGATGCAGTTTGTGTAAGATTTATCTTTAGCATGCCTCAACAGCGCAACCTACTAAATTGCTAAAATTGAGCCCTTCGCTCATGTTTCACCTACATGGATGAAATTCTATTGGAGGCATATGCTAATCTCAACAGGAAGTTGGCCATTTTGATTTGAAAGTGACATTTTGCCACTGTTTTTGCCAGTTTCACATGCTATATTTATAGAAACTCCTACGGATTTCACATGGCCTACTTCAAATTTCATGTGTGTCATCTTAAGACCTATGGGATCAAACGATACACAAAGCTTGAGTTTTTGTCATCCCCTACCTGGCTGGAGCCGCAGTGGAGCCAAGCTGTAACGAACCAGCTTAGACCCAAGCGCGAGACACACGTAGCTCAGTCGGTAATCAACTTTATTGTGGAGAACACAAGCAAGGCTCAGAGTCAGGGGCAGAAGGTAGACGTCTTTTCCGGGATCGTGGCGAGACGGGAAGGTCGGAGACAGCAGGCAGAGGTCTTTACCGGGATTCAGGCGAAACGGGGAAACCAGGGACAAAGGCAGGGTCGTAACCAGGGCTGAGACGATACGGGGAAGTCGGGGGCAGTCGAAACCGGGAGATCTGTCCGTGGGTAAATTCCGGAAAGTCTGACATGGAGTACAAAGAACAATCTGGCGGTGAGTAACTGAGTGAGAGGAGGTTAAATACAGACCTGATTGGTGATGAGCTGCAGCTGCGGGGCCAGGTGAGGTGATGAGGTGGGTGTAGCTTATTGCTCGTGCGGGACAGAGGGGAGGTGACGTGGGAACCTACTGGGCATGACGGTGGCTGACTGTGACACAAGCAGGCCGAAGGCTCAGGTATCCACCTACTCTGATGTCACTAGGGTTGATGGTATCTCCGACCACGGTTTTCCTGCTTGTTCCGCCTCTAGATCCCGGCTTATCGGCAGTTTTCAGGGTGAAACCCAGCGGCGGCGGCGTGGGACGCCAGGCCCCGCCCAACAACAAGGACCAGTTGACATTGAGGAAGTCGCACCAGTGCGTTTTCAAGATCAAGGCCTCATCAACAACATGTCCGTCCTGGCTCACTCCGTGACCAAGATGGCGGCCGAGCCCGGACCCCTGCCCAAACGGCAAGTGAGCTCGCCAAAGCCGCCAGCACCATCCTCGCCATGAGTGCGTCCATTGCTGTCTGCAGTGCCCGCAAATCAGCTTGGCAGCACCTCATCCACCGTAACGTGTGGCTGCATCTCTCTTCCCCCATTCCTGACAATGTCAAGAAGGGGCTCATGGACAGTCCCATCAGCCCGGACAGGCTGTTCGGTTCCCATCTCCATTCCATCCTGGAGCAGATGCAGCGGTCATCAGAGGAGCCGGAAAAATTCCAGAAGCACATGGCCCAACGTCTGAGCCCAGCACTCGTATGGTAACTGGCAGGATTGGTGGGACCAAAAACACCGGCAGAGACCCCCTGCCGCGCCGCCTCTCTTCCCTTCCAGCCGCCTTCCTAGCCTGCTTTCCACTCCGGGCGGGAGCCCCTCAACGCGTCCTGAAAAGGCCTGCTCCTGGCCCGACCCTCCGGAGGAGCCTCTGGAGAAGCAGAGCAAAACAGGATGCATAACCCCGAAAACACAGGAAGTTCCTGCGTTTCTCGTTTCAGGGGATTCAGTACCAGTACAACCGCCTGCCATTCGGTTATTCTCTGTCTCTGCATTCTATTTCCAAGTGTGTGGAGACGGCTCTGCAGCCACTACGCAGAGCGGTGATGAGCTTGCTGTTTTATCTGGACGATCTGCTTTTGCTGGCTCGCTCCAGAGAGGAAGCAGCATCAAAGAAAAGGGAGCTGGTCAAACCTGTCAAACCTGGGCTTTGCAATAAACTGGAAATAGCTCTCCTCTTCCCTCTCAAAACGTTGTTTGTCTGGGGTGGAATTGAAATCAGCCACTATGGCAGCGCGCCTCTCACAGCAGAGAAAAGACATACTGATTGTGTGACCGTGTCATGCCTCACAGCGTGGTGACAGCTCAGAGCCGCACCACACGTCTCAGTGTTCACAGACGCGTCTCTTTCAGGATGGGGAGGAACGTGTCTGTCACCGGCGGTGGGGGGCCAGTGGTCACCACACATGTCTCTTCATATAAAGACACTGGAGATTCTCAATGTGTAGAAAGTGATCCAGCATTTTGCCCCGCTGTTATGAAATCAACATGTTCTGATTCGAACAGACAAAGCGACAGCAGCTTATATAAATCGCCAGGGAGGTGTTCGCTCAGTGCAGCTGTTGAACATAGTCAGGTGACTGCTGTGCTGGGCGCATGCACGCCTGCTCTCCATTAGAGCACTTTACATCCCCGGTGAGCTCAACAGGGGGGCGTTTGTGATGTAGAGGGGAGGTCCTCGGCAGGGAGACTGGAGTCTTCATCCCGATCTGGTTCTCCAGATCTGGGGCAGGTTCGGCGAAGCAGAGGTGGATCTGTTTGCCGCACGTGAAAACGCTAATTGTGCTCCCTGGTTTTCGGGAGACGATCCGCCATTAGGGGTTGACGCATTTGCGCATTGGCCGTGGCCCAGAACACTCCTTTATGCTTTTCCATTGGTTCCGTTGATCAGTCAGCTCTTGAGCTGAGTGCAGGAAGAGCAGCTGTCAGTGATCCCGATAGCTCCGGAGCGCATGAGCAGGAGCAACAATAACGCTATCTCTCGTTCAAAACTTATATAGATAAACAATCAAACGATATTTGCTCATAACTACAGTGACTACACCTGGTGAACACACAGGCAGCGTAGCTGTAGAAACACACAAGGTAACGTAGCATTAGCTAACTCACCTAGTGTCCTACAGCGAAGCTAACTTGGCTCTGGATAATACACACACGCTAGCTGTAGCTCTGTAGCCCGTGGTCCGTTTGTTTGCGTTGTTGGAGACTGGTCACGAGCCCCACTGTGTGGTGAATGAGCGGACCGAACTTTCTGATTGGACGTGGTTTTTACAGTCCTGCCACAGCCACAGATGAGGGATTTTTTTTCGTTTCAGTGTCAGCTCATTCCGTGTATTCATTGCTATCGGTATGTTATGAGAGTTTTAGGTAATATGACAGAAAATGCTTTTCTAAAAAATCGCCTACCCTACCTTTAAGACAATTATGAAGTTTGTCAACCTGATTAGTATCATTTTGATTTATAGATAAATACAGCTGGGTGTCATCTGCATAACAATGGAAATGTATGTGGTGCATTCTGATAATTTCACCTAAGGGAAGTATATAATTCAATTCAATTCAATTTTGAATTCAATTTTATTTGTATAGCGCCATATCACAACCTACATTGTCTCAAGGCACTTTACATAGTGAGGTCATTATTACAATATTACAGGGAAAACCCAACAAATCCCACAATGAGCAAAGCACGGGCGACGGTGGAGAGAAAAAACTCCCTTTTAACAGGAAGACCTGTTCATGTGGATGTTGGCAACATCCAAAGGAATGTTGAAATCAGCCACTATAATAACTTTATCTGTGCTAAGCACCAACTCAGATAAAAAGTCTGAAAATTCAGATAGAAATTCAGAGTAAGGGCCTGGTGGTCGATATACAACGACTACAATAACTGTTTTTTGACATTTCCAGCTGGGTGAAAGAGGCTAAGATTTAGGCTTTCAAATGAGTTTAAACTCTGTTTAGGTCGAGGGTTAAGCAATACTGATTGGAAGATTGCTGCTACTCCTCCTCCTCGGCCTGTGGACCGAGGAATATGAGTATTATTATAAGAAGGAGGTGTTGATTCATTTAAACTAACATATTCTTCTGGCTGTAGCCAGGTTTCAGTCATACAGAATAAATCAATGTGCTAAACAGTTATCAGATCATTCACGAACAAAGATTTAGATGGGAGTGACCTCATATTAAA
Source organism: Scophthalmus maximus (assembly GCF_022379125.1). Lineage (NCBI taxonomy): Eukaryota > Metazoa > Chordata > Actinopteri > Pleuronectiformes > Scophthalmidae > Scophthalmus > Scophthalmus maximus. Next base: position 19,605,688 of record NC_061529.1, on the reverse strand, counting down.
TAATCCACATTTTATTGTTCTATTTTAGGTTCATTTATAGGCTTTGTGTTGATCTTTATGAGATTTGTGTGAATTACATCTCTTTTATTTACCTTTGGTTTAGATAGTTGAAGTTGAAGTGGTCGTGGGGAAGAAACAGTTTCCATGGGGTTTTGTGGGGGCGACTGCTGTAATAGAAGCGCAGAGAAGCGTGTAAGACTGCAACTCTGCTACCTGGTCCCAACTCTAAAATGTCACAGGTTTGACCATCTAGGTAACCGAGTCAGGTTTCTACAAATGAGAGCTGCACCATCCAAAGTTGGACGAATGTCGTCTCTCCGCATCAGACCAGGAATTCTCCAAAAGGTGCGCCAGTTATCTATGAAGCCCACATTGTTATCTGGACACCACCTCGACAACCAACTGTTTAGTGATGATGTACGGCTATACATGTCATCACTGTTTAAGTTGGCCAGGGGTCCAGAGAAATCTACAGAGTCCGACATTGCTTTTGCATAAGTACACACCGAATCAATATTCATCTTCATGACCTCCGATTGGCGTAATCGGGTGTCGTTACTGCCGACGTGAATAATAATTTTACCACATCTACGTTTATCCTTAGCCAGCAGTTTAAGGTGGGATTCAACGTCGCCTGCTCTGGCCCCTGGGATACAGACTGTGGTTTCTGCTTTCGCCAACTTCACATTCCTCAAAACAGAGTCACCAATGATCAAAGTTGTTTCCTCAGCGGGTGTGTCGAGAGGGGAGAATTTATTAGAAACGTGAAGTTGTTGGTGGCGAACCGTGAGCTTCAGTGAAAAGTATCGGTCCGAGAAAGAACCTTGTGGCCCTCCATGACTATCTTTTGTATAAATGGTAAAATTGTTGCTAACATTAACAAACTGAAATATTTCTGACTGACTGAAACCATTCTAGTGCTGTTCCTTTAATCCCAATAATCTGTTCAAGTCTCTGTAATAGGATCTTGTGATCAATGGTGTCACATGCAGCATTTAGATCTAACAGGATGAGAATAAAAACATGTCCACTTTCCGAGGCCATGAGAACGACATTGGTAACCTTCAGCAATGCTGATTCTATCATGTTTTCTAAATCCTGACTAAAAGTCTTTAAGCAAACTATTCCTATGTAAATAATCCCATAACTGGTTGGCAACAAATTTTTCAAGATTTTAGAAATGAAGGGGATGTTTGATATGGGTCTATAGTTAGCTAAGCTATCTGGGACTAGATATCTTAGTCTAGAGATTATTAAGTAGAAGTTTTACTACTGCCACCTTAAAGGCCTTTGGTATGTAGCCTGTTAATAGAGATAAATTCATCTGCTCTCATATGGAACTGTAAATTAAAGACGCATCAGTTGCCTTGGATTAACTCGGTACACCACCTTCAGAAGGAAAAATATCCTAAAGGCTGGAATGAAAAAGGACAAAACCAAATATTTATTCCGCAGTTTGTAATATATATCCTTGCAGGAGTATTCACAGTGTGGCTCGGTAGCTGCTTGAGCCTCAATTAATTAACTTACATGCGCTGCAGAGAGCTATTTCTCTTAAAGCAACAGTAACATGCTTTCTTGTTGAAACAAAACTAAAATATTGCTGCCTTTTAATTGTTGTAAACAAATATTGTTCTGAAATCACCATGAATTAAAATAAGGTTTATTTACTCACCTTTTAACAAATTACCATGAACTTGATAAGGAAATTACACTTTTGATCTCTAATTTCCATTAAGTAAACAGCTAAGATTCGGTTACATCGCTAAAAATTAGTCAGGGCAAGAAACACAAAGCTTTAAAAAAGTCTTCAGATAAATGTACCTTTAAAAGTAATAATAAAATGACAACCTGAACTGTCCATCACATCCTTTAGTTTATAGATTTCAAGTTTTAACTTCAACACAGTTTTCGGTGCAATGACATTAGTTAGATTACAGGTAGGAGATTGACCTTCTAATAAAGTGGATTAAATAATATGGCTAAATTAAAGGTTTATTCACAGTTTGTATGATTGTCTGTCTGCTCATGTTTCCTGCTGTGTCGGACAAGTGGTGTCACCATAGTGATGACCTTAGTGAGCATTGTGATAGAAAGTAAGAATATAAAACCCTGTAGCTGTATTAAATCAGCAATAATAATTACCCTAACAAAGCTTATTGTCATTTGGAAAATATGATTCCAATAGAATGATAGGGTATATATTAAAAAAAACGTACATTTTTAAAGGTAGCATGCTTCAGCAAAGAATGAGCAGCATTGCCGACACACAACTAGCTATATAACCATATGTTGCATTATCATATGTTCTCTGTAATATCTTTATTTATGATCTCACACACACATGGACAAAAAGCCTATGGTGCCTTATGTGCAGTACATGATGTATGAGGACTTGTGTCAGTAATGTAGGTCTGTCCATCTATTTAAGGCTGATTAATTAGAGCACTTTGAATAAGGCCAGTGAGAGAGAGAGAGAGAGAGAGAGAGAGAGAGAGAGAGAGACTACCATTATGAATAGTTAATCTTTGTCCCAGTTCCAGAGCCACCGCAGGGACTGTGGTGATTTACTGGGCCAGATGACACAGTCTGTTTGCTACAGTCTGTAAAAATATATAAGCAGATTTACTATCATTCATGAGCAAATTTGCACAAACCTTTCAGGATCAGTGCACTCTGAGAAAGATGGTAGACATGTTTTAAAGAAGTCTTATAGTTAAACATTAACATACAGTCTATTTTTTAGACTGTTGCCACAATCATCTTTCTGAGGCTGGATGACAAATCTACGTCACAAAAGGAACATCATATGTGTTCAGTGACTGATCTGTAGAGGCTGTGAGTGTATGGAGCTAGAACAGTGACAGTAAAGTGAGGTATTGAAAATAAAAATTGGCATTGAAACAACAAGTTTTGGCACTGAAAAATGTTCAACTGAAAAATAAAAAACAAACATAAATCTCAAAATCATACTAATTTATTTCATTTTTTAATTTTTAAGCATTATGATGGGTTTTCAATTTCAATCTTTTCATTTTCCTTGATGTTTGTCTTTTTTCACAAACAGTTTTTTTTTACGCTGTCAGGAATTTAACAATGTCACTGGTTTTCATTTTCAACTCTCTGTCACTGTTTTGGCGTTGAGAAGACAAAGTAAGCTTCGGGGTCCCGAAGCTCCAGGGCCACAAGTGAGGTGCACAGTGCCCAGGCTGCGGAAAAAAAGAACAAGTTACTCATAAATTAAGAAAACAAAAGATGAGATATAAAGTACGGAAAAAAACAAATGGCAGTCATGTTGTGTATGATTTCTTGAAAAAGTGGGTTTTGAGTTGGTTTTTGAAAGAGGTAAGTGAGTCTGAGTTTGGAGGGAGGGAGTTCCAGAGGGCTGGGGCAGCAATGACAAAAGTATAACGTCCAATGTGCACAGGTCGTAGGTGTAGATGGTGTAGTGGCAGGTGTTCACCTGTGTCCAACTGTCCTTGCCTCTGCCTTCCTTAAATTCATGGCTTAAATATTTATTTTTCTCAGGAAGTATTTCAGCGGCTGCCATGATAAGAATTTTTTATATGGAAAGTATAGATAACTCAGCATTCAATTATCATGCTCTGCCCAATTCTCATCTGCCCTAATCCACACACTCCCGTTCATGTGAGCAGAGAGATTCAGTCAGTCATGAGAGCTTCATGTTATCGCAGAACAAACACTTTAAGTTTCACTTTACTCATCCTGCACCGAGAGAACAAGAGAGAGAGCCGGTGGTCAAGGGAGCCACAGAGTGAATGTAGAGAGGGAGCGGCAACAGTGAGGACAGGTAATTGGATCAGAGAAATAAAACAGTTTTGTTTTGTTTTATTTATTTTAAATCTTGCATCCCTCTCTCCTATTGTCATAGCTGTACTTACTTGCTCAAGTATTTGCTTACATGATGTTTCAAAAGCACATTGACAATACCAAGTTACTAATACCAATTGCTTGAAAATGAAATGACTGACAATACACTGGTCACATGATTACTGTAGCATCCAGTCAGTCTAATACCAGAGTGCAGCTGGGCACACCTCCAATTAGAAATGCATCACCTGACCTCCCCGCCCACCTGCACCTGCTGCTCATTCATCTCAGTTTCTCAGTACATACAGTGCACCAGCACTGTCTCTGTCATTTTTCATATCATATTTGTACTTCTGCAGCTGTGGTTGTCGATGCGTTATCCCATTACCTACTGGATCTTGACCTTTGACTGAGACAGTTTTTTCCTTCATCCTCCTCGTCCGCTTTGTAAGAGATTTTTATATACTGTAATGAATTTCAGGTTTCAGGAGGTTTGCAGAAAGACAAGTCGAAGCAGCCGATGATCAGTTTCAGCGTGAGACGTTTATTTCAAGCTGTGGTTCATAGCACAAAACGTAGACAATTCAAAGTGCATATGGGTGTACAGTTCTTTTGTACCCACTATCCATGAAACAGGCAGCGTGAGATGTCACATGTTTGATTGTCCACACACGTACACATCTGCGTCATCATACTAGATATCTTCGACATGACATTGGTCACCTATGTCATTATATTCGATAGCTTCCACAAGATACTGGTCACAGCAAGGACACATCGGTAACAGCATGATTATGTTTGGCACCAACAAGATACTCACAAACCCCCGGCTGAGCGCCGCTGTGTTGGAGTTTACCCCGGTGGACAAAAGGGTCACCTCCCTACACCTTCGGGGTGCATATGCACCAACAGCAGTTCAGAGTATTCAGCCTTCTTGGAGACCGACCCTGAATGGAGTCCTGCATAGGACCCCAGTAGGGGACGTTGTTCTGCTGGGAGACTTCAACGCTCACGTGGGCAATGATGGAGACACCTGGAGAGGCGCGATTGGAAAGAACGGCCTCCCTGATCAGAACCCAAGTGGTTGTTTGTTATTAGACTTCTGTGCTAGCCATGGTTTGTCTATAATGAACACCATGTTCAAACATAAGGATGCTCATAATTGTACATGGTACCAGAGCACCCTAGGCCGAAGGTCAATGATCGATTTTGTGATCGTTTCCTCTGATCTGAGGCCGCATGTTTTGGACACTCGGGTGGAGAGAGGGGCGGAGCTGTCAACTGATCACCATCTGGTGGTGAGTTGGATCCGGGGGTGGGGGAAGACTCTGGATAGACCTGGTAAGCCCAAACGTGTAGTGCGGGTGAACTGGGAATGTCTGGAGGAGGCCCCCATACAGGAGATTTTCAACTCACACCTCCGCTTTTCTGGCATTCCTCTGGAGGTTGGGGTCATTGAACCCGAGTGGGAAATGTTCAAAGCTTCCATTGCTGAAGCTGCAGCGGTGAGCTGCGGTCTCAAGGTCTTAGGTGCCTCAAGGGGCGGTAACCCTCGAACACCATGGTGGACACCGGTGGTCAGGGAAGCTGTCCGACTGAAGAAGGAGTCCTTTAGGGATATGTTATCCCAGAGGACTCCGGAAGTGGTTGCAAGGTACCGACGGGCCCGAAGGGCTGCAGCCTCTGCCGTGTCAGAGGCAAAACAGCGGATGTGGGAGAAGTTCGGAGAAGTCATGGAGAAGGACTTTAGGTCGGCACCAAGATGCTTCTGGAAAACCATTCGACATCTCAGGAGGGGGAAACAGGGAACCATCCATGCTGTGTAAAGTAAGGATGGGATACTGTTGACCTCAACTGAGGACGTAATTGGGCGGTGGAAGGAGCATTTTTAGGAACTCCTGAATCCGACTTACACACCCTCTATGGTAGAGGCAGAGCTGGAGGCTGATGGAGGATCATCGTCAATTTCCCTGGCGGAGGTCACTGTGGCAGTCAAACAACTTCACAGTGGCAAAGCCCCGGGGATTGATGAGATCCGCCCAGAAATGTTGAAAGCTTTGGGTGTGGAAGGGCTGTCTTGGTTGACACATCTCTGCAACATTGCGTGGAAGTCGGGTACATTGCCAAACGAGTGGCAGACCAGGGTGGTTGTTCCCCCTCAAGTGAAGGAATTTAAGTACCTCGGGGTCTTGTTTGCGAGTGAGGGGACAATGGAGCATGAGATTGGCCGGAGAATTGGAGCAGCCGGGGCGGTATTGCACTCGCTTTGCCGCACCGTTGTGACAAAAAGGGAGCTGAGCCGGAAGGCAAAGCTCTCGATCTACCTGTCAATCTTTGTTCCTACCCTCACCTGTGGTCATGAAGGATGGGTCGTGACCGAAAAAACGAGATTGCGAGTACAAGCGGCCGAAATGGGTTTCCTTAGAAAGGTGACTGGTGTCTCCCTTAGAAGCTCAGTCATCCGTGAGGAACTCGGAGTAGAGCCGCTGCTCCTTTGCTTAGAAAGGATCCAGTTGATGTGGTTCAGGCATCTGGTAAGGATCCCCCCTGGGCGCCTCCCCTGGGAGGTGTTCCAGGCACGTCCAGCTGGGAAGTGACCTTGGGGTAGACCCAGGACTAGGTGGAGAGATTATATCTCCACACTGGCCTGGGAACGCCTCGGGATCCCCCAGTCAGAGCTGGTTAACATGGCCCGGGAAAGGGAAGTTTGGGGCCCCGTACTGAAACTGCTGCCCCCGCGACCCGACCCCGGATAAGCGGTTGAAGATGAGATGAGGTCTGGTTGTCCAATCACCATTTGAGCAAACTGAGTCTTGTCCATCTGCTCAGTCACCATCACGTTCATCACTTGAGGCAGTTGAACTTTGGCCATAATGCTCATCTGTCTGTCCATGGTCCTCTGACATTTCCTCTTCAGAATCGGCACGATGCAACATGCAAATAGACGAATTACAATTAAGACAGCCAATGCACTGGTCTATATACATGGTGCTCCCTATTTCCCCAAATTTTTTCTAAATTGTTCGAAATGTACAACTTAATCTTCATTATTATGCTGTATTTGACAAGGGTATTGTCTATCATTTTTTCAGCTTGATAATAATTGACAATAATGAACTTATTTACTGACTTAACAATTTTCTTTTCTTTACTAATTTTCCCATAAACTTGATCATTCTTTTACTTAGTTAAAATCCCAGAGACTGTTCTCTCCTGAGTGACAAAAAACTGAGCTCTCTCTCTCAGAGAGCATTTTTTGGCTTCATCAATCAGCTGTTGACATTCTTCAGGACACTCACTCACACACATACACATTCAATTTTCTCTACTTTATTCGTCTATTTGTTCCATTTGTAAAACCATTGATTCTAATCTTAAGCTTTTTAACATTAACACTAGCACATAGGCATTTTATCTGTCATGTCATTTGAAACTGCAATCTCAAGTTTCTCAGTCTCACACATACATTTAATCATTCTTCAGGTTGGGCTTCTTATTTATGAATATGTTTCTTTGCGTTATACAATTAATCTATTTCTGTAGGTGCTTCATCCACCTTCGATGTGGTAGGCGTGGTGGGGTTGGACACCACTATTTTGGTCCTGGTATGTTAGTATAAGCAGAGAGGGGAAAGGCGGGGAAAAGAAGGAGGGTACGGGGGGAGAAGAGCCAGCCGACGAGCAGAGAGAGCGCGAGGACGTGGAGGATGCGTAAAACAGCAACCACGAGCCTCGCGCCCGTCCGTCAGTGGCGGCCCCCCTGAGATTAAAAAGTCAATTTCCACGAGGCAAAGGGTTTGGAGAAGATGATTTTATCAACCTTACCTGTTGTTTGCGTAGGAGTTTTCTGAGTTGGAACTTGAATGGCTGTCATAGTTTTAATCACAGTGTCTGTATTCAATATGGTGCAGTACTAATATCATCTTCACTTAACTTGGACAAGGGGATAATTGAGGTAACTGGAGCTACAGTGACCTAGCTCACTTCATGATTGTTTGGTACTTTGTTAGGGAAACAACCACAGGACTTTATACTCTGCATGGTTCTCTTCTTGCGTCTATTAGCATGAGCTGACTAGTAAAAGTGGAGGTATGTTTGAGCTTAACAGGGAATGCTGGCCTGGCTCCCGGCTCCTTTCGAGGAGGACAACGTCCAGACGCTCAATGTCGGATCCTTCGATTTCTCCAGAGGTCCCACCATTCTCAGTCTCTCTTGCCCCAAACTTCCTGTTGTATCCACAAAAGAGTGATCATTACTGCCAGTGCATGACTCAGAGTTATTTTGCTTGACATTCTCCTCTGTCTCAGTACTGCCCTGATTCTTGTCATGTGCCCTCGTGTAGCGATTCAGATGATACCACGTGGTGCTTCCTTCGACTTGGACTGCCGTTGGTATTGCTCTTATCACCGTGCAGGGACCTTCCTGTCTCGGCTCGTGCTACTTCCTTTTGGAAGACCTTGATGTATGTCTGGTCCCCCAGCACCAATAGCCTCTCAGGCTTCTAGTCTGAGTCTGGATCTCTCCTCTCTTACTGTACATAGATAGACAACAATTAGTTGCATCACATTAGGGATCGACCGATACAGATTTTTTAGGGCTGATGCCGATACAGATTTTTTTTTCATCAGCCTTAGCTGATGACGATACGGACTGCCGATTTTCTTGAGCCGATATTTGGAGCTGATACTACTTTTTCTCCCTCAATTTAATAGTTAAATAGAATTAAATTCAGCGGGTTGTCTCATCTGATCTGAGGACTTAGTCAAAGTGGGGTTATGGCCAAGGCCGTGGCTCGCCTCCCTATCTCGAGGGAGACGAGGCTCACGTTGCTATGGAGCATCTCGGGAGTTCCCACCGCACCGGGACTCGTCCGCCCGCGAACGGGATCCCCTGCGCAAAGCCTGCGGCGCGGTCAGGGGGCCGCCGCCGACGGACGGGCGCAGGGCTCATGGTTGCTGTTTTACGCATCCTCCACGTCCTCGCGCTCTCTCTGCTCGTCGGCTCTTCTCCCCCTTACCCTACTTCTCTTCCCCGCCTTTCCCCTCTCTGCTTCGGCAGGCTGGGACTGGCGGTGCCCCCGGTCGGGCCCCGCACAGAGTCGGGCGCAGCTGCCACATTTCACAGACATTCTTCTATTTTCATCATTCAACTTTCACACACCTCATCTCAGCATCTTGTCTTTTCTGAATAATGTACTTATTGAACAGATTATAGGATTGGTGCATTCACCATGAAAACTTTACTGAACCGAGTAAGAGATTTTTGACGTTTATATCCCTGTTTCTCAAGTCTTGGTTTTCAGTCTGAACTTCTACATCAGAATTGTATGAGTACTGACCTTTAGCAATTAAATTGGTTCAGTTTGCCCTTTAAGTTTCAAGTTGATTTTTAAATGAAGTTTCACTTCATTTACAGTCTCAAAGAGTTTCACATAGATTTACAATACCAGTGGTTGCTGCACCAGCCAAAGCTTTATGGGGACCGTCATCCAGATCATATAATAGTTTTATCTCATATTATTGGCTGAAGGAAATTAAAAAATATGGAGTTATTTTTACAATCTTTACTCAAGAGTGTGGTCTTTCGGTTTGAGTGCAATATTTATTGATTTCACGTTCAGATTTGTCATTATTTCCTTCAAACTCTGCCCTCCTACTTAAATAGCTCCTTCTTGTGCTCAAATAGTTTCTTCTTGCATTCACATTATTCTGCTTCTGCTAAAACTGTATGCTTTCTGCGCAAATATATTGTTGCTCGCACTTAAATATGTTGTTGCTTGCACAGATTTCCTTCTCCCAGCTTCAGCTCTTCTCCTCACACTCACACTGCTTCTGTGTGCTCTCGAATTCTCTGCTTGCGGATTTCTGCTGCACGCTTGGATTTTTTTGTGTGACAACCCTATCAAAAATCCTCAACCAATAGGATTCCACGTATAGTGTCCATAAAAACACTGTTCACCTTCCCACTGACAAGATGTTGATGGCTTTGTGTCTGAAACACAATGTGAACATTTAAACTCATCCAACGCAGAGAAACACAGAAAATAATTGAGTTTAGCCCAGTGCTGTTCCTTTGAGTGTAGAGAATATCTTAATTATTTCATGTATGTGATTATCATACATGCACATTAATGTTAACAGAAGGAGGCAGATTATATACCTACTCTGCCCATCGGTCTCCCTCTCTGCCTCTCTCTCTTTAAGTTACGTGTCTTTCTCCTTTTCGTTTGTGTGGGTGTGTATGTGTGTGGGTGCCTTCTAGCTTTTTTATTTTCCATGTGTGTGTGCTGTTCCGTGTGGTTTGCTAGCTGTTTGTATGCACTGCATGTGTGAAGAGGAAGACACAAGCTGCTGAATCGAAGCAGAATCTAACACACACACACACACACACTGAAACAAGCATGCAAAAATATAAAGTGGAAGGCATTTAGAATCAAGGTTGTATCTCAGGCTGTACAGCAAACAGTCGTGCATACCGTTAGTTTACAATCTGGCCTTCTTATCACTGTCAGCAACTACACTCCCAAATCACATTCATGATCATAATAATAATCATACCAACACCTAGAAAAAATCCTAAATTTGCCATGCTGAAATGGAGTAAAGGAATGAGAAAATACAGTATAGCATATGAATGTTTCTTTTGCTATTTGAATGTCATGATTCATCTACAATTGGCAGGAAGGAAGAAAGCGTTACACATTTTGACATCTTTTTTTAAGGAAGTCCACAGATGCTATATGCTTTCTGGTTTGATGCTAACTAGCGCCATCGAAAAAGGCCCTTCATTATATTAGCAGTTACCTCAGGAGAATGATTGAGAGGTGCCGGCCTGCAGACCTCCAATGTGAGTACACTTCCGGTGCAGGCTCCACTCTCAGTACAGCTCCACTCCACAGGAAATAACAGACGTTTTTTTACGGCCCACTAAACAAGTAGAAGAAGAAGATTAAGATTTCATGACTACTGTAAATCAAATGTTCACCGTCAAAATAGCTGCCAGCCTGCCACTATCAATAGGTGTAAATTAGACTGACGTATTAAATGTGATCAGCGTTACACTAATGGTGGATAGCTTTCGTATGTTAGCATGGTAAGCTAGTGTTGACGGTTTATAAAATGTTGCTGTACTGCGAGTGGAGCCTGCACTGGAGGTATACTCACAGTGGAGGTCTGGAGGCAGACACTCTGCGAAGGATTGGTTTCTTTATATTTTTGATTTTGATGTCTGCTTCATATGCCCAGACAGTTTTTCGTTCCCCTTTCTTTTTTTGGCCACTTGGGGGCAGTGTAACAAGCTATGGATGTTGTTGTTAATATTAGACGACACTGGACGATATGACAGCTCACCAAAAGTCCTGCCAAAGTCACACGATCACTACTGCGCAGACTCTGGCTCCAAATTACATTGTGTGCGAAAGATGGCAGATGGCGCCAGATGGTTTTATTTTTGTACATTGGGAGAAAGTGGAGACACGTTGTCCATCTTTCTACTGTATGCCATTGTTGTAATCTGTTAGCATACAGTGCAATTGGCTATTTCTGCACATTCAGCAGACATAAAGCAACATTAGCAGTCATTTAGAGCCATGTTTCTGATCACCTAATTTATTTCAACATGACCGATAATATGCACACAAGGAGTACACAATGTTTTGAGATATCTAATGTTTTTGATGTTGACTTTGGAACAAAAAGAGCAGACACAGTTTTTGCGTTTGAGGCTTGCAAGACATGGGTGTTTTTGAAGCTAAAATGTTCTCATACTGCAGCTGTGAGGTTCCAAACACACCCAGTTTCAGCACTGACAAGTATTAGTGGTAAAAAAAATCTTCAGCTTGTAAAAAGAGAGCTCCATGACACAGGAAATGCGTGAGCAGCTGACAGGAAATGGCAAGAGTTGTCACAAATAAACAGGCATGCAAAATGAACATCCAGGACTATTAGCACATTGACAGGGTCTAAGGAATTTTTTAGTAACCACATCAGAAAAGCAGCAACAAAAGCTGAAGACAGGAGGATTCTAATGTTTGCCAGTCTGGAGCAGACCTGCCACCTTTGCCAAGAAAATCACTGACAATTTTTACAGCTTTGCTCTGTGACAACTATAGAGAGAGTGAGAGAGGAACCGATATAGCCAGGTAGAATGGGATACAAGCATCAGGATGAAGGGGAAGAGAAGATCAGGAGGTGCCGCTTACGTAAGACCATCACAAATATCATGGCAAAGACCTAAGAGGGAACGGAGCTATTTTAAACCTGGGCTAGAGATCAGAGAAAGAAGCAGTGTGGGCTGATATGTTGGCCATCACAGCAAACTGTGCTTATGTGTTTTCCCCACCCTGCGGAAACCTAGCAAACTGGGGGTTTAAAAACCTATTACATAATGCCCCAATTGGGGCTTTTATCACAATGAAGCACCACCAATTTCCCCCCCCAAAAAATAAAATAAAAAAAAATAATCCTGATTGTTGTGCCAGGGTTTTGCAGAAAATGTGCACTGCTGAACAAAATCTATCTGAATTGCCAAGGCTAGTGTACTGCGAATGATTATCCTAAAAATCAAAAACTATTTAAACAACAATTTTTAATCATCACTTATGACCAACTGGATGTGTTCAGTTGGTCATAATCTCGGAGACCCTGCCCTCTGCCTGTATTTTCAGTTTCTTTTCTTATTTTGCTGTGTTTGGGACATTTGCGGGTTTCAGCCTTTGGCCAGTGCGTGTGTAGCCACCACCAAGTAACAGTGTACAGGGTCTGAGAGGGCAGCACTATAAACATGCAGCAGCCAGGTTGCATGGCCCTCTCTGCTCTGCCCTCTGTCTGTCATGGATGAATTAAAAGCTGCAGGTCTGTGTGCCTGTTTCTCTCACTCACACACACACACACACACACAAAATCCAGAAACCTTTCCGCAGGGTTGGCGTGGCTGTGTTTATTTGTGATTTAGAACATACAGTTCTGATTCTTCATTCAATCTCTAGCTCGCTTGACCTACTCTCTCTCTCTTTCTCTCTCCCAGGAGGAGGTGTCAAATTTGAATGGTTTGTTTACAATCCTGTATAAGTGACAGAGGGTTAATGTATGTGATGGTAGTTAAAGGGATAGTAAGCAATTTTAAAGAAAGCTTGTCTCTGTCTTTGTTGTTGCTATTGTTGATGATTTTACCCGAGGTTGCGGGTATGGGATACCGACGCGCTAACCACTGGGCAAAAATACCTTTGTCATAGCATCAGTCGTTAGCATGTCACTTATGGTGTCAGGGAGGGATGTTTACAAAATGCACTCCCCATGTTGTGAAGGTGCGTGACCTACCATTTTTTGGGTTTTCGATTTACAGAGCCAGGGCAAAACCTGGATTTCTTTTCAACGCACACACAGAACAGACAGCAAGTTGACCATGACCAAATATTCGCTGATTTTTACACGATGTGTATTGCTTTAGAATCGCTTACTGCCCCTTTACAATAAAACAGAAATTCCTCTTTGCAGGGATTTATACATGGAACTAACTCAAACATAAAATAAAGCTGCAAGCAGTGATAAGCGGGCCTTTGCACATGAACGTCAGGGTGTGTTGCAAGTCGGGATGTGTCACAGTTATCAATTCCTCTGTCCGCATACATGACGCATAGTGTATATGTAAATTTCACATAAGTCTGACTTCCTGTTGTCATCAGGTGGCGCTATGACAATGGCTCAATATTGACATGTATATGTGTTGAAGGTGGGACTGTTATCATGGATGATAAGTTTGGTGAAGTTATGGCATTGTAATGTTTCGTGGCTGAACATTGAAATTCACCGCCACTAATCATCAGAATGCCATAACTCCACTCTACAGAGAGGGCGTCACATGAACACTGTCAGATTTCAAAATACAACATCATCAAAGTGCTACTGTTTTGTTTTTTAGCTAGTTTGAGGTGGATGAGGTAAACCTGCAAGGTAGAGGAACGTCCCCCATCATGGAGCAACAGCTAACTTTGCTACGAGGCCACGCCCATGGCTCTCGACCAAGGGGCCAACTCTGAGGCTGAGATATGAAGCCTATGCGGAAGTGCTACAGACTGCAGTTTACTAAATTCTCGCTTGAGGCTGGCTCCTAAAGAGAGCAAATCCCCATTGAGGCCAATGTTAAAATGCCAAAAGTTACAGCAGAATTAAACATGTTTACACCTTGGTACAAAAAACTGATTTGGGACCCAATGGCTAATCCCCTCCCTTTGTGACAACTGTAGGGGGGTTGAATTTCTTTATAACTCGCCCATTTAAAGTATATTAAGGTTTGCAATTGTGCATAATTAGGGGCGTGGATACTTGAGTGACAGATTACGCCACTGTTTGCTAGTCGCTCGTTGGTGGCTAGCCGCCGGCAGTGCTAGGTGTCACCTGAGCTAATCCACAGCCAGTGAACGTGACTTCTTGACAGTGTTTGTGGAGTCAGAGTCTTGCAGAGAACAGTTCAAGCAAATACTGGATGAATAATATGGTTTGCTGTGCAGTCAGTTGTCCTAACAGAGAAGTCCAAGAAGCTTGCGCTCCTATTTTTTCGGTAAGTAAAATGATAGTATTCTGTGTTTGCAGTAATTAGCAGACTGGTCGATGCTTACTTCTGCAGTTGTGCAAAGTGTTGTAACATTTATTAAAACACAATATATTGAAAGTATTAGTTTTGATTGTTGGTGTGACTGTCAAATATCACGTTCATATTTGCAAACCATAAGTCGCCATGGCAACACCGTTTAATACATGGTCAAAAGTTTCATAATATAACATCACTGACGCCTCACAACTTTGCAGACCAAATTTCAGGTGGATGTGGTGAGCCTGAGAGGCAGGGGACATAGAAGTACACAACTTTTAACTTCCATTGCCAGTAGGTGTTGCTATAACCGTATTTCCATATTGACATGGAAATTTGTTGAAGGCGGGACTGTTATCATGCCTTAGAAATTTGGTGAAGATATGACCACATATGGACGAGTTATGACAGTCTGATGTGTAATGTAGATCTATCGTAAGTTAGGTCAGGAAGACTACTCTCATGCTTCCTTCAGTCATCCTGGCGTCATTCCCCGGGCCTGTCATTCCTGCAATCAGCTGTTAATCAACTGGTCTTATCCATCCAATAGCATTGAAACACCTGCCTTGTTAGCCTGTCATCTTGCTGCTGTTTGTTTAAATATGATACCTCTCCCTGCCTTAGTCATCTCATGCCACTGTTCCGCATTCCCACGGTCTACTACAGCTCGGACTCGTAGAATAATCATTAATTTCCTGAAGCAAACCGTAAATGAAGATAGTCTGCATTTCAGCAGAACACCCTGATTTCATCATCTTCCTCGACAACCCGTTCCAGCTTCATACCGGCATCTCATGCACCTCAGCAGCAATTATATTTGTCATGCTCAGCATTCTCTGCCTGCTCCCACACTGGTAGGCCACACATTTGACGTAACTATTTCCCCAGTTTTGCAAAGCTGAGCCATTAATCTCAGTCTCGTTCTGCCTCGCCTGGATGAAATGTTTGTTTGACCAGCACCAGTCCGTCACTCTTTGCAGCAGTCCTGTCACTCACAGCGAGCATCATCAGTCTCAATCAGATCACAGCAGCAAAGCAATACGTGGGTCAATGTATGGCTGCATTCACTGGCGGCATACTTTCCAGCAGGTCACTTTCTCCCTTCAGTCCATAACCACTGCAAAATAATCAGTAAATTTCGTTCGTGTTTCTGATTCACCGTTCACTACTGGTGCCCGCTCTCTCCATTCATTGTATAGGTCTCTTGACCACAGCTGCTCTCCCTCCCACTCGCACCTGGCCGGTCACAAGGTCGCATCTCTCATTAATTACCCACTTGAACGGAGCGGTCTGCCACCAAACAGTGGGTCACAGGTCCAGGGTGGGTAATCGGGAGATTCGGGCGGATTCCCGGTGGGCCGCTTCACTTTCACTTCACTTTTGGGTCGGTTGAAAAAAAAAAAAGACAATTGTCCCGTTAGTTCACTTCTCTTAAAGTTCACAGCGTAGCCTCTGCCTGACAGCGCATGCAGCCTCTGCATGACAACGGAGCAGATGGGTTGTACCATCTGAGGGAGTTCCCCCCTCCACCCAGATAGAGTTGGTTGTGTCCATGTCAGGTACCCACAGCTTCACCTTCTCGACGAACGTAAGCGAGGATGGACAGTAGAAAGAGGCCAGGAGGGGCTGAAAAGGTCAGGTTAAAGAGAAAAAGGGCGTTGGAGGAGGGCGCTGCCAAACTCACAGAAATGTTTTTGAGAGGAAAAGAGAGATATAGGCCTAATGATTAGAAGTGTAATTATTAGGCTAACATTTTAGGCTTAAATATTAGGCTATTTGTATCGCCCATAGTGAATCACAGAATTTGCTAATGTTATACAGATATTGATTAAAAAAACAACAACCTCAAGCTTGATCTTTGTATACAGTAAAATTACCTCTTAATTATTTTTCTTGTAGCCTCTGAGCAACAGATAAGCCAGTCCCCTGCTGAAAATGAGGAAGAAGAGCAAGAGGCCATGACTGCAGAAGGGACAGGTAGAGAGGATAACACAGTAAACAATATCAATTAAAGTTATTTCATGTAGGATTACATAACACACACATAGAGCAGGAGTGGTTATATCCAGATATTCAGAATGGTGTTAACATTAGGCTATAGATTTAGAGTTACGACAGACAGAATCCGTTGTGCAGCATATATGCATTACACAAAAATTATTGGATAGATAATAGGTTAAAGTTTTTTAATCAAGAAGTCCTATCTGCGGCCCTTTTGCGTTTTGAATGCCATGCAATATAGGGGAGTCAGATGCTGAGAGAGGAGATAAAGAGACAGTATCCAGTGAGACAACAGCAGCCCATCAGAAGATCCAGGAGGTACAGACAGATGGTAGTGTGGACGAGGAGACCGATCATTTTGATTATTTTGCTCATCCTCAACCACAGGATTTAGACACGTTTTTCCATTACCATAATAAGCAACCCACAAACCCCCCCCCCTGCTTTTTCACAGCAAGCATGGCACCAACCGCAAGTGTCTGACATACAGTGAAAAAACACAATCACTGTATTGTTTTGTGTGTTTGGCATTTGCACCTGCAACAAGTGATAGTCCTTTCATAAGGGGAGGTATGAAAACATGGACACATGTTCATCAGCGGATAGAGGAGCATGAGAAAAGTAAGATCCACAGAGAGAGTGCTGATGCTTACTTTCTGTTGGCTAAAAGGGCAGATGTAAAAAACCTTCTGGCTGGCAAACAAATGTCTCTACATCATGAGCAGATGAGAAAGGAAGCGTAAGCTGATGGAACACATAATAGATGTGTTCGAAGTCCCCCTCTTTCTGCTCACCTCTCCTCTCTCCCCCATTTCTCTCTTCACACCAACCGGTCGAGACAGATAACTGCCCACAACTGATTTTGGTTCTGTCAGAGATTTCTTCATGTTAAAAGGAGTTTTTTCTCTCCACAGTCGCCAAATGCTTACTCATTGTGGGATTTGTTGGGTTTTCCCAGTAATATTGTTATATTCATCTTACTATGTAAAGTACCTTGAGACAATGTATGTTGTGATTTGTCTCTATACAAATAAAATTGAATTGAATTGAATACATTTGTTAGAACATATTTTAAATAAAAACTACACAGTAGCAAGAGCTGAACTGTTGCTTCGTGTATTCAATTTACACCACACCATAGAAAAAGTGGTCCGGTCTTGAGCCTGAAACTCCTGGGCTGAAAAGTGGCCCCATTCCGGCCCTGGTGGGTCATGTTAGTGACCGAACAACTCCAATACAAGTTTCGCTCTTACCTCTTAACACATCACCAGCTTCCAGATTTAAATGTGAATCATTTGGTTTAATCAAAATAACGCTGTTAATGGAGGTGAGCTTGGGTGCTCAGCGGGCGCAGTCTCAGGTGGTTGAATGGCTCAGCTGCGGTGATTCGCGAATTTCAAATACAAGAGGGCCTTTTCCAGCCTCCTGCTGGTTGGCAATCGGGCCCTAATAATCCTTCAAAATACAAGAGGGCCTTCGCCAGCCTCCAGCTGGTCAGCGCCAGCCAATATTAGAGGGCCTTCCCCACCCTGTCCACCACAACATAGCAGATCTGAGGGGCCTGACCAGCCTCTGTAAGTTTGGGGCACTGGAGAATGAACTGATAAGGGACCAGCTAGCTGAACATACGAATAACCCAAAACTCAGGGAGAAACTTCTGATGTCCCCTGAAGGTTTGACTTTGGCTAAGGCTGTTGGCAGCTCAAGTCTGTGGCTGGGTTAGCATCACAGCTGGCATCCTCCAGTCTCTCTCTCACCTAGCCCATGCCACTGACATAGAGGTTTGGCCGTTTGTGGGTTCCTCTAGCCCTGGGTCCTCTCAAGACAGCCCTGAGGTGGACTTCGCTGGACAGCAGGGTACATCAGCACAACAGACCTGTTGTAATTGTGGCTCCTCATCGCACCCCACAAGAGCTCAGACCTGCCCCTGAGAAAGACGAGTCTTTCTCAGGCACCAAGCAAGGTCAATCTGTCTGTGGCAAGCCGCAAACAATCATCGAGCAGCTGAAGTCTCTCTCAAAGTGTCATAGTCGCGGGGAGATGTCGACATTACCCTGAACTAAATACACTACAGAGACCGGGAACAGGCAGATTGTCTTGGGGCGCCATACACTGACCACCTTGTTGATCTGTGTAAACGAACCAGAAATCTCCTTGATATATATTGAGCTCTTATAATAAATACTTCTGCTTAAGACATCCACGGTTTCCGTCTCCCTGAATCAGCATCCATTCCTTCAATTATTCCTTTTCAACTGGCATCTGGCGAACAGGATTCCTCATACAACGGAGACTGGTAAGTGCAAATTTAAAGTTTTATTCTTTAATTGCCTTGCCTTGTCTGTTTTTGATGGAATCATTAAAAAAAACTGAAAATTTGGCTAAAATGTAGAAGTTTGAATTGGCCTGTGACAAATTAAATTAAGATGCATAAACTAAGTTAGTTAAAGGAGTTGGAATTAAATAAAGTTTAAAGTTCGAGCTGAAATACTACATTAAGTAGTTTAATCCCATTGGGATTGAACATGCCCTTGTGGAGATGGTGTGCTCTGGCAGTGGTACAGTGGGACTGCATAGGTCCTCTCCGTGAGAGAGTTGCTTCTGGCTCTGCCTTTTTCCAAGTCTGGCGCAGGTAGATATCCAACAGTGTGGCTGTGCTCATCGGGGGAGACGTCCTGAGTTTTCTGAAAAAGGGCAACTAGGCACAGCCTAAAACATTGGGGAGCCTGTGTCCGTCGGGGAGCCAGGGACTCTGTGGTTTATTTATTTTTGTTCTTTTGGTGATTCTCAACAGATGTGATTGGCCCTGATGTGTTTTAGAAACCTCAATGTACGTATGAAAAATCAGTCCACAGAAGAGATTAATCATAAACCACAAAGAAACACACACATAGATAAGAAGCGTCAACCTCAGAATGATTCAAATGCAACACAGTTTTTTCCCAGAATGAGGCATTGCTTGTAGATGGAGAGGATGACAGTGTTCATGCCTTGTGATCCATTGATGTGTTGGATATGCATGAGACTGAGAAACGTGAGATTGCAGTTTCAAATGAGATGTGAAAGACAAAGATAAAATGTATTGTAATGTAATGTAAGTATTAATGTTAAAAAGCTTTAAATTAGAACCAATGGTTTTTACAACCGAGCAGTACTTTATACAATAGTGGGAAAAACAAACATGATGAATTGCTTTTGTATGTCCCAGCTATAATACAGACACAATATAGAAGAAGCTTCACTTGAGCAGAACAACAAGAAATTGAATGTGTTTGAATATGTGAGCGAGAGTTCTGAAGAATGTAAACAGCTGATTGATGAAGCCATAACATGCTCTCTGAGAGAGAGCTCAGTTACTTAACCCAGTAAAGAAGAGTCTGGGATTTCAGATACATAAACAATGCTAAAGTTTACGGGGAAAAATTATTTAAGTGTAGAACTTTTACAGTAAAGAAGTGTTAATACAGTAAATAAGTTTCATTACTGTTAATTATTATCAAGCCTGAAAAGAAGGATAGACAATACCGCATATACAATATATAATTGTAAATTTCAAATTACATGTGTTCATTCCTTTAAATGCCCGAACCAAAACACTGGCAGTGGCAGAAGTCTTTCAACCTTGTGAGTCAGACAGTAAGACACAGAGGCTCACCACACATACACACACATCGCACATACTCACACACATACACATAAAGACACAAACACAGTCAGCATTGGGAAAGACAGGGAATACAAGGATTAAGATGAAGATTCTAAATCATAAGCAGTTAAAATTCAACTTTGAAATGATCATTATGAAGACCCAACATTACTGTTGATTTTCAAATTGCAGCAGTTTTACTTTTTGACAAGTACAAATATTTTGCTAATAGTACCAATATTGCATAGTCTTTGACCTGAGTTCATGTTGCTCTATACAATGGAGAGACAGTCAGCATTTGTTTGTTTTTACATACAGTAAGGACAGACAAATGACTGGGCCAGAATAGCGCCAAAGACATTTGGAGGCCTTTTCGAGTTCAGTGTGGTAGCGGTGAGAAGTGAAGTCAACATGGATAGAGGCATGCAATGCCCTTACATAGGCCAAAGGTCAACGACAGAGAGTTTAAAGACACTGGACTGTTTTTAAGAACAAGAGACACTGGAATATGCGTCTAAAAGACGGTTTGAAGCTGCTTTTCGTGCTGAGAAAGAAAAAGAGACACTGGCATTGCCTAAGGAATATTTTATCTGCCCTCCCATGCACAAGGCCCTTCTTGATCTAAGGCAAGCCCTCACCTCAGCATCGGCTTTGCCTCTCAGAACATCATCAGCTTCCACCTGCATGAGAAGAGTGTGTCACATGATCGCCCTGTTGCATATTACTCGTACTGGTTTCCGGCTGTGGTCTTGGCATGGCGAGCTGTCTCAGAGATGTAGCCGCTGTTGCTACCATAATTGTCATAATTGTTAAATTTCAGCCATAGTACTTGGTCACGACTGTTGTCTGTGTTGTTTATGTTGTTTATACAGGGCTGCACATCTTGAACATGGTGCAGCAAGGAGATCTGACTAGGAAGCTTTCATATTGTCAAACCCTCACATTGCATTAAGGAGAATTAAAGCAGCCTGATTCAAAATTCATATCTGAATTTGTAAATTGATGGATTTAAAGATAACAAACACCTGGATGCGCTGTAGTGAGTGATTTGGAAATTATGGAAGCAGTTCAATGTCTAAAGGCATGTCGACAAGCAGCAGAATTATATGCTCTCATTAGAGCCTGGATTCTGGTATAAAGGTTAAAGTTCTTCCTTCATGTTTTGGCCCATGTTTCCACACGGTCCGACACATGTAGGAAAAGGGGGGAAAAGGATTAAGTAATAAGGTAAAAATGATTTGCTCAAGTCACACACGATATAGTACAAGTAAAGAAAGAAAGGTTCAGTTAAACACGACCACTTACAGCCTCCATCAGATTAAAATAGTAACTTATTACTATCAACTGAAAGAGTCATTTATTATTATTATCAGAATTAAAATATTCAATTGTTATTATCATAAATAGAAATGAAAATAGATTTGATACATATGCCAAGCTATCAAGACTGGAAATGAGTGAGAATGAGAGAATGAACTTGACCATTGTTCTATATTTCATCCGCAGAACAGAGAATGCAGTAACTGAACTCAGTCCTCATGAGTCGTAACAGAGAGTATCACCCAAAAGGTTGCTCTTCTCTGGACTGATGAGTATATGAGTATTTATGAGTGTATGTATTAAATGTGTATTGCATGTTAACAAAACTAGCAAACTAACAAACTAACAGTGATATTAAAAGGATTTAATTTACAGCTCCTCCACAGTTAATCAAATCTCTCCAATCTCTGGAGAATGTTTCCCTGTCTCACAGGTAGAGAGAACCGTCTCAGGTGTTAACTGACGACGAGGACTACCTTAAGGGTCTTGATAGATAGAGACTGATAGAACTGTCATAACTATGTTGGAGTTTTCTTGTGATGATGATCCACAGAAGAAATATCAGAGAAATGTAAAGGTCCGATTCCAACAGAAGAGAACGAGGATGAGTATAAATCACATACACACTCTGAAAAAACCCAATAACCAATATAGTAATTCAGATGAACAATTAAAATGCAATTTCTGCTATCCATTTTGCAGTCCTAACACCGAGATTGCCCAAACAGGAATATGTTGTCTTATATTAATCATAACATGAAGTAAAATAGCAATAGCAGTAAATTTACAGTGTTATATCACGGTTTGATTCAGTTTTACTAGACTTAATTGATTAATTGAATAATTAGCCTTAATGTATGTCTTAATTGGTAAATAATCAGCATGTGATCATAAAGTGAATTGATTGATGTTGCTCAGTGACTGCACCGTGCTAACAGGACCCCAGCTACGGTGATTATATTAGGCAGTGGGTTTTTCATCTTCATCACCCCTCTGAAGACCTGAGCATATTGTTTAGATTTGTGACAGAAACCTGACTTTGAGAGAATGAACTGAATAAAGATCCAGATGAATAAATAAGAGAATGAATACATGTTGACAAATTACACATGAAGACAAAGACATCTTCAGGATGAGAGTAGCTACTGGGGTTTAAAAATCCACCGGTCAGCTCCTACGTGCCCTCAGGACCATCAAGAAAATGTTCAATGCCTATTGATTGAATTTGCTAAGATTTTGAATATCATGCTGCATATCATTGTTTTATTTGAATAAAATGACTTGTATTTCGGTTCACTGCCACATGCTAATTAATGCCTTTATCCATCTACACTGGAGATAATTTTAACCACACAGTTTCATTACACATAGCTTCACTACTGATAAATCCTATTTTGAACCATGTATGCTATCTGTTTTCTGTTGATGTTTCATTGTATCCTTGTATATGATGTATCATTTTAATAGAAAAACTTAAGAAGTATTATTGGCAGTCACAATCTTTTACTCTGATTAGCAGAGAGGTTTGATGTGATTGCCCCCTTGATGCCTGGCTATGGTCGAAAGGACAATTATATCTTCAGGGGTCCAAATTAACTGAGATTGATGCGCTTTGATTTCTGTTTGCAATTTTATTGTCTTTTCTTTTGAAGTACTTGGTGTTTCAAGACCTGTCCCGGTCCTTATCTTGTATTAATGTTTGTGTGTTGAACAAGTCAACAAAAGGGAGAAACTGTAGTGGAATTTTGTCTATCCTCCCCTGAGAAACTCAGGCATCAAGCAAGGTCAATCTGTCTGTAGCAAGCCACAACAATCATCGAGAATCTTAAGTCTCTCTCTCGAGGTGTCATAGTCGCGGGGAAATGACGACATTACCCTGAACTAAATACACTACAGAGACCAGGAACAGGCAGATTGTCTTGGGGCGCCATACACTGACCACCTTGTTGATCTGTGTAAACGAACCAGAAATATCCTTGATATATATTGAGCTCTTATAATAAATACTTCTGCTTAAGACATCCACGGTTTCCGTCTCCTTGAATCAGCGATGTCCTCGCCAGCCATGCCCACTGTCGGTTTCGCTTGACAACTGACGGCCGCAGCCCTCTTCACTCTAATGTGGAGGCAGTGCAGCGTCTCCCTGAGCCATCCTGCCCAGCCCAACTGGCATCATTCCTGGGGATGACGGCCTACTACCTGCGTTTTCTTCCCCAGTACTCAGCAACCACTGCCCCAGGATGCCGACTGAATGTGAACTCCTGCCTGCTCTGCTGCGGTTCCCCACCTCAAGGCACAGCTCACCTCACCACCTGTGCTTGCACATTTTGACCTGATAAAGCCCAACGATTCTGATCTGTGATGCCTCCAATACAGCAGTCAGGCTGTGCTGTCCCAAATCCAACACTGAAAGCCCTGCGGCTATGGCCAGCTGAACAAAAGTACTTGGTGGGGGAGCAGGAGGCAGTGGCCTGTGTCTGGGTGTGTAAATGGTGGCATATGTATGTGTATGGACGGTACTTAACGCTGCGGACTGCCCACCAGGCCCTCACAGCCCTCCTCGCTACAACTGGGTCGGGGGACAAACCACTGAGGATTCACCGCTGGTCAGATAGGCTTCAGCAATACGACTTCACGACACTTTTCACTCCCAGCAGGGACAATGTGGTTGCGGACCTGCTCTCTCTCAAGCGACCCCCTGCCCCACACCGCACCCGGGCCCTGACATAACCAAGCCGGAGCTCATACACATGCTATTCACCACACTACAATCCAGGACCTTCACTTCGCATAAGCGAATAAGGAAGGCGGTTTCGGTGGATTCGTTTACTGCGATCTGGCGGCGGCGACTCTGAAGTGGACAAAGATCATCCACTTCAAATACCTTTGTATTGGACCTGGGGTATCCCAAGTGGACAGTATGTCCATTGGCAACACCTCCACTGGTGTTCCATGGCATTACCTCTAGTAGTGTCCAATTACAATGACTTGGGGATCAGGGTTACATTAGTAACCATAGCGTCCAATGGCAATACCTTGGATCGTCCAATCAGATCCCCCGGGGTCGCTTTGGGACGTTCGATGGCAGTACCCTACCAACTGATGGCGCCCTGTGTCCTGATTCAGTATCGCTAGCACATCACATGAAATCCTCGATAAAAAGAGCTAACCTATTCCAATGTCTGAAACTTTACACACATTTCACATCAACACATTCACCTCACTCAATGTACAGACAATAACTGTTTGACTTGAAATAATTCCTGAAATATTTCCATTATGGAAAATTGTCAAAAAGAAGTTGAGATCTCGACCTTAAATACATTATCTACAAAAGGTATGGGCAATATAAATAGTCTGGTTCATGATCTAAGTAACACAGAGAAATACAAGACACGAAGGATCAATATAAATCATAAAAGTTGATTGAATTATATGAAATGCTATTAAAGCAAAGCTGATTGTTGTTATGTTGATTATAAAATGAATGTATTAAAACTATATCAAGACATGTAACATTATAACGAATAATCAAAGAATGTAAGTGGAGCATTAAACTCTGTTGTCCTTTTGTCATGTAAAATGAGGAAGTCACGTAGATCACGGCTACTGAAAAATAAGGAAGTCACGTCCACTGGAAGATGGCGAGCGAAAGTTTACTCAGTATTTCCATAAATGGAGCGAAAAGCTCTGTGTGTTGGAGGAAGATATATCCATCTGAAGTTGTCAGAGTTTTCTTAGGTCTTTCCATGCTCACAGTATATAAAGCATAACACGAAATAGATCGGGTTAGTCTTTGGAGCTCTTCCTAGGATACGGACGGAGGAGGTGAACTGCAAGTTACAATCTACGGAGAAAAGACTTCAAGAAATCTTTCACAGCTTTAAAGAAAAGGAATCGAGCGGATAAGAGGACTAACCACTTTTGCCAGAAAAGCTGTGAATCATAATTTGGACATTGAAGATCTTTTCGTTCACTCTGCTGGAAACGGGATAGAGACTGATACAGACTTTTTTGACTTTGGACAGAGTCGAGAGCCTGCTGACAGAACTCTCTCGTCCAGGGAGAGGGGTGCGGTTTCCCTGGCCGAGCGACTCATCCTCTCTTCCAGCCTCAAAAGGAGAAGTAGTTTATACTTACAGCCTCAGCACTTAGAAATTGGAGTTTAATACTTAAATCAGTGAGTATCGTTTGGATTTCCATGATTTTTGTCATTTTAATTATTTTACAAATTTTTACAAATTTTAACCATTTCAATAATTTTTTATTATTTTTCCATTCTACTAATTTTGCTGTGTGCTCGGGAAGGGTGCGGTTTTCCTGACAAAGCAACTCATCCTCTCTCTTTCCTCCTCAAAAGGAGAAGTAGTTTATTCGTACTGCCTCAGCACTCAGAAATAGGAGTTTAATAGTCAAATCCGGTTTGGATTTCCATGATTTTTGTCATTTTTACAAATTTTAACCATTTTGATCATTTTTCAATAAATAATCTAACTGCAATTAAAGGAAAGATTGTGGACACTGAGTTTTTCTACGATAGTAAAAAGTTAGGAGTTTCGAAATACAACATCTTAAGGTTTTTATAGGTTGTTCTAGCCAACCAAAGCAACAGATCCCTGGGACCTTTTTCCTGGTCACTAAAATTTATCCTAACACTTAACAAGAGCCCAGATCACCGGAGGAGAGCTGCCGTTAACGGACGTGGCTGACAGAGGTAGCCGACGAGCAGGGCTGTTCGGCCGGCTGCACTGTCAAGCTGAAGCGGGGTAAGATGTTTGGACGTAGGCAGTGAGAAGCTAGGCGAGTCTCCTCACCACCAGCTTAATCAGTACAGGTGACTTATCGGAGAAATACTCCATAGGACCTGCACTCGGACCCTTTAGACTGAGAGCTGGACCAGTACCTCCTGTACAGGGGTTACTCGGGATCTAACAAAATATTAGTTTGGCAATAATAATTGATCAGTATTTTTTATTATTTTACAGTTATGGCCTATTAAATATGGGTTACACTCTCCCCCATTAAAGGTGTGTACATCCTGTTACACCTATATGACTGACCAAACATGGCTTCAGGGTTTGCACCAGGAATATCAGCCTTGCTATTGCTTTGTGAAATCTACATTCAGTCCGTGAAGTACTGACTGAGCTATAAACAGCAAATGGTTCCCTATGTACTGCATCCTTGTGTCTCTTAGAACATCTAAAAGGAATTACACTCTCACGAGTGCTTGCGATGGAGGTTGGATTGCCCTCTCCTCATGAACCTCAGTTCCTTCACACTCATGGCTCACTCCCACTGATGCGCCCTGACTAGGTTCACGGCCAGGTGATCCCTCACCCTTGCTGTCAACATTAAAGGGACCATATTATGCTCCAGGCACCTTTTCAGCCTCCCTCCACGTATATTTGGTTATCTGGGGTGTCTGCCAGCCCACGGAGAATGAAAAGAAAACAATGAGTCCTTGATTCGTGGTTTGGGTTGATCGTGCAGACGGTCTGTAAACGAGCCGTTCACAGCCCGGGCGTCAAGTGACGTAAGTTGTCTCCTGCTACTGGGGCGACCACGCCCCCAACCTGAGCAGCACCTCCAACCTTGAAGTGCGGAAAAACAGATCATGTCTACGCCAAAATTTTCTTGCGGCTGCCGGCGGTCGGTCGCGGCTGCCGGCTTGCTGCCGGTGGACCTCGCGACTGCCGGCGGTCGGTCGCAGCTGCCGGCGGTCGGTCGCGGCTCCCGGCGGTCGGTCGCGGCTCCCGGCTTACGGCGGTCGGTCGCGGCTCCCGGCTTGCGGCGGTCGGTCGCGGCTGCCGGCGTTCAGTCGCGGCTGCCGGCGGTCGGTCGCGGCTGCCGGCTTGCGGCGGAGCTCGCGGCTACCAGCGTAGCTAGACTCACAGCCGGGATGTCATTAACGTACTATCGCCCAGCCCCTTGTGCTCTGTGTGTAATTATGGAGAACGTGTTCGCTGTGCCTCCCAGGTCTCTACGTTGTGTATGTGCCTTGTTACGTGCGACTGTTGTCATGGCAGCGCAACGCCGTAGTTGCGCAGCAGACGCGGGGAGGAGTGAGGCGGAGCTTTGCGGAACACGAAGGGAGGGGGGCGAGGAGTGAGCAGGAAAGCGCTGGAATCTACCATAGTCTCACAGGGCTGTTTATACAGAAAGAGGAGGGTGCTGTGTGGCTTGATTCTTGAGGTGTTTTGACATGGAATGGCAAAGACATGTAGTTCACACACCTGAAAACCAATGTAACTTTTGTAAAAGGGGGCATAATATGGGCCCTTTAAATGACAGGTTCTCACACATGTTGGGTTTGTCAGAGGGAGACTCACTTCAGCTGGAATTCTGGTCCTGAATATTTGGTTCGACAGGTAAGATTTCATTCCTCACACAAGACACGTGAGAGGAGGTCTCTTGGGTTCGCCTACAGTCACTCCTCCTGCTTTAGGGGAGTCTGCCTCTTCTAATGGTAGGATCGCCATAGTCTCTCTTTCAACATCTGGAGTGTTGTTGACCTCAGAGCTAAAGAGCTCCACAGGCCTTGTGTCTTTTAGAGATGGAGATTCCTAACGCTCCTCACAAGGACACAGTCACCTGCTTCAAGAGTGGAATCAATGACTAGCTTGTCAAAGTGGAGTTTGTTTCATTCAGGCATTCTCTGTGATAACTTTCCTCAAGGCGGTTCTTTAGATCATGTACATAGTGCGAATGTTATGTAGGTGGACAGCTGGCAGGCAGACCAAATGCTTAATTAACTGGCAACCGAGGTTGTCTGCCAAACATCAGCTTGTATGGGAAAAACCCTGTCACAATTTATTGAACAGTTGAAAGCGTGCATTAGAGGCTTGACAAACTATCACCAATGAGACCTGTCTTTGTTTTCTAGACTGCCCAGCATCTGGAGGAGAGTCCAATTGAATATCTCTACCAGATTTCCTCTTGGGTCATATGGTGTAGTGAGGGTGCGATTTTCCGGGGGTATGAGTGGGATTTCCCTCTTCTGGTCTTCATATCACCGCCTCTGCTGAATTATTTTTATCCCCAGGGGGTATAGAAATGTATCCCCCTCTCGAAGTGATCAATGATACCTCACCAATAGACCATATTAAACACCTAAAATATACATTTTTAAACTAAGTAAAGGGCTGTAACGTGAACAGTCTATAGTGAGATAGATCCAAAACAGACCACCCACTGTCAGCGCTCGTCCCGGAGACATTGCGGTTAATTTACGATCCTGGTTCCAATTCTTGTATGTTTTGTTTTGTTGAGCTTGTGTAAAGGTGGTCAGCCAGTCGAGTGAGTGCAGCCCAGTGTGTAAACCTCACTCACGGACATGTTAAGTGATGTGCTAGTGGCTCTTGCTTACTCGCATGAGTTTTAGCTCCCTTGGTGGAGCGTCCGCCTCCCATGCAGAGGTCGGGGGTTAGGGTTATAAAATCGAGACCTCACAGTGTCTAGAGTACTCTCTATGCCTAGGTGACCTAAGTCATCATGTAGACTTCTCAACACAGTAGCTTTCAGCTCAGCAGGCAGTGCTAACTGGTGGGTGATCTGTCCATTTTCTTGTCGCATCCTGTAAAGCACTCTTGATTTTCCTGATTTCCAAGCAATGAAGAGTGAACTGTTTGATTCCTTGACACCGAGTAATTTATGAGTTCTCCATGGGGTCGTCTTGCGAGCCCATCCACATCCTGTTTTTTTACGTT
Organism: Scophthalmus maximus; assembly: GCF_022379125.1. NCBI lineage: Eukaryota > Metazoa > Chordata > Actinopteri > Pleuronectiformes > Scophthalmidae > Scophthalmus > Scophthalmus maximus. Next base: position 19,576,595 of record NC_061529.1, on the reverse strand, counting down.
CCTGGTCTGCGACTGGATCTTGAATGAGTATTTTTATAGAGCTGAAAACCATCGGTAGCTAGTAGCATCCAACTTGGTGGAGGTCAAGATATAGGTCAGTGGATTACTGTCTGTAACAACGGTGAAGTCGGTGCCATGAGGTAATCATTAAACTTGGTAGTGACGCCCCATTTTAATGCTAGAAATTCTAGTATGTGAGCAGGATATTTGCCTATTTGCCAAATTCCAGCGGATCTGCCACTATAGTATCAAAAATTTCCCCACGTGCGTAGAAAGAACTCCACAGGCGAGTGGAAGCTGATCCTCTTGAGCCTCAAGGGATTTAAATCTGCTTCCGATGTTAAATATCTTCGTGAAATCACATACATCGCACGTGATTCATTTTTTAGTGCGCTGAATTAATGAACCAATTCTAACTCCATAATAGAATGACTTCTCTTTAACTTGAGGCACTGTAATATATTAAGACAGACTGCAACCGGCACCAAACATTCACTACTGCAGCCAACTCCGCTTCTCTCCCCCGACGCTCGTTGTTTTGCTGTGCATGTGTAACGGTGGTCCAGCCACCCGCGGCCACGTTAAGATCCTTGCTAAAGCTAGCCCTCACAAGTTTTAGCTCTTTGGCAGGGATCGTAGTCACCTTGTGACACGTGATTGAGTGGCAGCCCGGCCCCCCACCTCTCACTCACACTCATAGGTGATTGCATGAGTGTGAGATAATAGTATTATTTCAGTGTTCAGCTTTTTCCAATGATGTTTTGTGTTCTGAGACAGTAAAGATGCACATTTTCAAAGCTGTAGGTTTTGTTCTTATTTTACCTGAAGTGAGAAGAGAACATTATTAGCGTATTTGTTAATTATAATTCCTCCAGTTCAATATGAAAACTGACAATTAACATTTAGCTTTAGTGTTACCCTTCTCTGTATTGATTTAGTTGTTTTACTTTGCTACTCAGCAACACTCAACTTTCTGCTGGCTGGCTTCTCCAAGTTTCTGTAACCTGCCTCAGCTCTGGTTTACTTTAGTAGACACTGAGTGCTACAGATTTCTATATCTAAAGATAAATAACCACATGGAACAGCACATCTGAGATTTGGAGTTCACCCACTGGAGAAATGACAATGAACAGTTAGTTTGGCGCAGCAAGAGCAAAGGAGACGTTAAAAAAACGTTTGAATTCAGGAAAAAAATCAATAAATGTAACTATAAACAAGGTGTGACCCACAATGAGATTTTTGGTCATAAACCAACCACTTTTTCTGCAATTCAAAACTTACCTAGAATATTGTCAAATCTCAAATATCAATGGTGAACACAGATTAATAAAATAAATTCCACAAAAATAAACAGGTTCCCAAGAACCTGTCTCTTTTCCTTTGTCAGTCCTGTGAAAGGAGATGACTGTGCAGTCAATGAAGAGTCTATGGAATGTGTCTTCCAATTTTATGAGGATTTGTACCAATCTAAGAGCAGTCTCACTGACACTCAAATCATGAATAAGTTCTTGGGAAACAGCCAACACCCTAAATTAAAGAGGCAGTACAGGATTGAAGCTGAGATCACTTTGGAAGAAATTAAAACTGCCATATCTAAATTTCCAAATGGTAAAGCGGACGTTCCCGATGGCTTTGTCTTTTAATTTTATAAAATGTTTCTCCCATCCCCTGCCCCACACCTCTTGCGTATGTTTAAACACTCTAATGGAACGTCTCAGCTACGGCCTACGCTATACAAGGCAAATATGGCCTTGATTTTAAAGAAAGCAGGGACCCACTGGAAATGTCCTCGTACCGTCCAATCTCCTTGCTTCAAATGGAGATGACGATGTTCTTAAGCAAGGTGCTGGCGAATCGTCTATGTAAGTACATTGCTTCTATTATTCACCATGACCAAACTGGTTTTGTCCCAGCCCGACACATACATTCTAATCTGTGCCGGCTTTTCAAAGTTAGGTATCACAACCACAAAGATGAATCCATAGTAAATGCCCCAAACGCCAAAAAGGCATTTGATTACATCGAATGGAAATATATGCTGTCCACCCTTCATCATTTTGGCTTTTGGAAAGATTTCAAGAATTGGTTAAGTATTATCTACGCTCCAAGTTCTCGCCTGTCAAATCAGAGCCTGTTGTAATATCGCCCCGATTCGAATTCATGACACATAATATTCCATTTCTCTTTTTGCAGACAATGTTTTTTTTTTATGCATGCCCTAAATCATCAATCTCTTCACTACTGTGGTTTATCAAACTTTCAGGAGTTTTCGGGATAGGGAAAGAGTGATCTGATGCAGCTATCAGAAAAAGTAGACCTTTACTTTTTATGCTCCACGCCCTTTAAAAAAGCAAGACAGCAATTCAAGTCCTTGGGCATAATAGGTACATGGGCGTATAGAAATCTTCTGAAGAGCAATGGAATTGTAGGATCGACCAGCTCAAACGTAATATTGATTTCTGAAATACCCTCCTTATCTCAATGGTCGGCCGCATTAATGCAATAAAGATGGTCTCTCTTCCAAGATTGACATATCTCTTTCAGGGTATCCCAGTGTTTATTCCACTCTATTGTTTCTAGAAGTTGGACTCCATCATAACATCTATTATCTGCAATAACAAAACCTACCCATGTTAATCTTGCCATGTTTTTTCTTTTTTGCATTAATATGTCTTCCCTGTAAATTATTTTTAAAAAATCAATAACATTTTTATTTAAAAAAAAAAGGTAGAATCTAATGCGCATCTCATAACTGCCGCACCACGTAGCAGATCGTAGCAGATTCTCTCAAAGAATTTCTCAACTTATGGAGCTCTTTGATCAAAGAGGTAAAATTCAAGTTAGCTGGCCTTAGTCACCTTAAATCTGCAGATCAATCAAATGTGCGTCTAACTCTGCAGTTTTCTATTTTACAGTTATGGTCTATTCAACATGGGTTACACTCACAACAAGCAATGACTTCCCATCAGTTACATTTCAAACTCGTCACCCAGAATTCCCAAAATGAATCAGGAGGCTTTGGATTACCTCAATTCAAATTATACTATTGGGCAGCCAACCTAAATGTCCTATCTTTCTGGTGCAATTGTTTGCCTGTGAAGGAAACAGACACCCTTGGTTTCAACCAATGTCACAAGTGTTTTTTAGACATTTGTACTCACATGAAGCAGTTGATAAGCAAACATTAGATCTGTAAAGTTATGTGTGCACGCGTGTGGATTTGAACATGCATTTGTGAGTACCCAAAGTTACGCACAAATCGTTGTACGCATTTGTAACTCTTATTACAGAGTTACTCTCCATACAAGGGTATGTGAGACTGGTCTCAGCTGAAATAGTGCAAACAGTGTGTCGACTTCCTAATTGCAACTCTCATCAGTAACGAAAGATTTCTTCCACCAGCAGCCTCAACAATCCTGTTCATGTGTTTTAATGGAAGCTAAAATGTTGAAGTAAAAGTTGATCTAAGAAAGTGATGAAAAAAAAAATCTTGCTTCTTTGATCATAGGAACAATACCTCTGTCACGTCTCAGCAAAAAGCAGGACCCAAATGCAGCTGTAGGGAAACAGAATATTTAATAATAAAACAAAAACCAGCATACAACTAAAGGTGCAATCCAAACACTGGAGCCAGGGGGGAAAAATCCAGAAACAGACCGGGGCAAAGAGCAGGAACAGACAACATGAAAAAACAGACGATCCAAAACAGACAAAGGGAAGCACAGAGACTAAATACACACAAGGAGGGCAGGGCAATTAGAACACAGGTGAGACACATTAGGAACAGGTGCAGACAATCACAGGGGCAGGAGACATGAAAAAACAAGACACCAGAAACAGGACAGGAAGTGAAACAACACAATGAACTAATTCAAAATAAAACAGGAAATGAGAACACAAGATCATGACAGAACCCCCCTCTTAAGGACCGAATTCCAGACGGTCCAAAAAAAAAAATCTACACAGAGCAGGGTGGATGGAAGGCCCGGTGGCCTTGCAAGCAGGCACGACAGCTCTGGGGGAAGGCCCGGTGGCCTTGCAGGCAGGCACGACAGCTCTGGGGGAAGGCCCGGTGGCCTTGCAGGCAGGCACGACAGCTCTGGGGGAAGGCCCGGTGGCCTTGCAGGCAGGCACGACAGCTCTGGGGGAAGGCCCGGTGGCCTTGCAGGCAGGCACGACAGCTCTGGGGGAAGGCCCGGTGGCCTTGCAGGCAGGCACGACAGCTCTGGGGGAAGGCCCGGTGGCCTTGCAGGCAGGCACGACAGTTCTGGGGGAAGGCCCGGTGGCCTTGCAGGCAGGCACGACAGTTCTGGGGGAAGGCCCGGTGGCCTTGCAGGCACGCACGACATTTCTGGGGGACGGCCAAGAGGCCTTGCAGGCAGGTACGACGAGGGACGTGTCGATAGGTCCATCGACTAGGGACGAGGAGCAGGCGTCGACTGGACCACCGACGGAGAACGCGTCGATCGGTCATTCGACTGCCGACGTAAAGGGGCAGAGCTCGGCCGGACCGCCGACGATGAACGCGTCGATCGGTCCATCGACTGCAGACGAGGAAGGGCAGACGTCGGCCGGACCACCGACGAGGAACGCGTCGATCAGTCCTTCGACTGCAGACGAGGAGGGGCAGACGTCGCTCGGTCCACCGACTGAAGACGAGGAGGGGCAGGCGTTGGCCAGACCACTGACGAGGAACGCGTCGATCGGTCCACCGACTGAAGACGAGGAGGGGCAGGCGTTGGCCAGACCACTGACGAGGAACGCGTCGATCGGTCCACCGACTGAAGACGAAGAACAGGCGTCGGCCGGACCACCGACGACGGACGCGTCGATTGGTCCTTCGACTGGAGACGAGGCACAGGCGTCGGCCGGACCACCGACGAGTGACGTGTTGATCGGCCCACCGACTCGGGACGAGGGGGGGTTCGGCTGGACCACCGACGGGGAAAGTGTCGATCGGTCCATTGACTGAAGACGTGGAGGACGGCTGGAGGCAAGCAAGCCGCAGGCCTGCCGACATTGTTGGCCTGTTCTTAGCTCAAGCCGAATCATCCAAAAATCCCTGGAGTTCTCGTATTATGTCAAAAAGCTCCTCAACTGAAACGCCACTCTTTCCCCTACCAACTGAGGACGAGGAGGAGCAGACGTAGGCCGAACCACCGACGGGGAAAGTGTCGATTGGTCCTCCGACTGACGACGTGGAGACCGGCTGTACCCTCGGAACCCTGATGCTAGCAGGCCTGACGCTAGCCACCTGGGGTGCTGGCTGGATGGCACACTGGGAGGCTGGCTGGATGCTAGCAGGCCTGATGCTAGTCAACTGGGGTGCTGGCTGGATGCTAGCAGGCCTGATGCTAGCCAACTGGGGTGCTGGCTGGAAGGCAGACTGGAAGACTGGGTGGGGGTCCGGAGAATTCAAAAAGTCCTTGAGCCAGCCAGGCAACGAACTCTTCAACCAGGGCCTCTGGGAAACTTCCCTGCGTGCCATGCGCAGACACCCCTCCTTGTATTCCCATTCCATCTCTTTATTAAATTGTCCATGAATACAAGTCAGGGTGTAAATTAATTCACAAAGATCTATATAAAAAAAAAAATCACCTGCTGGGTCCATTTTGAGGTTGGATCGTTCTGTCATGTCTGAGCAGAAAACAGGACCCAAATGCAGATGTAGGGAAACAGAATATTTAATAATAAAACAAAAACCAGCATACAACTAAAGGTGTCCACAAAATGCAGCAAACAAAGGCAATCCAAACACTGGAGCCAGGGGGAAAAATGCAGAAACAGACCGGGGCAAAGAGCAGGAACAGACAGGAACAGACCAGGCCAGACAACATGAAAAAACAGACGATCCAACACAGACAAAGGGAAGCACAAAGACTAAATACACACAAGGAGGGCAGGGCAATTAGAACACAGGTGAGACACATTAGGAACAGGTGCAGACAATTACAGGGGCAGGAGACACAGGAAAAAACAAGACACCAGAAACAAGACACAGGACAGGAAGTGAAACAACACAATGAACTAATTCAAAATAAAACAGGAAATGAGAACACAAGATCATGACAACCTCACATCATTCATACATATCTCACCTGTGCGATGTAACTTCTGGTTGACATTCAGTTTTCACAGAGCTCTGTTTACGTCCATAAACCAGCAAGAGGTGTAGGCTGATATCACACATCCACATGACCTCCCTTCCTGCCGAGGGCAAGGTGCTGTGTTCACCTTGAAATAGAGCGCTGAGCCTCTCATTTTATTATCACCAAAAGAGTTTTAGACCAAAACATAATCCTGCAACTGATATTTGAGCTTTGTCTGCCTGGTTTGAAATAAGTCATATAAAGGTAGAGCATTTACTCATATCCCATTTCTATGATCCTGCTTTATGAATCGCCAGGGGAGAGCAGTCTGTTGTCTCTCTCTGTTGTGTGCTGCTCTCTAGTGGTTTATACAGTAGCCCTGAAGTGCAAACCACAACAGCAAATCACACAACACTACAACAATTCACCACAACACGACAGCAATTCACCACAACACAAAAGCAATTCACACAAAACGACAGCAATTCACCACAACACGACAGCAAATTGCACAACACAACAGCAAATGTAGAGGCAGAATGCGTCCTGATTGTAAGCAGTTGGTGCTAAACATAATCATGCTGGCACCGATGTGTCCTTAATGTGACCAGTATCTTGTTGAAGCTATAGAATATAATGACATACATGACCAGTGTCATGTTGAAGATATCTAGTATGATGACGCAAACCCGAAGATTAACGGCTGGGTCTAATAATACATTTGTGAATACATTTCACTAGACAAAGAGAATTGTTTCTAAGGAAGCGCTGTTGGACTGAAGAAAACCGACACGGATTTGATCTCTGAATTTTTTAACACAATCTCTAGGGGCAAGAAATAACGTATACTTCATATATATTCATAACTAAGTAGATACATTTGCAAAGTATGATATGAACTACCGTCATAGTCCACTATATGAGTGTCAATGCTTTAAAGGGGCCATATTATGCTTTTTGCACCTTTTCAGCCTGCCTCCACGTATATTTGGTTATCTGGGGTGTCTGCCAGCCCACGGAGAATGAAAAGAAAACAATGAGTCGTTGATTCGTGGTTTGGGTTGATCGTGCTGACGGTCTGTAAACGAGCCATTCACAGCCCGGGCGTCAAGTGACGTAAGTTGACTCCTACTACTGGGGCGACCACGGCCCCAACCTGAGCAGCACCTCCCCCCTTGAACTGCGGAAAAACAGATCACGTCTACGCCATAATTTTCTCGTGGCTGCCGGCGGTCTGTTGCGGCTGCCGGCTTGCTGCCGGCGAAAACCTGAAAACCAATGTAACTTGTGTAAAAGGGGGCATAATATGGGCCCTTTAACAGGCCTCACAACATGAACTTCATAACGCCGCAGGCCTATATCCATCTCTAACAGAAACTGCTAAGATAAATGGCGTTTTTGAACTCATGGACATAGACAACTGTCATGAGAATGTGTGTAATAAAGACAGATATACTGATCAGGGTCAATGTCCAATTTTGATAAAACGAAATCAGGGACATTACATACCGTGGCAGACACTCAACGAGACTCCCTGACATACATGAAGTGGGTTGGAAAACAACAATACAGTGGACATGGTTGGATGACAAATCAAATGACTGAGGAGACTGAATTCAATGACACAGCTAATGCAGCATCAACCCCGCCTCCAGCAACAACAGAGCAACCACCAGTTGCACAACCGTCTGCACCGCCCAGCCAACCACCATTGGTCGTTAATATCTATCCACAAGCAAGTAAGCCAATCACATGCACAACCTCGAGGGAGAAGTCAGTGGAGATCATCACCCAGGCAAGGGCCCCCAGGGCCATGTTGGGGATGTTGGGAGTTTGGCCACATCCTAGGAAGTTGCCCAAGATCATGGGCAAACCCGGAATGGGTGGAGGGGGGTCACGGGACTCAGCCCGCCCAACGTGGTAGTGGAGGCCCTGTAAATCCCGAATTTGCTACACGCCATGAATTCGCGCCAATTTCAATTAAATATTGAAAGTAAAGTTAAATAAGATCTGTGTGAGCACCAAGCTTAAATGTGTAGATGCTTTGCCGACTGCACTAATGAGCTACTACATGAGACAGGAAGGTTCCCACACGGTGATAAGAGCAACACCAACGGCGGTCCAAGTCGAAGGAAGCACCCATGGAATCATCTGAATTGCTGCACGAAAGCGCACAACAAGAATCAGGGCAGTACTGAGACAGAGGAAAATGTCAAGCAAAATAGTCATGCACTCTGATCACTCTTTTGTGGATGATACCAGGAAGTGTGGGGCAGGAGAGACTGAGAATGGTGGGGCCTCTGGAGACACACCGAAGGATCCGACAGTGAGTGTCTGAACGTTGTCTTCCTCGAAAGGAACCTGGAGCTCTAATTCAGATGAGTACGATGCAAACACGCACAGTCCAATCCATGTCAACCCAGGGCCATGCCAGCAGTGTCTGTTAAGCTTAAACATACCTCGTTACCATACCATGGTAATAGTCGTAAAAAGAGAACCATGCACAGTATAAAGTCCTGTCATGGTGTCCCTTACAAAGTACCAAACAATCAGGAAGTGAGCAAGGTCCCTGTAGCTGAAGTTATCTCAAATGAAGATAATGTTACTACCAGTCTAACACCTTGAATTCAGACATTGTGATTAAAATTACGACAGCCATTCAAGTTCCAACTCAGAAAACTCCAACGCAAACAACAGTTAAGGTTGATGAAATCATCCCTGCAGCTGTAAAAGCTAACACCAGGTACCAAAGTAGGGGTATCCAACCCCACCACGCCTGTCACGTTATTTACCGCACAGTTGAGTTGGTCTTAACGGAGTGCTTTATTCACAGTTAGCATTTGCCATTAGCCATCATACATGTGTCCCGACTCCGCAGTATCCTTCTGGCCCCGCACCTCACGTCAACCCCGCGACCCACGTAGTCTCGAGCGTTCGAGTACATCCGTACATCTCGCTACATCTCCCCCTTTTGAGACAGATAAGCAGCTAAAGAAAATTAAACAAATTTACATTAAACTGCAACATTCTTCCGGGTTAATCTGAATGTTAAATGAACCACAAACAAGACCCTAGGACTTCGGGGTAGACGGCCCTCAGTCCACAGCAACATAGGGATTATTCTGCCCTCTGGTAGTTGCCGTCCCAATTGAACAAAAAGTCCTTTCCAAATGTCTTGAATAAACTGAAGTGCATTTTAAACATGGGAATTACTAACATGAACTACTATGAGCTTACTGAGACTATTCATTCAGTAACAGAGTCTCTGAACCTGAGCGGTATTCTAACTTCACGGCCCCTCGAAGTCAATCTCACAGTCCTTCCGGATGAAGGTTCCAAGGGGGACCCTGATGTGGCCTCTGGAGCTGACCAGCCCGGAGGCATCCCAACTTCGCTGGCAGCTGGTATAGGACATGGGCTGCTGACTGGCTGTGTCATGGTCTCCTCCAAATGATGGTGTTGGTCGGTGGGCGTGGCCTCCTCTGGAAGAGCCTGCAGGTGCCTACTGTTTCGTCGCATCACTGCACCCTTGTCAGTTACAATCAGGTCAGTTACAATCGCGGCTCTGCCGATCTCCCTACCACCTCAGCAGGGGTTGTCCAACCCTTTTCGCCATCCAGCGTAACTCTGACAGTCTGTCCTGCATGCATTTCCGGAAGCGGGCAGACAGTTGCAGAAATGTTCATATGCCTTTTTGGCCTTGGAGTCCTTTATCTGCTCCTGGTCGTGACTGATAGGAGTGTCTCGCAGTCTCTTCTCCAGTGTCGGGAGCGTGGTGCGGATTTGCCGTCGCATGATCAATTGAGCCGGACTGGCCCCTGTCGCCGTGATGGGCGTAGCCCTGTGGCATATTAGGGCCATTTATGTGTCTGGCTGTTTGAGGACATGCTTGGCTGTCTGCACTGCTCTTTCAGCTGCCCCATTTGCGTGGGGACTCCTTGCTGAAGTCCTTAAACTCAGCTGATGCGAACTTCATGGCATTGTCACTGATCAGTTCCACTGGTACTCCCCATCTGCCAAATATGCTTTGAACCGTTTAATGACCTGAAAGCTTGATGTTGAGGGTAAATGAGCCATTTCAATATAGCGTGAATAATAGTCAACTACTATAAGGTAATTTTTCCCTTCAAGCTCACACAGGTCTGCTGTGATCCTCTGCCAGGGTCCCTCTGGCAGAGGGGTGGTGATGAGGGGCTCTCTTTTCTGCCGTGGTTTGTGCTCGATACAGAATGTGCATCTCCAAACAGTCTTTTTAAATTCGTTGCTGATCCCTGGCCACCAGACGGACATTCTGGCTCTCTCACGGCATTTGGTCAGGTCCTGGTGGCCCTCATGAATTTGTTTCAGGACGTTGGCTCAGCCGTGCTGGAATAACGATTCTGTCCTGATACAGCACAAGCCCATCTGCCTCAGACAGGTGATTTCTGGCAGCGTAGAATGCGGATGAGGGTGGAAACACAACCATCCTGCGTGGCCAGCCGTTTTGTATGCAGCGGATGATCGTCTTGAGGTCAGCGTCGTTCTGTGTAGCCTCCCTAATTTCTTTGAGCTTGTCAGAGGACATTGGTTTGTTGGTCACCACTGCCCAAATGTACGCCACGATGTCTTGGTCCATCTCTGACTCTGCTTCGTTGCTCAAAGGACTCCTGGATAACGTGTCGGCAACGATCAGCTGTTTTCCGGGAAAATGAACAGCTGTCACATTCAACCTCATGAGGCGCATCAACAGTCTCTGTCACCATATTGGTGCTTTGTCCAGATCGTACGTATTCATAAGCGGTACTAGTAGTTTATGATCCGTTTGGAGAACAAACACGACAGCAATTCACACAACACGACAGCAATTCACCACAACACGACAGCAAACCACACAACGAAGAGAACAAGAGGCGCCATTTTCTCATTGCTCCTCTTTACCTGCTTAATACAGGTGAGTAAAGTGTAAGTTTAGTATAGTTAAAGATAGTTTGTAGCCGTTTGGTAACTTTTAGACCGACTGAAAGTGAGTAGGTGACGTGATAGTTTTCTTGCGCTTGTGCCATCTTGTGTCTACCGCGACCGCTGATTGTGAATTTGTCAGACGGTTGTAAGTTTATAAGTTAATTCATATTGACCTCGTATTGACCTTGTGTGACCTGCACCTAGTTCCGGCCTTTAATGACACCCTCATAAACTGCAGCTGTTGTTTTGATCTTGTTTCAACATTTTAATGTAGAGTTATAGTTTGTTTGTCCCATGACTGGAGTCTCTGAGAACCCCCCCCCCCCCTTTGCTCTTCCTTTCCCCTCCCCGACGGCATCTGCACCCCCGTCCTTCTTTCACTGGGTCATAAATTCCATTATCCCTCTCTCCGACAGCATCTGCACCCCTAACCTGACAAACAACCCACATATTCCCCCTCCTTCCGCTCATGATCTTTTAAAACGTTAGTCTTTCTGTAGTCTTTAAGCTGCTTGAAACATTTTTCTCAACATGGCAAAAAGAGTTGGTGTCGATACTACCGTTGCGGTTGTTGGCGTGCGAAGGAGACTGGATGTGGCGAGGCGATCTCCCTTAGCCACGATGATCAGCGAGACCCCGGTGACGGCCTTCAATGCTGACTGTTCTGCCCAGAAGAAAACAAATGGTTCACCCCCGAGTGCATCTGCACCCCAACCTGTGAGGACTTCCTATACAACATGTTCTCCCCCCTCAATATATGCACTTCCTTCCGGTGACGAAGCAGTTAATTCATTAATTTATCCGTTTAACAGTTTAATTGTACTCTTCTTTAAATCTAAGACTATACATATTTGAAGTGTGAAGACAGAGTAGACGCTAGAGCCGTGCACATATGACAAAACAGAACTAAATGTTTACACAACTAGTGGCTGAACAACTAGATTTAAAAGTCTCAGATCCCCAAACTCGTGTTTGGAAATGAGTTTTGGTTTAGTTTTCATGTTCAGACTTTGTTAGAGTAGCTTCTTCACAAGACTCTGTAAGCTTTCACCTACATTGGTTTAGGAAATGAGAAGTGAGAGAAGTTTACCCTCTTCTCTTATCATTCAACATTACCCCCCCCACACACACACACACACACAGCACCCCCAGCGATCACCGTTGGCCACGATGATCAGCAAGACCCGTCTGCTTAACCTCTTCATCCAGGGAGTGCAGCAGGGTCCCCGTCATAAATTCCTTACACAATGACAACAAAGTGTTTAATTAATTAAAGTGTTTCCTAACTAATGAAATTGTCAAAGCTTCTTATCAGCTCTACGTTTCGTTCTCGTAATGAAAGACAAGGGCAATCAAACTCCTCAGAGGGTGATCACAAACAGCATGGATTTCCTGACACTGGGAACCAGACCCTTCTTTGATACAGCCTATCGCCCGCACACCCCCACACACACACCCCACATACCCCAAACACACACACACACACACACACACACACACACACACACATTTCCTGCAAAGTAACGTTATCTGCTTTTTACAACTTTGACCAAATGGCGAGAGAGAGAGAGCTTGTATGTAAACCTTTTGTGAGTACTTTCAATTTCTTTAGGATATTTGATGTTTACAGACGTCTAAAAACAAACATATTTTTCTACAGAGCATAACATGATTACCTTCGGTACACTACCAGAGTTTGACATCTTAGACACTGACTGTGAGTATATTGTTATACTATATATTTCATATATTTTAACAATGACTTAACCGTAAACATTCACCAGTCTTCTCTCTCTCTCTCTCTTTTTTAGATTCAACGTCTGAGTTGTGGGAGATTGACCAATTTGCCAGCCAGCAGCTAAATCTGGAACAAGAACAACAACCATAGCCGCAGCAGCAGCAGACATACTCTGTAACATCAAGCCCTATCAATCTCCCCCGAAGTGCGAGTTTGGTAAGGCCATTGTTACCTACTTAGGGAAGCAAGTTGGTCATGCTCAAGTCCGTCCTGTCGATGCGAAGTTGCAGCGGGGGCCTCTTTTCCAGCTCTCACTACCCGCTGTGAGCTTTGGCGTTTCATGGAAGTGGATGCGAGGGCCTCTGGGGCTGGTGCTGTATTGCTGCAGGACAGTGAGGGTGAAGTGAGTTATCCAGTGTGCTACTTCTCTGCAAAGTTCAAACGCCACCAGTTGAAATATTCTACTATTTAGAAGGAGACTCTGGCCATGCTCCTCGCTCTTCAGCACTTTCATGTGTATGTGGGTTCTAGCTCTCCTCCTGTAACCATCTACACTGACCACAACCCTCTTGTGTTTCTCTTCCAGATGTATAACCATAACCAGCGTTTGATGCGCTGGGCCCTGCTGGTTCAAGGATACAACCTAGAGATTAAGAAAGGAGCAGATAATGTGGTGGCTGATGCCTTATGTCGGGGGTAGGACGCACAAATCTGCTTACAGTGGTACGCATAGTGGATCACAGTCCTTGTTACAAAGCATTAGGTGTTTGTACTTATGTGGGGGTTGTTACATAGGAGTATGTGTTTTTGCTGTGTGTGTGTCTCCTCCCTCCCCCTCTTCCTAATTTCTCCAGGCTGCTGCCACTGTGGCTGATTGGGGACACCTGAGTTTAATCAGCTCCAGGATAATGGACCTGCAGGAAATCCGGGGTGCTCTGCCAGGGACTGGTGTTTATTGTGACTGGATCGGCCTCTGCCTTTTTGTGGCAAGCCCGCCCTTAGTTTAGTTAATGTTTTTTGGCAGAACTGTCATCTGCATTATTGTTTTGATTATTATTAATAAATTGTATTGGGCTAAACCGTGTCTCCCATCCCTCCTTCCGTCAACTTAACATCCACTGTTACTCCCTTTTTAAGATTAGGATGTAACATATTTGATGAAACATATTTCATCAACAACGGAACGGCTCTGATTCAGTGGAGTCACGGTAGTCGTTACATTTCCCCACCAAACAAGACAGATGACGTGTTTATCGCAGCATTCACCACTGCCTACGGTCGTCTAACTGTACAGTTATCTACAGCAGCTCCAGGATCGAGGTCTGTCCTTTGACACAGGGTGAGTCTCAACTCAAACTAGGCAATTATCTTGGGGACCTTACCGATGAGCTGAAAGTGGACAGTATCGTTGAATTTGCGGCAGCGGGGCCAAAAAGTTATGCCTACAAAACAAAAAACAATCGGGTTTTGATATGTGTAAAGGGCATTACACAGACGCACAAATGCAGTGAATGCATTCATTTTGACAGCGTCAAAGAGCTGGTGGAGGGGTTTGTACAAAACAGCGCCACAGACGCTGTACTTTAAACCCCTCAGCACAACATTAAATGCAATAAAAAGGGCTTTCTTCTGAAAAATTTGTCCTTTCAGAAGAAGATACGCATTGTGTTTGACAAGAGACGCTTGCTCTCCTCGGGTTAAACTTAACCATTTGGCTATTAAAGGAAAGACAAAATAAAATATCACACAAGTCCTCACACAAGAAATTAATTTTGACTCCTGATTGCAGCTGCCTTTTTCATGTCAGATTGTGGGTCCTAGCGGATGTGGAAAAACTTTTTTTGTAAAAAATGTTTTGGAGAATTGCCTGAAAATATTGTGTGGATATATACGTCGTTTCAACCTTTGTACGCCGAGCTGCAGAAAAAGAATAAAAATGGTCAAATCATCATGATACATAGATAGTACATTCTCATAAGATAGGCCGCTGGCTCAATGACACAAGTAATAAACACAATGCTGTCCGCATACGGTAGACAGGACATCTTGAAGCTGTTTCTTTTGGTAATATTTTTTGAACGTTTCTCTAAAAATTGTAATATACTGTAGTTTCGGGGTAGTGATTGAGATCTGGAGGAAAACCAAACGAGTCAAAAAAGGTGGCGCTTCCGTCACATTCCAAACTGAGGGCCAGCCAATGTTCCCTGTCTGAAGGAGTGCTTCAGCCACTGTAGCTGGTCCGAGGCCCACACTCCAGAAAAACCAGTTTGTCACCCAGTAAAAGTCTCAAGATACTGTCCAACTGATGGTTGTTCATTTTAGATCAAATCAGTAATAATCCAACAACACTGCGTTTAGAATCAATCTCTAAAATTGAGTCGTAACAAGCGTAAACTATCAGAGTGGTTGTATGAGGCAGCGGTGCCCTGAATCTCATCTCCAGTCTTAAACTCCTGTTGGAAATTGGGGATAAGGCATCAGAATCTTCTCCAGCGTTTAAGTTAAAAACAAACAGTGAATACCCCTGCTCAAATTCTTCTCTGTTGATACTCAGAGGTAAGTCTTTCAAGTGCCGTCCTGTAGACTTAAACATGTTCTAAAACTCTCGGACTGAGATGCCATGGTTAAACTGGGACTGAAACGCTTTTGTAGGGATCTGACGACCATCCTGGCATAATGCTATGTATTCAACATCGTTATGAATAAAGTTAAAAGGAGACAAATCTCTTCTTCCCGTGAACGCTTCGTGATTAACCATAGCAATAATTATGTACTTTGGCATGGTACCTAGGAAGAGATACTCTTGATTGCATATTCGGGAATTTTCAGGGATGGAGTATGTTTTAACGTTTACTCGAGATAGAGGATAAAGAGCATTGCACTTTTGCAATGCAGCCGCATGTCCTAAGCTCATAGCGGATGAGACTGCGGTCTTCTTGAGAAACAGAGATGCACCCAATATTTTTAACTTGAAATTTGTGTTTGGGGTCCCAGCAGGTGAACTTCTCTATAGTTGGCGGTGAAGCGAGCTCGTATCTTGGTAAAAAAGCCCTGCGCTGAATTGGGTTTTTAACGACTGCTCTGAAAAGTTGAGCAACGTCTCGATCATGCATCTGTAAGGATGAGTGCCGCTGGATTGCGATATCAATCTATCCCCTAGAACAACGTCGCATTGGCTAAAGATTCAGAGGATAGTTGATAAGAGCCACTGGGGCATCGGCTACCAGGTCTGAACCATCAACGTTGGTAATTTTTACACTGAGGTGCAGCAGGGTGTCGTTTAAATCCAAATATTTATCCTCATCTCCGGGAATAAAAAATTCAATCGGTCCGCAATGAGTTATTGCGGAGATGGGTAAAACTTCTGTAAACTGTTTTTCTTCAATAGATAACTGCGTCATCGGAGCTGAAAATAAATCCAGCTCAGCCATGCTGCATTCTGAAGATTTATGATGTAAAAGAGCCATGTTTAAAAAAAACTTAAAAGATGTGTGTCGATCTGGATCCTGTTGCTGCTGCTGCCTTGAAGACTTCCTTCCTTTAACTCTGTTTCTGGCGACTGATTTTCTCTTATCAGCACGACGACAATTAATACCCCCCTGTAATACACGTTGAGCAGGAGGTCTCTTTATTGCTCTCCTGGCCAAAACCATTATACCTCCGGCTCCCTCTTGGTTGTCGTCACCCCTGGTAAATTTACCCACGGCACGACTTATTACATCCAATGCAATGTTTTTAGCAGCAGATTTAAGATGAGGCTTAGTGACTGCAAAACCTCTTGACAAAGGGGGATACAAATCTGAATAGTTTCGCAAATATAGACCCTATACCCCTCCCATACATGAGGGGTAAGCCATAAAAACCGGGGAGAGACCCTGTAGCCTGGTTCTCATAGTAGCTCACGAAGGGTGAGGGTCCTGATGCATCATCTTGTCTGCAGCGGTCTGAAACACAGCTGTACGTTACACTTGCTGTATGTAAAGTGTATGGGTTGGTTTTGATCCGTTTTAATCTCGATATGAATGTTTTCTACGTGTTTCTTCGCCACTCGTAGGTAGTAGGCTGGGCTAAAAGACTGAGTGATAATATCGCCAAACTTGCCTTGAATAGGCACGGTTCTCAGCAGAGGAGCGTACGCGTCTCCTACCAACTGATGGCGTACTATGTCGCTGTAACAGTATAGCTGATAATGTCCGGCTGTTATATCGGCGGGTATGGAGCTGAATTTGGAGCTGAATTTGCCTTAATCTGAAACCATTCAAACGGTTTCATACCCGGAAGGCCAAAGGCTGAAAAATCTCATTTTGCAATTGGTGGTCGCCGCATAATCGAATTTCTTTTTAATATTACTGTACTTAAAGGATACGTCCTTTACATGGGATACGTGGGAGTTCAACTCATCCTGAAACTGATATGTCATCGTAGTAGCCACCTCTAATTTTTTGACGATGTTTTTCACCGTTATTGCGTCTCCATTCAAAATGCGCCTCCATTCAAAATGCGCAATCATCTTCGGGGAAGTTGAACCAGGTGTGGGGATATGTAATCTCCGTCAAGGCGACTTCCCACAGCCCTGCCAAATCAACATGCTGAGCCAGATCCGTCTGATAATTAGAACTGGTATTATTTTTAAATACGCTGAGACTAGCGTTTGAAGGCAAGTTGACTCTCCCTGTGACACGTTTATCAGACATGGTTCCTCTAACCCTCGCAAACAAGCACTGAAAACATGAGACACAGGCTTTTTTTATTCATCAACATATTTCATTCAAAAAAGTTTCATACAATTCACTGCAAACGACTATTGAAAAACATTTATTTTTTTCATTTTTGTTTTTTCATATTTTTAAAATACATACAGCCAGCATCATCGCTGCGGTTCCTATCGTCAACCTCCTGTAATAATGGAGTCTTCTCAATTCATCGAGGGCATCTATTGAGTGGTTTATTTGCACGCAATGTTTAACCACATCTACAAACAAAGTGTACACAGTCATCAGATCACACACGGTGTTGTGTTCCCATCTCCTGCATGATTTTATGAAAAACCTCTGCTAACAATACTTCTGACCTAGTCTCATATCTTAAAGCTGTGTATTGCACCAACATATCCCAAGGTATATTCAGGGCTGTCATACATGTGCATCGTACACGGTACATCATATGCTCAAATTTAATTATTTTATCATCTTTATCATCATCATCGGTACATTTGTTTTCATAATCTTACCCAAAACATCAATTAACACAGTAATAGCGGCATGTTCATCTATCAGCTGCTCTGATTTTCTTAAAAACTGTCCCACGAGTTTATCCCTTCAGCCAGAACTCTGCAGATTTCTGCAAAATCTAGATTTTTCTCACTTCTCCGGTCAGCTTGAAGAACAGACGCAATGTTTTTTCACCAATGCGTCTATCGCATCTCAGTTCGTACAGAAAAGTGAGACCGAGGACTCTGCAGTCTGAGACTTTGATCTAATACGCTTCTAGGGTCTTCTGGACAGCGGGAATGAAACAATCAGTCAAAAGGCGTTTGTTCACCTCGTGAAAGTGTGTCATGTAATGATAGTCTTGGGCATTTTCCAAACATTCGTGCTGATTCTGACTCGGGTGGTCCACTTGACAACCAAAACAGCTTTCCTTTCTGAAAATATGCAAAGCCTCGCTCAACAAATGAACCAGTATAGATTTCACAGTTTTTTGAAGCTGTTGTCGCAGGTTACAGCCGCTGCCGCTGCTGCTGCCAGGACTCGCGGTTCCTGAGTGGAGAATCGAAAGATGGTTCTTGGTTAGGGCCGCAATGAGGACCGCGACCACAGTCGCACACGATATCGCTGCCGTCGTGCTCCTCATCAGACACGGTTGTAGATGCGGGGGATGACGGTGGTGTCAGTTCGTCTTCAGAGACGGGTGGAGAGGCTGGGGATGACGGCGGGTAGGGGCGAGAGACATTGTTTCTTCTTTCAGAATAATTGAGGAATGAATTGGTGTTTCGGAAATGCCGGTTTCAGGGGGCGAGGTTTTCGGATGTGATGCTGGAGGAGGAGTTATGGAAACAATTTTTTTTTCAGAAAAAAATCTCAGACAACGTCTGACTACTCTTTAATCTAGATTAAAGACTAGTTCTTTAATCTTTCCTGCCTTTTCCTCCAGCATTTTCAACCAAACTGTCAGAGGAAGACGCAGGGCTTGTTGAAATACCTCGCATTCAGTATTGAAATATTCCAATACAAATTCATCCGTGGGCTGGCTCCCCCACGACAGTTGTCTGCTCGCTCTATAGTGCCATCTAATCGAAGCTGACCTCTTGGTGTCCCACACGTTGCTGCAAATGATCCCTTTTCCTGACGACTGCTCTTTCTCCTCAGTTTGCACGATAAACTCTGACTTGAAATGGTTTATCCCCACCATAGTTAGCACGCTCCAGTCCGTTGCTGTGAGCATGGCTTTGACTGAAAGAGAACCCAACTTCTCATCCTTCTCGAGTTGATACAGACACAGTTCGTTGGAGGCATAGTTAAATGCATAGCCTCACGCACCTCCATCATCTAAACCCCACTCCTCTTGAAGAGACAAGGCCGGAGGTGTCTGGATTCGACACAGATGGATCATTTGTTTCTTCGGAGCAGACCAGTCAGCATTGAAGGCCGTCACCAGGGTCTCACTGATCATCGTGGCAACTCTTTTTGCCATGTTCAAGCAGCTTAAAGACTACAGAAAGACTAATGTTTTAAAAGATTATGAGCGGAAGGAGGGGGCATATGTGGGTTGTTTGTCAGGTTGGGGGTGCAGATGCTGTCGGAGAGGGGGAAAATGGAATTTATGGCCCTGTGAAAGAAGGACGGGGTGCAGATGCCGTCGGGGAGGGGAAAGGAAGAGCAAGGGGGGGAGTTCTCGGAGACTCCAGTCATGGGACAAACAAACTATAACTCTACATTAAAAGTTAAAACATGACCGGATGTATTTCTTTTATGACTATTAAAAAGGGGGGGGGGGGTTATTGTGGGGAATAAAACTGTCAGATTGAGTTTGACGTGAGGTGGACCATTCTACTCTCTGCCTTGGCACAAAATGCACTGAGTTAGCCTTGCATATCAAAATAGTTTGCATTCATTGCTATTAAATTATTATATTCTCAAATGCAATTATACACGTGTTCATTGTGTAAATCCCTACATGTTAAATAGAGCGACCAACGACACATATTAGATAGTTATGTTGTGCGTATGTTATAGTTTGGGACAACGTAAGTTTCCATTGTTCAAATACAGTGAGGGAATGGTTTGTTGCCTTCCCACCTTTTTTGATGGAGTTTCTCTGCACGGAGATGGAAGGTATACGTCCTTACTGCATTTTTGTGTAATGGATGCTGGTTGTGAGGATATCACAGCAGATTGTTGTAGGGGGTGGCTGCGTCATGCCATAAGATTTTTCCCAAGTTGCATTGCAAGGGAGGATATCAGGTGTGATGTCGATGAAATGTTGTGGCAAGACAGAGAGGACAGATTGGATGACCCATTAGGTTGATAAATATTCAGCACATTTTCTTTTTTCTTGCACATATTGTACAGTAGTTCCTGATAATGTTGCTGTTGTATATCTTGTTTTGCTGTACTTTCTTTATGTATTTTCAGTTGGCTGGTGTGTACATACAATGAGCAATAAATGTTTTGTTGAAAGTATAGTGTGTGCCACACCTGACATCAATACTATTCAGCTGCCTAAATATACAATGTTAGCAACTGGACAATATTACAGTGGCTAACCTTCACACTTTTAGAGTACACTGTCATTTGACAAGATGTCCTTGCATTTTGACTGTCCTGGTCTAAGCAATGATAAAGTAACCTTTTGTTTTGATGACAAAGATTTATTCATTGATGGATTTATTTACATTAGAAATATGAGTAAAAATTTTTTGATTGAGTGATCATCTTTTGCAGGTCACATAGAGTGGTCTGCTGAATGTACCACATAGTGTGAGGATTGTACTTAGCGTTTTGACAATTGATTGTTTGTTTCAGTAAATGTGCCAAATCGATTGAGAAAAACTGTAAGTTCTAAGTGCTTTATTAATAACATTAGAAATAACTTATATGAAATAACGTGAAAATTGAAAACCAGAACTTGCTTATTTCAAATAAGCAACTATAAATTGATAAAACAATTTCTAAAATTTAAAAACTGCAAAACATTCTGCCTTCCGTCATTGGTTCATCAGAAAGTTTTCTTTCTTTTCTCTGTGGAGCGGAAGACCAGGGATAGAGTCCCCCTCCACTCAAAATAATGTTTTTATTCTTGTTCCTTCAGTTGCATGTTTGAGCTTCTCTGTGCACAATGGTATATTTTGCAGGTTGTTTTCACATTCATCTTCTGAAAGTGGAAAGTCTCAGTCTGGAAGACGTTGTGCTCATAAAACATGACACAACTAGTTTAGAAACAGATCCTGCTCCAGTGTTCCCACTTTTACAAATGTAATGTGGCACATGAAACATCCAGTGCGCTTACATACACTGAGAACTCACTCTACAGTGAAGTAGGAAAGATTTTGTGTCCAATAGTTCAACTTTCGAAAATATATTGATTCATTTTTTTTAATGATGGAGAATTTAACTTTTTTTCTGGCAAAAGATGTGGCTTAATGTTTGCCAGGCCACCTTGCACCACGCAAAACACTCAACAACAGATCTTGCATTTGGCTTTATACTCATTTTCACCAACACTGTCCAGCCAACTGTTAGTTCTTTCCCACTCAGATTTGTTTTTCTGTTAACGCTTTGGCTTCTCTGGTGGACTGTGTCATTTTCCCCCTGCATTCTGCGAAGAAGACCAGCACTACTATGCCTCTGATTGGCTCTGTGTCTAAACCTAACCAATCCAACCAACGAGGGCAACGAGTATTAGCCAATCAAAGGGATAGTAGGGTGGGTCTTCGCGCAATGTTTGCGGGATCAAAATACGGAACAAATCGCATCCCGTATTGCTTAAAAACGGGACGCAACATTTAATTATCAAATACGGGACGAATCCGTATTATAAGGGACGGGTGGCAACCCTAGCTCCACGTCACGTGAGCTTTGTCCAGCTTCCAGTCCCTCAGCAGGATCTCTCTGGCGTCTTCCGCTTCGCAGGCCGCCACCGACAACGGTTACCGGTGAATTTTGCGTAGTCGGGGAGCAGGGGGATTGTTTCTCCAGGGCAGAAACTGATTCGCTCTGGGACAGCATGGTCAGAGCCGGCTCTGAGCACGATGAACAGAGAAGGTGGTTGGCCTGGCCATGCGTCACTCAGAAAACAGTCGGCCAATCAGAAGAGAGGCACATAACATATTAATTAAAGCAGAGCTCCTTAAAAAGAGCTATAAAACCATATTGAGATGTTTTTGGTACAAAAATATATCTTCTTAAGGATATCAAAACTTCAAATAAAACACCAGAAAGGTGTACAATATGGGACCTTTAACATGACTTGTGTGTCACAGTCTGCTCACCTCCATAGTGGCTCCAGTAAATTTCCACTCACCCCACCTCTGCTCCTATCTGCCAGCCAGCCACACCCACCTCATTAGTTCATTCCCCTCACCTGGTCTCTCAGCTGCATCTCATCCATAACCAATACAGTATATAAGCCTCTCCAGTTCACACTCAGTGCCAGATTGTTCTTTGCATCGATGCAAAGTGAGTGGTTCTCTGGAGCACTGTCTGCTTGTCTCCTCGACGGCCTGGCTTCTCCCCGTACCTGCTCTTCGTCGTGAGTTTCCAGCCATCAATGCTGTGAGTTGCCTCATCTAAGCTGTGTAACACCCCGGTCGTCTGGACTGCTCCTGGGTGCCTGCTCTTCCGCCTGGTATACGCTACAAGCTGCCTTTAGCCTGTTTTTTCTGCCAACCTGCTGGTCTGGTGCAATAAAGGACATTGCCAACTCTCCCCGTGGTGTACTGCTCTCGGGTTCAATCCCCCCCCCGTTACATTGTGAGCTGTTTAATAAATGAGACGCATTCTGGAAGAGAACAACACCATTTCCTCATTGCTCCTCTTTACCTGCTTAATATAGGACATTTGTTATTTGGGTCTTCGTCCTTGAGACCCATAACCCTAGCGGTTCCCGATCGCGGTGAAGTTAGTTTCAAGTTGGATATAAAACTAACTCCACCGCAGTGACGTACCAGGCCAGTGTTATGGCGAGTTCTGCTTCCATCAAGCCAAATTGACCCAAAATATGAGCTGGTAAAACCATATATCTCCAGGAATAAAGTTACATTGTGGATGCAATATTCGGCACAGGAACAGCTAGCTTGCTAGATGTCCTGGGCTGGTGTTATGGCATGGCTATCATGGATAACGGAGTGATAATGCAGCGAGGCCAATACATATTGTAGCTCCTATCTTTATGTTTCTCTTTACAAAGTACCTTTCCCCTTTATTGCCGAAATTATGAGCGTTGATTTTAGCATTGTAAATGACAGACAGTGTAACCAATCAGGAAGAGGATCAGTGCTCAATCTGTACATACGCTTTCTGGCCTAGGCTCACCAATGCTGATGTGTTGTGGTGATTTGTTGTTGTGTTGTGCGATTTGCTGTCATGTGTGAATTGCTGTCATGTTGTGTGATTTGCTGTCATAAACCAGCCCATAGGCAATGACAAAAACGTGAAAAGGACACCAATAAAATAAGCTATTTACTGTAGCAAAAGTAAATAATCAGAAGGGTAACAATGATATGAGGCATGTTAGTCAGTGGCATCAGTGGTGTTTGTGTGCGTTTGTGGATAATGTAGTTTAGGGTGTTGTGGCGTAAAATATCCAATACCAAACAAACCCAGCCAAGCAAAAGTCTGTGGGTGCTGGCAGCAGGAGAGAGAGCGATCGACCGGAGCTGGGACTTTTGTATCCTGCAGAGCACTTGGCCCAGGTGCTCCAGATCTGGCTGTGATAACTTCCTGTGGCTCCTGACCTTTGACCTGAGCAGACAGACAATGGCTGTGTTCGAAATCACCCACTCATTCACTACCCCCTACTCACTATAAAGGGATCTGTTGTAGTGGGCTATATAGTGCCGTAACTACAACGACGCCGGCCGGTGGACAATCCCATTATATTTAAATTATTTATTTTACATTTGTATTAATACTTATTAGTAAAACTCACTTTGAATGGTTTGTTTAAATAAAGGAACATAAATATGCTTACGTTTCTGTTGTGGTACACTACTCCGTTCTTATATTATTTTAGCGCCACAAATCACATTTCTCCTTCCTGTAAAATAAAACAAACTACAAAACCGCTCTAGCTTGTCTTGATAAAATGCTCGCGAATATCAACTTGTCCATATGTATTTTCACCAATTTTCAATGGTTTTTGACAAATTAGGCGAAATACAGCAAGAAGAGAGAGAAGGCTGAGACGTGCGGCCGCTGCGAGACGCGCTGCACCGCCCTCGTCTCTTCCCTCCGCCGTTTATCGGCGCAGCGAGCGCAATGCATCATGGTATATATTGCTCGGTTAGTGACCGTCGGTTGTCCACTACTTTTCACGATGCATTCTGGGATACAATCAGTGCACTATATAGGGTATATGAAATTTCACTAAGAATTCGGACACCACTACGAAATGGGCGAAGGCACTATATAGTAGTTAGGGGGTGATTTCGGACACAGCCAATGACTGACAGCACACAAACAGATAAACAGGTGTCGTCACAATTGCCACTATTCAATGCAGTGAACTACTTCATATAGACTGTGCTGCTGTGCCTTCAGTGTAAAGAAGACCTCTCGGTGTGTCGGACCAAGACTACGCTTCCTGACTACAGTACAGTCTGGACGCCTCGCAGGAAAAGGCCAACACCGGCTTCTCCGGAGAGCTTGATTAGCAGACTCACCGCAGCTGTGCTCAGCAGCACCTAGCAGTCCTCCTGATTAGTCTGGATTCATGCTCGACACATCGGTCTGTGCGCACTGCGGCTGTGACATCACAGCAGTTCAGTTTGTTTGTACTCGCGCTTCAGGCGCGTCTGACACAGTGCAATCTTCTCCTACTAACAAAAGGTGTCGTTGTTGACAAAACACTATCTACACCGCTGGAATCACCACAAGAAGAAGAGAGATCTCAACAGGGCAATGAATTATTCTCTGTTTTCGTCATTTGCTGTGGCAGGTTTCTTTTTTTGGGGGGGGCACCAGGGGCCAGTGAGGATATGCAGCTGACACGAACGACATGAACATATGTGACTCATGGCTCAACGTTCTAATCGGATCCCTTAAAGCGGAACACCGACGCTGGCTGAAGCGTGAAGCATGGCTTAAAAAAACAAACAAACCAAGCTCCTAACTCACCGCAAGAATCACAGCTAAATGTTGCAAGACTGTTATGGTTAGGTAACTTAATAGCAGCCAGTGTAAACAACTAACCGTTTGCTTGCATTAATACATGTTGTAAGCTTTGGCATAGTGTTTAGAAGAACATTCTGTATTGTGGTCATTAACAAACTGAAGAGAAAAAATTACATTATGTCCTATTTTGCCCCCAAAACAAAAACAACAATGTTGAAGCAGACATTGAGACAGAACCAGATGATCCAGGTATTGAGAGAACTGAAGAGAAACAGCAGGAAGTGGAGAGCAGAGAGAAAGCCAGAGGACGTGTTAAACAGAGAGACTGGTTTTCAAAGTGAGGGCACAGAACAGGAAGGAGAAACAGATGAAGATCCTGAGGGTGAGGTTGACATACAAGCAGAGTGTGAGACACAGACAGGATGCACATGCATCCACAAATATTGGACCATCAGGTTTGTGATATTGAAAAAATATTTGTAATTATAGTGCATTTGGTGTGTCAATGTAGAATGTGTAGTCTTATGATTGAGATGAATGAAAAATCTCCCTCCTGTTATTCATCAATCAATATAGATTTCTCATTGGTGTTTCTTGATAACTATTGTATATGTGCCTTATATATGGCCAAAGAGCAAAACCTCATATCTGAAAAATGCACTTTTTTGAGAAAAACAAAGCAAAAACGTGTTGTTTTCTTGCGGAATGCTATTTATTTAAGGATACCCAATACAATACACGGTTTTTGGACTATATTCATATAATTTTTGTGTTAACAATACCGATCAGGTATTAGTGCATCGCAAAGTGCAGATAGAAGGTTTTTCACCACTTTTCTTGGCTCACTTTGCAGATAGGAGCTTTTGCACTTGGTGCAAAAATTATTATTTGGTGGGGCTATACCGCCACCTACTGGTCAGGGTGTTGAACTCCTATAGGGCATTTTAAGGCATATGCTACTCTGAAGGCTACTCATCTACTATTTAGGTGTATAATTGTTACTCAGTACAAAGAGTACTGGTTGTAAATAAACTCTGTAGAAGCAAAAATAAAAAAATGTCAACAACAAACAGTTATACTATTTGTAATATTTTATTCAAAAACCTCCAATAATATAGAACAAATTGAACAAAATACTGTTCACTGGATGGCTCAAAGATTCAAGGAACACTAAGTGAGAAGAAAAAAAGTGATGTAACTAACGGCAAGACATAGTCAATTTGCAGTACTGCAGTAGGCGTGCTTCTGGAAGAAAACGCTGAATTAAAGCCACACTAAATTAAACCAATTTACAGTATGACCAGGAGGTATTTAACCCTGAACTTTTGTATTCACAGATTAGTATAAAATCCAACATCAAATGCTTAACTTTTAACATCAGTTTTGTATACCACCAGGTAAAAATGCATCTCAGATTAAATCTGGTTCCATAAAACAATGGACTCTAATCACCCTTCTGTAAGTAGAGTCTTTGGTGTAAGTCAAACCATCATAAAATGCACGGCAGTCCTGAGGAAGTACAGCCTTCAGAGCTTGTAAGTCATCATATTTTGACTTTTTGATTTTTAGTGTTTCTGCATATTTTCTCCTGACCGAACCAGCGTCTTCTGTACACTTCGGAGGCAAAGGAAGAAAATATGTTTCAGAGTAGTCAAGTTTGTACTCAAGAGACCCGTCTTTGTATCTCAACTGACGGATGTCAGTTGCAACCTGATCACCAACCTTATTTCCAGGGCGGATTGTGGAATAGTACGTTAGATCAGTGTATGTCTTGAAGAAGTCATACTTCAGGTCAAATGTGTCGGCATCTAGCCCCTCTTCACCTTCATGCTAAAAGTAACATTTGGCATCATGGGAATGAAGGTCGTAGATTGTGTAATTGTGACAGGGTAGCTTAGCTCTGTAATACAGTGCACTGGCCTTGAGTGCTGGAGCCAATAGTACTGATTCAAGATCCTCTGTTGACACCACAGTTGATTTGTCTTCTGCATACCTTTCCTTGTCCAGTCCCTTTTGCCTGCGTGGCATATCCTTCAGTTTGATATGCTTCTCAAATGCTTCCTTGTCCTTATTGTCCTCCTCATATTGAACACACATGTCGTATTGGTCTTAATTTGGCTTAAATAAGTTCAGGTTCATTTGTTTGAAGACCGTTCCGAAGGTGCCATCACTGGCTGCTTCTCCACAGTACTTCTGGTATTCTCTTTACAGTGAGGAAAATGTACTGAATACTGGC
Source organism: Scophthalmus maximus (assembly GCF_022379125.1). Taxonomy (NCBI): domain Eukaryota; kingdom Metazoa; phylum Chordata; class Actinopteri; order Pleuronectiformes; family Scophthalmidae; genus Scophthalmus; species Scophthalmus maximus. Next base: position 19,549,259 of record NC_061529.1, on the reverse strand, counting down.
TCACGATACATTTTTTTTCAGACTTTCAACCTTTGGAGTGTGTTCAGAAATTCTCGTGGGGTTGTCAAAGGTGCGCATTGGTGCGTGCAGTTGCAGCAGGGGTGGTGAGGCTTAATGCTGCCTCATAAATAGCAAATACCAAGCGGATTTTATCTCTGCCACAGGATTTCCCCTGTGAAAATGTCGATAACTGGAAATAGTACCTAAACTGACCTGCGAGAGGCAGCAATGTGCCACAAGGCATCTAGTCTGCCGGAAAGCCAGGAGAAGAAGAAGAAGAAGTAGCAGCAGTAGATTTTTTATAGTTTGTTATCGCGGAGTTGCATTTTACAGATGGTCCCGGGGCACTCTCTGTCTCACACTCGTCTCGCTGGTGGATTGTTGGATCGAGTATTGTGTTCACTTCTGGAGGCCAGCGGTTATCCTCAGTATGGATTTAGAAGGCTGGTACATGGACAGCTCTGATGAAGACAAGAGGAAGCCGCACAGACTGAATCCAAACCAGCCTGCTTCCCTGGACGTATTGGCAAAGCTTGGGGTGTTTTACAGAAAGGTAACGTTTTAACCTCATCGACTGCCAGATGAAACCCGGTCAACAGAAATGTGCCTCTTATGTACCTGTAGTCAACATTGGAGCCTGTGTGGAAATAAACTAGAAACCTCCACAGGTTCGACGACGCTGAAGTTAGCTTCCGATTCGGCATTTAAGGGGAAAGGTGAGGGAAACGTAACTAACAATGCCGAGCAACCTGTGAAAGAAGTACATTCATTCAGCTATTAGTGTTCTTGTTCTCTGTCAAATCCACTGACATTTGATTGAGAAATCATTGAATTAATCTCGTTCATCTGTCCACCAACATGTGCTATCATTTCAGACCCTGCTTGTCTCCTGCCAGTTGCCCTAATCCTTTTCCTTCCTTCTCCAGTCATTTGACTTCTCACCTGCCTGCAGACATAATGCTCATTACCCCCATCACCCAACAGCGTTTATACGTTGACCTGTACAGTAGCCTGGGTGTCATTTGCCACATTTTGTTTTGTCTGAATCTGTCTGCCTGCGATTTTTTTTTTTAACAATTATAGTGTTTTATAATTTTCCTGCCGGCCTAAAACCTTCACTGTTTCTGCGGACAAAATGAACGCCTGCTCTTAAAGGGGCAGTAAGCGATTTTGGAGAGAGCTTCATCACTCGTTGTTGTTGTTGTTGTGATTTTACTTTGTCGCCCCCCGCTGGCCCGTCTCTTGAGGTGTTGACCAGTGATGTTTACAAACGAGTCGTGTTGTGAGGCTCGGTCTTCACCATTTGTTTTCATTTGGATTCACAGAGCCAGGGGATGCGCCAAAAAAACCCAGATTTTTTTTCCCCGGACCGTGAGGATATATTCGTAGGTTTTTTACAAAACGTGTATTGCTTTAGAATCGCTTATTACCCCTTTCATGCTCCCTCCTTTTTGTTTGTGAGTTTGGTCAAAACAGTATTTCTCAATGTTTAGTGTCACTTTTGCTAGAAAGCACCCTGACAACATTTCATTGCATAAGTAAAATACCTACTGCTATGACCTTTGTTGCAAGTACCCAGTGGCAGCCTTATGCATGTTTCAGTGATTAATGTTGGGCCCTACCCACCTAAAACATAAACATAAAAGAGCAGGAAAAAGCAAGGATGGGCCGCGAACCCAGGTCCTCTGTACGGGAGTACGACGCACTACCAACTAGGCCAAAACCGCAGCATTGCAGCATCACCCGCCAGAAGGTGTCTTAACCTGACGACGAGTGATGTTTACAAACTGCCTTTGCATTGTTGAGTGGCGCAACCCAAGCTATTTGTTTTGTTTTCGACAACTCGTGCATAAGGTCCTCAGCGTCCACATTGCAGTGTTTTTTCCATGTTTACGCAGCTGTCTTTAAGTCTTAAAGCGGTGCTCATACGCCTATGCAAGTAGCTATGGAGCACTTTAATTACTTAGGCTGTCTTTGTCTCTTCCTGCTCCTTTTTGATCTGTCGTTTACCTGCCCTGCTTTTGTCTCAACATCCTTCCATCTTACTGTCTGTCACTCTTAAATTCTGTGTATTTCTGTTTACCTCTTACTTACCTTACTTTTATCATGCCTTCCCATTATCTACTCCTTTCCCTATTCCTGTGTTTTTGTCATCATACCCATAGCCGCACGAGCCAATAGTGCATCAAATTTGTTGACAATGTTTACTATACCAGGAAGGTCCAACCTGACCTGAAACCCAAGTTTTTCTTAAACCGAACTGCCACAATTCCTCCATTTCCTGTGATGTGCAACTTGTTCCAGAGGTGCAGTCTTCTTTCCTACTCGTGTAAAAGTGGTGGTGTGTATGTATATATGTATGAATGTATATATTGGTGAATATTTTTTTTCTTCTTATTACACAGTTAAGATACTTTAATAAAATAGTAAATATGTCATGATCCTGTCCAGCTGTCTTTCATCATCAAAGTAGATTGGGAGTCTTTGGCCTCGTTGTTACAATCTAGTCCTGATTTGACAAGTCTTAGTAAAGTGGTTTTCTATCTGGAGCTGTTGCAATACAGAGGACAGGATGCTCAGCATTGTAAGTTAATTTTCGCTTAACTGCCGAATCGAATGCCAACTTCAGTGTCGTACAGATGAATTTGCTTACTGGTGAGAGTTGCCCCTTTTTTTTTTTTTTTTTTTTTTGCAGCTGAATGCTGATTTCTATGAAACCGACCCAGAGCTGGAGCAGATCCGCAAAGACCAGGGATACAGCTACATGGACATCATCACTATTCACAAAGATACACTACCTGCCTATGAGGAGAAGGTAACCTTTATATATGAAGTGTAACCATTCAATGAAGAAGGCAACATTATTCAGGCCTCTTGTCTCATTTTGTGTGGCTGTCCCCTCAGCTAAAGATGTTCTTTGAGGAGCACCTGCACTTGGACGATGAAATCCGTTATATTCTGGACGGCCGGGCCTACTTTGACGTCAGGGACAAGGAGGACAGATGGATCAGAATTGCTATGAAGAAAGGAGACTTGATCACGCTACCGGCAGGAATCTACCATCGGTTCACCCTGGATGAGACCGTACGTCTGACAATATCTGCTGATAAGGGCAGAGATTATGCCTCAGTTGATCAAATATTTGATTAGCATAAATGAACCACTGATATGAAGCCACATCCCTGTAAGAAAAACATGAAGGTGCTACTTTCTGGTTAACTTAGGCATGCATCCAGTTGCATTGCAAGTATAACTAATTTCCCTAAATGGAAGCAATAGTATTATGTAGCTACACCTATGCTTTTCATGATGGGAAAAGGCAAACTTCTGTTGTGGAAAAAGTTAGGTTTTTTTTCTATGAGAAAATCTCATGAGACATTTTTTTTTACCTACCATCTCCTCAACATTGAATTTTATGTTGTTTTATTATGATTTTTTAATTTGATGAATCAAATGGGACAAATCCAATGTCCATTTCTACAAAATGCAAAACTGGAGCCACTTATGAATTATCTTTGCTGCTCTTCAACAAATTAAATAGGTAGTTAGGAGAAGTTTGCCTGCAGGGCTTTCTGCCAGTAAGATCATGGGTTGGGTTCAAGTAGATCCTTTTCCATGGTTAACCACGTGCTAAGGTTTACTGGCAAAATGCAGTGAAGGCAGACTTCTCCAATGTGCATTGTGTTCACTAAGCTCTGCCTCGCAGAGAAATACATGCATGCTGACTCTGCTCCATTCAATTACTCTCAGGCACTCAGGTGCAGCCATTCACTCTAATCTTATACGTCCCTCCCCAGCATGTAGCCTGGCTCACTACAACCTTAGTATGACTGAAATGTCAATTCTGTAGCTGTTGTTAATAATGTTGAAGATTTAAGGTTAATTTGGGGTTCCTTATCAAGAGCAATGAAACTTGTCAATGAAAAAAAGATTTTTCTATACATTTTATCTCTTTAAAAATAAAAATGCTCTACATACATTTCCTGAACTGACAATTAAAAAAAAAGTTAAAAAAAAAAAATCAGATTTCTGTTTCAGAACAAAAGAAATCGACTGAGACAGAGACACTGGGATTATCCAGCCTCAGTCAGACTCATCTCACATGTGTTTGTTTCTTCAGAACTACACTAAAGCCATGAGGCTGTTTGTGGGGGAGCCTGTGTGGAAGGCTTACAACCGTCCAGCTGATGACATGGACATCCGGACGAAGTACGTGGTTTCTCTGCAGTGATCCTGAGAGAATTTTGCACACATCATCATCTATGAATATGTGGCATCTAATGTGGTTTTACCAGAGCAATAAATCAGGTTTTCAATGAGAATGCTGTGTTTTATCTTATTATGGATATTAAAATATTGGCCCATCACAGTTATGTAGGTTTTGGTTAATAAATTGTCTGAAATGAAAACTTGTTTATTTCAGATAAAGATGCAGAACAAGATGCTTTGGGTAAATGGTGTAGTTACATAGCTTGGCCAGCAGAGCGCACTCCAACTTAATTGTTTTGCACGTAGAGTAGTATCACAACTGAGCAGAAAGTGCTGCATGGTGTGTTGGTTTAATTAGTTTAGCAGAATTTATTTGCACCTCCTTAATAAATACCAATCAGCACCCTTCAAAGTATCAAGACTAAGCAGGTAGACTAAATCTTTTTTTAAAAGTGTCTTTATGAACTGCAATGCATTACGAGGTCCAAGGAGTGTTGCAGGTATAATTATTCTAAATGGTGTCACACAGAAATGATTTCCACATCAAATACCTAGCCAAGTATTTACCAGTGTTCCTCACAATCATAGACTGTATAGAAACAGCTCACAATGCAGCAGAAATGACTGGGTATGCGGCCAGTGCCTTTGGTGTGTAGGCCATATTTTACATCAGCAACCAACCAACATACATTCAAAAAGGTATTTGTGCACAATTCAACTTGTTAATCTGTATCATGTTGGTAATACTGTCATTCCCCCTGCAGCCTCTTCCACGTCTATATATAACCAAGATGTCGCCACCATGGATGGTCGCCTCAGTTCTGCGCTCTCTCATACTATTTTTTTTTTTTTTATTTGTTTTGTTTCCAGCTACTACTCTCTGATAACATTTAGCACAGAATAATTATTAAACCTCCTATTTTCCGCTGGGCAAACTTTTCCGCCGTTTTTCACTGAACCGCCCTGCTGAAAAAAACAGCTGAGACCAGCTTAAGATGGTTGCTGGTTTTAGCTGGTCTTAAGCTGGTTGAGTTGGTATGCCAAGCTGGTCAGGCTAGTGTGTCAGTAGCTGGCCAGCTTGGTATGGCTGGTCACCCAGTCAGGCTAAGCTGGTTGTAGCTGGTCAAGCTGATTGGCCAGCCGGCTGGCTGGACTGACCAGCAAAACTGGCTGGTTAAGATGGTCGGATAGCCAGCCACTTAGACTGACCAGGCTGGACTGGTCAGTGTAAAGTAAATTTATTCTTGTTATGCTAGATATTTTTGTGGTGTTTTTGAAAAAAACTTTGAATTTTTTATTTAATTGTGATTTTAGTAAAAGTTCTGCTAATGTTGATGTATAAATATACGATACAGTATATAATGTTTTTCATAATTATATTTCACATAATTATATGCAAAATAAGTATTTGAATGTTTTTGAAAAAAATATAATAAATCAAGAGCACTGCCCCACTCTGTAATGCAATCTGTAAACTGAGCTATTGCAATTTTTTCATCATCATCTATGACCAGCTTAGCATCAAGTTATCCCAACTAACAGTGAACCCTGGACCACAATAAAATACTGCTGAGTTCAAGGTGCTCTCTCATTGGTCAACATAAGGGTAGAGTAATATAACACAGCACCCTGCTATATATATATATATGTTTAAATCTTAGCTTTAGTGTTGTGCGACATATCAAAAAAGGTATACTGGACAGCTTTTCTCCTGCTCTTAAAGTTGGCAAGATAGTGATATTGTTAATGTTGAATTTAATTAACAATGAGGTAGGTAATAATATAGAATCATATGTACTGTGGGTATTGTTAACATATAAAAGTCATGATATGTTTTGCAGCTGAGCAGATTGACAAGGAGTCCTTCTTTCTCCTGGATGGAGTCAGCCTGACCTCTCTCCTTGGACAACGGCTGAAATTTCAAAGTCATCGAAGTACGCCTAGAGTCATAGATGTAGACAAAATGGGTTATGTGTGTTTCAAGATCTTTAGACAGGGGCATAAAACATATTTTTGCCCATCTGAGAGTGGCACATAATGTAATGTATACTGCACTTCATATTGTTTCCAGTGTGCTCAGGTTGGGTGCCATCATTCATTTTATCACATTGTTTAGGAGACACCAACTGGGTCATGCAGTTGGAACAGAAAACAGTTTGCTCACTGACTTGATTCACACAGTCAATTTTTTTTTAATACAAATATTTTCTACTAATATAAATATTAGTTTCTCATGGACATTTATTTATTTTATCTACAAACCTCTTATCTGTTAATGTCACTGTACAAGCTCAACATATTATTGACCGTAAATTGAGCCAATACTAAACATTGTCAATAATAATTTAAGACCAATACTAAGATTTTGCACTTCACAATTTCATATTTTTGCAGTTTGGAACATTTTAGAGTTATATGTTGCCAGCTTTTTCTGTCCCACTGTAGTTTGAAGCGACCTCTGGATCTACTGGCAAAAATTTCCAAAATATTGTTCTGAATTGAAGTTAGTCACAAATAGGTTCACTGATGCTTTTAATTTATTTATTTTTTTTGGGGGGGGGGGGTATTTTTAATACATTGACGTTAATTATTCTGCTCCAGATTAGACTTTACTGTGTTTACAGTAATGTGCTTCTTTAGTTTGTGTGTGTGTGCATGTTGACACCGTGGACAGAATGCAAGTCTATCACAAGATTGACATATAGACACAAACAACCCGTCATGCTCACATTCACCCCTACGGACAATTTGGAGTCTCCAGTTAACCTGCATGTCTTTGGGTTAAAGCAGCGGCCAAGGGGAGAACATGGAAACTCAAACACAAAAAGGCAAAACTGTGGTTCGAACCCAGAACCTTCTTCATCTGTGGTCGCCATATTTAGCTCATGTATATTAAGGTCTATGTTAGAGACATTCCCTTTGTTGATATGTACATTTGCACTCTTCTATGGTACTTCAAATGTAGTTCCTGTCATGTTGTGCAACTTCACATTAAAGTGATGTTAATGTACAAATTGCTTAGTTTGGAAGCACATTACAGAACAGGCACCAAGAGTATCCTGTGCTGTTACAATCAAATATTAAATTCTCAACAAAAACAAATCAGTCCTTGTCCCATCGTTGATAAAGTTGTTATATCTAACCTATAATACGAACTTTGAATCAATCAGGTTCTTGTTTTTTTCTTCTTCAGATTGGAACTAACATGGTGGAGTACCTGAACAGAGCTGCTACAGAGAACCTATATGTTTTTGCTGCTTGTTGATGCTGGGGAGAGGCATCAGTGTTCCCAAGAATTTAGATGAACATTCTAAATTATGAACAGTTACAATACAACTTTGAAACGATCATTATGAAGATCCAACAATACTGTTGAAGTTAATTAGATTATATGAAACCATTCCTGATGACAGCGATTAGAGAATAAAAAAGATTACATTTTTAAATCTGTTGATGACTGTATTGCACCACATTCAAATAGGAACCCACAGGTCATTGAAATGCCTGTGTAGTATGAACACCCCGAGACCTTTAGACTAGAGCTGTAATAAAATGACCATGACCATTCCTAATCTTCATGTGTTGAATGACAGTCCCAATAACACTGCATACGATGGAGCATTTTCTGAAGCTATGGCTAAGATGAGGGGGCTGAGACAGGAGCTTAAGGTGAATGCTGGCAAGGACAAGTGCTCATGGGATTGGTTAAAACATTTTGGGGGAAAATGGGGAGCACTGTATGAAAACAGGGATCAGTGCATGGGCTGTCCTAATTGTAATTCTTCTATTTGCATGTTTGCATCATACAAACTGAGGAAGAAAAGTCAGAGGACCATGGACAGACAGATGAGCATTATGGCCAACATTCAACTGGCTCAAGTGATGAACGTGATGGCGACAGGTGGAGTATGCTGGAGAAATCGTTCTAATAATGACCATAAATCACAAGTTACAATGTAAAGCAATCTGTCTGTCAATGTTACAGATGAGTAAGTTTTTAAATTAGATATGTTTTAGTTAGTTTTGAGTTTAAGCAATTTTTTTCATATTCCGGTTGTACGCTGATTGATCACACAAGTATTATATGCATTTTGGGTAGTAATTACACTTTCGTATTTTATCTGGATTTCCATTTTGTAATTATATTTTGTGACTATTTACAAGTCATGATTTTCATATTTTACAGTTTTACATTTTGTAACAGCAGAGCTGTAAGGTAGATTCAATTCATGTCAAGATGGTGGTGTTGTGAACCACATCTCGAAATAAACGTCTCCCGCTGAAACTGTTCATCGGCTTCTCTGACTTGTCTTTCTGCAAACCTCCTGAAACCTTACAATTCAAACAGAGTGAACTCTTGCAGGATGTAGGAATACATTTCATCAGGGAGATGTTAGACATTTGTCAAAAATAAAATAAATAGCAAAATTTAAAGGGACTATTTTGCATAAGTAATTTAAATTGGTACTTTGCTGCTTCTATGTAAGTGAAGCTGTGAATGCAGAACTTTGAATTGTAATAATTAGTACTACAACATATACTTCATATTGGCCTATCACAGATATTTAATAATCAGGGAATATGTTAATTTTCACTGATCATGATCCAGATTACTATGCTTTGGGTAAATGAGAAATGGTGTCATCACATACTTTGTCCAGCAGAGCGCGCTCAGTCTCCATAGTTAACAGTACTGTCAGGAAGGTCTGCGGCACATGAAGCAGAGAACTACAGCCTACTCAATAAATAGCTAACAAGAAATACATGAAATACCTTGCTGGAACGTTAATATACAACGACCCATGTATGTATAAGAATGTGTTGCTCAGTTACTATGACACAGTGATTATATCATAATCAAAATATTAGAAACACCTTTCAGTTCAGCACCACCACCATCACCACAAATTCTGACCAACACCTCTTTCAAACAGACTCAATAATAACTGAAAATTATAACGTATTTATAGTATTGCAGGCCTGTTGTATCATACTGCATTTTTATTTATGTTTGTCCAGTGAATGTGTCACAGCAGTCCTTCTGAGCCTGGGGCACTGTTAATTTTGGTAGCTATTTTTGATTTAGTCTTAGCCGTTAGACAAAAATGTTTTTTAGTTTTAGTCACATTTTAGTCATGCTTATCCTTCATAGTTTAAGTCTAGTTTCAATCAACGAAAACTGAAATTTTTTAAGTCGACGAAAGTCATGACATTTTAGTTGAATTTTAGTCAAAATGTTTTCTCTCTTTAAAATCAATTAAATTAGGCTAATACAATTATTGGAAATTGAAATCCAGGAGACGGGTTGTATCCAGTGTTGAATTTCATAAAATAACATTTCACTTTGAACACTTTTACTTATGTAATATATGAATTAATTTCCTTAGTCTTCCTCTCCACTGCTGGAGACATCTCACTAATCCTGCTAATAGGTCAAGAAGTGTGTGTGTGTGTGCCAACAAAGCGCAGTGCTAGACACGTGTTACGTTCGGTGTTGATGTTGAATCAACAGCTGATCAGCTGTGGAGCAGCATCAGTAAAGACGTTGTAAACCACAACAACAGTGTGTTCACATCAACAGCCACAACAGTTGAGTCTCCGGTTCAGGTTCTGTGTCCTGAAACGAGATTCACCAAAACAGTTTGTTATCGCGTGTGAACGTACAACGCGAGCGAAGTGACACTGGACTGGGGTCCAGTATTGTTTGGCATCTGACAAGTATGGTGTGTTATCATTAATTATAACACAAATGTGGCAAAAGAATTGGACGATTGAGTTGTATATTCAACTGTTCATGAGATGCACAAGCAGTGCATTAGTATGTTTATATTCTGGGAAAGTAGTCTGACTTTCACACTCACACACACACACACACACACACACACACACACACACACACACACACACACACACACACACACACACACACACACACACACACACACACACACACACACACACACACACACACACACACACACACACACACACACACACACACACACACACACACACACACACACACACACACACACACATTTATATAGTATATATAATATAATGAGCAATACAACAAGCTTTTTATATAACAAGTTGATTTATGATGCCTTTTTAATATAGATAAATATGATAAACACAATTTGTAAACAGTCATAATTAAAGATCAACGAGAAAAAAATCAATAAAAGATTTAACAAGACAATCAGTTTAAACAATTCTCCCTACTGTGTACAATTTTGGATTCCCAATATGCGACATGATGTTTTTGTTGAGATGACTGGATATAATGCAATCTGAAGGACTTGTCCTATTTCACTGCATGAGTCAATAAACCTGGTAAAAACATGCAGCTGAATCTGAGTGTTCTTTGACTGTAAGTTCAGTATTACATGTGCCTGTTGATGAAGGAGCATTGAACGGGACTCTTCGAATCTTGAAGCTCAGGATAATGCCCATGTCAAGTGCCAGACCATTTGTTGGCGGGAATTTCCTCAGGGCCGTTATGTCCCATGACCTGCAAAGTAGGGGTCACTCAATAGATGTACAGCCAATGGCGTCAAATGGGCCAGTTTTTTGTGGCTTTTCTAACCGGTCCAACTTTAAGTATTAGAAGCCAATCAGTGAAGAAGCATTTATTACAATTGTCCGTGGAAAATTTGCACAAAGTGACCGCAAAGGGACTAAATATTGCAAAGTGTGTTAATGAACCTGCCATTTTTCTTGATTCTTTCAATTCTATTTAGTTTTGACAAAGTAGAAACCCGATTTGAATGTAATCAGTGCAAATAAGCAGGTCTTATTAGAGGAGCAAGCTTAAGACTTGTTGCATGACAACAAAATATTTTCCCATCATGAATAATCTTGGTGACTTAACTGGTTTATAAGATTAAAAAAAATTAAAAAAAAACATTTCTGTATTACAGTCCTAGTACTGAAGAAATTCCCCTTGATTCTCTCATGTGTGTTTGTCATTCAGTGAAAGAATCACCAGTGCTTTTCACAATGTCTGGCTGTTGAAAATATGATGAAAAGGAGACAGTGGAATGTATTAGAAATATAGAAAAAACAACACTTTTAAATGTAAATTCCTACTGTAATACGTCCAGTGTAACATAAAAAAGGAATAAAACCTTGTCAAAGCCACAGCCAGCATGGTCTGAAAAACAGCATTATGACAATCAGCCTTGCACAGTCTGCAATTAACACAAGCATATTTGATAGTGATGATTACCTTGTTAACAGCAAGCCCTGGTTTTTATGACTCACCTTGCAGGTCGTAGCATCCCCTCAGTCTCCCACCTCTTGTCTGGGTGCAGTGACTTCTCTCCTTGCCATTCGGCAGCCTCTAGAATGTCAAAAAGTCTCTAACATAACCCCCTTTAAAACGCCAACGTTCCCCACATTTGCTTTAGTACAGATTAAACATACAAATTCTAACTTTAGGTGGAGTTCACTCTTGGTTTACACCATGTCACAATGGAGCAGTAGTGTGTGTATCCTCCTCCAGTCCAACCTACTGCCTCTTAGACCAGTTTGAGGCACTGTGTGTTGAAGCTGTCGCCCTCACGACAGGCCACGGCCTCCAGCAGAGCCTGCTTCTTTTGGGTGCTGCGAGATGACTCCAGCTCATACATGGTTGTCAAGTTGAAGAGGACGCTCTCGTGGAGGTAGAGCGCCGGGTCCTGCTGCACCAGGCCCTCCAGCTGGCCTAGGGACTCCTTCAAACGGCCCAGGTACAGCAGGCACACTGCTGCGTTGTTGTTGGCCTGGGAGTGTGCGAAAGGAGGAGGGAATAGTCAGGGATAGACCACTTTAAATTTGACATTATCAGTAAAAGTGTCATTCTATTTGGAAATGATATTAATGTTAACTGTTACTGTTTTGGTACGTGAAATGACACAAACTGTACACTACACTAGAGTTTCAAATCTTTCCACATCTGGATAAATCAGTAGCATTTCAATTTTATCGTCTGTCTCATTTTGCGATGCTGCCTGCTATTGCTTATAAGATGAATTTGACAGTTAAAATGTATAAACAAAAAGCAATGTTCTGAAGTTGGACAAGGAAAAGCAGTTTATAATTACAGTGGCTTCAGGAAGATTCCTTCACTGTTTGCGAGATTAATCAAGTTGTAGATTTTATTTGGACACCAATCTACGCTGAATAACCAATAATGACAAAGTGATTCAATGTTTTTTTTGGGGACAGATTCATTAATAATAAAAAACATGCAAATAAATTTAAAACCCTTAATTCAGTATTTTGTAGAAGCCCCTTTGGCAGCAGTTACAGCTTCCCCACTTCTTGAAAAGGTCTCTACAAGCTTTGCGGCCCCTCCACTAAACATTTCAGAATACTTTTACATTTAGATAAAAAAAAAAAATTTAAGACCATGAGCAGATCTGTACAACAGCGTATTAGGGCTATTGTATGAAAAAAATAAAATAAAATATGGAGCCGGGGGAAGGGGGTACATTTCCGAGAAAAAAACACTTTGATATTATCTGCGATTAGTATCAGAGATAGTTTTCATATTTTTATATTTTTATATTTTGTTATATTTGGAACATACATATTGCTTTTTAAAATTTATTTAAATTTCTTTATTCTGCTATTCCTGCTATATTCTGTCCACTGTGCTGCTGGAACGACCAAATTTCCCCATTGTGGCATGAATAAAGGTATATCTTATCTTATCAAAGTGGTGAATTAATCGGAAAAAAAGTCGGAAGAATTACGTTTTGTTTTTTAAGGAACTACTTCGCCTCAGGATCACCGCAGATGCCGTGTATCAAGCACAGATGCTTTAATCTGCTTCATTCATTTAAAAAACTAATCTGTAAATTTAAAAAATTTATGTCCTATGGTTTGGTGAACAAGAGTTGATGGTGGGAGGGGTAATGGCTCTTTTCACTGAATATGCAAAAGGTATGTTCACAGTTTAGCCCAGGTAAATGGGACTACACAAGGATTACAGCAGAGCTATTTAACTTTCTTGTTCAGCGGGACACATTTTCCTAAAGCTCAGTGCCCGGGGGCTGGACATTTCCCTGAGCTATTGTCAATAAATTAAATCATATTCCTGAGTACACTGAGTGAAGTTTAGAAAGAATGACGTAATTGTATAATAATTAGACATGCGGATTTACCTCTGGTAGAGACAGACTGGTTTGTTTCTGCCAGCAGCTTAATTTACAAGACTTCCAAATTCCAAGATTTCCAAGAAACACTGAGACTATACACAGCTTTCGTTTTAACTTGTAATAATTCGCTATCTGCAGAGTAGCCCACTGTGTTTATGTAAAATAGTAGAGGTGAATGAGAGACTGCATGGAGACACTGAAATTTTGCTTTTGTACAAAGTATAATTTGATAAGGGGCTGCACGGTGGTGTAGTGGTTAGCACTTTCGCCTCACAGCAAGAAGGTTCTGGGTTCGAATCCCGGTTCAAGTCAACCAGGGCCTTTCCGTGTGGAGTTTGCATGTTCTCCCCGTGTATGCGTGAGTTCTCTTCGGGTTCTCCGGCTTCCTCAGTCCAAAGACATGCAGAATGGGGTTAGGTAAATTGAAGACTCTAAATTGACCGTAGGTGTGAATGTGAGAGTGAATGATTGTTTGTCTCTGTATGTGGCCCTGCGATAGGCTGGCGACCTGTCCAGAGTGTGCCTCGCCCAATGTTAGCTGGGGCCCCGTGACCCTTAAATGGATAAAGCGGTAGACGATGGATGGATGGATAATTTGATTAGGTCATCCACTGCAGACTCGACATGCGGAAGTGACTATGGTGATCCTGAATTTTTTGTTCCTTGAAAGACAATACACTTCTTTCCCGACATTTTGTATCGTAAATGTGCAATTTTTTTCTTGTAAATTTACAGGTTTAATGTCAGAAATTCTGTGTTGTTTTTTTCTCAGAATATTACCCCCCTCCGTAATTTTTTCTCTCCCTTCAATGGCCCTAATACGCCGTCGTAGATCTGACTTACACATTACAAAACAAATGATTTCCAAAGTTCTGCAGTTCATGCTCCTACGGTATTTGAAAGCAGTTGCGGAGTGCATCAGTGTAAGCGGATGTGCTCGTACTTACGACAGGGTTTTTGGGGTCAATCTTTAAGACTTCAGCGAAGGATGCATGTGCTTCTGCGTAGTTATTCTGACTGAGGTAGACAAAGGCCCTGGAAAACACAAGCACATGCAAACGTTTCATCCTACCATAATGTAATCAAAATAAGCTACATGTGTATCTTGGACAATGGGGGGGGTGTCACCCTAGAGGCATGAAAGGGTTCCTAAGGTGCCCTTTAATGCAATAAATTATGACGATGTGCCCTTTAGAGCAAGAAAATTTGATAACGTGTCTTAATGAGTGTTAAGTTACTTTAATGAGGTATTTTACTTTGATTCCACATTCATTAATGACTGGCGATTGACTTGAATTACATACAGCTCATATGATTTACTGTTCAGGTAACATTTTTCTATACTAGAAAGTACTTAAAAAAAGAAAGAAAACTGTATACATAAGAACTAAAAGCTACAAAGCAACATGACTGCCCTTAAAAAGTTAGGATCATCACACACCCAGTGTGAGTCAGATAGGTTCCACACACACACACACACACACACACACACACACACACACACACACACACACACACACACACACACACACACACACACACACACACACACACACACACACACACACACACACACACACACACACACACACACACACACACACACACACGGTCTGCAGGTAACGATTAATTCTTTAGCGATAAATCTATTGATTATTTTTTCAATTAGTCGATTTTTTCAACAAGCACGCACGCACGCACACACACCTGTTCATCAGCATGCATGTGGTGTGACTGGACTGGCTCCCTTTCATCTGGCAGGCTTTCTCCACATCCTGGAAGTACCTCTCTGCTGTTTTTACATCTCCGATCTGGCCAAGAACAAAGCAGCAGTAACACATTAATCCCTCGACTGTGTGTGTATATTAAGGTCTGTATATTGGGACACAGCAAAACTGTCTCACTTGCATCAGCACAGAATACACACAGGACACAAGAGATAATAACGACGACAAAAACAATTCTATCTCTGGAAATGGCGGAGAAGCAAAGACAGACTTCAAGTATTCAAGGTTCTTGAAGCAAGCATCTTTGTATAAATTTACCTCTTAATTCTCTGCCACTTTTGAATGAATTTGACAATCATGGAACAGTGTTGAGTTCCCAATTATAAGGACTGAGCATTCTGAATTTGATCACTCATTCATGGTAGGAACAGCCGAGGTTCATGGCTCTGTAGTATTTAGAGCCGTCCGCCTTACCAATCTGAGACATAAAGTTAGAATAAAAAACTGGCGATCATAACATAAACCTTTAGTTCTCCAGTTTCTCTGTTTCGATATCATTGAAAGGTAAACAAATAGACCAGTATTTAGCAGCATGGTGAAGAAAGATGATGTGTGTATCATGAATGGGTCCAGTGTTATCGAGCATTTCTGGTTGGAAAGTGAAAGAGCTCAGTTAGAAATATAGATGTCTCAATCCTACTTTTGCTCCTGATTCCAACAACAGTCTTTTGCTGAACTATTCTTCGTTCAGGAAATTGATAATTTGCTTTCTTTTCAGTAGTTCAACATGAAGATTGATATCAGTAAGAACAGAGCTGAACGCAGTAAGCCTAGATCAGCAAAAAGATGCAGTGACTTCCCAGAGTCCTATTGCCATGGTGAGGTTTGAGGGAAGGAATCAAGAAAGGAGTGAATAATGCTCTTTTAAAGCACTAATATTTACTTTTTAAATTGTATTTCGTCTTCCTTCCATTCTTTATGGTAAACTAGGCTAATCAGCTGTCAACCTTTCTGTCTGTAATCAAGGAACCAGTGTCTTATAATCTATCTGTATCTGTGTGTGTGTGTGTTCATTCTCAAACCTGCAGGAAGATGCGTCCTATACCACTGAGCAACTGTACTCTCTGCTGAGGTTCATATTGGATGATGGCGTGATAGGTCTCCACAGCCAAAACATAGTCCTAGATAGAGAGAGAGAAAGAAGGAAGAAAGAGCACAATAGAGAGAAACAGATTTAAGAGAAAAAGAGGTTAAGTAAAAATAAATGAAGAATGTTGGACGATGGAAATGAAGACAGGAGATAAGCCAAGCGAGGAGAGAGAAAGGGAGGAAGGGAGAGGGAGAGACAGTGAGAGAGAGAGATAGGGGGAGAGAGAGATTTATTTTTGATTTTTGAAAACAACTTTTATTAAAAAATTCACCAGAAACATCAGGGATGTTTTACAAATGCACTAAAACTAAAAACCACAAATAAGTCAAAGAATGCATTAAATAAAAAAAAGTAATAAAACCACAGAGTGAAAGATGAGCTCGATGCCCGGAAAAGGGTCTCCCGAAATCGGGGGTTTTGGTCCCATTAAAATAGTCCCGCAGCACCCCTTTATTCTTCACTGTCCGGTCTGTTGTTCCACTCATTCAGAATGTTCCTGGTGTTGCATTAATCAAACATATGGCGTATTAGGAGGGCGATGTGACCCTTCTCCCACCTCCACACTGCACTGCTACACATCGCTCACATGGTGACTCGACTGCTGAACCGTAGGACATAGAGAGGTCGGAGAGGTGTGTGTGGGGAGATAAAGTGTGCACTGGGTTCGGACAAAGTGCAGAAAGTCTTAACATGTGCATTTACATGTGGATTATGGTGCAGTATTTTTTTACAACTACTTTGGCTCAGTTTTCACATCACAACAGTTTCCAGAGAATCCAAAACCTAAAAAATCAGAACAAATATCAAATTGTGAAATGCAATTTTTTATTTTTGTATTTATTGTTGACTGTATTACTGAGTCTGAATTTACGATAGAGTAAAATCCATATTCTTCGAGACAACAAGTTATGATTGTTTGTGCTTTTGGCTCCTCGTAGGATACATCTGGTTATATTCTATATTTCCTTATAGTAAATTAAATCCATGTATCCATGAATGTATCCTACTGCTAAGAAGTGTGCATATCCAAAGGCTGATGTATCTTATTCCTCTGTGCCATAGAGGTCCATTGATGTTCACCAAGTATTAAAAATACATCAGTGAGCTACACTGTTGCTCTAGGTGACATGTTCCTTCGTCACCATGAACACACCGTAATTTAGGTTATAAAGTTCGACTCAGTCCTTCATACAAGGTCCTGCTGCTGAAAATACTCACTAGAGCACCAAAACGTAAATGAATCCGCAACAGCAAAAAAAAAAGAAAAAAAAGAAAAATAGAAGAAGCACTATTTGCTAGTATTTGAGTAAGGTTTGTGAAAAACTAATGTCAGGAAAGGTTCAGGAAATTGTAGCTATACTGTTACTAAATTAAACAAACAAAAAATATGACTCACTCAAGCATGATTTTTGCAAAACAGTCCACAGTAATAATAAGGTATTTAGGATTTGTACAAAATGTGCTACAACATGTTAAGTCACTGGTAGTTTTGTATATTGAAACTGAAATTGACCCAAAGCAATTTAAAAATACTACAACTGACCAGTAGATGGCACTGTGGTTTCTCTCTACAATCTGATCCAAATCCATTGTCTCTCTCTCTCTCTCTATATATATCTCTCTATCTCTCTCTCTCTCTCTGTCGCTCCCTCTCTCGCTGACCACGAATCCAATTAGTGGTCAGTCTAGGGGGATTTCACTGTGAATCCTCCACCAGCCTGGCATCCGAGATCTCTGAGGCTCTCTCTCTTTCACCCAAACAGCCACCCACCCACGCACGCACGCACGCACGCACGCACGCACGCACGCACGCACGCACACTGGAGACACATTCACTCCAACACACCGTGATACACAAGCGTCCGCAAATACACACACCTACCTTCATCAGCAGCAGACAGTTGGCCATGGAGTACATGACCCGGCTGAGGCGAGACTGCCACAGTTTAAGTGATGCTACAAACGAGAAGAAGACAGAGACAGAGTGACTTCCTCTTTTCATATATAAATATTTTTTTGGGGGGGGGTTTGATATTCTTGTTTACACCTCCCTCCTTAAGGCGAGGTGATGAGGAAGACACTGCGGCACACTCTGCTTTCCTCTTTCCCTCAGACAGTGTGCTGTGTGGAAGAGCTTGTGTGCAGGCCTATTAGTATTCATCGCTGCAGTTGTGAGTGCGTGTGTGTATATAGGGGAGAAGAGCTAATCACTCAGTAGGGGTCTGATGTGTGAAGTGAAGGCACTGCGTTATTGACTAGACTGTCGACTGTCTGCAATGGGCGGGGAGAGGAGAGACAGAGGGCACAGGTATTACTCTGCCGTTAGAAAGGGGAGAAATCCGGCAGAACATCGCCCTGCCAATTTTCCCAGTCACAAGCAAACATCTTGGTACGTTTATCTCAAATTTGCCAAGTGCCTTGCTGTTGTTCATTGCCGTGAATTAGCTCATTAAATAGCTTCTAGTCACTTAAAGAAAGGAAAATTATTGGTCACAGGACTTGCAAACATAGAACGGGAAGAGAATCTATTTACATGAGGTTAATGGAGGAGGTGCGTCTACCTAAACCTGGTGAATTTTAGACAAAGTTGCCCATTTCCCCAGCACACTTGTGCAGATGTGAGTGGATTGGATGCGATCGATCTGTATTGATCTGCTTGGCGTGAAGGGCTGGAGAGACCATTTGATATTCAGTGCGAGAACCAGAGTAGTGAGGTGCTAAACACTTTTAGAGCACCGCATTGGTGCGTTTATGTGGTTGAGAATGTGTGTATGTGGCCAAGTTATGCTGCAGCCTTGGTGTGTGTGTGTGTGTGTGTTATCCACTGGGGCCCAGGACCTCACTCTTTTCATACAGTGTGATGCAGTCTGGCATTAGGGCCAGGCCTCTAGCCAAATGCCTGTGTGCATGGGAGTGTGAGTGTGTGTGCGTGCTTACCTTGCCTATTCTCCTGTGTTATGGTGATCATAGTCCCATCCTCAGCCAAGCCTTTCTCCAAGTTCTCCAGAATCTGAAAATCGGGGGCGATTCAAACTTCAGAGAGAGAAGTTTCAGTGCTGAAGGCTTTTAATGTGTGTGCATTAGAATATGCATATTCATTAACTCTAAAATCCAACCATATTTGGCTGTTTGTACAGGTGGGCTTAAGGATTAGTATGGCTTATGTGCTCTTCTGTGGTTGTGTAGTTTTATCGTGTGAATGCTACACAGTACGCATATCTTTATGTTCATCCAGAGGCTGTGTTCGTGCAAGTGTGTATACTTACAGTGAGGCAGACAGTTTTGAGATTGTGCAGGCGGTCCAGAGCCTCCTGGGGCTTGGCCAGGTACTGGGGGAGCTCAGCATGCAGCAGCCGCATGGAGAACGGCACCATGGAGCCTGGACAGGAGGGAGATAGGGAAGGAGGGGGAACAAGAAGAAAACAGAAGATGGAGGGAGAAAATGTGTGAGGGAAAGGGCGGAATAAGAAACAGGGTGCGATGAGGACATAGCAGGAGAAAGAGAGGGAAAAAAGAGAGGGAAGGCCAGAGCCAGAAAGAGACAGAGCACAAGATGAGAATATAAACCCATCCACCCACACACAGACTGCACACAGCCCTGGAGGCAGGAACCTACAGATGGCATTGAGCTACGTATGGCTGCTTATTAAACCCTCTCATCTCTCTCACTGGGTGTGCTGCACAGCTCCATAACTCATCTCTCTGCCTCATCCCTCTGTCTCTCCCTGCCTCTACATCATTCACGCCGTCTCCCTCTCACACACAGAGAGACACACACATGTGCGCACACACCTACCTGAGGATGAGCCTATATTCAGGTGAGTCCCAAGGCTTTGATCAGGGTCTCTTTGATACTGTCATCAGATCTGAAGCTCAGCTAGCTCGTCCATCTGTGGCTGCTGCTGCTGCCAGCCATCTCTATTTCTATCTCTCTTTTGTGAGATTTCAACATAACAGCAGCTGATTTTAAGGGAATTGCCGACAGTATGTCAGCTGATTTGCTTACTTTGGCGAACTTTGACACACTTATTCATGCCGTTGACCAATCGCACCCCATCTAAGCAGTTCTGACTTTGAGGAAGCGTATAGTATGACTATGAATATAGAAGAGAAAGCTTCCATGTAGCTGCTCGCAACAACACTGATGAAACACCATACAATTAAAGGCAATTGTGAAACAAGAGTTTATATAACAAATATATTCCTATAAGTCGTAAAACATTTTAATGTAGGTCTTTTGTATGTCTTTGAACTAACTGATTAATTATTTTAGAATGTTTTATTTTATTTTACTTTTGTCTAATCTGTAGCACTTTTGCTCGTTTGACTACTTTTCCCCTTATTTCTTCAATTAACTTAATTTTAATTGGTGTTATTATGGAGTTAACTGTGTCAAATTGCTTTTGGCAAGTTAGCAAATAAAATGGCAGCTATCAAGCTAGCTTACTATTGTGGCTGGCCAGTGTGAGCAACATTTCCCATCAGCTAGCATGTTCCTGGGTACCTTGCTAGCTAGAGTAGTTAAAAAAGTCCACATTTTAGAGAGTTTGTTGTCTCCAACAGAATTACATACATACAAAGCATTAAAGAAGGTTTTGAAACTAAACTACTATCTAAAAGAACCAAGGGAGGGGACCTCTGTACTCTAGACTGTAAGACCTGCAAGACAATTTGATCCAACCCACGAGAATATTCATATATACAAAAATACCAACTCAGAAATACAAAAAAACTTAACATAACAGCAATTACGTGCACTGAGGCACCTCTGTTTGGTACAAGCCACTGCCTGTGAGCAGTTCTTTTCAAAACGGACTCTTTCAAAGACTTGACAGGCACGAACCTGGAAAACCAGCCTCCCCAAAAATAGGAAGTTCCAACCATCGCATTAAAGAGGTTACAGTTATATTGTGTGTGTATATATAGTAGATCTTCAGAGACTTGAGAGGCAAAATCTAAAATGGCCCTTGATAGGAAAAAGGCTTCACACCTGTGATCCGAACCATAACATGGGTGTATAAGATTTACAGAACATATAACTAAATAATATAATATATATGAATAAATAAAACAATAATTCAAATTTTGTTTGGATGGTGGGTAATCACATATTTCTTCACTGGGTGGGCTTCTGCTAGGGGAATTGAAACATGTGAAAGCTTCCAGTCCCACTTCTTTTACAGAATTTCAATGACAGTCGGTGGCAGCTGGGCACAGCATAAAACATATCAATGTGCTAACAAAAAGAAGTGATGGAGAGGACTGCTAGCTTGCAATGATAAATGTAGGTGTAACGATGCAATACTCAAAATTGGCTCCTAAATAAGTTATAGACACAGATACAATTTGTGCACATCTGTTAGACGTGAAAGACACACAAAAAGTACACTGTAAACAGAACTATGTTTACAAGAAGATGGCACAGGTTACCTTTCAGATTTTTTGGCGTGGTGACCTATGACCTATAGATTCAATTTGAGAAACTTAAATTACTCTGAGGACTTGCAATATACTTACTTAACTTACTTAATATATACCTTTTTTTCTCCGGTCTTGTCTGCATGTCAATCTTTTTTAGTTGACTGATTCATTAGAGTGCAGAGGAAATGTTCCAACTACTAACGGCAGGCTTCACAACTAATGCCAGTTTGTCTACAAGCACCTAGCAGGGCACAAAGCATTTAATATTGAGCAATGGAAAGTCAATTGGTCCTCTCTTTAAAAGGCTGTGTAGTGTAGCTTCAAGTGTGTTTTTTGTACAAGTGTGTGTGTGGGTGCATGCTGTTTCTCTGCTACTGCCTTCACTGTAGTAGCCCAAGGGGCAAACACAGATCCAAAGTAATGGGAATACATTAGAGAGCAATTCATGCAGTCTAAAAAGAGGAAAAACAAAACCAAAGAACTGCTGGAGACAAGTGGAGTTGTTCTAGCTTCTTGACGATACAGTCTTATATCAAGCTCCTGGCAGAAACTTTCCTTTGAATATTTAATAGGATAGCGGTGGTATGCTTGTGAATCCTATAAATGTGGGTAAGATGCAGAATCCTTTTGGAAAGCAGACTAATAATACATTCAAAATTCACAGATAAAGAGTTTCAGAGCAGCTTTACAGCACCATAATGAATAATACTATCCATTGAGAATTCACAGAGCAGCTTTAGGGTAAGTGCAATATAAAGAGAGCTATGAAACAATGTGTGATTTTACCACACAAGAGTTTCTATATGGAAGTTACTGTGATCAATAGCGAGAGAGCTCCTCCTACATAAAGGTCAATAATACTAAGCAAAAAGTATAGATTATGGTATCGTTTGGTACAAGTGGAGTGTTTGTGTGCATATACCTCTTCTCCCAGGGTAAACAGTGGGGTAGTATTCATAGTAGAGGTCTGGATGATCCAGGTTGCCAAAGGGTTCAATCTCCAGCTCAGCGTTTTGGAAGAGGTTCAGCTTGGTAAGAAGGGCCAATCGAACAAACCAGAGCTGGAACACACACAAATATAACTCTCTTAATATTAATAATATTTAAAACTGGGATATATCAAAAGAGCAAACATGGTCAATTGATCTAAAGTCTCAGGCACAGAGCCTACTGCAAGGATGGCTTAGTCAGCCATCTGTCTCCTGGATCAAACCCCACAAACACAAGCATAAAAATGTAATCGCAAACAACACTGATGAAACATATAAAAGTATAGGATTTCACTTGAAGGTGCATGTGTGTTTTAGCTATAATGAACAGGAGCTCATAGGACTTGTTTTAACTGTCCCCACTAGCCACTGTATTGCAACTAGAGTTGCTACTCCTGTGGGTAGGGGTAATCATTGCATTGTCATCAAGTGGGCACCCTTGTACACTAGTCTTTCATTGATTAGCCTTCCAGAGGACTCAATGATGACATCTGGCAGGTCCAGGGCTCCAGATTAACTTTTTACATTGGTTGCACTGGTGCGCCTAACTTTTTCATTTAGGTGCACCCAAATTTTTCACTGCTCCTTATGGCAATGCGATAATACACCTATTATACCTTTTCTTGACAGTTCCCATATACATTGGCAATTTCTTAACACATTTTGTTAATTACTGTAAACAGGAATAAAGGTTCCTATTCATGAGGATGATTTGGGATAAAAATTTTGTAAATGGCAGCTCGTCTTTGGCTCTATTAAAGCAGTGTTACATTGTATTATCATTTCTGACTCCTCACTGCTTTTGTTTGCCAAATCAGAAAGGACAAATGTTGTTTATCGTACTGTACACGGTACATTGTTTAACACTGAACAGCACTATTTTGAACAAATACTTGCCGATCTCTGAAAATGACTGGGTAGTTTATGAAAGGACCACCCCTCAAACTCCAGTGTTTCCGCCACGGCAAAAAAATTTCAGTCCAACCAATCAGTCACCTCATCCAATGCTTTGGTGACGCCCCTGTGCATGTCTGGGCTTTCCATTCATTGACTAGACTGTGGCGGTCCATCATAGTCTCATTTATTGCACCATAGACTCATAACAAATCGAAAATATTTTTAACTTATCAGAGCAACATAAAAGATCACTTAGGGTAGGTTCAGCGCACTGCTCCTGACGTTGTACGTGCGCTCAGGCGGAGAGCCCTGCTGTGTTTCCATTAACGTTAGTGGTCGTTGTTTGGAGCAGGCTGATTGCTTGGTCTGCGGTGCTGCTGGTTGCACTTTTCTTTTTTAAATGCAAAAAGTGACCTGCAGTTAGAGGTGGCCGATCTGACGGTCTTACATCGAAATCCATCTTAAATTGACATATGATCAGATTTTCAGAGTAATCGAACAGATCGTGGGGGGAAGTTTTTTGCAATGCTCTGGCAAACGCGGATACCCCAATGACTCTAATACAAGACAGTCTTGTTACAGAAAACTGCGAGTGCATTCATCACAACCAGCAGATATATATATATTTTTTTTAACGGAGAGAGTACCAGCGTACTGATGAGAGATCAGATCTGTGCCTCTCCGTCTGTGTCGGAGCATGTTCGGTGCAGTGGGCGTGGCCAGCTCTCACTGATCATCTGTCAGCAGAGACGCTCAGAGTGAAGCGGTCGAAAGTCTGGTTGCCACAAGTGCAACAAATGTTTTGCAAATGTCAAACCATTTATTGAAAGTAAAAGTGAAAGTACACTCTACTTCCGCTGATCCAAGTCATAGACAGGATCTGTTATTTAAATTTTTTTATTTGTCTTGTTCTGACGAAAATGAATGGTGGTGATCATCATTCATATTCATACAAACAATGTGTTTATGATTAAATTCTGTGTATTTAAGTGTGTAATACTGTAATTCAGTATGTTTACAAAAGCACAAAGTTCTTAAAGATCCAACCTCCTAAATTGCTATCAAAGTTCACCAGATTGATGGATTTATATTTAAAATGTAAACAATTTTCAAAAATTCTATGGGAAACACTGCATGCATTATAGAATTAAGTAGGTTCACAGCTGCCATCAACCTCCATTTACCTTCTCCAACCCTTGTTGCACCACTGAGGAGAGGGTCAGCAGCACAATGTTCCTCGGAGTGTAGATCACAGAAGAGGTCTACAGGATCCACTTGTCACGTAATCACTGCTAAAAAATAATGTGGCCATATGTGTCCAAGACTACCTTAGAGTCTGTGATTGGATGGATAGAAAGTAATAGGCATCCTACCTGCAGTGAGTCGGTGGTGTGGGAGGTCGGCTGGCCAGCCTTTCCATATCCCTGACCATGAGCTGTCAGCAGCCGGCCCGTCAGATCTACCGCAGCCCGCCAGTTCTTACTCGTCTGCAGGGGAGAAGAGAGAGAACAATATCTGATACACACAACATGACTGACTGATGGAAACAAGGAGGAGGATAGGTCTACAACATAGCAATGTTTTTTTTTTCATTACAAACATACAAAGAGACAATAAGAAGGTACCCATTTAGTATCAAGTCCCTTGTTTCAAATGCAATTATCGAACCACTTTCTGTGTTTCACATGGGATTATTTTTTCAAGATGACCCTCTTTATTGTTCTCACACAGGGATGGAGGAAATTGAGTATTATAACACTTTCTTATCAGTTATGAAAACATTGTCTTTCAACCAAAGTATTGCTTGGTGTCCTAGGTGTTACAATTACAATGATACAAAACAAAGATGAGCAGTAGTAGTAGAAGTCAGGCCTGAGAACATTCGTTGTTCTTGTTTAATAAATTACTTTAATGATCAGATAATTACAAATTAATCTAATTGTGACAGGTTTTACTCATGTGTCCTTACAAGTCAAAAGTGTTATTTACAATGGCAATTAATTGTTGAATATAATTTTATAAATACATTGAGAGCCAAAACTCTAAAACTGGAGATATTATTTAACTCAATACCCTTTGATTTTATTCAAATGTTTTTTTTATTCCTATTATTTTCAGGATTTTTTGTTTTATTCGATAGAGAAAGTAGAGAATGAGAGTGAAGGGCTAACATGCAGCAAAAAGGCCAATATGGGTTTGAATGTTGGCTGCTAAATTAATCTGTAAAAGGGAAAAGAACAACAGAGAAGGTATGTAAACAAACAGACCTAAATCACAAAAATCTAAATCTCTGACAGAAAAGAACAATGAAAAGTCAAGCACCTTTGAAGGAGTTCAACAGCTTTTTAAAAAAATTAGTTAAAAAGTTGCAAAATAAAAGGATGTTCTATCATCCTTTTAATCACCTCATATGACAGCATCAGCTCTAATCAGATATTAAAGGTGACACATTGTGCTCATATTCAGGTTCATACCTGAATTTGGGTTACCATTGAAAAGGTTTACATTCTGAATTGTTGAGAAAAGGTGTCAGTGTTCTCACATTCCTGCAGCTCTTATTTTCACTCTGTCTAAAATGCCTGGATTTCTTTTAGCCCCCCGATTGGCCAGGTGGCCCAGTCTGTTGTGATTGGTCAACTGATTTCAAAATGTATAGGAAAATCACGCCTTTTCACCAGAAAAGTGGAGATTCTCAGATTGCAGGCAGGGTTAACCCAAAGCAGTCAAACTGTGATATCACAGTGGGAGAGAAATCTGAACGAGGTGTTCAGAGCCAGGCTCTAGGGTTTAGTCAGCTCACAAAACGTGAGGGTGGTCTTTTTTTACAGTGTGTGGGCTGACGAGCTCCACAGACACCCACATTTTATTTAACACTGAAAACTGGATTTTTTGCATAATATGTCACCTTTAAAGTAGGGCTGAACTATTAATTGCATTTGCGTTAATATTGCGATATGATAAACGCAATTTTCAAACTGCAATGGGCGCGAATACACGGGTCACGTGATACGCGAGCGAGCGGAGCGCTCGGTTCCAAGAACAAGCATCAGTCCCGCTGCACTTTAACCTGCTGCGGAATGGCCTCAAGCTCAACAGAACAGTCAGAAACTGATACAACGGAGACTTTAGACTCGAAGAGGAACAGCATGTGGTTGTGTGGAACTACTTTGGTTTTAAATAGGACGATGCTGTGCAGCGTCAGGTATTGTGCAGAACATGCCGTGCTACCATTGCTACTTCACGGGGCAACACCACCAACCTGTATCAGCGCTTAACACAGCGCCACAGCAGCTACATGACGAATGTACAGCCAACAAGTCAGTGAAAGTAGTGACGAACACAGACCACATGAGAGTTGTTTGCGACTGTTACTCCGTATGAAAATGTCTCACGTGGCACCGTGAGGTGACGAACACCACGACTATTCCCTCGTTAAAGAGACAGACTGCTAACAGACAGAGAGCTCTCCTCTTCAACAAATTGCGCTCTCTTTCAGTGCGTGTGTGTGTGTGTGTGTGCTAATTATAATCGCAAATCAAATTGCAATGGCAATATTTGTTAGAAAAATCGCAATTTGATATTCTCCCCAAATCGTTCAGCCCTACTTTAAAGTGATATCTCCTATGATACATTCTGTAAGAAAATCCATTATACATATGAAGTTGTGTGTGTAACTGCACGAGTAAGGAGTGTGTGTACACATACAGTACATTTACACATGTCTTGCTCTTGGTGTTAAGATCTGTCTTGGTTGATTCGATTACAAGCAGACAGCTATATGTGCATCAGACGCCTGGTATTAGAATGTGAGACGTATGTGGTTGTTTTTAAAGACCGCAGACCTCTAACTGACCACTAGAGGTCAGCCGTGGACCTGGTACATCTGTCAGGTTTGTGCATTTCAATGGATTTTTCTTATATTCTGTAAAGTAACTGTGCTGATTCTCTGCCATGTCACCCTAACCGTCACCTTTACATTTACAAGCTTGTCAACCATGCATTGGTAAAGCAAACAAAGGCCCACGATGCTCTGAGGCAAAAAAATGATTAGTTGCGTACCATCTGTCAAAGATAGAGGCGCAATTTTAAGAAACGGTTGATATGGTAGTTTTTACCAAAAACTACATAGTTCGTCGTATGTGTTGGATAACTTATTGCCTAGCCTTTCCCTAAAAAAGTACACAACTTTCATCCCCCAATTGACACACGCACGCACACACGCACAGACACACACATTAGCAGCATCTGCTTCCACAGGGGGTAGTGCAATAGGTAAGAGGGGGACAGAGGTGGGAGAGGGGTGTAGAGTCACCCCACCGCATCAACACACCTGACAAGGTCGGCACGACGAATGGGTCTGACGGGAAGTACCATTCATCACAGCCAGGGGGGTAATTGGTGAGAGAGGGGGAGGGACAGAGAGGGATATTTTACATAGTCGTAATGCAAAATTCATCACCCTTTTCTCCCTTTCTCTGTTTTCCAGTCATCTTCTCTCATTCCCTTGTTTCTCCTCTCCTCACTCTTTTCTTTTCTCACCTCCTCAGGGTTCTGCCATACTTTCTTCTCCCTTCAATGTGATGCTTTCTTCCTTTCCCCTTCCTCCATCTCCTCCTTCTGACCTTCCTTACTGGCTCTCTTCCTGCTGTCATTGCTTCCTCATCGAGAAGGGGCTATTTGCACCCGCAGCCACTTTGCAAAACACGCCGACGGTAAAACACACCCATTGCTCGTACGTAACGCTAAAAAACACGCCCAAGGAATTGATGGAGAAGGAAATACATGAAGAAGAACAAGACAGAGAAGGATGAGAAAGAAAAAAAGAAAAAATATGAATAAAACGGCGAACGCGAAGGTAAGACTGGACGTAAGGAGATTTGGGGGTTTTGTGCATTGTGAACAGGGTTTGTATTTGTGAATTTAAATCAATTAAATTGGTTTGCCAACCGATAAGCCCGGGCGCGTTTTAGCTAGCAAGCCTCAGTATAATCATACCAACAAACGCTAAGGTATAGCCTATGTATGCTAAATGCCATTTTTGAAATTTGTTAAGGTTACACATTTAGTTACTTAAAATTCAGCTCATATTTTTTATGCAAAAGAAAGTGATATTTCAAGGATATATCAAGTTGAAATATTTAATTTTTGGTAATTGTAAGTTCTGTTGAGTTACAAACAACCGTGTCATGTGATTTATTTATGTCAGTTAGGCTGAAGCAGGAGTGTCCAATCATTCCAGCAGTGTTTCCCCTACATTCATTTAGGAGCGGCAGTGCACCACTATTGGATTTTGACCGCTGCTCCTGAATTATTATTATGCTTTATTTTTTTTAACAAGAGGAGATTGGGCTCTGCCTTGTCTAAGGGTGGGAACAGAAACCTGCAATTAATCAGCCCAAGGCTGAATTGTGAAAGACCGTAGTATCAATACTAGAGAGTGAACGTCTAGTTGTACTTGAAAAAAATTAATTAATGGAGAAAACCCATCGTTTCCACAGGTGTTACAAATGTTTCGCAAGGAAATGCGGTAACACAAGCGATCTGTGAAATATCTAGTGAAAGTGAAAGTAAACTCT
Organism: Scophthalmus maximus; assembly: GCF_022379125.1. Taxonomy (NCBI): domain Eukaryota; kingdom Metazoa; phylum Chordata; class Actinopteri; order Pleuronectiformes; family Scophthalmidae; genus Scophthalmus; species Scophthalmus maximus. The sequence goes on along the minus strand of NC_061529.1, from coordinate 19,520,144 downwards.
ACTTCTGCTGGTCCCAGTCAGAGACAACAACTGCAGCTAGTGGGAGGATGACTGTGGGGAAGTGACGTGGTCATAGTGAAAGGCCTCAAACCCTTTACAACAGTAGAGTCCAAGAGCTTTGACAGGCTTTATGTTAGTCCCATCACTCAACACACAACATCATACATACTTTACATTAATAATTTTTCAAAATAGTGCTGTTCGGTGTTCGACCAGGACAACTACAGCAACAGGCCATGTTTTCACAGCGCCAAAAATATTGTTGGCAAGGCATCAAACTAAAAAAATGTTGCTTTTGTAGCACAAAACACCTTAAAAAGAACCCCAAAATCCAGATTCAGAGGCACCACACTACAAAAAGAGCAGCTATAACAGCAAATTTGATTAAAAATCAAATCAAATTATTCCTGGTTATCAGTTGATAAATTCCTATATTTAAATCTATTTTTACTAATTATGATGTCTTCCTAAGCCTTTAAGCTTTTTTAAAAATCGGTTATGGTGCATTGTCTTCTGCAATCACCGTAGCGTTACTTACGACCAATGGGCGTGTTTTGCCTTTACGTATGAGCAATGGCCGTGTTTTGCCAAGTGGCTGTGGCTGTGGCTCCAGACAGACCTACTTGTCCTCATCCCTCCCTCCCTTACTCTTCTTCTCTTCCCCCCCTGCCCGGTGCCAGTAGCTGCGCTTCATTACAGGGGCAAATGACGCTGAAAACGAGGAGGCAGCCTGGATGGCCAAAGGCAGCTGCAGTCACTCACACACACATATCCTACAGTACTCTACAGCACACTGCTGCCCTACCACAGGGCATAGGAAGACAGGTGTGCAGGTGTGTGTTTCTGGGTGTCTGTGTGAGACTGGGATACAGAATGAGTAGGAAATGAGAACAGCAGTGGGGTACAGTAGCTGCATTTTCGCGCCCACACGCATCGACGCGTCGTTGCAGCCCTAACACACACAAAAACTCACGGGCTCCATATCAAATGACTTTCTCACGCACGCACGGGCGCGCAGACACGCACATGCACACACACGCACATACACACACACGCACATACACACACACGCACATACACACACACGCACACACACACACACACACACACACACACACACACACACACACACACACACACACACACACACACACACACACACACACACACACACACACACACACACACACACACACACACACACACACACACACACACACACACACACACACACACACACACACAGTTGTTGAGACAGAGCACAGAGGGATAAGGCGTTTCTACAGAGGATAAGCAGCATGTGGATGGAGAAAAAAAAGACGGGGTGAAAGAGCAAAGAAGTCAAAGTTGGCCATAGTGGAAGGAGGAAACAAAAAAGTAGGAGCTCTGGGCCAAATGAGTTGGAAGGAGAAAAATGGAGCAGTGGGTAGCAGAGTGGAGAGTGGGGGATGAGGGGAAGAGAGCTGAGGGCCAAGGGAGCTGCAGAGAGGCACCGCGATGAGCCAAAGTGAGAAAAAATAATGATAATAAAAATTTAATGCTGCAGAAGTAAACTTCAGCTTAGGCTTTACATAACAGCAGCATTTACATGCAGCAGTGCTGCTATGCATAGCTTTATAGGGTGATATTATCTCAATCCAGTCAACAATAATATGTCTTTAACCAAATCAGTCCAAGCCAAACATTACATGTGTACTGGAGTGGACTGAATAGACAACAGACAGGCTGTGTGACTGCCCAGTGATCTCCTGTGACCAGAAGGTCAAGGGGTCAATCTCATTGTGCATAATGTTATAATGATGGACATCTCCGCTCAACTGTCATTGCAATGGATGAAAAAAGAGCATGATCAATCAACGACTGGACTGTGTTCAAGATACTAATCTTACATTAAGAATGTACAGGGTTTTGTCTCCAACTGTCATCATTAAACTGACTGAAATTCATATTCTGTCTTTTTATTTCTAATCCCATTTTCCACAGGCCCAGTGGAGCCTGCTTGAGCCATGTCTTTTGACCTGTGATCATAGCATTTCCAGCCATACTGAGGGAAAAACCATGCTGACTCTGTGCTACTGTGTTCCTGCTTGGTAGCAGGGCGAAACCTGGGCGAAACCTGGGCCGATCTGTAAGGGTCCTCTCCTACAAACCAAACAATGTATTGTTCTAAAGTGATTAGGGTGGTGTGTGTTAGTATGGGGTGGCTGGAGAAAAGGGAGCAGTTTTAAAAAAAAAAAACTCCTTTGTTTTGTCAGACTTTAGCTTCTTCCAATTTTTACTTTCTCAACCTCACCGTTTACTCACTGTCATTTCCAGGAATCCACTAGGAGGGTTTTTGAATAATTTTTTGGGGGAATTGTTGACCTATTATATTATCGATTACAGGAAATGTGAAGAAAAGGTGGATGACATGCAATCAAGGTCCCTGACCAGATTCAAATTAGGGACATACCATGATAGTGTGTGAGCAGCCACCATGACACAACCCATTGTGAAGCAGCTACAGAAAATGCAAATTTTTTGTTCCTGACATTAATGTTGTTTTGTTAGCAGTGCCATTGTTCAAAATTAAATGGTTCACTGTATAATGTACAGTATGGACATATTAAGCACTGTTTGGTTAGCAGGTGCATTTAAAATGTTGCAGGAAGGAAGGGTGAAAGAAGAAGCACCCACAAGCTCAAGAAAAGAAAAAGTTTGAGTGCATTTGCTCGTGGCTCAGCTTGGCACAAGCATCTCCAACCAACATTAGTATTGCTTGAATTTTTTTTTTCCTGGGCTTTATATTGCGCCAAACTTGAGCATGTTACCACTCTGACACGATAACCATGTTCCCCATTTTAGTGTACTAGTTTTTATGCTAACATCTATTCGCACTTACATACAAATACAAAGTGCAGCTGAGGCAGATAGGAATGTCAATATTTTTGCAGGAATTTGATTGTGAACTAAACTTCAACCTGTTGCTAGATAAAATGTCCAAATATCAAGTTATTGCAGTTAATCTGAAGGGGGGCAGAAATCTGTTTAACAAATTTAATGGTAATCCATCCAATAGTTGTCAAGACATTTCACTCAAAACTACAAATGTCAACCTCATGGTGGCACAGAAAGAAAAGTCAGGGAATCACCAAACCACAATATATCGTCTGGGAACAACAAAGATGGCTGAACAAAAGTTCATGCAAGATGATTTAAGTGTAGAGGTCAAGGTCACTGGACATGTATAGCCTTTTCTTGCAGAACCTAATACCTTCCCTGCATTCTTTGTCTATGTAAGGAACGTTATGGTGTCTTGTGAGTGACTGTACACCTCAAGTGTTATTTGTTAACCCCACAGAGGGCTATATTAACTCTGTGCATTTCTTTGTCTGTGTCGATTTCTTCTTCATTGCATGCTGGAAACGATCATTGACCTAGCGCTGTATTGCAGGGCCTTAACTGAGAATCATCGTCTCTCCTGCCTGAATTCAATTTTCCTCATGGAGAAGAACCTTCTCCATCATCTCAAGAATTAACCCTGACCATCACTGGTGGTGCAAAGGGACAAAGTCAGAGGATCATCAAAGTCATAAGGAGTCATCCTCTGGGTACCACAGATATCTGTTTAATATCAATCCATCCAATGGATATCATGACATTTGACAACAGGTCAGAGGAGCAAGTTTAAGTGACCTTACTCCAGATTAAGGAATGTGCAAAGTGCTTTACGAGATCTTGCCATGAATCCCTTCATGCACACAAACCATGGTGTTATTCCCAGTTTTGAATGATTTCAATTTACACAGACTGGGAGTGGTAGGGGAACAAAAAAATTGAAAAAACAATAGGCTGATGGTGATTAATAATTTAGCTCAGCTAAGTGACTCTGAAATAAGGCATAATCAGATCTCCCCAAATCAATTGAGAAGGGATTACTGTGGTGATCTCCTGCCACTGAAATCAAATGAGGAATTGAGTATGGAGGCTCTGTGAAAAAAGTGTGTGTTGGGATTGTGTAGGCATCTTGTCTCTTGCACGACGATGGGTAAGGGCTATTCATTTGTTTGCTATTGCTTGTTTTTGGGAATGGTGGCTATCAGACTTGCTTTTGTTCCTGACAAAATAAAAACATCAGATAAAGGATGAAAGAAATATTCAAGATATCAGATATATGACCCCAAGGAGTAACAAAGACTCTAAACTCTAAAAGCTATGTACTCAAATCGAAAAGCCACTGAGGCGGTGCTTTACACAGAGAGAAAAATGTAGGCCTTCACTTTGACAACTAAGAGAGATGCAGACAGAGACAGGTAAGTTAGTATCACTCATCATGAAAATTCACCCATAAATATCTTAAATGTAAACAGAGGATACACCTAAAGTACATTGAACATTACTGAACACAACTCCATTGATTGTAATCAAGAAGTCCAAATTTAGTTGTATTACAATGCTTCACGTTCACACAAATAGTAATTGTAATAATTAGGGGGGTGAGGCTTTTTAATTGTGTAGAAGATCGCACGTTCAGGGCACCTCTCCATTTTGTGAGTTGAAAAAAACAAAAACTGCACAACAAAGCTTGATGAACAAACGAACGCCCACTTGTTCTCTCACAAGACCAGAAGCCTCCAGGCGAATCGGACTTTAAAAGGCATTCCGCACACCAGCTTCAGTTAACACAGGGATCTCCAGTGCTACTTCAATTAAGACTTGACATTTTGAATTAGGAAGGTTTCGGAAAAATATTAGTAATGTGGAAAAAGTACCTACCAGCCACTGAAATTGTGACTGGGGTGGCTCAGTGGATAGAGCAGGGACACATATACTTTGAGATTTATCCCTCGACGCAGAGGTCCAGGGTTCGAAACCGACCTCTCACAATATCCTGCATCTCTTCTCACCTAGCTGTCTTGTCAAATTAAAGGCGGAAAAAGCCCCCCCCCAACTGCCTCCGTAGTTGGTCCACAACCACTTTAACCAGGGGACAGAATATTGCCCTCAAGCTGGAGGACTGTACTGATATAAACTTAGCAAAGCAGTCATTTCGTTCCCCACAGGCAACCGCTGGTCTCTTCAAACAGTATCACTGAGAGACATTGAGATAATGTGAAAAACACCATTGTAGCTCTTGGCTTGTGAGAGAACTCCACATAACACTCCCTAAGATGCTTCAACACAGCATCCAAGTTTTAAGTGATGCTCCACTGGGTAATATCATCCACTGATTGACTAGTGGGCAACAGGATAGCTTTTGATGGTTTGGCTGTCAACAATAACAGCATGTCCCATTTCCCTTATCCTCTGAGATTACAGTTCAAGACAGCCTTCAGGATACGATCCGTTTCAGACCTGAATCACAATCAATGATTCACAAAGTACAGCTCACACCGTAAGTTTACCCACTGCCACAAGACCTAAAGTTGATGCTGACAGATTTAGGAAAGAAATTGATTAGTTATCACTGCTATAATCAAGGCAACATTGTACTTACAAAGGGTATTTGCTGAGATCTGGAAACAGTGAAATATGAACGGTCAGAACATTTAGATGAGTTGTCTGATTCCAGAAGTGTTTATACTTGTTATGAACAGCCACTACCAAAGGTGGTGAGTAAATTGGCCAAAGACAATTCTTTTTTACAAATGAAAAGTGACAGACGTTGTATATAAAGGGAATGATAATAAAGAAATGTTAGGAAGCAACACCCAGTTCCAAGCTTGGAAGACAGTTATAGTTATAGACACTTTTTCACCCCTTAAAAAATGCATAATGTTAATAATTACTTTGATTATTGTTGTTATTTAAAGGCTTTTAGAAATGTAGACTTGATACCTCCAAATATTAAAAGAATTTGGTTTGACCCCCAACTACAGTGGTCTAACCACATGCAGAAAGGGGTTTTCAAGTGCCGCACTGTCTCCTCATTGCAAGGAAGTTCTTGGTTCGAATCCCTTTCCCACCTTTCTGAACTCTTCTGTGTGGAGCATGTTCTCCAGTTTCTTCCCATAGTCGAAAGACATGTAGATTGGGCTGGCGACCTGTCCAGGGTAACCCTGCCTCTAGCCCAGTGTCAGCTGGGATTGGCTCCAGCCCCCATGCGCAACCCTTAAAGGAAAGGCGGTCGATATAGATAATGGATATGATGGTGTTGAGTGATATGTTGAGTAGAACTTAAGTGACACACTGTTTGGAAGTCCCATTAACAATTACAACGGAAGTGGCATTTTACTAATAATCAAGAGTGCTAAACCATCAGTCCCTTTCTGATCTCAGCGTCAAGTACCAAGAGTTGTGACAAATTGGAGATATCCTTAATACTGGTGCACCAGGAGGCTAAACTCCTGCACATTTACAAAAGGCCTGATCATATTGATGCAGCCAAAATAAACAGCGCCAGGTGAGAACAACTACTACTGAAGTTTAAACATGGCCTTCAGCACAACAAAAGCTGATGGTGCACTATCCACACATCAGCTTGCAAGTGTAACTGGTGGGTGAAGTGACAGCTATGTAAAAAGGTTACTATAATGACAAGTAAAGGTTACAGCAATGATATCAAAAGTGCAATGCAGCAGCTGGGATGTTGCAGTGATTATGGGGGTATGTCTGTCTGACCCAGCCAAGGTGGGTCTCTCTCTTTCTCCCTCTCTCCTGCACTCACAACTCACTCACTTGCTTTCTTTCTCTCGCACACGCACACACACGCACACGCACGCACACGCACACGCACACGCACAAGCACACGCTGGCCCCAATCCCAGACAGCATCATGCTGTGGGAGGAAAGAGAGAGTCTCCGGTGGGTACTACAGAGGGAAAAGAGAGAGAGACAGAGATGAAGGAGAAGGGGGTAAGGACGGTTGGGGGGTGGGGGTCGCTAATGAGAGAGACAGATGAGGCCAGGCCAGCTGAGGGTGGTGCTGAGCCAGAGATTAGTCCACTGCTGACCACACCACACCGAGGGCAGGGGAGGAGACAGAGGTCACAGGGAAGACAAAGGGAGAAGTAGAGGAGAGGCCAGGAAAACCAAACCAAACAGCATTAATAAAACACCCAACCTCAATTAAAAAAAAAGGAGGAATTTATCTCCTATTCTCTCAGATAGACTGTAAAGATGAGTGTTTGGTTTGCCTATGCAAGGTGATCTTATCTTTGCCATGCCGGGACAGTTGATGGTTAGCCGAAGGCTGTCTCGGGTCGAGACTCTTTCCAAATTTTATTTTCTCCTCAATATATTTGGCTCCTGTAATAAATACTTCTGCTTAAGACATCCATGGTCTCCATCTTCCTGAGTCCGCATCAACTGCATCAATTTTCCATTACATTAATGAGTACAGTAATTAGGATATTACTTTCTTAATTGCCCCTTTTTTTTCCTTTTTAAAAAACAACTTCAAATGTCAGTTAATTAATTGAATAGCTGATCGAATTTACAACAATTATAATGTTAAAGTGGCAGTAAGAGATTCTGGAGAAAGCTTTCTCTCTTTGTTGTTGTTGTGATTTTACTGCTCTGGCCGGGCTGTAAAGATGTCACGTAAGTTAGAAAGGAATAATCTAAGAACGCCCTTTGAAATGCCAGAACCACATATCATTCTTCACTAATAGAGGTCACGGAAGTTAGATGTCCGCACCACCGTAAGTTAGATGTCCGCACAATTTTTTTGTTTTCGATTTTCAGAGCCTGGGCTGAGCCGAAAACCCAGATTTTTGCACACTCAAAAGCGACAGTTTAGGCATGGTGAGGAAATATTTGCTGATTTTAACAAAACGTGTATTGCTTTAGAATCACTTACTGCCCCTTTAACTTATCATTTAAAAATAAAAAATAGCAAATATTCTCTGCTTCCAGATTCTGAAATGTGCAGTTGACGTAAAATAAATCAACATAGTAACTGATATTGAACACCAAAAGCCATTGGCTGGGGGGGGGGGCAGAGCTGTGGTCCAACTACGTCCCCAAAGATGTAGTGAGGACATTTCTAAAGATCCTTCTCAGCAGTGTGGTGCAGTGCTTCATTATGTAGCACTCTCACGCTACATGAAGATTCATCAGCGAGAAGTACTGAGCGTGTCTCTGTGTGTGTAATGGCAGCTCTCCTACAGAGACCGAGTGGTGTCCACATAGAGACTGACTGATATGGATTTTTGGGGGCCGTTATCGATATAAGGGGGGACAAGATTTCCGATTCAGATACATCGGCCGATATATATTAATCTGTCAATTATTCTATCCTAAAATGACTTTATCAAACCTTTATGACAAAGAAACATATTTGAGGCACGACATTTAAATTTAACCATAAACGTTATCATAAATAACTATGAATAAAAATAAATACAAACATAATCAAATATATAGAACTTGAATTAAGAAAATAAACATAATTTATTTTATGTAAAATGTAAACATAAATGCTATTTTTTTTTCATTGTTTACTCTGTACAATAAAAGATTTCACATCGGTAAACATAAGCGCTGATGAAAGCCTCACATCGGCCGATAATATCGGCCAACCGATATAGCCGTAAGGCTCTAAACATACCGGCTGATACTGATATGTTTCTGAAAGGCCAAAAGAGGGGGGAAATGCAGACTCTTCCATATTGTAAGTGTATTCCGTCTGCATTGTAATTCGTTGCATCAGTGTTCATATGTGTTTCTTGTATATTTGAACAGGGGGAGTGTGTGGTGGCAGTGGGTGCCATCCCACTCTGCAGCATGACTCATTCTGCAAGCACATAGCAGAGCTCTGCAACACTCATGGCGGGAAAAATTCTGTAGGATTCACAGTGAGCCAGTGGGTGCTCTACACAGGCGCCACCCCCAGGCTTAATGTTCTGGAGATGTAAGATTATTTAGGGTTATTTAGGAACAGTACATCAGATTATGTTGTTTGTCATGGAGCAATGGTAAGGTTGTTTTTCAGGTATTAAAGGATGACACGAGAAAAGGACCTGGGTAAGACCTACAGTATGTGGTACACAAAGCTGTGCCAAACGAGTATATTAGAAACACCAACACACACAAGCAAAATCACACTGAAAATTTCCACCTGCGGCTGGAGGAGAAACAGAAGGCAGTTGTTGTAGGATTTTTACAAGATTGAACTCTAACTTCTAATCTAAATGCCAAATAGAATGGATTTCAATATTTCTGAAATTAGGCTTCTTTTATTATTTTGTGTTAAGTTGCCAACCTCCATATCAAATGACTTTCTCACGCACGCACGGGCGCGCACACACGCACATGCACACACACGCACATACACACACACACACACACACAGACACACACACACACACACACACACACACACACACACACGCGCGAAAGTTACCCGTTTGTGTGCTCGGAGACATGTGAACACCTCCTCTCACAACATTTGCTTTCCTTTTCTTTTTTTGCTTGTCATTCCATGACATCTTCCTGTAGGCCTATGTTACCTTTTTGGCGTACAGTCTCCCTCCTTTCTTTTGCCTCTTCCTCCAGGGACCCACCCACACCAATTGGCAGACAGTGTGTGATCCTCTTGCGCACACAGGCACACTTATATAGTGTAGTTGAATGCAAGCTGAAAGTACCATCTTGTGTGTGTATGTGTGTATATACAGTCCAGAAGGCCCTTCAAATATGCACAGCAATCCCATGCATAATACATGGGCACAGCAGGAGAAGAGAGAACTTGTGAGCCGAGTGGATCTCCACCTCTCCACACCCGCCCCCCCGGTCCCCACTTCCTCCTCTCCTCTTCCACCTCACTCCATCACGCTGTCTGCTGCTGCTGTGCATATGTTTTAAATAACACCCGTCTCTCAGGGTCATTTGTGGGTCAGAAATTATGATAGAGGGAGCGCATGAGGGCCGGAGAGATAGATGGAGAGATGGCAGCAGGGAGGGGGATGAGGTGAGACTGCACGGTGGAACGAAGAATGAAGCTCTTGGAAGAAGATATATGAGTTGATGGGATAGGAGACGAACGCTGCACCGTTTTCAGTCAGCTAAAGCCCAACCACCTGGCAGTTTCAGTGGAAAAGGTCAGACGAGCTGCAGACACCACAGGCTGTAAAAAGCTGTGATAACCTACCAGTGGTTTTGTCATTTACATCCCCAAAAAACTCTTATAAAGCACCTGCTGCACATACACAAGCATAGGAGTGGTGCTTTTTAGCTGTTATACTTTAAAGAGTTGTTGAGATTTACAAATGTCCCAAGTGTTCCCTCTTTTATAAACACAGTATACTCTAGGTTTAAAATTGTTCTTCATGCTGACAACTTTTCTTGTGGCTGACTTAAGGTTGTACCTGAATCAGACCTTCCCTAGAGTGAATCTGAGTTGCTTTATTTTGTCAAATAAACTTATGCCTGTTTTTTCTTATGTATAATTAATTTACTTTTTAAAAATAGGTAGCATTATTACTCATACTACATACATTCATCATTAGCACTTAATTACAATTATGAGAAATTGTATATTCTTCATGGCCTCTGCTACAGACCAGTGCAACTTCTGAGCATAGTGAGGTTGGTGTCAGAGGTTTTTTGACGTAAAATTTAAATATTCAATGATTCAATGATCATTGTTTTGGGGTGGGCTTAGTTTTAGCCCATTGTATACGAATGTGTGATGTTTTATATTTGGTGGGGAATGTGACAACTGTCAAAGTTGGGGTTTGTCTTGTGTGGTATGAAATTTCCAATCATTATACAATTTGAGTTGAACAAGTTAAAAAGCTGTTGACCAAATAATCATCTCCCACTGAGTCCCTTGATCTGGAACTTACATCTATCCCACAGAGTCTTCATTGGGAGATAAAAAACGCTCGGTTGTCATGGAACCATCGATTTAAACCCCCCCCCGAAAATGCTGAATATGAAAAGCTAAATTCATGTGCAGATAAGCCTAACAAAGTCCAAATCTCTAGCAGAAGCGAGTAAGTAAACCATGAGGGTTGATCATTTTTATAACTGCCATTTCCAAGGATAATAATAAACTGCCAAGCAGCAGGCTGTTTCAGTGCATGTGAATCTCACAAATACAATAAAAAGAAATTAGTACAAATGAGCAACAAAGAAAATACGATACTATGATCTTAAAAAGGTGATGATCAATTTTCCCCTCATCATGTCAGGTTTTCATCTCATAATGAATGGTGTTCTGAACCTAAACGAGGCAAAAAGAGTACAACAAGCAACTTACCACGAGCTGTTTGAGGCCTGTGAAGGACTGCTCCACAGAGTTGGCGGTGAGAACCTGCCGCTTCATGGCTGACTGCTCTCCCAGGAAACGAAGCATTAGGTCTTTCACAGCATCACCCTGCATCAGAACACACTCAAATTCAACATAGCGCAAAAAGGACACAACAGAAAACATCAGGAGCCTTGAGAGTTGCCATGCTGGTATTTACACTCATGTGCACCAACTGCAAGATTTCAAAATATCACATCAATATCATGAAAAGGAAAAAAATATCTTATTTGATCATCCCTGAGTTAGGTCCCTCAAATCCATTAGCCCTGTTGGTGCTGACCTTGGCGGCCTGTCAAACAATATTAGGCAGGTTTTTTAGGAATTTAGGGTCAACGCAAGCAAACACTCCTGCTCAACTCATTACCGGGATAGAGGCCTGACCACATCACTCCTGTTTGCCTCACTACACTGGCTCCCTGTTATAATTGATTTTAAATTTGTATTGCTCACTTTCAAGGTCCTAAATGGCCTTGGCCTCTGATTTATTGACCTGGTATGTACCCTCTCAACCACTGATATCCATGCATGGAGCTTTACTGGTTACTCCCAGGTCACATTTGTGAGAAGACTCTGCCGGATGAATTCAGACACAATAAGTGTCTTCTTTTGAAAATGTCTTTAAGATATAACTTTGCTCTCTTCATACTGTTTTAGTCCTGTATATTTACCTTATTCATCTTCTCCTTTTAACTTCTTCTGTGCTTAACTCTTTGGTCTTATTCTCAGTTTATTTCCCCGGTCTGTTTTTATTTATTTTTTAAAAGCATTTTGTAACATTATCGAAAAGAGAATTATATAAATAAAATGTATTATTATTATAATAATTATTATTGCTGTTATAATTATCATCTTTATTATAATTATAATAATGATATTATTGTAAAAACAAAGAGGAATTGGACAAATAAGAAGATCATAAAAATGCTTTCTTTAAATTAGCTTTAGAGTGGTTTTACTTTGTTTGTTGAAAACAGACTGTTAGTCGGCAGAAACACCAAGATGACGGAAAATCTGTGAGTTTTATTAATTTATTCAAGCAGGCATTCAAACACATTCTGAGGAGATAATGAACACAATCTGAGCTGGGAGATAAACACAGAATAAGATCAACCGCGTAAATAACTAAATTGTTGCTCCATCAGGGTTGTTATTACAGCTAAATGTTGCTCTTGAGCTCAGATGATGTTTATGAGAAAATAACATGATATGGAGGATCGTGGAAAGAGTATGGAAGGAGCGTGGAAGGCCATGTGCGTGTGTGTTTACATATCTTTTACATTGTGCCGGAGCAGGAGAAAGGGTCATGGGTAACAAACCACTGCCTTTTGAACACAGATGGTTCAAATTAGTGAAGTCTATCTATCAAGATCCTCAGGTGGAGCCTGTGGCTAATACATTTCTTGCCATAATGGGTCAGCCGACATGTAAAAACTGAATGTAATTAATATTTTACAACAATTTGCAAAACGAGCAACAAACAAAAATAAGCTTTTTAAGAGTCTTGAGCCTGATTCATAGAGAACGTGTCCAAGTTGAGACCAACTATTCATTAGATTACCATCAAACAATTAATCCACAAAAACATTGACAATTGGCTTTTCTGTGTTTTATAAAGGTATATTTATAGATGATTAGTTGTATCAGTGTATCGATTCTGAAACAGAGACTGAAACCACGATACAAACATCGACAACGTCTTATCATGATAAAGGACGGTTTGATACCACGTGACCAAACTAATTTTTCATTTCCTAATTAGCACTATACAATTTTACAATACACAACATTTTACAAAATAATTTTTCTATTCATAAAGTTAGGGCAAGCTGAATATTTAAGCAATAGCTCACAAACGGCGTGGGTATATGCTCATTATACAGTTAAATATTTTGTTATTATTACACATTGCAACATACTGCATGTGTCACATGACTATTTTGTTCTAATCATGATTGAGTTATCACGTCTGTGGTGAAATTTTGTTAAATTAGCTCAAGATGGAAAGCAACCCTTAAATTGCAAACCAGTCAGCAGAATTGGAACATTTAAGGTCCCACCTCCCCAACATTAAAAAAACAAGGTACTAACCGATCTCTCATTCAAAAATCAAGGTGTAAAAAACAAAGTGTCTCAAAACTTATCGATAGCAATGATAACAATTTCTGTTTCAAATCTCCTTCTGGCCGAGATTGTAAGTAAAATTTAATCAAAAATAATGAATTGTTATATGATTTATGATTTAACACTTATATTGAATAATTGCCAAGTTAAAATATGTATAAGTAAAGGTGAACTTCAGTGGTGAACCACAGAGGAAATTTTAAACTGTCTTTACAGGCTGAGATGAACACATGATGAGTGAAGTGGACTGCAAAGTGTAAAATTAGTGGAGTGCCCCTTTAACAAAAAAAGTTTTACTGACATTCTGTAGGGGAGACCTCTCTCTCAGGGCTTCCTAAAGACACATTATGCATTATAAGCATTTTACTGCCCAAGTGCTTTTCCTACCTGCAAGTTGTCAAACTTGAGTCCAGGCATGGTATGTTTGATGATCTCTATGTAGGCTGGGTTGTACTGCTGCGTGGCCACAGAGATTAACACCTTCCTGGTCTCCTCAGATGGCAGCCAGGCATCATGGCGCCTGTCCACCTCACTCAGGCACAGTGCTGTCGCAAACGGGTCGTCATTGTCTGAGAATACAGCTTGGAGCTGGTTGAAGGGCTGCGCTTGAGTGGCTGGGGCTAACGCAGTTGGAGACGGGACAATTTGGGCTGGAGTAGGTTGCGTCTTGGTGGTTGATTCAATAGAGGCAGGGCTAAACACTGTGTTAAGGATGGGAGTACCAGAGTCCAAGGGCCCTCCAGTGGAGGAGATAGATGAGGAAGTGGAACAGAGCTGGCGCTCAGGAGTGGGGGCTATGGGTGCAGGGCTAGTGCCCGGAGGGATATCTGCATTGGGGTTGGAAACGGAGATGAAGGAGGAGGTAGCAGTAAAGGAATCGAAGAAGTCAGAAGCTGGATTGGTCTGTCCATTGTCAGTGAAGAACTTACTTAGGCTGGGGCTGGGCTGGCATACGAGGGGGGCCGTCAGCTTGCTGGGGGTCACTGCACCATCACTTCCCCCACCACCCCCCATGCTAAAGCTGGGGGACTTGATGAGGGTGGGCTGGAAGCCATCAGGCACCAGAGACCTCGGCTGGGCGCCGTGGCTGAATATGGTGCACACTGGCACAGGCTGGTCTTTTAGGGTAGCCCCTCTGGCTGTCTCTGGTGCTGGTTCCTCACTTTGTAGAAGGGGTGGACTCTGTGTGTTACCTTGAGGTGAAAGGCCAGGGGTGGCTTGCTGTTGTGCGTCTGTCTGCTTCTTTGGGTCCTCCTCTACTTTCTCTTCAGAACCACTTATCTCCTGTTCCTCCACTGAAACTTTTATATCAGTTGTATTCTGTCCAGTTTCAATTTGTTCCTCCTTGTCCCCTGATGTCTCTCCTGTGTTCTTGTTCTCCTTGTTCTCCTCCTCCTCCTCATCCTCATCCTCCTCCTCCTCCTCCTGCTCCTCTCCCTCCAGAAAAGAGTCAATGGGAGCCGCGTCATTCTCGTCACTGTTATTGGGTGAGTCAGAAATCATAACACTCTCCATCATCTGGTCATTGAGCTTGTCCATCAGGCTCTCTGATGGTGTGGCACTGCTGTCCTCCTGGGGAGTGGCAAACTCCCCACCCAGGTCGATACTGTCCTCTTGAGGCAGGACGTTGTCTCTGGAGGGGGTCTGGCTGGAGGTTGGCTCCGGAGGGTCTGGAGCGTCCTTATTTACGTCCTCAACTGTGATGTCCAACGTGACTGGCCGCTGAGCAGGCGCCTCCCCATTATCCATCTTGCTGCTTTTGACAATAAAACACAGCAATAAACGAATAACAAATTTTTAGTCAATATTCTTGCACAACATTGTAATGCATCTGTCTGGGTCACGTCCTGTTATTGTATGCAGATGCTAATTCTTGCAAAGCCCCGATCGTCAGCAACGGGCAACAACTACAGACGACGAGTCATTTCAATCTGGTTCAATTCAAGCTCATAGTTGTATCGCGAAAGAGCCGTCAGCCGGTAACTCAGAGATTGCTGTCTGTTTGTGCTAGCTATCTTGCTAATGCTACATTAGCCGATGGGCTATCATAGGCTAACTAAACTGAGCAGCTGTTTGCAAATACCAAATACATGCTCCACTAACAGTCGGCGGTGCGTTCACAGACACAGAGCATACCGCCGTGCTTACGATACCACAACCGCATGACAGACAACAAATAAAAGACGGACACCCTGCTATGCTATTTTACCTTAAAGCTGCCTGACAGCTAGAGGTTCGACGGGAAATCTACATGTACGGTGCCCCACAGCCGACAAACTTCACCCCGACGTGCTGTTTAGAATTCTTGGACTTCTTCTACGTACTTTAAATAGCTTACGCAACGCTGCACGACTGCCATTACGTATATAACCAGCGCGGTGACGTTACTCCATATTTTTTAAATCGCGGAAGTGCTGTTAGTGTGTTGTTTTTTGTACTGTCCGTGGCATAATTACTCATAATCTTTTTAAGCGTTATCGTTCTAAGACGACGGTTTTGAAAGGATAATAAAACGTTTCCTTCTCTAACAGACTAAACATGGAGGACGACGCTCCTGTTATTTACGGACTCGAATTTCAGGTACACATTGATGCTTCTTTTTTCTCTGGCTGACAGCTAACGTTAGCTCTTTACTATCATATTCTATCAGATTCCCTTGTATATATATATATATATATATTTCGCTATCATGTCCCATTTCGCTCTGTTATGCTGATATATTTTACTTTATTAGTTGCATTTGAGAATGTATCACGTAATTATATTCTATTCTATCCATGTGGATGGTCAGTCATCTACTTGAGTATGTACTTTGCAGGCTCGGGCACTGACTGCTCAGACAGCTGAAACTGATGCGATTCGTTTCCTTGTCGGCACACAGTCATTGAAATTCGACAACCAGGTAAGAAAAACAGTTCATGGCATATACCACAGTCTACGAAGGAAGGGAGGTTGTTGTTGTTTTTTCCACATGAGACAGGGTCCGCCATTTTTTACTCATTTATGGCATATGATAGTGGTAGTTAATATGCCTACGCAGCTGTTTGCTATTTGTCTTTTGATAATGTGTTGTGCAAATACCCTGCTTTCCACTGCATAGCTTTTTTTCTTACTTAAAGATACATTACCCTGCATTACCTCTGCAGTGGACATAGCATACCATATGTGGAAGTTTGAAAATACAAATTTGATAAGATATAGGGGGGAATAAACATAAGCAGAGGCAAAAACTTTGAACATATTTGATCAGTTCAAAATATGTGTTTTAAGGTACTGATTAGAAGTTACAACCGGGGCTGCACATAGTTTAAACGGGTATCGTTGTTTCATGGTAATGTAGCTAGGAGTTGAGCTTTTTTATGATCAGATAGGATATAAGAGTATGTGCATGAAGGGTTAAGATTTGGGAAATATACATTAGTTTGATAAAAACACAAAAAAACTAAAACTTAACTCAAAGTCCAAATTTCCTGAACTTTCATTTGATTTGCAGTCTTCCACAATGGATTTTCCGTTTTGTGGTTTTTTTTTTAACCAATGCTTTCAGCACCAATTTGATCTCAAGTAAATAAATAAAGTCACAAATAATTACCCTCAGATATAAGGTTTAGAGATATGATTTGGTTTTGAAATATCTGTTAAATTAAAAGCATGACCAAATAACATCTTGCATCACTTTCAGTTTTAAAGTTCAAATGAGATTAAAAGGTGATTGTTTAGTTTCTAGAAGACAGCATTTTTATGTCAACATGAAGCCAATGTTTTCTTGTTGTCAAGTTGGAGAAGCCAGTTAAAATAATGATAATAATGATGATCCCAGAGGAAGTGTGGAGAAGTCCAGCACTTGATTTCTCCGTAGACCAAACAAACAGGTTTGATTTTGGTCTGAACCAGCTTCAAGTTTTCTTCAAGGCTTCAGTGTCGAGCCATATTGGAAATGGTCATAATATAGAACAGGTCTTAGTCCTGCAAAATGTAAAAAGGAGTTACAATCATTCAATAGACCAAACTAGACCCCCAGTTCACACCTTTTTGTCTTAAGGTTAATTTTTGTCTTTCCCAAATAGCCACACTTTCAGTTTTTGTCAGTGTTTGGCATATTTTGGGTAATTGCTAGTGTCCACATGCACAAACACTGTACATGGCACATGCACAGATGGCTAGTTGGGACGTGCTTATAGTATAACAGTTACAATCACATGACAGTAAAAACATATTCAGAAGGTGAGAGGAGCAATACAATTTTACAAATTGAGTGTGATTTTTTTTTAAAAACTGTTTTTATGTTTATTGACTGAATGGTTCATAAAAAGTTCCAAATTATAGAGGGAATGATAATAAGTTGCGGTCAAAAATGAATTGATTGTTCAATTCTGTTCATTCAAAATGTGCAGACTGTACAGTGCACAGTTTGCTTGTTTTGTCAGACCAACCATCCAAAACCCAAAGATTTTACACACTAATCTAAACTGGAGAAAAGCACGATGATTGGCCAAGTACTCATTTCCATCTTCAATGTTTGAGATTTTTCCTTGAAAATGACTTAAATGATAAATTAAATGGCTCTATGGGTTACACCCCTGACTTTGACACAGAAGATCGGGGGTTCAACTCCCAGTCATCCCAGAGTGTCCTTTGACAAGGCCCTTAATGCCACCTACATTGATAATTGTAAGTCGCTTTGGACAAAATCGTCAGCTAAATGAATGTAAAAAAAAATAAAATAATAATAATAATCAAAGTATTATAATTGGAGATTATTTTTATGACTGTAGATTAATTGATTAATAAAGGAGTTCATTCTGCAGTAAATAGTTCTTAAATTATAAAAGTTATTTTCGAATAATATTGTGTCAATTGATAATCATTTAAAATAAAATAAAATATCAACCAGTCGTTTCAGTGTGCCCCCTTGTATCAGGAACTGCACTTAAGCCAATGTCATTCTAATTAATAGACAGATCTGTTGCACATGCATCCATTTGTTATTTACATCTGTGGTTTCTCTATAAAGGTCTGTACTAAGGGTTCTGTATTCATGTGTCCGTGTGTGTGAAGGAGAGTGAGTGTGCATGCATGCATGCATGTATGTATGCAGAGGTCATTACAGAGACAGATGACAGAAACAGTTGGCTCTAAATCGGGGGAGAAATAATTAGCTCTCCGAGAGCAAGAGGGAGAGAAGGATGAAAGTGTGTGTGTGTGTGTGTGTGTGTGTGTGTGTGTGTGTGTGTATGTGAGAGAGAGAGAAAGATTTGTACCTTGATTAAAAATGAGGCAATTGTCTGGCAGACTTCAGTGTGAAAACTGGCACTGAATACAGACATAGTTCAGTCCAAGTCTTTTGTAGACAGTCTAATGCAGTGCTTGTTGTGGATGGCGACAATGCCTTACAGTTGATCTTTGTGATTGCTTCGCACTGTCACTCTCTTAACATACTACTCATAACACTTTCCTCCATCCTGGAAGGAGCCCAGCGCTGAAAGACATAGTGGTGTTAATCTAATCCTTGTACAGTTATAACGTGGTAGTAATGAAAGTGCTTTTTGCTCATTTATTCATTGGGCTGTTTGCTTTGAAGCCTTGATAGACTGTACTGTTTTGGGCTGTCAGATAAAAGTTGACAATGTAAAAATTGTGTTGAAATCGTTGGTCTTCAATCCAAAACAGTGTTCCTATAGTGTGGAGTTTAAAAGAGGTTCACCGATTCAACTGTTTTTCTACTTATAATGATTCTGATACTGATTCCTTTATTTCATGTGAATCATTCTCCTCTGGCCAATATCCACTCAATGAAGTTAAGAACAGATCGTAGCATCCATAACTTTAAGATATGTTGACTAACGGCTGATAGTTAGCATTGACGACCAAACATAGTAAAATGCTTGTTGGCTTATGAGGTTTGTCAGACTATAGACTTAAGCCGTGTTTCCACCAAAAGTACCTGGAACCACAGCTCACTTTGTGGTCCTGAGTGTCTAAACAGGCCACTGTCTTTCTCAGAGGAATCGCTTCTTCTTTCTCCCTTTCTCTTCCTACTAACCACCAATACACACAATTACCCACGTGTTGTCGCACTGTAAGCTAGCTGTAGTTAACGCTATCGCCACGATGCTACATGCTCCATCAACCACCTGGTCCACCATGCGGCACCCCCGTGCACACGTGCCTACACACGCATGCACACGCACAACCATGTACACACACACACACACACAGACATGTTTGTAGGCTAGCATTAGCTATTATCAGGTTGGATTAGCGGTCGCTAACATCACCTAGTGTACACTATCTTGTGCATGCACACACACACACACACACACACACACACACACACTTATGTCAATTTATGCTTTGTGTACAGTTTATGTTTCTAGTTGTAGCTTCTTTTGTTGATCAGTTTAGAACTGAGATTGATTATAGATGTTTGTTTTATTAAAGTACTTTGATAAAGAACTAGTTGTGCTGAAGTTTAATAAACTCTATTATATTTAAAGAGAGGTTGTCTGTGTTATATCGTGCATATTGTGTTGTAAAAACTGCTGATTGCGAGGGTCAGTGCTCGAATTCACACCTTCACTGTTCAACTTATGATCTCAATATCATAAATATTGATATTTTAAGTGAACACCCATTTCAGAATGTACTAATACTAGTACTAATATATGTATGACTATTAATAATGGTCTTTGATAATTATTAATATCTCGCTAATTAATAACTTGCTAATTTCCAAATCTGCTCCTACCCATGTAAAACAACCCATATGAAATATTTTATTTTACGGAATAAACAATGGAGAAAAAAAATATGCTTTTTTGTTTACATTTTTATGTAAAATAAATACTGTTATTTTTGTTATTCAAGTTATACATATTTGTGTTTTATTTTTATGAGAAAAGTTTATAATATCAACTCTCAATTACATTTCTTTGTCATTAAGGTTTGATAACAACATCTTAGGAATCATTGACAAATAAAATGAATATATATATATGTATATATTTCGGCCTATGTATCGTTATTAGAAATCTTGTACTCCTAATATCGATATCACCATCAGCTTTCCAAAAATCCATATCGGTCGGGCTCTAGTTTTTACTAGGGGTTGACAGATTATCGGCCTTACGACGCCGATATTCAACATTTTTATGATTATCTGTATTTGTCTTTTTTTGACGATTTACCGATAAGATAATTTCATTATAAAATGCGCTACTTTGGCTCTGATGCAGCCGCAGTCACTTCTCTGGACTTAATCAATGTCCTGTCCATGTTTGTTTATTAAACTTCATAATAATGCTACTGATAGCACCCTGCAATTTGTGTGTTAAGGTCATGTTGAAAGGTTTTGTGAATTAAACATATGCTTCAAGGCATTTCAACAAAGTTTGAAAGGTTAAGACTTCTGACACTCTTTCCGGCAGACAAATATCGGTTAAAATATCTGTTATCATTCTCTTAGATTAGTAATAATCGGTATGAGTATCAGTCCGGAAAAAGCCATAACGGTTGACCCCTAGTTTTTACAGATAGAAACATCTGTATTCTGAATTGGCAGCAGCAGGGTACAAAGCCTTCACCACCACAACCTGTGCACCATCAGCTGCTGCTTTCCACTATCCACCTACACAGCCCAAAATTTAGATTGAAGTAGAGGGGATGGATAGCAGCATGATACAACATTTACAAATATAGTATAAACAACAGGAAAATCTTGGCTCTATGTTGACCCATACAATGCTCTCTTCCAAAATCTTAACAACCCTCTTGGACTGTATTTTTCAACTGAATGTGGTGCAATGGGTTATTTACTTTTTAATTACAAAAAAAGTACATACATTTAATACATATTCCAAAACCAACTTATGCTCGTTTGCCTGTAATTCAATTCAGTTCAATTTATTTGTATAGCGCCATATCACAACATACATTGTCTCAAGGCACTTTACATAGTGAGGTCAATATTACAATATTACAGGGAAAACCCAACAAATCCCACAATGAGCAAGCGCTTGGCGACGGTGGAGGGAACAAAAATCCCTTTTAACAGGAAGAAATCTCTGACAGAACCGGACTCAGTTGTGGCCGGTCATCGGTCTCGACCGGTTGGGGTGAGGAGAGAAATTGGGATGAGAGGAGAGGTGGGAGGAAAGAGGGTGAGAGGAGAGACAGTAGGAGAGAAGAGAGGGAGAGGACAGTTGTACCACCGCCGCTTTAATCTCTTCTAGACTGATAATCTACATGAAGTTTTTCATTACTCATCTATTCAATTCAATTTTATTTGTATAGCGCCATATCACAACATACATTGTCTCAAGGCACTTTACATAGTGAGGTCAATATTACAATATTACAGGGAAAACCCAACAAATCCCACAATGAGCAAAGCACTTGGCGACGGTGGAGAGAAAAAACTCCCTTTTAACAGGAAGAAATCTCTGACAGAACCAGACTCAGTTGTGGGCGGTCATCTGTCTCGACCGGTTGGGGTGAGGAGAGAGAGGAGGAAGAGAGGAGAGGTGGGCAGAAAGAGGGTGGGAGGAGAGACAGTAAGAGAGAAGAGAGAGAGAGGACAGTTGTACAACCGCCGCTGTAATCTCTACCAGACTGATACTTATAATTAAAAAATACAATTATGTTGTTGTCATTATATAGTGATGATATTAATATTAATATTAATAATAGCAATAATAATAATAATGACGGGTTTGGGTCCTGCAGCTCTGGGGTCAGAGATACACTAGGAGAGATAGAAAACACAAACAGGGTTAGTGACATGTACTGTAAACATATCGGGGGATGGGGGGGGTAGTATAACAGTTGCTTTAATTTCTACCAGACTGATACTTATAATTAGTGAAAACTGATACTTATAAATACAATGATGTTATTAATAATAATGATAGTAATAATAATAATGACGGGTTTGGATCCTGCAGATCTGGGGTCAGATCTACTAGGGGAGAGAGAAAACAGAGTTAGTGACATGTAATGTAGATACATGGGGGCAGAGAGAGAGAGAGAGAGAGATTGAAAAGGTGGGAGAAGGAGAGAGATATAAAGGGAGAGAAAGAGGGAGAAGGAGAGAACGGGAGAGGGAGAAAGATGCTCATGATATAAGTTCCCCCAGCAGTCTAGGCTTATAACAGCATAATAAAGAAATGGTTTATTAAACACCTGAGCAGTTCTAACTATAAGCTTTATCAAAAAGGAAGGTTTTAAGTTTAACTTTAAATGTAGACAGGGTATCTGCATCCCTGACACAAACTGGGAGCTGGTTCCAGAGGAGAGGAGCCTGGTGGCTGAAGGCTCTGCCTCCCATTCTACTTTTACAGACTCTGGGAACCACAAGTAATCCTGCATTTACAGAGCGAAGTGATCTATTGGGATAATATGAAACTAGGAGCTCTGTAAGATATGATGGAGCTTGATTATTAAGGGCTTTGTATGTTAGGAGCAGTATTTTGAATTCTATTCTAAATTTTACAGGAAGCCAATGCAGAGATTCTAACACTGGAGAAATATGATCTCTTTTTCTAGTTCCTGTCAGAACTCGAGCTGCGGCATTTTGGATTAGCTGGAGGCTTTTCACAGACTTATTGGGGCATCCTAGCAGTAATGAATTACAGTAGTCCAGTCTAGAAGTAACAAAAGCATGGACTAGTTTTTCAGCATCCTTTTGAGAGAGGATGTTTCTAATGTTCTTGATATTGCGCAGGTGAAAGAAGGCTGTCCTAGAGACTTGTTTTATGTGTGAGTCAAAGGACATGTCCTGGTCAAAGGTAACTCCAAGGTTTCTCACAGTAGAGCTGGAGGCCAAGGTAATGCCATCCAAAGTAACTATATGATCAGATAATGTTTCTCTGAGGTGTTTAGGGCCGAGTATAATGACCTCAGTTTTTTCTGAGTTTAGAAGTAAAAAATTATAAGTCATCCAGGCCTTTATGTCTTTAAGACAATCCAGAAGTTTGTCGACCTGATTAGTTTCATCTGGCTTTATAGATAAATACAGCTGGGTATCATCAGCGTAGCAATGGAAATTGATGCGGCGTTTTCTTATAATATTGCCTAAAGGAAGTATATATAGAGTGAAAAGTATCGGTCCCAGTACAGAACCTTGTGGTACTCCATGTCTCACTTTTGTATGCATGGAAGATTTGTTATTAACGTTAACAAACTGAAATCTATCAGATAAGTAGGACTTAAACCATTCTAGTGCTGTTTGTTTAATCCCAATGTGTTCTAGTCTCTGTAACAGAATTTTGTGATCGATGGTATCAAATGCAGCACTAAGATCTAAAAGGACGAGAATAGAAACATATCCACTGTCTGAGGCCATGAGAAGGTCGTTGGTAACCTTCAGTAGTGCTGTTTCTGTACTATGATGTTTTCTAAAACCTGACTGAAAGTCTTCAAGCAGACTATTCCTGTGTAAATAGTCACATAACTGGTTAGCAACAGTTTTTTCAAGGATTTTAGAGATAAAGGGGAGGTTTGATATGGGTCTATAGTTAGCTAAGATATCTGGGTCCAGAGTTGGTTTTTTGAGCAGAGGTTTAACTACTGCCACCTTAAAGGCCTTTGGTACATAGCCTGTCAATATAGATAAATTGATCTGATCTAATATGGAATTATTAATTAAAGGTAATACATCCTTAAATAGCCTTGATGGAATAGGATCTAAAAGACAGGTTGATGACTTGGATGAAGTGACAAGTGAAGTCAGCTCAGCCAGATCTATAGGGGAGAAGCATTCTAAATAAAAATTAGGCGATACTATTGGTTCAGAACCTACAGTACTGGACCATGTGCCATTAGTGGGAAGAAGCTGGTAAATTTTTTCTCTGATGGTAATAATCTTATTAGTAAAGAAACTCATGAAATCATTGCTACTTAGAGTTGGAGGAATAGACTGTTCAGTAGAGCTTTTACTCTCAGTCAGCCTGGCTACAGTGCTGAAGAGGAACCTGGGGTTGTTTTTATTTTCCTCTATTAGTGAAGAAAAATAATTGGTTCTGGCATTTCGGAGGGCTTTCTTATATGTAATTAAACTATTTTTCCAGTCTAGGTGAGAATCATCTAGACTATTGGAACGCCACTTCCTTTCTAACCTACGTGACGTCTGTTTTAAAGCGCGTGTCTGTGCATTAAACCATGGAGCTATCCTCCTCTGTTTGACTGTCTTCTTTTTCAGAGGGGCGACAGTGTCAAGTGTGGAACGTAGTGAGGCTGCTGCACTATCAACAACATCATCAATTTGTATGGGAGTAAAGTTTTGATAACGATCCTGCACTGTATCGACACATGGCACTAGAGTAAATAACGAAGGAACTGTTTCTTTGAATTTACTAACAGAGTTTTCTGATAGACACCTGCTGTAATAGAACTTTTCTCCAAATTCAGTAAAGTTATTAATGGAGAATTCAAATGTAACTAAGTAGTGATCGGACAGAGGGTTTTGAGGAAATACTATAAGATTGTCAATGTCTATGCCATAGGTCAGAACGAGGTCGAGGGTGTGATTAAAACAGTGAGTGGGTTTGTTTACATGTTGAGTAAAACCAATTGAGTCTATGAGCGAATTAAAGGCAGAACTAAGACTGTCGTTGGCAACATCCACATGAACGTTGAAGTCACCCACTATAATAACTTTATCTGTGCTAAGCACCAACTCAGATAAAAAGTCTGAAAATTCAGATAAAAATTCAGAGTAAGGGCCTGGTGGTCGATAAACAACGACTACAATAACTGGTTTTTGACAATTCCAGCTAGGGTGAAGGAGGCTAAGAGTTAGGCTTTCAAATGAGTTAAAACTATGGTTAAGTCGAGCGTTAAGCAATAAGTCTGCTTGGTAGATTGCTGCTACTCCTCCTCCTCGTCCTGTGGTCCGAGGAATATGAGTATTATTATAAGAGGGAGGTGTTGATTCATTTAAACTAACATATTCTTCTGGCTGTAGCCAGGTTTCAGTCATACAGAATAAATCAACGTGCTGATCAGTTATCAGATCATTCACTAACAAAGATTTAGATGGGAGTGACCTAATATTAAATAATCCACATTTTATTGTTCTATTGTTAGGTTCATTTATAGGCTTTGTGTTGATCTTTATGAGATTTGTGTGAATTACACCTCTTTTATTTCCCTTTGGATTAGATAGTTGAAGTGGTCGTGGGGCAGAAACAGTTTCTATGGGGTTTTGTGGGGGTGACTGCTGTAATAGAAGCGCAGAGAAGCGTGTAAGACTGCAACTCTGCTTCCTGGTCCCAACTCTGAAAAGTCACGGGGTTGACCGTCTAGGTAACCGAGTCAGGTTTCTACAAATGAGAGCTGCACCATCCAAAGTTGGATGAATGCCGTCTCTCCGCATCAGACCAGGAATTCTCCAAAAGGTGCGCCAGTTATCTATGAAGCCCACATTGTTATCTGGACACCACCTCGACAACCAGCGGTTTAGTGATGATGTACGGCTATACATGTCATCACTGTTCAAGTTGGGCAGGGGTCCAGAGAAATCTACAGAGTCCGACATTGTTCTTGCAAAAGTACACACCGAATCAATATTCGGTGTGTTCATTCTATATTTAATTTTTTTAAACTTCATAAAGATACTTCCAAGATGTTTTGTGTAAAACTGAGAGCAACACCAAGGGCCTTCGAGGAGCGAGGGGGAGAGGAACAGAGTCCAAAATTGTAGACCATAGTCATTTGTAATATTAATTACACTGATGCTACAAAGACATACAAAAGCACAGGGATCCAGGAGACGGCTGACCTTTCGGATTGGTATAAAATTCCTTACGATGTGAGTATTGTCAGAAGTAATATTCAAATTAATGTTGTTAAAAGACAAAGAAAATATCTTTTGAATTTTGCTTTGTTTCCTTATATCAACATCAAAGGTCGACCAAAGCTGTATATCCTAATACGTTCAATTCATCATCTAGGTTCTTTTTTTTGAGATGCATTACTGTGGTCTATCGGGTTCAGTCAGTGAAGTGCATCTTATTCATGAAGCTCATTCTCTTTTCTATTCTGTATAGGTTTGCTGGCCAACATTGGTTAGCTCAGTTCTTCAGAGTTTGAACTTGCAACATGAAAAATGTGTTTTCAATGGGCATTTCAGCCCTGATAGCTTCTGCTGTACCATTAGCCCGCTGGCCTCTCCACCTCCCATTATGCATAATGCAGGTTGGAAATGCCTCTCTTAACTCGCAGAGCACCTCTCAAATCCCTCAGAGGCCAATAGCTGGAATGACAGATCGGAGGGAGCGTCGGCATGGCATTTAAGGCTGCTAACGAGATAAAGCGCCCGAGATTGGCACCTCTCGCCCGCTCGCCTCTCCTCCGCCCTGCTCAATGTCATCTGTGCGGCTCAAGAGCTTTAGAGGAGAGGCGTCAGAAGTGGGGGCCAAGAGCCAGCTTGGCTTTATCCCTCTCTTACCCCTTCTCAGTGTCCCCCTCTTTTCCTTCCTGCCTCAATTCCTCCCACTATCGGCACATAATTAAAAGCACTGGGCTGGGTGCCCAAGTGGCTGAAGGCTATGAGTCACTCCCCATGCCTGGAAGAATGGCGGAAAAATCACCTGTGGGAGGAGGAGGGTTAGAATTTCTCTCTCCCCTCACACCTGAGTTAATTTGGGGGGACCCTATTACTAGGCCTTCCAATTACCCTGTCCCGCTGGCCTGAATTTATTTGTGCCGCTCTTCCACCACCATAAAATTCTAACTTTGCGTAATAATTTTTTGCTCGATGCAGTCCAACCCAAGGTTAATAGCCGCCTAGCTGACTTTGAAAAGGCTGAAGGATGCTGCTGCTGCTCCTCCTCCTCCTCCTCCTCCTTATGCCCCTCCTTTTATCCTCTTGTTCAGCCTGTAAATGTAGTACAGGCAAGGGGAGTGGATGCCTGGCAGGAGTTATTGTCCAGTGCGACCCCATTAACGGTCCCCCGAGGTGCTCTAAGTGTCTCTCTTAGGGGTGAAACTGCCATATATTGTCTGATCAAACCTTGAGGCCCTCACTCTTTTATTGCATGGTGGGCCCTGAACTGCATTCAGTCGAGGGCCCTCATAGAATAGATTTCCATCTAATGAAAAGAGCTTATGAAGGAGTTTCTATTCACTTCTTATGGATAAAAGTTGAGCTTGTTTGTACAACCTCAGTCCTGCAGTCCATGCAGCTGTTGATTGTGTTTTCAAGGAGAAGGTGCTCACTGCAGAACCATTTGGCTAATCCAGCTCCACCTCTAGGTCCAGCCCCACCCCCCTCGTAAGGCACAAGCGCACTACTTGGACGAATGCGCCCTTCAAGCCCCGCGCAACGAAAGATACACCGGTGGATCCTTCCCGGCCTGGGCTCCAGACTCGCGGCGGTTTCGAAGGGAAGAGAAAAACACTTTTAGATGTAAGTATCAGGGTTCAAAAATATACAAATCTGATGTTTAGCTAGCTAATGGTACATATGTTTACTAAGCCGAGCGACCTTAAAACGTGATTCTTGCTGTTAAATATTTTTTTTTGTTAAGTTGTGTGACAGTCGCGGAGCTGCTGTATCAGACGGATGAATATTCCTATCACATTAGAAGTGTAACGTAATTATACATTTATTACTGGGAAACCAGACCACGGATATGTTGCTGCTTTTGTTGGTGATGTGAATAAAACTGACTCAGTTGTTTTGTTTCAGGTCGCGAGGAGCAGACTACTCACTTCATACAACTGGGCTGCTTTAAAGAAAGGAGAAGAAAAACTGTTCAATAAACAACCAGATATTAATTTCTGCAGTAAAATGGTCCCTGTCAGTGTTTTACAATTATACATATATAGTTTAAAAAAATATATTACTTATACATTCATGAGCATGTTGCAATTTACTGGTGCTGGTGTTTTGAAGTTTAGCCGATTTTAACTGCTTTCTACTCTGTTGGTGCGTAATCCTACAGCAATGCAACATATTCTATAAAATCATCATATTAAGATCAATACATTGCATGGTTTCTCTGATCAAACCTATACTTATCTAAGCTAAACTTTTTTCCCCATTAGCAAAAACTGCGGCAACTTTCCACCCTTGTACAATGTGCCTGCAACTATACTGAATTAAATTTAAAGGATTGAAACTTCAGATACATGATGGCAGCACACATACTTCACGTCAGCAGAATGTGAAATTTGCTGGGTCAAAGGAGAAATCCATTTGAAAATGTATCGTGAAGAAATGTTTCAACATTTTGAGGAATATACTTGATCGCTCTCTCTCCAGAACTTACCCTTTAGACAAAACTAGGCGAAGGTATTTCCCTCTGCCTCCAGTGTTTATGCAAAGAGAGGACAATCGTCCCCAGGTTCCTATATCCACCTCACAGCCGTTCACCACGTGTTCTTTGTTAAATGTCCCATTCATGTACTTAACCGATAATTTCCACACTTTGTAAACCAATAATTGGAATAGATTACACTTGGCTAAATACAATCTTGGCTAAATCATCATCTGCTGTCAAATGTGTGCTTACAAGAAATGTCTCTTTGAAAAAGTACACAATTAAAGGCCTTTCACAGAAATACTGTCTTTGTTTATACACCCACTCTCATACCCTCTTAGCAGGGCTAATTGTCTTTAAAAAGAGAAAAAACAAGGAAAAAATGGAATGAGCTTTTTATTGATTTTCTTTTTGTCATACCTTTTCCTATGACTCCCCCAACATGTCATGTGCAGAACTCCTATCAATGGAATGTGACTTCTTAAAGTGCCTTAGTTATCACTTCAAAGGCCAAATCAAGATGAAAAGTCTTTGGCTGTATGAAATTGATGGAGGGGAAAAGGACCAAAGTGATGCCTGTCTTGAAATTACATTTCCTGTGATATTAAAACAGGAACATTCCTCTTTCCGGGGGAATCAGAGGAATGAGTGGAGCTTTGAACTTTGGTTGGTGTGTGTGGACGGAGGTGCATGCATTGTTTTCTTTTAGCTCCAGCTTCATCCTCAACACATCTCTCATCTCTGTTACTTACAGATCCACATCATTGACTTTGATGATGAGAATAACATCATTAATAAGAATGTCCTTCTGCACCAAGCCGGGGAGATATGGCACATTGGCGCCAGTCCAGCAGATAAGGCCGTGCTTACCACCTGCTATAACAAAAGTGAGTCCTACTGTTTCCTTATGTCTCTTGCTCATGTTTCACTTTCTTTTCCTTATGTTTTTTCTGTCTTTCTCTGTTTTTGCATATGCTTGTTCTTCTTTTCCTACACATTTCATTCTCCTAATGACCTTATACTTACCTCGGGATGATTTGCGACTCCGAACATGTAATGCTGTCTAACAGATAACCTGTCCTCACAAGGCTGATAGTAGTGGCTGTGTTAGAAGTCATGTCCAGACTCTGATAGAATGTGTGGACATGACAACCCACATTAAGCTGCGGACCTTTGGGGACAGAGCCTTCTGTGATGCAGCCCCTACCCTCTGTAACTGCATCCCCTCAGAAATCTGAAATGCCACTTCTCTGGACATCTTCAAAAACTCTTCAAAACCCATCTGTTCACCAAGGCCTACATCCCCCATGACTTTTGTTTACTTGTGCGTATATGTTTTATTTCATTTGTTTTGAATTGTAAAGCGACCTTGGGTCCCTTTGAAAGGCGCTTTATATAAAATGGCTAGAGTTGTTATTATTATTATTATTATTATTATTATTATTATTATGGAAAAAAGCAGCTGCTGCAAAGTCACAGTCTGGCAGGAAAAAAAATCCTTGAAGGTCACATAGATGTCATCTGTGCTTTTATGTAAGATTTTTCTTCTTATTGCATTAGTGTGATGCACTGCTGCACTTTTTCTTACAATTAAAACAGGAAACTATCTACAACAGAACAGCCCATGGCAGTTATAATCAAAAGGGAAGTCCATTAAGATAATGTGACAGAGTGCACTTTTAAGTGGTGCGCATGTCATCCTCCTTACATTCACATTCTCGCACAGGTGAAACCGACACGTGTGTTATTCTTTAGCAATGATGGAGTGGTTAGAACCAGAGGAACCAGTGTCAAGGACCCATGGCTGTAATCTTTTTTCTCCCAACCGTAATTCTTCCAGTCAACAAACACTGTCAAAGCTTTGACAAAAAATACTACTTAAGAGTAAAAGGGTGATATTGATATAGTTTTCTATAGCAGCTTTATCCCAGTTATCCCAATATGTGAAAATAAATTAAGATTTTAAGATTTTATTAGGATTGCTGTGGTCTGGTGTCGAGCATCAGCTTCTCTTCCTAGGGTCCACACTTAACATAAGGAAAAAAAGTAAGATCAGTGAAGACGTCAAAACAAAACTTAAATAAAACCTTTTATAACAAACAAAAACATTATTTCTTCAAACATCTTAGCCAATTATATTTGTATTCACATGCACTATGCTTTATAGATTATCAGTACACATGTAGAAAAGTAATGCATGTATGTTAGGTAGGAGAGCAGGAAGCAGGACCCAAATGCAGGATGTGGCAAAAAAAGGATATTTAATAATAAAAGAAAACAGACTTACAACATCTCAAACCAAAACGAACAGAAGACGCCGACCAGGGAACATATCAGGAGCAGACATCACAGTACAGACTGGGGAAAAACAACAGACGATCTGACACAGACAAAGGGAAGCACAGAGACTAAATACACACACGGTGGGCAGGGCAAATTGAACATAGGTGAGACACATTAGGAACAGGTGCAGACAATCACAGGGGCAGGAGATACAGGAAAACAAAGTGAACAGACACGAGCCAGGGAAACAGGAAGTACAAAAACTAATACAAAATAAAACAGGAAATACAAAACACAGAATCATGACAGTGGCAGGAGACACGAGGAAAAACAAAGTGAACAGACACGAGCCACGGAAACAGGAAGTACAAAAACTAATTCAAAATAAAACAGGAAATACAAAACACGAGAACATGACAGAACCCCCCTCTCAAGGACCGAATTCCAAAGAGTCCAAAAAAAAAATAAAAAAATACACAGAGCAGGGTGGGTGGAAGGGGGCCAGGACGGATCCGAAAAAAAATGTCACAGGGGAACTGGACAGGGGTCTTGTTGGGGGGTTTCAGCAGGCGTAGGAGCTCTTGGGGACACCCCAGACCTGGTAGGCAGGCATAACAGTTCTGGGGGACGGCCAGGAGGCTGGGTAGGAAGGCATGACAGCTCTGGGGGACGGCCAGGACGGCTAGGAGACTGAAACCGTCCTGGCCGTGGCAGGACTGTAAAAACCACGTCCAATCAGAAGGTTTTGTCCAAAGAAAATGATTGGATAAACCTGCTTTCTCCCTGCCTGCGCGCACTCCGCTCGTTCGCTACACAGTGGGGCGTGTGACCAGTCTCCAACAATGCAAACAAATGCAGCAGAGGCTACAGAGCTACAGGAAGTACAAAAACTAATTCAAAATAAAACAGGTAATACAAAACACGGAATCATGACAGTGGCAGGAGACACGAGGAAAAACAAAGTGAACAGACACAAGCCAGGGAAACAGGAAGTACAAAAACTAATTCAAAATAAAACAGGAAATACAAAACACGAGAACATGACAATATATATATATATATCCCAATAGATATTTGTTGAGGTCAGTATGTTACTGTTCAAACCATCCTATATCTTTATACAGTATTTTGTCCTCCAACTCATATGACCAACTATGTAGTATGTGGTAAAAATTACCAAATCGAACACTTCCCTAAAATAGCGCCTCTACCAGTGACGGGAGGTACACAACAAATACATTTCACCTCAGAGCATCTTGGGCCTTTATTTGCTTTACCATCGCATGGTTGATGAGCTGGTGAAGGTAAGGGTGATGGTTAGGGTGTAATGGCAGACAATCAGCTAGATGACTTAACAGAATATAATCAAATCCATTTAAAAACACAAACTTGACGGCCAGGTCCAGTGCTGACCTCTAGAGGCTGTGTACATAACTACCGCTAGAGGTCTGCGGTCTTTAAAAGGACCACATACTAAGTAATATGCTGCTTCAAAAACCTTTTGAACGAACATCGAACATAAACAGGAATTGTTAGTAAGGGGTGGGAATTTTTGGTTGTCTCACGATTCAATTCGATTCCGATTCCGATTCTTGGGGTCGCGATGTGATTCCGAATCGATTTCCGATTCAAACGATTAACTTTTCAAGATCAATTTTTGATTTAGTACATGCTTCAGGATCTACTCTAGTCCTCTGTTAGCTAATAACTATTTACTTTGAAAAATCTGACTCTGAAACAGTCCTGGCCGTGGCATGACTGTAAAAACCACGTCCAATCAGAGGATTTTGTCCAAAGAAAATGATTGGATAAACCTGCTTTCTCCCTGCCTGCGCGCACTCCGCTCGTTTGCTACACAGTGGGGCGTGTGACCAGTCTCCAACAACGCAAACAAATGCAGCAGAGGCTACAGAGCTACAGGTACAGCTAGCAGACAAGTTGCTACGTTGAACTAAAGAAGAAAACAGTTGCAGAAAGGCAGAGAAAGTGCCTACAACAGCTTCCGGTCGCAACAGAAATACAGCATCTGACACAGCTACAAACAAAAAGAGGTTGATACTACAAGGAGTAAACAGAGTAAACATCGGTTTTGCTCTTCAACGCTGACATCAATTCCGGGAGGAGAAGAGGTGAAAGGTAATTATCTGCTTTGTTTTGGGTGAAAGCGGTTAATGTTCTTTAAGTGTTTAACCAACATAACTGTTAGATAGCTTGTGTGTGTATTAGCCAACAGCAAGTTAGCTTCGCTCTAGGACATTAGGTAAGTTAGCTAATGCTACTGTTGGTCCTTGATCCCGCCCGTCATCCGGACCGTAGTCGGGGAGCAGGGAGATACTCTCGCCAGGGCCGAAGCAGCCTGCTCCGGGATCAACCCCTTTACTTTTCTCTCAGCGTGGTGAATAGACACACAGAGGCTTTTTTTATGTGGGACAGAGCATTGCTGCATTATTGTTGAACTGACATAGACTGGACATTCCCCGCAGATCTCCTACACACATGCACCGCGCTTCCAGCCACTCCTCTCTCTCTCTCTCTCTCGTCACTCTCGCTCCACCCACGTACACACACACACACACACACACACACACACACACACACACACTGCGCACAAACTCCACGCACTGCCCTATTCACAACGGGCATTACGCCACTCACACAACACTACAATGGCAATTACCACATAATTCCACTCAAGCATAGCAACATACACATGGATATAGATACAGTTTCCGTTTGCAATGAGTCCAGTTGAGGGGGGTCAGTATAACCAGTAGATTTCCAGTACATTTCAAGGGTGGTTGCTGACAAAGTGCAGCTTTTCATTGCAAACACGTAGTAGTCCATTTGTTGAGTGTGCACACATCATAGTAGAGCAAAAAGGAAACCTGAAAAGGAATTAATAACACCCATTATACAGGCTATGATTTATCATAAACTTTGACCTAAATGTCTAGGCACAGTAAATCAAACATCCTCCATTCACTCTAAATTTCACATTTAACTGAAAAATGTAGCAAATGCAGTTTTTGATCACAGTCTTATGTCAATCATACCACTACTACTCAAGTTTCGCCATTTTCTTACTTTTTAAATGAACATTAAGCGAAATTTAGCTCGGACAGTGAAAATAGTACAAAAAATTAACCCACATTTCTTTTATATATAAACTTTAAGTGGAACTTAATGTGACCAGTACAAAAGAGTGTAAACAATTAACTCCTTTTTTTTTTTTTTTAAACCATTTCCTTTGAACAGTCCATAAAGTGTCACACTTGTCGAGTCACCCACTCACCAAACCGGGCCGGCGGTTTCCGTGTCCGGCTCGACTTTCGAGAGCAATGGCTCTGATGCGGTTGCTCCGCTACACTACCCCCACTATCCCGGAGGCCCCCAGGAGAACGAGAGGTGGAGATGTGTGAAGAATCAGCAACAGGAATGTCATTTGCTGGATCAGATGGGATGAAACCTTGTAGGGTGGTATTAAACCTTTCGACTTGGCCATCTGACTGCGGTCGAGTGGTGTGGTGTGGTGTGTGTCTTGTCTATACCGAATAGATTGCACAACATGTCTTCGTGGCTGGGTTGTGTCGGGAGACTGTTACCAATGAGGGGTGCTCACTGCTGGCCTCCATCCATGAATTAATGGGTGCAATGTCGGGATCGTTTGTCTGAGCCTGTTGTAACTTGTCCAGAGACCAGCCACTAAACAGGTCAGCTTTATAGGTCTGGGTTTGGTAGAATCTCTCAGGGGGCTTAACATTGTCCACATCAGCAGGCAAACATTTCATCTACCCCCACTAGACTCACTGCCGCGGGAGCTGAGTATCCTCCCACCCTCACTGGACGCAGCATCACCTGGATAATGTCGGAGTCCACTCGCACCGCACTGCCTGGTGACTGATGTTCACTTGGTACAGGGAGGGGTCGGGCAGCTTACATGGACAGAACTGGCGGCAGGGCCACCTGGAAAGGCTGTGAGCATTACTGTGTAACTGCCCTTTCGAGCCACCTGGCAAGTTGTCCCTCAGGTTCCTTCATTCTCGTCAACCACCGGAGGCTGCTGTGGTGAGTGCGCACAGTGAAAGGACGCCCCAGGAGATACTGCCGAAAATGGGACATAAATTCCACCACAGCCAGCAGTTCTTGCCGTGTGGTGCAGTAATTCTGTTTAGTTTTGGACAATATCGACTCCCGTAGGCCAGCACCCTCTCCTCGCCCTGCTGAACTTGCGAGAGGATGGCGCCAATGCCAACGTTGCTTGCGTCAGTGTCCAGAATCATGTCGCCAAGGTTGAGTGGGTGACCCAGGACTGGGGCTGTGGTGAGAAGGCGCTTGAGTTCATCAAAAGCTGCCTGACATTCCTGAGTCCACTGGAACCGGGCATTTTTCTAAGTCAGTGCATGACGGGGCTCAGCTACAGAACCAAAGTCCTTTACAATCCTCCGATAATATGAAACAAGACCGATGAAGCGGCAGAACTCTTGGAGTGATGTCGGGTTTGGCCATTCCTGCACTTTCTGGACTTTGCTGGGATTGGTGGCCACACTGTTTTCCGAGACAATGTGACCCAGGTAGGTCACTTGATGGAGGTAGAGGCAGCACTTTGCAGGTTTCAGTTTTAGATTTGCATGGTGGAGTCGGCTGAAAACCCGATCCAGAAACATCCCTGCCCAGCACGATGATGTCGTCCAAATATACCAGGCAGGTATCCCATTGCATGCCGGCCAAGACGCGTTCCATCAGCCTCTGGAATGTCGCCCATTGTCTGGACCGTAATCGGGGAGCAGGGAGATAGTCTCACCAGGGCTAAAGCAGCCGGCTCCGGGACCAACCACTTTACTTTTCCCTCACACAGCGTGGTGAATAGACATACAGAGCCTTTTTTTATGTGGGACTTGAGCATTGCTGCATTTATTGTGGAACTGACAGACTGGACATTCCAGGTGAGTCAGATTATGATACTGTAGGTTGAGCATGAAGTGCTAACATACTTGTGTGCAAAAGTTACTTTAAAATCCATATGGGAATGTTGTAAAGAGATTCCAAAGTGTATACATTTATGCGAGGTGGGTTGTTGTTGTTGTTGTTGTTTTTTTTTACAGATTCTGAACCTCAGAACTACCTATGATCTACAATATTTATTTAAACAAAGTCATATCACATCCATATGAAAGTGTAGCTGGTCCGCCAACAATAACAAATCACTAAAACAATTATCCTTGGCTACCACAAAGGGTGACATAGAAAACTGTTTGTCACTTCAGATAATACGGCTGTAGTGTTGTTGATTTATTGTGATATTCTTTCTACAGTACCATTGACTAAGAGTGGACGACAGCACAGCCTGACCCGTCAGCCGACAGACCTGCTTTGACACAAAAGAGCTAGCAAACCCTGTGCAGAGACCATTTCTTCCTTTTTTGTACATGTGTTGTTTATGATGATATATATATATATATTTGCTATATAAGACGATTTTCCAAAAAAATAAACAGGTGTCATGACACATTGTATTCTCATTATTTGTGCAGCTTGTAAAGACGTAAATGTAATGGCTGGTTTGTTTATCCTGTGAGTATAAGGAAAAGGCTTTGAACATTTGAAAGATTTTTATTCAAACTATTTAGAGCAGGTTATGCAGAACATAAAGAAATAAAAAAACATTGGTAGTTCACAAAATACTCTGTGGCAGCCTGGACACACAGTAGTCATGAAATTGCCCACAGCACTTCGTTTCCATGTCTGTGGGCAGTTCTGGCAGACACAAGTAGGATGACCTGCAACGGGACAGCACGGTGGAGGAACATCTGCTGATGTCAGGTGTAGTAAGTGAAGCAGGCTTTTGTCACGTCACTGCTCCAAGCTTAGTCCTCAAATTCTGGCCCATGTTATGAGTCCTATACAAAATCCACCTTCATTGTGACTGAGAGTAACAGAAAAAAGGGCAGAAAGCTACGAAGTTGCTGCAGCTGTTTGGTCATCCCACAATATGGCTGAATTGCCGTGAAGTTTAAAAATAAAAACTCAAAACAAACTTTGGCTGTGTAGTAAAGCTAACCTTGCTTATGGTTTAGGTTTTGCTGCAGGAGCCTGTTGCTAGCTAGCCAGCAACAAGTTACTGCATCAGACCTCTATTTTAAGCCCACCAACAATAGCCATGTTTCATTGTTTACATTTATTAAGATAATGTCAGGTGTTTTCTTACTTGTGAATGAGCCTCGAAAAGTCGGTAAGCGATGTTGTGCTCTGCTCCAGGCTTCTTCCTCCGATGCAGTCAGGCAGCAGTGCGCTTTCACGTATTGTGGGGGGAGTGGCTTTGGACAGAGGTCTGAAGGAAGCTTATTTTAAACTAGCTTTTGTACATAAGTATGTTACCACTTCATGCTCAACCTACAATATCGTAGGCCGGCTCACTTGGTCCTCTGCTGACTTGCTTCTCTAGCCTCTGGGTGGTTGGGGGAGGGACACCTGACAGAACCCCATGTTGAGGGGGAATGTCTGGTCTCAGTGCTCTGGTCTGTGCAATCCCAGACATAGCAGACAACCTTCAGTGTGTATAACCTAACTTCTGTATGTAAAACTTGCCGTACCTGGTATAAGAGAAAGGAGGTCAAATGTTCATATTACCTTACATAAAACAGTACTTTGCATTTCCATGTAAAATGCCATCAACACACTAAATCTCCACCATGCATTTTGTTGTTATTACAAAAACAAAACAAAGTAGCTGTACGACATTTGCTCACAACCACAGTGATGACACACAGGCAGCGTAAGCTGTATCTAAATACAAGCTAACGTAGCGTTAGCTAAACTTACCTAGTGTCCTACAGCGAAGCTAACTTGGAGCTGGATAATACATACACAAGCTATCTAACAGTTATGTTGGTTACACAATTAACTGCTTTCACCCAAAACAAAGTAGATAATTGCCTTTCCCCCTCTTATTCTCCCTGAGTTGACGCCAGTGTTGAAGAGCCACACCGATGTTTACTTCTTGTAGTATCCAACCTCATTTTGCCGTCTCAGATACTGCCTTTCTGTTGCGACCGGAAGCTGTTGTAGGCACTTTCTCTGCTGTTCTGCAACTCTTTCATTCTTGAGTTTACTGTAGCAACTCATCTGCTAGCTGTAGCTCTGTGGCTGTAGCTATGTAGCTGTAGCTATGTAGCTGTAGCTCCTGCTACGTTTGTTTGCCTTGTAGAAGACTGGTCACGCGATTTTTTCAGACCGAACTTTGTGTTGTACATGGATTTTTCGTGGCATTCCTGCCACGGCCACAGATGAGCGATATTTTTCCTTTCAATGTCAGATAATTTATTCATCGCTATCAGTATGTTTTGCAAACCTTGCATATTGAATGAGTCATGTCCCGCTCTGTCTTCCTCGGGAGGTTGTAAAATCCAAAGTGTGCCCCAAACACTTGCCTTCATGACTGGATTTCTTGCTGCTCCATTTGGCATTTTAAAGAGTCAAACTAAGAGCTAGCGTTAGCAGTGACTGACTAGCCAGCAACGGTGTCTATGGAAGAAACAAAGCCCGCGGGAAAAAGAGTTTGTAAACATTTATTTGGAAGTTATGAATCAATTTAGAATCTAAGAAGATAAGAATCACAATTTTTACATGAATCAAATTTTTTTGCCCACCCCTTTATTTTTATAGCCCCTGATGAATTTTCACAATTCTGCAAAAACCCAACTACAGAGAAGAACATAGACTGAGAACAGCCACCAGTACTATGACCATTGACCACTCAAAGATAAAGTGAATAATGTTGACAATATCGTAACATAAGCACATGTCAAGGTCTGTGATATATTAGACGGTATGAGGACATTTGGGCCATACGCAACTTTGACGAGGGCCTAGTAGCAGTGGGCACATGAATGCTCTTCAGTGAAGCACCGCCACAAAACTCCAAGTTAGAGATCTTATGTTAATGTGAGAAATTGGTTCATTAGTGGCTCACAACAGTCTTGGTAATTAACGGAAAACACTGGCATTTCCAGCTGCGATGAATCTCCAGACTTTTATCATCACCGCAAGTGCGTCCCTGCAAACTAGGCACACAGGCTTTTCTTTTACTTCAAAATGATTGTAAATTATTGTTTTATAATTCCACTTCTACTTTTCTTTCCTTGAAAGTCACCATGATGCTTGACAGCAATAACAAGTAACTGCTTCTTATGTGCTGTGTTCCCCCTGACTGTGACTTGAAGGGCAAACAGTTGGAGAGGAGTATTATTTGCTGTCTCAGTGTACACTCCAGGGTTTCCCCTACTGTTATAACACTGGAGTGTAGCGCCAACACCTGAACTGAATTAACAGGAAAAAAAATCTGGTGAGAGATAATGGCATATTGGTCCTAATGTAAAAAAGTGGGTTGTGTCTTATCACAGGACATTCAAATGTTCACATTCATTAAAACAGAGAGTGTCAGTGTTACATTATGGGTGGTTTGTTGCCTTATTATGTTGCAGTCTGACAGTCAGAAAAATGTTGACCATCAGAGAAAGTAATTAGGTGATGGGTATGAGAGTGACAGATTAACTGCCTTGCTGCAGTAACTCAGTCAGCTGACTAGTGGCTGTCAACAGAGGTCCAACCAAACAAAGATTTTCGAAAGCAGCCAAACACTGTTACATTGTAGGATGGTAATTGGAAGATGATAAAATTTAAGTTCTATCTACTCACAAAGAGTCTTGTTATTCAATTGTTATTTTGTATGGCACACAGTGTTATCAATTTAAAACAGGACGTACTGTAGCCCTCAATTCCCTCAGCAGTTTTGCTCTGCCTCTTGCTAATATCCCTGTGAGTGCCCTGTGAAAAACAACAACTTGTGTTGTGTTTTTATAAATATTGTAATGATAATGGTCCAAAATATTGTGAGGATCCAGACTACTGGTGGCGTAATGGTGTTGAGAATGTTTTCGTGGCACATTTTGGGTCCCTGATTACCAATCAATCCTGGTTTAAATGCCTCAGCCTATCTGAGGATTGTTGCTGACCATGTGCATCCCTTTATCGCCGCAATTTACCATCTTCTAATGGCTACTTCCAGCATGATAATGCAAGATATCACAAAGCAACAGTCGTCTCAAAGTGGTTTCAGGAACATGGCAGTGAGTTAAGTGCACTTCAGTAGCCTCCCCACGTCCCCAGTCTGAATGCAAAAGAAAACCTTTGGGATTCGGTAGAATAGGAGTTTTGCAACTTTAGCGTGCATCTGAAAAATTAAGAATTGTTTAGAAAGGTAGATCACACTTCCTGAAAGGGCTTGAGCTAAAGACTTGGGTGTAGAACAGTGGCTAAAATTATTGTTAATGAGGGTCTTCACAAGTATGCAGCTAAATGCGTGTGTGTCTGAGGTTGCAGCACACAGGAGCAGACAACCAGGACACACACACACACACACAAACAGCACCTCCATCACCCTTTTCCCTCGCTCGCTCTCTCTTCTCTCACCGTCTCTCGCTCTCTGTCAGGGGATTTCTACATGCTTGAGTTCACAGGATGACAGCCACTCTCGACCGAGCTGAGTCTCCGACAGCCCACCACACAATGCTGCTCACACCACACACCCGCACAGATACAGTATATACAGTACATACCCACATACACGAGTGCATTACAACAATATTTCCATACCACCTCCCACCGGTGCTCCAGTATGTGGGTAAGATAGGGCTTTTGTTGAAGATGATTACTTGCCCACATACTCCAAGTACAAGGTTGTCTAAAACCTCTCAACAGCCAGTGGACTCGCACCACATTGCTTTTTAATTTGACAAATAAGCTTAACGCCAGTGTTTCATAGCCCAACGCCTGCCCAAACACTGTCAGTAGCTTCACCAAAAAGAAATTAGGCTCTTTTTCTCTCTCTCTCTCTCTCTTATAGGTTATGCCCTCCAGCCTCAAAGTTTTATTTCCAATTACTGTATCAGTTCTACATTTACTCCACTGCTTCCAATTAGCAACTCTGGCTCTGGTTTGCATGTGCCAAAATAACTCATTTGTGATGTGGATTGAAAGGAGGCACACACACACACACACACACACACACACACCCATACTGACTCTGTTTGCGTGTGTGTTGTCCCCCTCCAGCCAGTAACAGCAGGGTGGTGTCCTGTGCGGCAGTATGGCGGATGCCCACTGACTGGGAGACAGCTAGCCACGAGTCCCCTGATGACACCGCCCACAACCCTCAAACCTTGGAGTTGCTCTGTCACCTAGACGACAGCGCCCATGGCAACGCTGCCTGGTAGGTGTCGCTGAGGAACGATGGCATTTGGGCAAACAACTCTAAGAGTCACAGTACAAGTGATGCAAGTGTTATTAATGTTTTGATCGAAATTTGGTTGCAGTGTTTGGGATATTACTGATCAAATGGTGAGCAAACAGACACCTGGGACACTTGGAAAGGCCATCCTGTATGTGAAGCAATGTTTTCATTTTGGTGATATATGGCTGAACTATCATCAATGACATCATTCATTAGATCAGTTTTTGTTACTTTGTATAATCGATTTTTCTAAATTGAACTGCAGTACATCAATGTAGTCAAGTCATGTGTGGTTGTCATTGTCAAAATATACAGTTTATATTGAAAGTTTGAAAAAATAACTCAGAATTCAAGTGCAACTCTCCATTTTTTTAGCTGCATCTAATGGTCTTCATCGGTGGAATTTGTTTTTAGAGTTTAAAGGGAAATAAGCTCACCGGTTGACTTTGTTACCTTAACATCACCTAACTTAACCTTTCATTACTGTTACCATCACCCCTCACTCTGGATATATCTTCTCAATATGAGTAATTTTTTTTTGGGCTCACACTATTGACTGGCCCTAATCTCAGATTGTAGTCAAGGCCTGGTCTTCTTCTCCTACAGTCTGAGCTCCTGCATGTGCACATGGCATTGCAACAATTCACTAAGTACGAGAATGAAAATCAATGGTCGTTCCCCTTTTTGTCCACTGTTCATCAACTGCCTCATGATTGCTATCAATTTTAGGGAGACTAGATCTTTCAGGTAGGGAGGGGGCATTGCCATGGATGCACTGATAGGTGAGTAGGGACATTTTGTAATCAATCCTGAAAGAGACAGGA
Organism: Scophthalmus maximus; assembly: GCF_022379125.1. Lineage (NCBI taxonomy): Eukaryota > Metazoa > Chordata > Actinopteri > Pleuronectiformes > Scophthalmidae > Scophthalmus > Scophthalmus maximus. The sequence goes on along the minus strand of NC_061529.1, from coordinate 19,478,129 downwards.
AGCCAGTGGAGTGAGTGAAGGATGGGTGTGATGTGGTCATATTTTCGTATCCTCATCAGGATCCTAGCAGCGCTGTTTTTGACGTATTGAAGCTTTTGAATGCTCTTGCCTTGAGTCCCAATGAGGAGAGCGTTGAAGTAGTCCAGCCTTGAGGAGACAAAGGCGTGGACAAGGTTTTCGGCCTCTGACAGACAGTGTGGGACAGAGTTTGGAAATGTTCCTGAGGTGATAGAAGGAGGTCTTGCACAGATGTTTAATGTGGGTGTCAAATGTAAGATGAGGGTCAAATCTTACACCCAGGTTGGTGACTGTTGATGACAGGGGTATATTTTGACCAGAGAATTGGGTTATTGGGGATGACTGGACCTGGTGTGGTGTGCCAACTAAAATAGCTTCTGTTTTGGAACTATTTAGCTGTAGGAAGTTTTCTGTCATCCACTCCTTTATCTCCGCAAGGCAGGAGCTCAGTGATGATGATGACCATGACAGTGAGGCTGCAGATGAGATAGATACTGTAGCAGGTGTCTGCGAGGGAGAGATAAATATGTAGAGGGAGTGAGGACAATGGAAAGAGAAAAGGTGGAAGCTAACAAAGCCGTGTGGGTGGGGGGTGAGGAGTGCGCAACTTGGTGTGTGTTTTGTGCTGTTGTGTGTCAAAACTGGAGGACTTTGTGTCTGTGGGGGTTGCTGTATTCATGTGTACGGTGTGTGTGTGTGTGTGTGTGTGTGTGTGTGTGTGTGTGTGTGTGTGTGTGTGTGTGTGTGTGTGTGTGTGTGTGTGTGTGTGTGTGTGTGTGTGTGTGTGTGTGTGTGTGTGTGTGTGTGTGTGTAGCATCTAGCCTATACTGTGGCTTCCATAGATGGATGGCTGTGGTCTGCTGCATACTAGGGATGGGTATCGTTAAGATTTTAACAATACTACTACTTTTACAGATGAAATTTTCTTATTTTCTTGTACCTTATAATGTTTTGAAGAAATAACAGTTAATGTCATGAATCAAATAGATTTTTAAAAACTTGTTAACAGCCATGTTTAACAATTCACTATATATTTATATATATATATATATTTATTACTCACAATTAGTAGCTTAATTACTGGATGTAAATGATTACTGTAAGTGTTTCTGAACGTCAGTTTGCATGTTTTCATCATTTCAGACAGAATTCATGTACGCATAGATAAACAGTCAGCTGGTTAACAGTTATTACTACCGTGTTTTTATAATTTAATTAACTCTGTGTGGGCTCTTGCTATCATAGTATACTACTATCATAACTTAACATACCTGATGTGGATGGGGAAACAGGAGTGTTGCGAGCTAGGCTATCAAAAACGGTGCATTTATCGGTCTGAATATTATGCACTTTTAGATGTTTTGAGAGGTTGCTTGTGTTACCCCCTTTACATGTAAACATTTTGTTGCACACTTTGGACTTCTTGGTTCTCTCCGCCATTGTCTCTATCAGAGCCTATCGATACTATGGTCTTTCAAAATCTTGCCCCGGAAATTTAGAACCGGGTTACGGTACCCATCCCTACTGCCCACCTTTTCCATCTCATCTCTCTGACACACTAAGATGCAATCTGCCAGTATTATCTGTGTGTGTGTGTGTGTGTGTGTGTGTGTGTGTGTGTGTGTGTGTGTGCGTGCGCGCAAGTGTGTGTGTAAGTGTGTGTGTGTGTGTGTGTGTGTGTGTGTGTGTGTGAGAGAGGGAGATCAGGCAGTAAAGAGATTGGAGTTTGAATTTTCATGAGGCTTTTGTCTTTCTGTCTGTTTGTGTTTGTTCACCTGTTTGTGTATGTTTGTGTCTGCCCATGTGTAGCCCGCCTTCTTCATGGGTGTGTTTTTAAGTTGCTCGTGTCCCATCACTCCCACTATCAATAACACTTTCTACTTCCTCCAAATCCCCTCATTGTTTGGGTGGCCAGACATTTGAGCCCGTGCCCTGTTGTGAAGCGTGCACTGAATGGAAATATCGGCAGAATAAACCCAACAAAATGGGGCTAAACAGAGCCCAGGAAAAAACATTTGGCTGTTTTTTCTTATTCTTCTTGACTGGGTTTCGATTGGGAGCCTTGTACCGGTCGAGCAAATCAATTCCCGTGGAGCCATTTGAGCCAATCAGAGCCCTGGGAGGGAATGATAAAGCGCAAAAGGCAACAAGGCTGATTTTCTAAAGTGGGGTGTGACAGGAGGGGGTAGGGGGTGTTTGTGAGTGTGATTTTGTGTGTCTCTGCACACACATGAATGCAATCATGTGCAGCATGTGTGATCGTTGCAAGTGAAAGGCTTTTAGTATTTCCAGTGTTTCACTCAAAAGTCTGGCTGCATATAAAGTAGGTCTCTTAAATCATACAGAGCAATAATGTCTCTTCTTTTTGTCAGCGTATGTTTCTACTCTTTCAAAAGTGTATTTATGAGTGTGAGGGCCAAATTCATGTTGAGCACTAAGTGCAATTTTCATTGTGTGGCTCCCCCCTTTCCCTATCAGTGTGTGTGTGTGTGTGTGTGTGTGTGTGTGTGTGTGTGTGTGTGTGTGTGTGTGTGTGTGTGTGTGTGTGTGTGTGTGTGTGTGTGTGTGTGTGTGTGTGTGTGTGTGTGTGTGTGTGTGTGTGTGTGTGTGTGTGTGTGTGTGTGGGCTATTAGTCAGGTGTTGCACTGCAGTTTGCGGGCCTGGTGGGGGGGTTTTTCCCCCAGGGCTGTAAAAAAAAAAGTGAATTCATGCGAGTGGTGCTGCATTAAAGGAAAATTCCAATTTGATAAATCTACTACCTATATATATAGTTATGTCCCATCATTTCTATCTGTAACAGTGCAATTAGAGTTGAGATTTCATAGTATTTTATATGAAACCCAACCTAGTAATGAAACAATTTTTCCAGCACACATCAGAATACCTTGGATTTCTTATCTCATCTTATTTAGTTTAGCTTCCAACATTTGCCAGGAACTTAAGCTGTAAGTAACTGAAATGGAACAATCTCACTCACTGATGCTGACAAATGAAATCCATATGTTCCCAAATGAAGTGTATTTTTAATTTTTCCAGATGAACTGAAGGATTAATTGTTTCTTTAAAGGCTTAGTAATCTGGTACGTCTTAAAAAGTTATCAGACAAGCATGACATTTGACACTAATATAACTAATATATAACCTACAGTAACTATCACCCCTAAACAATGGACCTTCTGCTGTGCTGAATGGCTGTAGGGCTTCATTACATATTTTATCACAGCTCAGTGCCACTCATTAGTCCTGTCCTGATTCATTTTACCTTAAGCTGTGAGGGAAAACAGTGTTTGCTCCTCATTGGGGAGCGGTGCTTCGGCAGCAGAAGCATTAGAATCTTAAAGGGGCAGCAAGCAATTTTGGAGAAAGCTTGTTTCTTTTTTTGTTGTTGTTATGATTTTACTGATCTGGCAGGCCTGCAAACCAAAAAGTGGCGCAACCCCCATGCACGTCTCTTAAGGTGTTGATGAGTGATGTTTACAAACTGCACTCTCATTGTTGTGATCTGTGCACCATCTTTTTAATTTTTCGATTTACACAGTATGGGCTGCACCGAAAACCCAGATTATTTTTTCGGCACACACACCATAGTCACAGCTAACGGACGGTGAGGAAATATTCGCTGTGTGTTACTTTAGAATCGCTTACTGCCCCTGTAAGTCAAAGTAACACACAGAAAATAATATGAATTCTGATTTATCATTCAGCAAATAGCAATAAATATTTTGATGTTTGATAAATCACTGTTAACATGTTGGGCAGTGTTGGCATTTGTCCTGAAAATGTTGCATTTTAATGTTGCAAAGTTGTCGACTTTGGAGCGTTTAAATGTCACCATGTCTTTTTTACTACATCGTTGATGTAAACAACTATTGGTTGTAGTGTCAGGCAAATTACTGAAAATTAGTTGCAGTTTCTATATGCTTCTTTCAAAAGTAACTAGGTTACTTTTAAAGATTGCTGCACGAAAAAAAAGTAATTACTGGGTGGGTGAGTTACTTTAAAATATTTTCTCTTAATAATTCACAAATGTTATTTTAGTGTCGTTGAGCCTTTCACAAATAATGTTATATATAAAGACTATGCTCATATCTACCAGATATGAACATTTGGTTGTTGGTTTTGTACTGTATATATGAGGGTCCAGGATTAAATTCATATGGCTGCAAAGCACAGGCAATTGGGTCACAAGCTGATGAGCGGGAGACATAAAGGGACAGAGAGAGAGAGAGAAGTGCTTCTGTGTCCCAAACGTAGATATATGGGGCTATAAAACCGCCATAGCTCTCCCCAGCAATATTTGCATACCATTCCAGTAGCCAGGGTTCAAGCTTGTTGCAGAGCTCAAGGTCAAATGCATATAACTTTAATAAGAGAGGAAGTCAGTATGAGATACTGTACACTTTACTGTCTCTCCTTCACCCTCCCTCTATTGCATGAATTAATTGAGAGTATAGGAGAGCATATGGTGTGTAAATCACAAAGGGTTGAGTATGTTTTAAGTGGTCCTATGGTGTGCCGCTGTAGGTGTGAGAGAAAGAGGAGTGCTATCTGACATCCTGCCTATAAGGTATACTGTATGTGCTGAGACTCTGTGATGCCCCAACAGGCAGTGTGCACTCATATTAATCAAAGTGTGTTGACACATAAATCTGTTCACTCTTACGCGTTATGGGGACTCAACTTCCATTTGGGGCCAAAAAGCTTGTCCTCTCAAGGTAAATCATTTCCTTTTAGTGCTGGTTTTGGTTTGGAATGCGGGTTGGGTTGAGACATGTACAGATTGTGGTTGGAGTAACATTTCTTTTTCAAGTTGTAAAAATCATAAAAGAATCCTCACATGCCTTATTTTAACTGGTCACTGTAATCTTTCCTCCTGTTCCTACTGGCCGTGAAGTGATCCTACTTTGGTGTATCTTCAGTGTGAGAAAAGGGGGACAAAATCCAGACTCATCATTTTGTGCAAAAACATTGTTTTGCTGGTGCTCATGTGAGGCCTTTAGACTGAATTTGCCAAAACAACTTGGTATCTTTTTGAATTTACAGTTGTTGTTTTTTTCAAAATGATGAAATGCTGGAGCCTGTTTCCTTAATGAGATGCAGAAAACACCCAGGTTTTTTCTTGGTTTAAGGAAAAAAACACACCAGTCATATACCTGGGGCTCAATGATGAATACTTTCAAAATCATAATCATGAATTGATATTTTTGGTTGCAAAAATCCACACTTTCACCTAGCTCTCATTCATAATTAATAAATGCCTCAACCGATTAAAGATGTCTCATTAAGCTTACTCAAGCTCAAAGAGAAAAAAGATCAATAGTGATGACTGTCAATTTCTCATTCAAAACAACATCTATCACCTTTCCATGTATTCAGCTGAAGCTAAACAATCTTAATTGTGTAAACTGGCCTACTTTGTAAATCTTTGTTGAATTCTGGTAAATACGCCCTCTGCATGCTTATGTATCTACTCTTTGCACTTGGCTGAAGAGGTTTCTTCTCAAAGGACACCATTACATTACATTCATTTAGCTTTTGTCCAAAGCGACTTACATTAAACCATGAAGATATTACCCAAAAGTGCAGCTTTAAGCTCATTTAGATTTTTTTTTGTTTTTGTGTTGTAATGTTAGATGTTTGTAATTGACAGGATATTTTCAGTAGTCAACAGTTGGAATGTCCCTCTTCTAAGTAAATCATATCTTATGAAAACAATTATTGGATAATAAGCTCCCATACAATGTCTTACTTGCAGTGAATTTAGCTTGATGAAGGTCTAACGATCACTGCACCAAATAATTTTTGGTCCACTTTTCCTTCGCAAATCTTATCATCATTTTAAAGTATCACCTTAAACACTCAGAATCAGACTATGAAGTATAGCTTTTCCTGTCAGTGAGATAGCCGAAGCTTTTAAGCGTGCAGTTGTGGACTATATTGTAAGGTCTTGTTCAGTCGGATGTTTTGCTACAGATTTTAACACTGAAGCTGTGAAAGAAACCAGGATACAAACATCCCCCACATCATATCGTGATACAGGACGATAGAACCCCGGTACCCCAACCAACTCCCCCAGCTGCAGCCCGTTGAGCTCTCATTATTTTACTGATGTGACAAAACTCATTTTTCATTTCACATCTAACACTACTACACAAGTAAATTACTGAATTATTATTCTATTTTAGACAGCTGTATATTTAGTTCATTTTTCTTCCAGCTTCCTGTATGACATGATCATTTTGGTCCAATCACGATCAAGTGATCAGTGCAGTACAATTTTGGCTCGTTTCATTAGCTCCAGATGGATATTACCTTTGAAATTGCTGACACCGAGGCCACCTTTAAGCCAGCAGTGATGCAACATTTTGGTTGAAAAAACTAAAATAACAAGGTATGAACTGAACCATGGATTTGATAATTCTTAAACCCCTAACATACACATATAGTGCAACTACTTACTTACTTACTAAAAATATTGACAGAGCTGAATGCTTTTCTGCTTAACATTGACTGTGTAGTTATCAGGAAGTGAATGTTTCACTGCCAGTATGAACACACAAACTTATTACAGTGACCAGTAATTCTTTTAACATATGTGAGTATTGTATTAAGATTAAAAAACAAAACAATTCAAACTAATCCCTAAGTCTTGTTGGTGTGTGTAGCTGTACACCCCATGTCCCTGACTTCCTGCTCTTCAGGAGGACAGTAAAAACTGTCCCTCAGCAGCCAATAATTTACAACCCCTATAAACACAGATCCTCTGCCTCCCTCCTTCACCTTCTATCTCTCTCCCAACACCACCTTTCTCATGGGACTATGCATATTTTAATCTTGGATTAAATTCAAAAGCAGACTTCTCCCGACGAAATTCTTCCTTCCTGTCATTTCTTTTATCTCTTGCGAGCACTCTCACCTCCTCTATCAAGCACCCTCTCAGACACACTGGCATTGTTGTTGCCACTTCAAATTGACAAATGAGTCCAAGTAAATGGGGTTGTCTAATTGATGAAGTCTTTAAATGAATAGCGTAATTTGGCAAACCTCAGATGCCAGCTGCTTTGGTGCTGTGATGGGCTCAGACATCCAGACCGTCAGCCAGACCAAATCTAACCTCCCAGACATTTTACATCCTTTAACCCAGATTAGACACATATATTTTTTGAGTCACACTCATCAAAACCTGAACAAGTATATAGCAGCTCTTCCAGGCCAAGGTTATGATGATCTTTGTTGCCAGGTCTCTGAAGGCACTGACATGTTGCTTTTAAAGTCAACAGAGCTCAGATTTAAAAGCACTGCCTTCTCACTTGGGTTGTGTACTCTTTCTTATAACCTGCAGTGTGTCTTTGCCTACATTTAGCTGGAAAACCTATCCAAACTAAGGACAAACAAAAAAAGCATACAAGTGGTCCAATCAACGCCTAGGGAATTATGAAATTACAGTTTGAGCTCCAGCATGTCAGGTGTGGTTAGGTCCCTAAGGTTTGTGCTCAGAGTACATACTTTTGTTAGACCGAAGTGGAGAATCACAACTCAAAGAAGCTTGCAGTGCGGAATCAATACTAAAATAGTATATAGGGAGGAATCAAAGCTAAGTATGCAGTTAAATCTTCCACTTTTTTAACACCAGCGAGGCAACCCTGTGTCCCTCTGTTGCTTTTGAACACAAGATTGACAGAATTGGGCTGCTAGATTTGGCAGTACAAACTCACTTGAATGGTATCATCAATGTGTTGGCAAAGTAATGATGCTGTAGGCTGGAGCCCTATTTGTGAAAATCCAACCAGCTCTTGGCAATATCAAATTTTAGGATTCATTTTTATTTATATAGCAGCTGATCATAATACATTATCTCAAGGCGTAATACGCCATCACCGTACAGAGGATTTGCAAAAATAACTTTTTTCATATTTGCTGAAACTGTCACTATATCCTGGTAGTAGTATGTGATACAGATCATATGTGACAGAATCTAGTTCATCTGTCGACCCCTTCTGCCTTTGATGGCCTCTTCAAGAATCCTCTGCGCCCAAAGAAAAATCTCCAATGACAGCCAGGGGGTGTCTCTCCGCTCTGGCAATCAGCCGTCTACGCGTTGCACAGCGCTGCTGAACCTGTGTACACACTCAGTCGCTCTGTCAAGACCAAGCTCACGTCTAAGCAACTAGGAGCTAGCAGCAGAAGCGGAGTTAGTTTGAAAAGACCGTGGCAGAGAAAGCATAACCCAAGCATCGAAAAACCTTTACAGAACCTGTATATACGACAAAGACCACGAGCAAAAGCGAGCTAAAAACAAGGAAGCAGATCGAGCAGAGAGAAAACCTGTGTAAACGTTGGAGCGGCTCCACAGATGACAGAGCTGCGAGAAGTAAAGGATTCACAAACAATGCGTTCTGCTTGACCTGTAATTATCCCTGTTTCATGTAACATTCTATAGAAGCTAATGTGCTAGCTAACGCTACATACGTAAACAAGCTAATATCAACTGATTTATGGTAGCCTACGTTAAAAAACACAGAGAATGTTGTTTTCACAAAAAGGCACAGGTAATAATGTAAGGCAACGGTTGCTTAAAACGTCTTATATTCTAGAAATGTCGACAGTGGTCCGTGTACGCTTTTTACCGGTGGAAACGTGTTGTTGTTACGTACCTAGCCTGGCTTCGGTTGCCATGGTAGCCTGCGCGGGCATGTCGGGCTGTGAGGAGCTGTGGAGGCAGAACCGAAGTGCAGCAGAGGGGGAGGGAGCAGGAGTCATTTGAATTAAATTCTGAGACTAAGTCCACTCTCCTCAATCCTACCAACTGCAGCTTTAAGAGATGTGCTAGCGACAGTCGCTAGCGGCCATTGGTTTAAGCCTGCCTGGTAGTGCGTCCATCTCCCATGCCGGAGGACGGGATTACGAAGCCACTCCTGTTCCCCCCATTTTTTTTTTCACAATTGGCACCCTGGGTAGCACTGGTTGCTAAAAACAGTCAGTGAGCACAGGTTTTGTTTTGGGTGTTGTACATGCGAGATGATACAAAACGGGTTCCCTATTTCTGACAGCAAGACTTCAGGAAGCTACACACAGTCACAAATACTGGCTGTATTTGTTCACTGAGAGTGCACAAACTGGCATTTTTAAATTGTTTGTATTCCTCCATTAAACTAATGAGATACACTGTTAAAGGGATAGTTCAGTGATTTTGAAGTGGGGTTGTATGAGGTACATATGCATAGTTTATTTGTTACCTTATGAAGATGGTTATCAGCGCTGTCATTTAATGGAGTTTGGAGGAGAAGTGGAAGTAGCAAAAGTTAGTCCCACTGTTGCAGAGGGGACCACCGAAAAAAGTATTTTTCGCCACATTTTGAAATGCTTACCTAAAACAGAATCTGTTCAATTGTACGCTAAATAATGTATTTTTTTACTGCTTTAGTTTGCAGCCAGACTGCACTTTTTTTCAAGCGTACTTCGACCATGTATTACTACAATGACAGCCAAGTGATAGAGCGTATCACTTTATCACCTTACTTCGAATAGCTGATTTGCGAAATTATACGCAGATTTTCTGCACCGGCGCGAGTTGGTGTAGTAATACATGGCCTAAGTATGCTTGAAAGAAAGTGCAAAAATAAAGGTTCTAATAAGGCTACTTCAGAGATGTTAACAGGGTTAATTGGGACCTAGCCAGGCTAGCTATGGTAAGCTAGAAACAGGAAAAAAAAACAACAACTTTCATTTGCATCATATTTAGCTGTACTTTGTGTTTAGTGCAAATAAGTGAATGCTAGCACTTTCACAGGCTATGCTGAGATGGTGCACATGCTGAAGATATTAACTTATTAACATAAATAAATAGCATTGTCATTGAGGGCATATTAGCATGCACTGCTGTGTCTGAGTACAGCCTCACGGACCTGCGACCACGACTGTAAACTTTCAGGTTTTTTTGATAATTGTCAACAAATGAAAACATAAAAGCCAAAAACAAGGATCGTTTCTCACTAACAAGTATTGTGTGCGTGTGTGTGTGTGTGTTTATTTACAGTGTACTTTGGGAACCCATGGGGGACGGCAAGCGTGTGATTTCACTGGCTGATAACCACGCTCTGCTCTGGGACTTGCAGGAGAGCTCCACACAGGCAACGGTAAGGAACCAGGGACTGAACTTAGTTCCTGAATGATTGTTCTTAGTGCCAAAATAACATCCATGCTCAGAGTGAGTAATTTCAGATGGTTCAGGAACTATCAGAGTGGACTTTCGAGGGTTGAACATTGCGAGGCACAGGTTAATGGACTTTAATTTTATTGCTACTTCCCCAAAAAGCAAGATTAAGAGATGGAGAGTGCACACAAGCTGAAAGCAGAGAAAGAGAGAGCAATTGAAGGAGATAGATAAAACTTTACTTGAGTTGTTTCATTGAGGTTAATTAGCCAAATCTTCAGTTCTTCAGGTGCAGTGGTAGCACAGGAATGTGCAAAGGGGTTTCTGTAATTTCAAGTTCAGTTCTTATGGTTACATAGTTGCTGAAACTGTTTTGTTGAAAAGGGCTTCACAAAAGCCTCAACCCTTTTAGAAAGGCTTCCAACACATTTTTGGAACTCAGCTGCAGAGATTTGCTCGCAGTCATTGACCAAAGCTCAGGCACTGATGTTGGGCCATAAGAACCTGCCCTGCTATTGGTGTACCCGTTCATCCAAAAGGTGTTCGATGGGGTTGGGGTCAGGGTTCTGTACAGGAAGGTCGATTTCTTCATTGATTCATCTGTGGAATCAGTAAAGGGACAAACTGGTGCCTCTCAATGGTCTGAGAGACACACTGTTTTTTAAATACTGCAAAAATACACGATACACGACTTTTCAATTGCCTTCAAATAAAAGTATCACCTATAGCTGAATTGTCTGTAAGCTCATTTGGTCAGTTCCTCTGTAGATGTATTCTTCCTGATGAGAGGTGAAGAGGCTTTCCACTGTAAATTCCCAGTCTGTAGCCCGCCAGCTTTGCAATTAAAATGCCTATTATGTATTCAAAAACTCAAGATAAATGTGTGTGTCAGGTGTGTATGTGTGTGTGGAAGAAGTAGAGTAGATGTTGATGCATGTGTGTTCATGTGAACTCAGTAATCTGACCTTTTGAAAAAAAAATCTGCTTGCGGTTTGTTTAAGTGCAAGTTCCACACTTGCCTTGCTGTCAAACAGTCTCTCACACTCATCACATCAATCAAGATTAAAATCACAATGACAAGTTTTATTTCATGTGCTTTTATTTTCATGTGCTTATTATATATGTATATAATTATTGTATATATTAAGATTCCAAATCGAAGTTAGACCTTATCATTTAGATTTTATGTATACGTACTATACGCTATGCATTAATCGAATTCACTATGTGCTGGAAATTGCGGTTGGAGAAATTCCATTCTAGATATCAGGAGTCAAGTTTTGCAATAGTTACAATTTTACTAGTGCAATACTGGAAACCATAATAATGATTATTTAATTATTTAATTGATAGTTTCTCCAATGATTCGGATACAGTCATCAAATAGATTATTAGGAACTCCTGCACACCTGCTTGTTCGGGCAATTATCCAATCAGCAGTGCAATACATAAAATCCTGCTTCAGTGAATGTTCACATCAAACATCAGAATGATGAAAAAATTTGATCTCAGTGACTTTTGATTGTGGCATGATTGTTGGTGCCAGAGGATTTTTTTCACACAAAAAAGTCTCTACTGTTTTTATTCAGAAAAAGACAAAAACATCAAGTGAGCAGCAGTTCTGTGGACGGACACTTGTTGTTGAAGAGAGAGGTTAGAGCAGAATGGCCAGACTGGTTGGAGCTGACAGTGAGGCTACAGTAACTCACATTACCACACGTAACAACTCTGCTGAGCAAAAAAAGCACCTCATGAATGAACAACTTGTCAAAACTTAAGGTGCAGTGCTGCAACAGCAAACGCATATCAGGTTTCTCTCCTGTCAGCCAAGAACAGAAATCTGAGGCTGCAGTGTACACAGACTCACCAACAGTAGACGGGTCGAGACTTGAAAAACATGGCAGATCCATCAGATCTGCCATGTGCGTGCGTGCGTGCGTGCGTGCGTGCGTGCGTGCGTGCGTGCGTGCGTGCGTGCGTGCGTGCGTGCGTCTGTCCCGTGCAGTGATCGCTGTGTGAGCTTGACTTGGACCAGGAAGGATAGTGGGTTGTTGATCCCGTCCTTTGACACGCACAGTGGACAACACATAAATCCTCCACTGAGAGAGAAGGAGAGAGTTGGAAAGTAAAGAGTGGAAAGGAATATAATGAGAAAGGGAAGATGGAGGGAGGATAGAGACTGAGGGAGCAATGAAGGGCCCTGCTGATTGGAAAATAGGAGATTAGGAGGGAGTGGAAAAGGGGGGATATGGATAAGGAGAGTGACTGATGAGGAGAAAGGGAATGAAAGAGAGGAGAAAGAATTTGGCAGCCAAGTTCCTCCAATGCTGATGGGAATGCTAATCTCTTTCCCTCCCTCCCTCCTCCTCCCTCCTTTCATACCACATTCATCTCTCCCTGTGTCTGTCAGAGGGTGATGTGTTCATCTCAAGCCGTGTCCAGCTGAAGTTTGGACGTGTCTCTCTCAACGGTGTGTGTGTGTGTACCGTGTGTGTACCGTGTGGGTGTTTGCGTGAGATTGTGTATGCATATGTAAGAGAGAATCATTTGCATTAGCATGCAAGATTTCATTGTTTGAAGGTGGTGTGTGTGTGTGTGTGTGTGTGTGTGTGTGTGTGTGTGTGTGTGTGTGTGTGTGTGTGTGTGTGTGTGTGTGTGTGTGTGTGTGTGTGTGTGTGTGTGTGTGTGTGTGTGTGTGTGTGTGTGTGTGTGTGTGTGTGTGTGTGTGTGTGTGTGCGTAAACAAAGCTCATCAATTAGATTCGCTGGTGGAACATTTCTACTGGCTCAGGGCACACCCACATGCACTCCTGCACATCTGCTCATACATATATACACACTCTCTCTCTTTCTCTCTCTCTCTCTCTCTCTCTCTTCCTCTCTCTATTCCTCTCTCTCTTCCAGAGTCTGGATAAATGCTTGGTGATTTGAGAGATAGCTTTGCATTAGTGCCGCTTGTGTCCTGAATGAATGCTTCCCCTAGTGTGGTATGTGCTGCCTTGTTAGGGCCCCTAATTTGTTTTGTGCACTAATAAAGCTGGGAAGCGGGGATGCACGGAGCTCAGGCTTTTCTGTTGTACCACTATAGTGTAGCCGCAGAGTGGTGGACTCCTGCTCCAGACCTCCCATGGCTGACGGAGCTCGCTGAGCTTCTTTTCTGTCTAGGGAACGTAAGGGAGTTTTATCTTGTGTCTGAAGAATTCAGGGACTATCACAATACTTTGTACACTGGTCACATTGCAGGCAGCCTTGTTACATTATTTTTCAATATTGTCCTTAACATTGTCTATTCTTTTTTCTCTTGTTCTATGCCAACTATGTATATGTCAAGAAGCTTTCTTTTCCTGAAAAGATTGAAATATTTTATATATAGTCTAAATATTGAACACTCAATGTGATCTCAAGAGTAAAACAGTGCATAAATTTATCCAATCAAATGTGATTTGGGGGCGACCACCATGTATAAGATTTGAATAGAACTGCTCATGGAAACACTATACTTTTTTCAAGAAACTTAATACGATTATCATGTCATGGCTGACAGGTTGTCCATCTGATCGAATCAGTAAAGATGTCAATACCAATCCAGAGGATAATATTCAAACAGCTTCTCCTCTTCCCACTAGTCATGTGGTTAAGTCTCACTCACTTAAAACCAATGCTCTTAAAAAATTTGGGGTAGTTAACATACAGTTAAAAACAAGAATATCAGTGTTCTCAAGATGCTGCAACTGCCATGTCACTTTGTCCCGAACATTAGGAGTTTCAACATGTCTATTAACTGATTTAGTAACCCCAACATTTAAAGTGTGATGAAAAATAAATGTCATCTTTATTAACTGTGGAAAAGGCAAAAAAATGATGGAGGTACTTTGATTTAATCATGAACACTCGTGGAAAAGTCATGGAATTTTACATCAAGGCCACATTGGAAACACTGCTTCTCTCCCCGTCTTATTCTATCGATTCCCTCATCCTCCGCCACCGTTCTTTGGCTCCTTTCTTACGACTTTTGCTCTTTTCTCTTTTCTATGTTCTCCTTCCTTTTATCCTCTCTGTTATTCTTTCCCAGCCTTCCTCCCTCCCTCCCTCCTTTCTGCTCTGCTGGCCTGTCTCTCTCCTGCTCACTCTCCCTCTATCTTCTCTAGCTGAAATAATGAGAGTGTACCAGGGAGCTGTGCGGTGACGGGGCGATCGATGATCCCTGCACCGACAGGCAGAGATGGGGGGGGAGAAAGATCAGGATAAAAACCCATAGATAGTCACCGAGCAGAGAAAAATGAAGCAGTCAGACGCTGCTTTTTTGAATTCTTAGATGCATCATAATTTAAGGAAAGATAATCATTTCCACAGCCAGCCTGATGAATTAAATTAGATTCCAACTTTAAAGTAGCCAGATGAAATGATAGGCTTTATATAAGTTCATGAAGTGTGTTGACTTTGATTAATTTCACTTCCTTTGTTGCGCTGTGAAATATATGTAGCAGGTTAGATGAATATCCGATGATAAGCATATGAATTTGGTTATCCTTGCCTGGGACCCAGACAAATTCCGGGAGCTCATTTCATATGATCTGCCAGAATATGGTCTGGATCCTCTTCATTGGAAAGTCATTTCCCACCGGCAGAAATCTTGTCCGTCCAATCACAACAGATTATCTGATCATGGGCAGGGTTTATACCATGACGCGGAGAGAAACGACTTTTGTGAACAACCAAGATGGCTGCCGCTGATGAACCAGCATGACTGCGCCTTCACACACTTAGGGTGAAGGAGCCGGTCGCTGAAGGAGCTGTTCAGTGCAGAGACAGTGTCCCGCATGGGGTGGGAGTCACTGTCCATCACCGATGATAGCTTTGCTACCCTCCTCCTCTCTCCCACCACCTGCACTGTGTCCAAAGGGGAATCTTAGGACAGAGCTGGCCTTCCTGATCAGTCTGTCTAGTCTCCTCCTGTCAGCTGTTGGCATGCTGCTGCTCCAGCAGACCAATCCATAGAAAATGGCTGATGCCACCAGAGTGTCAAAGAAAGTCTTGAGGAGCGCCCCCTGCACTCCAAAGGACCTGAGTCTCCTGAGCAGGTACAGTCTGCCCTGGCCCTTCTTGTACAGTGCCATGGTGTTGTCTGTCCAGTCCAGTTTATTGTTCAGGTGAATACCCAGGTACTTATAAGAGTCCACTCTCTCTATGTCCTTTCCCTCGATGTTCACCGGTGTTGTGGGGGGGTGACTGCGCCTGCGGGAATCCACCACCAGCTCCTTGGTTTTACCCGCGTTGATCTGGAGGCGGTTCCACTGGCACCAGTCCACAAAGTCCTGAGTCAGTTCTCTGTACTCCCTGTCATCGTCATCTGTGATGAGGCCGACGATGGCAGAGTCGTCAGAGAACTTCTGCAGATGGCAGGTGGCTGTGCTGTACTTGAAGTCTGCAGTGTACAGGGTGAACAGGAAGGGAGCCAAAACTGTTCCCTGTGTCGCTCCTGTGATGCAGACTACTGTATCAGAGACACAGTCCCGTGTCCTCACATTTTGGGGGCGGTTAGTGAGGTAGTCGATTATCCAGGATGTGAAGTGGTGATCTACTCCTGAGTGCTCCAGCTTGTCCCCCAGGAGCACCGGCTGGATGGTGTTGAAGGCGCTGGAGAAATCAAAGAACATGATTCTCACAGTGATTCCAGGCTTCTCCAGGTGAGAAAGAGCTCTTTGGAGGAGGAAGATGATGGCGTCATCTACCCCGCTGGGCTGGTAGGCGAACTGCAGCGGGTCCATCGATGGTCTCACCAGGGGGCGGAGATGGACGAGCACCAGGCGCTCCAAAGTCTTCATTAGGTGCGATATAAGAGCCACTGACCTGTAGCTGTTGAGGTCCTTCGGGTGCGGTACTTTTGGTACTGGCACCACGCAGGATGTCTTCCACAGCTGTGGAACTCTCCCCAGCTTCGGGCTCAGGTTGAAGAGGCGGCTGATCAAAGCAAAGACCAGAGCAAAAACTCTGGTGTGGTCTTCGCAAAAACTGCGAAGTTGGTCTCCATAGTGCACAAATGCTTACGCAAACTAACACACATGAAAAAAATACTAAATACTTAAAAAACAACTTTAAAAAGTGAAAAAAACTCAACGGTGGGCAAGAGCTGCTGCAACTGCTGCCACTCTGGGCAGCGCATGCTTAAACCGCCCTTTGGCGAGACGTAGGGTACTCCCTGGACAGGTCGCCAGTATATCGCAGGGCCAACATACAGAGACAAGCATCCATCCACGCTCACATTCATACCTACGGGCATTTTAGTCTCCAATATACCTAAGCTGCATGTTTTTGGACAGTGAGAGGAAGCCGGAGAAACCCCGCAGCTCTGTAGGGGAGAGTGGAACTACAGACATTCTTTGCATTAGCCAAAATGAGCGACCATCCTTCCACATTCGATCAATTGTTACAAGAAACATTTATTGTTTCTTTAAATTAGTTGTGTGTCCGAATCAGAACAAGTCACATTTTGTCCTGCTTATTAATGTCAAGGTAAGTAGAAATAATATGGTTGAGTGTGTACATGTTTCAGCGTGTAAATCTGCAGGCAGCTGGTTTGCCGGTAATGGCCAAAATATTAATAGTTTCACTGGACGAATGTAGTCTTGAGTGTGGCCTGCAGAGAAAATGACTTCTAATAATGCCTGATCAGTTTCCAAAACAAAAACAATTACATATACAGTTATGTATTTGTTTTGTTTTTTAGCTTTACCTGTAATTTTTACAAACATTTTAAAAGATCAATATAAAAAGCAAGACAGGAAGAAAAGAAAAACAAAACTAAATCATCACATGGACTAATTAGAAGATGTAAGACCTGTAATACTGCACAGATAGTTAAACAATAGAGGAAAAAATAAATAGAATTAAGCAAATATAAACAAACAAATAAACAAAGATGAAGATAGACGGGGTGTTTGGGTAGGGTCCATGAAAGCACATTGCGTGTGGATTTGTTCTATGGATTCTGTTATATTGTGTGGGCTTACATGGAGCTGGTAAGATGGGTTTGGAAGGTGGAGATATATACCTGATTCTAGATTTGTAGACTTACAGTTAATTCACTGCATTAATAAAAAAATGCCAGGGCTCCATCTCTTGATAAATATCTCTTTTTGGAGTCTCAAAGCATATGTGATGTTTTAAATCTGGTAGACTTCCCATACCTATACCCAGATTTTAATAAGCGGGTTTTTATGTGGCCGCAGGTCTCCAGCACTGCCACATTGGAGGGCAAAGGTCAGCTGAAGTTCAACGCGGGCAAGTGGAGCCCCCACCACAACTGCAGTCAGCTCGCCACAGCAAATGACACAGTCATACGAGGTTGGGACCTTCGCACTATGAGGTGAGCTTGGCTTGCTGAGGCTGGTCTAAAAAAACAGTACAATTTTCCAGTATATTCTGCATACATATATGTATTTTCGTCTTTTTTTGTTCAAATCTGTGCCTTTTTGTGCATGACGATCATTTAAGGGGAATTCAGGTTTTTTAGGATATCTTTTCTCTTTTCCTGTTTCACTGTATTGATATTTTTTCTGGAAGTTTGAAGAAGCACAGATGCTCCAGTTCACACATATGTACAGCAACATTGTAGCTGTCATTAGGCCAGTGCAAGGAAGAAGCATTATAAAGTAGGGCTTTGGTCAAAAAGAACAGCATGTTTTCTATAAGCTGTGCCACTCAGCATTAGGGCAGTTTTTTGTACATGCACCTGACTTAAAAGTAGTCGGATCTTTTCCAACAGCCGGCATTTAAATCTGACAGAAGTGAGTCGTGTAAGAGTCATGTAAGTAAAACTATCGGGGCTTAACTGTCAGCATGTGTTTATATGTCATTACAAGATATTTCTGTGCAGTACACAGAAATATGTATTTAATGTGAGTCATCATGCTGAAATAAAATATTACAGATGAGTTTTGCCGTAACTTTTGCCCTAATCTACATTCATTACAGATATTCAAAGAAGCCCTTAAAATCCAGTCACTGCAAAGCTCTTACATTTGCTCATTATGCAGTTCAAATAATATGTTGTGCAGTCAGTAATTGAATCGTGTTGTTTCATATTATGACTAGGACAGGGTTTTGAACTCGACTACTCTTTTACTCTGACCAGAATTGTATGAATTAATGAAAATGTTGTGATGGGTTGACACATCCATTGAGTTATGATCTTCATGCAAGATTTTCTTGCTAAATCAAGTTATATATTCACATGACAGTCTTCACTGCTGGTGTGAGCAACAAGTCATACCATTATGGAAAAAGGCAACAACACAGAACCAGGATCCTTCCCCCCTCAATACTTGTTTACTTGTTAGTTTAATGACATTTCTCTGAATTTTGCAGGCAGAAACGCACCACAGATCAATTAGCTGCAATGTACAGTATATGGACCGGTTAGAAACTGCTATAAAGTGTGTCGGTGACAGACTGATTCTGCAATTTATTAGATATAGAGAAATAGCAAGTTGGCCAGAGACAAGATTTTCATGCTACTATTATTGAGGCAAAAAATATTTTGGTAATTGGGAACTTTCCTAAATTGCTGCTATTAGTGCTGATATGTAGTGTCATTTTCTACGCCCGTGCCTGCAATTACTTTTTAATGAGAGTTATTATCGCGAAATAATAAGTTATTATCTCGTCATAACAAGTTATTATCTTGTTATCTCGGGATAACAACGCTTTTGTTTTCTCGTGAAAACAGGGTAATAACTTGTTATAACGAGATATTAACTCATAATCTTGAGGGGAAAAAAAGGTTGTTCCCTCTTTTAACATAAAATATTGAGTCTATCAGAGAACAGGAGAGCCATGCCAACATAGATGGTATCTTGATAGCAGTAGCTGAAAATCTCAGGAGTAAGCATTGATGAATACATCAGAGTGCAGAAATTCCATTGTGTCTTTCCATTCAAGATAATATTCAGACAAGTCTTCGTCATTACAACGGAGAAGCACCAGTCTTCAGAGAAGCTATTGTTACGGCTAGAGATGCAGCAGTGGGCGTGTAGCGCTCTCGGTTCCTGGCTGGAAGCGCACCTGTTTGTTATCCGCCCATCAGTGAGCAGGATGTGAACTCAAATATGCAGAACACCAGACTTAAGAGAAGTTTAACACGTTTTAATGGAAATCCAGGGGAAAGGGGATGTGGATTTATATGAGTTGTCAGGCAGGTAGGCAGATGTTCTGGAGCAAGGCAGGCAGAGATCGGCAGTGGCGTTTAGGCTGTTTGGCATGGCTCTCCTGACCTGTTCTCCAATACACTCAATATTATGTTATAAGAGGAAACAACCATTGTTTTCTCCAGGTAACGAGTTAATATCTTGTGATAACAAGATAATAACTCGTTATCTCGAGATAACGAGTGAAAAAATTAATTGCAGGCACGGTTGTTCTCGGCATCTGTAATTTTCTTTTCACCATAACTTATTTTTTTTAATCTAAAAAAGTGCACAATCTGCAACTATCTGTCTGTTTCTTTGCACTGACCTATAGCCTGTAAACTACTTAAGCTAGCACTCGATGCTTGGTCCGATTGCTTCGATAGTTTTTCATTTAAAGGGGGAATAAGCAATTTTGGAGAAAGCTTTTTTCTCTGT
Organism: Scophthalmus maximus; assembly: GCF_022379125.1. Taxonomy (NCBI): domain Eukaryota; kingdom Metazoa; phylum Chordata; class Actinopteri; order Pleuronectiformes; family Scophthalmidae; genus Scophthalmus; species Scophthalmus maximus. The sequence continues at coordinate 19,458,336 of NC_061529.1, read as the reverse complement.
AATTTGTTGTTGTGATGTTTGCTCTGGCTGGTCCAAGACCTCGGGTATGGGAGACCAACGCACTAACCACTAGGACAAAACCGTAGAGTTCCAGCGCGACCTGCTAGCATGTCTTTTAAGATGACAATGAGTTATATTTACAAACTGCACACGCAGTGTTGTGTGGTGAGGTCCCCACCATTATGCTGTGAGGAAATATTCCTCACTGTTGGTTGTGTTGCAACAAAATTAAACAGTGGTGCATTTGAAAGGTGTGACTTATATTGTGACATAGAAAAAACATTGCCAAAAAAGAGGTTGGATTGCCCAATGTGAGATACTAAATCTCATATTGGAAATGGGAAATTGCTGTAAGATGTACAGCAGGCAGGACTCGGGGAAGACCTGCATGTTGCTATGATATTGATTCAAATTCTCCAAGCAGAAATGTCCATATAGCTCAGTGCTCTGTAGAAATGTAATGAAAGCAGTGGTAACAGTCAGAGTGGCAGTCGTGCAGTTGTTGTTCATGAATCTAATGAAGTGTGTGCGTCTTCTCAACACATGATGAAGTGCCGCGTTGGAACACTAATGTTTGTGGTTGACATGAAGCATTGTAGTGTCACACATTAACATGGTAACTGCAGGTTATCATCAGCCCACCTTACAACTTCTCGCACGAGCTGTGTTGCCTGTGTGTGTTTTGTTTGTGTCTCCTGTGTATCTGAGATACGTGATGAGTAAGGTCAGAATGTGTGGGCTCTGCTAGAGGAATAATAATCACCTCGCTATCGATCGGCATGATAACAGCAAAGTGTTGAAGAGATTGAGAGTGGTGCCGGGTGAAGGAGAGAGAGAGACAGAGAGAGAGAGAGACGGGGAGTGAGAGAATACATTTACAAGACGCGCATCACAGGCCCAGATAAAGTAGCTGAATCATTGATATCACTCCCCGTCAGCCACATAATAAATTGAAGAGTTCCTGCATGCTCCGTTTTGGCCACTCTCCTCCTGCTGTGCTATTTTGAAAGATGCAACAGTACTGATTTGGCCATCGGCACAAAGGGAAGGAGGGGGCAGCAGCGCGGGGCTTGTTAGCAGACACGACAGTCTCGTCTCTGATATCAGGGTGAAGTGAAAAAAGACACTATTATTATCCCACAAGACACCTGCAGCCAGTAGAGGGAGCACCAGGCTGTCGCCTGAATCAAGAATATCAAAATGATCTCATATGTAGTGACTTTTTTATGCCTTTGATATTTAAACATAGAAGATTGCATTTTTTTTTTGTTTCACCTTCCCACCAAATCAAATAATTCTAGATGTCTCTAGATGCAAAATTCAGCCCGATATAGTTAATAAGTCTTGGAAAATAAATATAGAAATTAAGTGGGATTAACTACTCTATTTTAGTTAACTTAATGTAAATATTGAAGTTAATTTCATGTCAACTTCAGTCCATGATCGTAAAATGTCTTGAGGTCTTTGTTTTGAAATGAAGAGTTGAATGAATGAACTGCTGAACATTCACTCAACTCATTAGGTGAATGATTCGCTGCTTATTCATTTAATGGTGTGTTAAAAATCTTCTTATTTTGTAGTTTGAAGAAAACAGACATTTCAACCTGCTGTGTCTAATATATGCAAAGGTAAGTCATGATAATGAATCCAGTACTAACCATTGTTGAAGGTTAGTGTTGAGTTCACTCCTGACCCCTGAATTTAACAGCAGCCTAAGATGTTCTGGTACAAAATGGCTTCAACAGCTATGTTTTTAAGTACTTAATATCAAATGAACAAACATGTCAACTCATCATACAACGCTGAACTAAGTATTAAAAATTGCAGTAGCTTCCGTTAACTCTCAATTTTAAGGCAGCAGGGGATCATGCGTTTCTAACCTGAACAAAGTTAAAATGATTTAGGTTAAGGAGGTTTTACACAAGGGTCCATCAGTGCACCGCTGCTGTTTTCCTCACTTTTCAAACACAACTGTCACAGTCTCACCTGAAGAGAGGCTATGCAATCTTAATAGTACCCAGGTATGAGATGCACGGCCCGGTTCTCAAAGTAATGTGTTAACACAAAGTATATAACAAATGCATGTTCATGGAAATATGATTAATTGGTTTATATTCACAGGAAGCATTTAATATTAAAACTCTGTCCCTTATGAATTGAAAACACAAATCCTCTAAAATGTGTGGTAAATAACTTTAATCTTTGATTTGGGGTTGCTCGAAAAACCTTAAATAAACATATTTTTACATCATTAAGTGTGCCCAGGAATGAATAAATATGTTGCAATAAATTGTATCTCGGGTACACATGTAGCATTTCAAGCAGCAGTGTAATAACATGTGGACTTTTTTCTCTCATGCTGCAGCTCCGTCACAAAGAGCTAAAAAAAATCTAGGTGATTAATCGACCAGTTGATGGACAGAAAAATAATCAGCAACAGTTTGATAATCTTTTGCTCATTTTGTGAGCCAAAATTGGTCGGACAAAAAGTGTGAATAAGTCATCTTGGACTCAAAAAGCCCTAACAATAATAAAATCTAAAACCAAACTGGAACTATAACCTCAAACATCTGAATAGCTTCAAGTGATGTTTTTCTTGTACATTTTAGGTCTTCAGTTTCTATGGTTTCTCGTTTTTTTTGTATTGGAGCTATTGACTGAATGAATCACCTTCTTTAGCTTTCTTCAATCCAAGGTTGTAGACATACACGGACTCCAGCCGAGGTGTGCCACATGCGTGCACATCAATGCACAAGTGTGAAGTGGTTGCGAGTGGAAAGCTTGCAAGTGTGAATGAGCTGTGAGTCACATTTATCTGCGCACGTGTCTGTTTGAGTAAGTGACTTGCACGTGACAAATGACTCTGTGGTCCCCTGTGTTTGCTCTTTGTTGTGTGTACCTTTCTGCTTATGCGTGTGTGTGTGTGTGTGTGTGTGTGTGTTTTTTGTGTGGTGTTGTGCACTCATGCTTTCCGCATAAATGCGGCCGTCTTGTGATTTTGTGTATGTGTTTGTGTGTCCAGTTGGTATGGCAGTTGTGTGATGGCAGCCTCTCAACATGCTCCACTGCGTCCCCAGACAAACTCTGAGGTGCCCCCCTCAAACCCACACAAACAAACAAAAGCACGCAAACACTTCCCAGTGCCTGTCACCCCTTCTGCCAACACAAACACGGCTGCACTAGTCTGGAACAAGGACAGGGAGAGGAGCCCAAAACCCACCTCTAGTTAGTCTTAACACCCTGGAGAGACTCACGGTATCTACACTACAGTTCCCTCTCTCCCAGACACAGTGCTATGAAAAAACTATAAAGATAACAGTACTTATAAAACATATATGGATCATGTTCTAGTTTGTACTAATGTAATATGCAGCATTATGTAAATTATGGAATACTTCCTCTGATATTGGGGACAGAAAGCGGTGTTTCATGGAAAATCCCAGCACATTTTCACATCTTCTCTTTTTCAGCGTACTGAATTCGCTTTTACATTATTCAGAAACTAATCCCCGTTGTGATTTTTAGGCAAGGTCTTTTTCATTAAAGTGTTTTTGAAAGGTCGTATTTCACTTTTGCCATAGGTCATCAGAAAGCCATTTTGAAGTGTTCCCTCGATGAATGATATTGGCAAATAGTGTAACGTTATTTAAGAAAGAACATGTTAGCTGTAGCAAATATGACTTCATCACACAATATTAGTGAAAGTCAGAATGTTGCCTCTATAGGTTGTTCCACGAACTGCCTTAAGAATTTCAAAGCTATGTGGTTTTAACAGTACCATCTGTTCAGCTAAAGACCTATTTAAATACAACCGAGACTCATTCATGGACTATTCTCTGTTGTCTAGTTGTGACGTTAAGCCTTCATACGCCTATGGGCATCAACGTTCATCAAAGGCAGCAAAAAAAATATCTTTTGAATAAACAACATTAGATGTTTTTTGAAATAACTACAGTACACAAAATGTTTGCTGTTTTTGACTTGCATTCCAATTCCACTCGTTCTCAGTCAGGTCACCTACTGATGTCATCTTCAAACCGACGAAAAATGTTAGGAAAAATGCCAATAAGCCATTTTACATAATGGGATTTTTATTGATGGGGATTAGTTGTCATGTCTTTTAAAGACATGACTATAGCAATATACACAATGTTTAATTTCACTTGGCTGAAATGCTCCATTTATTTCATTTTCCCTCCAGGTGAATTTCCTCACGTTTTCACCTGTTAGGTTTAAACATTCACAACACGTGAATATGCCACACATGGCAATAGCTTCATGGATCTAGTGTGGTGTTGCATTGTTTGTGTCTCATCCGTATGCACCTTCTGATGCAGCCCCTCATTATTAAATGATATCATCACCTGACATTCATGTCAATAAAGCACATTGAATTGAATTAAACTAGGCACTGGACCCTTACAACTTCACATAGGTGCTGCACAGGGGCATATGGTGACCTATAAGCAGTGATAGGAAGTAGTTGAACTATAACATCATTATTATTATTATTATTATTATTATTATTATAACACACATTTTGTCGGGCCACAGATGTTGTGTCAGTGGATTTTATGACTATAGCCAAGACCAATCTAAACAGGTCGAGTGTGTGTGTGTGTGTGTGTGTGTGTGTGTGTGTGTGTGTGTGTGTGTGTGTGTGTGTGTGTGTGTGTGTGTGTGTGTGTGTGTGTGTGTGTGTGTGTGTGTGTGTGTGTGTGTGTGTGTGTGTGTGTGTGTGTGTGTGTGTGTGTGTGTGTCGTGCAGTGATCGCAGTGTGTGTGTGCAACTAAAAAGCTTAGAACAGATAGAACAAATACTCCAAATTGCTCTCAAAATACTACCAACCAGAAGTAACCACATTTGGATCAGAGAGAGTAACTGTGGGAGGAGTGAAAGGTGGATCTGACTGACAGCCAGACCGAGGACACATTCACCGGCAAACCCAGTTATAATTTAGTGATTCTCTGGGGTGTTTTTGAATTGTGTTAATAGGGCCCGAGCGCCGACCAGCTGGAGGCTGGCGAAGGCCCTCTTGTATTTGCTCCGTTTCTTCTTATTAGGGCGCGAGCGCCGACCAGCAGGAGGCTGGCGAAGGCCCTCTTGTATTTGTAAGGATTATTATTATTTTCTGTAGGTCTTTCATTTTTCACTGCCCCAAAATTTGCAGACCTGCCAGACTGGTCAACAAATATGTGGAAAATTAATCTTTTGGATGGGCGTGGCAAAATGCTTCTACAGCGCCCCCTAAAGTGATGCCTCGACATTTATCCCACAAGACCTACAAAAAAGCCTTAGCCGCCATTACCTCCAACCATCAGGAAGTCGTTCATTTAGTTTCAAAGTCAAATTTTAGCCATTTTACACATTTCATACTTTAACGAACTCCTCCTACAGATTTCACATAAGCAGCTTCAAATTTTGTGTGTGTCATCTAAACACCTATGAAATAAATATTTATCAAAATCCTTACTTTTCGTCAGAGGCCCTTGCCGTGAGGGCCTGGCGAATTTCTATTTTTGCCATGAAACAGGAAGTTGTTCGTAATTGGAGGTACATGGTCCACTCTGACCCAAACTTTCCAGGCATGATAACAGTCCCGCCCTCGACATATGTACATGTCAATATTGACCGAACGTCATAGCGCCACCTGCTGGGATCAGGAGTTGACATGTTTTATGCTTTCATGTCCTCTGTGTTGCAGGTTGACCAGATCCACCTAAAAATTGCTTAGAAAACCTCAAACCCTTTGATGCTGTCATGTAGACAAATCTGTGACTTATTGTCACATGCCCTCCCCGTGGCATGGTGGCGAACATCTAGTGGTTGCCAGACTGTCTTGGCTCGAGCGTATGTGGTCATATCTTGACCATATTTCTCAGGCATGGTAACAGTCCCACCCCCTCAACACATTTGCATGTCAATATTGAACCACAATTATAGCGCCACCTACTGGCTTTCCATCTATAAAGATGGAAAAAAATATGGCAAAATATTATAACAGAGCATTTCAGCTGTGTATGAGCACATTTTACCAGTATGTGTGAAAGCTTTTCACTTGTATGTGTCCATCTCTCTCTCTCTCTCTCTCTCTCTCTCTCTCTCTCTCTCACACACACACACACACACACAGCCATGCTGGTAGCCATACCATGCACTGCAGGGTGCATACTGAGAAGCAGTGCAGTGCTGCAGTCAAGCATGCACTCTTAACAACTGTGTGTCTGTGTGTATTGTGTGTGTGTGTGTGTGTGTTTGGAATGGATTTAGCAGTGCTTTGGCGCACCATAATGATACAGTTCCGAAGGTTAACTACTATTCAAAAGCATTTTGAATAACATTGTATTCACATATTTATATATAACAGAAATATTTTGCAAAAAGTGATGAGGAACATCATATTTCAAATTTGTATGGGAGTCGTTATGCAACGTCACCTGCACTTGAAATATAGTTCGGGTTCCATGTGCCACTGTTGCATTGAAGATGACCTTTTGAACCATGCTCCTGTCAAATCAATCATCTGTAACCTTTTCATGTGCTCCGACTCCACGCCCCCCCCCCCCCCCCTCCCCCAGTAGACATGAACCAGACATTATACTGTAACGCTCATAATGGTATAGTCATGACCTTATGCAGACCTCAAAATTGAAGAATAAAATGAATTTCTCCAAATTTATGGGAGCAACCCACGGCCCCTTCTTACTTGCTGTTACTGCAAACCTTAGGTTCTCATGCGGTACATTTATGCAGATTATAATTTTAATGGTCGCAGAAACCATCAGTTGAAATTTGAAGTATTTATTAAAAAGTGTGTCCTTGGTCTCAGGTGGACAAAGTAATCATTCTCTTTCTTGAGCGCAATAACAAATGTTGCTAAAAGATTTCATCAGCTGCAACAAGTTAGTAAATTAAGCTTGGATGACCATACCAAGTATGTGTATTTCGGCAGCTGTGGCTCCGGAGGAAGAACTGGTCGTCCAGTAATTGGAAGGTCGGTGGTTTGAGCCCCGGCTCTTTTTCCTCACATGGAGAAGTGTCTCTTGGCAACACACTGAACCGCAAATTGCCCCAATTAGTGTGTGAATGTGAAGCTGCTTTCAGACATGCACTGAAGTCTGGTCATTTTCCTGAAATTTTCCGGAGGGGTTGTATGTGAGCACGCAAATGTCTGCGAATGTTTTCCTGTACTTTTCCTGTCAGCCCGCTCGTAAAAGTTGAAAAAAATTTCCTAGTGAGGCTATTTGAGAATACAGCAGGAAAATCACTGGAGAATTCCCAGCGAGTTCTACAAATAAAAACACTGCTTTCCGCAGAGGAATATTCGTCATATCCTGCCACCTGCTGCTCCACCCAGAAACAGAATGTTCCAGAAATGTACCTGCTGTTATGAACACATCTGACTCACTGACAAGCTCCTAGTGCATTTGTCATATGAGAACAGCAATCTCTGGAAAATGTCCGGACCCAATTTTCCTGACATTTTCCTGAGTTCATGTCTGAAAACAGTGTCTAGGTGATGTTGAAGCACTGTATGAATGTGTCTGGGAAAACTACAAAAGAGCTAAATGAATTAAATCCATTTACCATTTATGAAAAAAAATATATACTTTTTCACTGTTTAAGATAAGTGTAGTGGCCTCACAGAATGCCTCATTCCATCTTCCAGCAAGCTAAACACCTCCACATAAAGAAGCTAGTACCCCGGGGTGAAGCTGCGCATTTTATTATGTTAAAAGTGTGAAACTGAAAGACAAAAACACGTACCAATAAGCACAAGGGAAAATGACACCACAAACACATTACAAATACATGTAGAATGCAGCTAGGCTAGCGACATAATCAGAAAGCATGTCGCTAAGCTAGCGGAGTTTTTAGGTAGAATATAGCTAGGCTAATGGGTATAGTAAGTTTCTACTACAAACAAAGTCTAAAACAACGTATTATTCCACGATAAAAGTACTTTAACTAAGGTCACATTTTTTCATGTTTTATTTCACTCACAGATAATGCCTTCCAAGGCTACTGATAAGGAGGAACGTGCTAACAAACCAATTTCCTCTTCATGGGTTTTCTGACTGCTGCGTGTCACAATATCAAAATAAAAGCCTCTCTATAAACAACGTGTCAAAATAAAGGCCTCTGGCTAAACAATAAAACTCAGAACTGGAAGAGCCAGAAAAATTAGGACTTACTGACATGTTTGACAAATGTAATATTTGCATTTGGAAAAACTAAAACAGACACAAGCCTCTCACTCTTACAGCGCCCGCATACACACCACTTTACATGGTTACTTTATTATAATTACTTGTCATAGTATGATTGCTACAGTATTACTGACAAGTACCAAATTCAGACATCTGAAATTAAAAGATGTATCCTTATTAGTTTGTGTAAGTTTACATTGAACTTGCGCTGGTGATATTAGTTTTTCTTAAGTTTTGTGTGCACTCCATGCTAACCATGAAGATTTACCAATCATTTAATTTGCTAGATGTAGTGATCCCCTACTTTAGGGGGAGACTCTCCCCCATTCTTCCTCCCTCCCTCCTTCTCTCCTTCCCTCTACCTGCCTGCCTGCATCTCTCCCTCAAATCTTTCCTTCTCTGCCAGCTCCATCTCAAAGCCATGGCTTTCATTTTGATCAGCGATCAAATGATTTCTCTCCTCTTTCGATTTTTCTTTTCTCCCCCCTCTCTCCCCACAGCAGTTGTCATAGATACAGAGACTTGTGTGAGAGAGAGAGAGAGAGAGAGAGAGTGTGTGTGTGTTTGTGTGTGCGTGCGTGCATGCATGCGTGCGCACGTGTGTGCTTGTGTGTGTGACTGTGAGCGTCTGTGTTCCAGTCAATCTCCTCAGTAGAGAGATTTATTACGCAGACTTACCCAGGAAGCTGTGTGTGTGTGTGTGTGTGTGTGTGTGTGTGTGTGTGTGTGTGTATACTTTTCTATCTTCCTTTGTATCTTCCCTCTTACACACCTCTATCTTCTTCTGTATTTATACGTATAACAGTATTTTAGGGAATGTGTTTTTTGTTTTATGTTATTATCTGTGTGCACCTAACATTGTGTGTAATAGGTCCCCTGTCCCCTCATCAACCTCCCATCACACACACTCACATGCTCAGCCTAGCTGGTTGGATGACTTTAGCTGGAGTGTGTTTGGTGGTTTAGGCCGGCCACAGCTCTAATCCTCCACACTCATACAAACACAAACACACACACACATACAAAAAGGTCCCCAGTCTCTCAACTATTAGACCTGTGCCGAAGGAGTGTGAATTTGAGAGACACCAGAGAGGGAATGAGCGAAACTAACCCAATTTCCTGCTCCATTTCCTTTTCACGCGACTGGCGCGTCCCATTCCATGGCGGGCCGGCTTGAACACCAGCCACTCTACATCCTGGGGTCACGCCTTTTACCTCAGAGTCACACTCAGGAGAGGGATGAACCACTGTAAATAAATCATGTGCATGAGCCCAAAATTAGACATGAAATTGCAATTTCAAGTAAAATTGAAGTTCACCAAAAGTTCCAAGTCGACTCAGAATATATCATATATATATATGATATTGGTTGATAAGTGCTTGTTTCAAAATATTTTTATGTACTATATGTTTTTAATCTTATCAGGGTTTTACTTTCATTAAATTGTTCATGCATAGGAAAATGCATCTCATTATAATCATAAAGCAGTTAATATATTCATCATCACATCACACCTTTTGTAAAATCTCTGGTAAAAACTCCTAATTGATAGTGTTAAGACTTAACACATATTATCAACCCCTAACCCTAAGTTAAGGTTCAAAGTTAAGGTTGGACCCCAGAGTAGGACTTACACAAGAAAAACTTCAAATTTCATGTTAAATATATATCAACGAAACAACAATTTGTGAAATAATTAGGAAAATTTTTAAAAGTCATTAATTAGATGAATGTTAATTCATCAGCGGCAGAGTTTTAGTCTATATATTTTATTTAAATTTTAAAATGTCCTTTTCTAGAAGTCTGTTCATATCTGAGCGTTCATCTAATCACAGCCCTCTGCCAATGACGTTTTATTGTTTTTTCCAATAATTCAAAATCAGTGTTATTGGATATTTGTTTGGTCAAGCAAGGCAGGCAGAAGTAGCAGAGATAACAGCTTAAATGACGAGGGGCTGGGCTGAGAGTGAGGCAAACTGGGAACAACCAGGAAACAACCAGGAAACACAAGGGAGGGGACAAACATGAGAAACAGTAGTAATGAGACAATATGACCAGACAGCGTTGCCTGGTTTCATTCAGTCCAGCAAAAGCAACTGACATCAAGATACTTCATCAAGGTGATGGAGTAAAAATCCTGTTAATCCAGTTAATATCTCTTGACCTAATCCAAGAGATATTGAAGTGATTACCACTAGGGTGGGGGTTTGATAATGGAATCTCAATCCAGCATCAAATCTACTTATCACAGCTGAATCCTTTCTCAATACCCTCTGGGTTCAGGTTCCAACATTATTTCGAACTAAAGTAAAGAATAGTGGAAGTCTTGATTCAGAACTTATTGATACATTATTGACACATTTACCCAAGAAATTCTGACTCCTAGACCTAAACTGATTGATCATTTACATTGTTAATTTTGAGAAAATATCAGCTGAACACAGGCACTGGCTTGAATTTACAATGACACTAACACTAATTGTCTACTAACAGAACCAGCTATCAAAAGCCAACCTTTTTTGTTTTTCTTTAATTGCTTTTGTAGGACAAACAATAAATATCTGATGACAGACATTTATTTTCTTTTTGCTGTCCACTATCATCCAACCAACACTTTGAAAATGGTTGGACATCAATCCAGCACTAACTCTGGAAAGTACTGCCGTAGTGAAAGGAAAAAAAATGCAAGGAGTTAATACATTTTTGTTTCTTTCTTTTGATTCCTGCGCTGTCACATGAGCTTAAGCAACACAGTCCTCAGATCTTTTTCCTTACTTTGTGTAGCTGCATTGTCCTACATTGCACAGGTGGACAACAGTACATATCAATGCAACCTTTTAAAATATTATTTGAAGTCTGTGCAGTATGCTCCAGTGAGGATACATATCAGCACATGATTATTGTATATATTATGCAACTGGGACACAGCTTGTGTCTGGAAATTTTGACATATCTAGTTGACATGTGGAAACGTGATCAATGTTTGTGTACATACATGGTTATGAGTAAACATCATATATCCATTTATGTACGCTCATTTGTGCAGAATAAATTATTGAAAACGTACATGTCTCCTCACTCTATGCTTCATGAAAAAGCTTCAGAGGAAGCTCTTACTTGTTATTTGACATTTTTTGTAAAGCTCCATATGCCATCACCAGTGCAACGGTCTGGTGGTGGCAACAGCAAGTAAAGGCACACACACACACACACACACACAGTCCCTGAGTTGTCTTGACCTAATTGAAGCCCAGCGGTCTGCCCCAGGTCATTCTCTTATACCTCCCTTATTTTAATGAGATTTTTAATTAGCATGTTAATTGCCTAACGCGATCAGCAGGGTGACTAGCTTGCTGGCTAGCTGCTGTTGGCATCCAGCTGGGCTATAACTCTGTGGTTTTCCACTCTGCTGAGCAAAAGTGTGCCAAACTAAGCATTGCTACGCCAGTCTGGAGAGGAAATGAAGAAAAACAAGTAGTTATTTGACACAGTCTCATGTCGCATTAATGGTGGAGGCAGCGCTGTAGATCCAGTTAATTACCAGTTTATTCAAATGGGATTCAATTCTCTGAACCCAGCTGATTTACTAATTTATTATTCAACAGTATCAAGAGGTTACAAAGACAGCTAGCCAATATAAACCATACCTGTACACCTAACATTATAACACACATGTAGTATAGGGCTGCTTATGCAGAAAATGGATTTGGGAAAGACATGTAATTAATGCTGTTTCATATCTGGTGTAAGCAGTCTCTGCAAAATTTCTTTTTCACTCACGTGTTTAACAGTTTGTATTATAACCATGAGCTACTCAGCAATGCAAGCAGTTAAAGTTACACAGTAGATTTGGGTCATGTTTTTTTCCAAAGCCAGTCACAGCTAGTGTCATATGAGTGGATTGGGTATGACTATCTTTCATGTCCATACTGCCAACTTGTCTTTGGTGGTGATTACTGTTTGTGATTAACCCACAAACAGTAATCACCATGGAGTGCGCACAAATAAAACCTCAAAAAACAAATATGTATATTATTTTTGAGGGGTTTTTTTGCCGCTTTGGGACATTACCTAATAATATTTGTCAAATTATCTCCATTGAATTTTACTCATCCAGTTTAAGCAGACATATTTAACTTTTTTGTTTTTGATGTAAGAATTGCTAACTTGCAAAATTGCTAACTTGTTTCTTCACTTCATTTCGTCTCCAATTTTGTCTGTCTTTTTTGGTGGTGCTGGGTAGGAGGTATTCAATGGGTTGATCTGATTTTGTTTGGCCTAAAATATCTGCCAGCTGTGTATGGAAATTAATTTGAAAAGAGCAGAGTTTAGAGATAGCTGAAAGATGCTGCAATGCTCCACAGAGAGGAGGGAAAGTACAGAGCTGGGTGATAATTATGTGGGTTGGTACATGTATGAACAAAGTCTTTTGTATTTTACTATCTCTATCTTACCATACTTTAATTGTTAAAATACTGCTTAGTGCAGGTTGAAATTAGTTAAACATCACAGTCCAAGCAAGCCAACAAAGAAAAACTATGTTGTCCATTGCCAAAGCTGTACTTGGCTCATAAAACCATGGCAGTGCTTTGAAAAACGTCACGGTTGTGAGAAAAGAAAGTAATAAAAGAGAGCAAATTGTTTATTTTTAAGTTAACATTGAAAGAGAAAAGATAAGTTGATTCAGGGAGAATGTATAGGAGATGAAAGGAGGTGGAGGCTGGAATGATGGAGACAATGACCTGAGCGTCTTTCTTCCTCTGTCACTCTTTAACTTCACTCTAGACAGAACTCAAGGCTGTGTGGTTATGAAACTTACCTTTATAATTTACCACCACCGGTGTCCGCTTCTTTATTGAGCCTGGCTTCGCTGACAGAGAGGAGGATTTGATTTAGCCTGGGAATGTTCTTGCTTGTGTGGAGCCTGTGAATCATTCTCTCATATCTCCTTTGTTGTTCTGTCCTACGCACACACACCCCTTTCTTCCATGCCTCTCTCTTATCATTTCTCTCCCCGGCTGCTCCCTCTCATTCTTATCTCTCCATCCTAATTGTTTTCCCTACCTCTCCTCTCATCTTTCTCCCCTTTCCTTTTAATCACCTCAATCTTTTCCTCTCTCCTCTCTCTCCCTCTCTCTCTTCTTCAGTCAGATCTACTGCATCGAGAACGCTCATGGCCAGCTGGTGCGTGACCTGGACTTCAACCCAAACCGTCAGTACTATATGGCCAGCTGTGGAGATGACTGCAAGGTCAAGTTCTGGGATGTCCGCAATGTCCAGGAGCCTGTCAAGACCCTGGAGGAGCACTCGCACTGGTTGGTGAATTGTAAAGGGGGAGGGAGGAGTGAGGAGCTGAGGTAGTGGAGTGGGTACTGTCCTTAAACCACACAACATGAACCAAGTTTCTATGTCATCTAGTGTCCTTTCTGCTGAAGCATCACTTGAAGAGTCACACTCACAGCCAATAGCTTGTAAAAAGCGATGAATTGTTTTGTTGGACAGGGCTTAACTGGTGGCAGAAAGGGACAGTAGGCATGGGACAGTTAGTGTCAGGTGTCATTTAACAACAATTAATCATCCCAACATCTTCCCAAATTACTAACAGTTAACCAGAAGAGCACAGGTTAAAGGGGCAGTAAGCGATTAAGCAACATACTTGTAAAAATCAGCGAAAATTTCCTCATGGTCCGCTAGATGTTGGTTCTGTGTGTTCGGCACAAAATATAAGGGTTTTCAGCTCAGCCCTGGCTCTGTAAATCTTAAACAAAAAAATGGTGCGGACCGCACAACCTGCACCTGTCACTTGTCGACACATTAACAGACATGCTAACGGGTCGCTCTGCTACTGCGCTGTTTTAGCCTAGCGCTTAGTGCGTCGGTCTCCGATACCCAAGATCGCTGGTTCATGGCTTGGCCAGCGCAGTGAAATCACAAAGAGTAAGACAAACTTAATCATGAATCGCTTACTGCCCCTTTAAATTGGTGAACAATGAGTGCTTCAGAATGTCAAATGCTTCATTTAGTTGAACTCTCGCCTGTCCAGTGAGCTACCTGCCTAGCTGAATTGCAAGGTGGCTGCAGATCAGCCCATTAGCTCTTTCAGCACTATAACTAGCTTGCTTCAAACTGGTACACGCAATAAAATTGTCGGTGAATATTGAAGTAATCCAGAGTATTTAAAGTACTGTACTACTTTACTCACTTTGAGTAATGGAATGCCTGATGATGTTATGGCTGAACTGTCTATGAGCAGTTTGGTTTGTTTACATTTTACTTCTTCTTTCATAACATTGGTCAATTGCGTTTACCGTTATGAAATTGCGTAATAAGAATTCAATTTCAGTTCAATTTTATTTGTATATCGCCAAATCACAACATACATTGTCTCAATACACTTTACATAGTAAGGTCAATATTACAATATTACAGAGAAAACCCAACAGTTCCCACAATGAGCAAGCACTTGGTGACTGTGGAGGCAGAACCAAACTCAGTTGTGGGCGGCCATCTGTCTCGACCGGTTGGTTAGAGGAGAAGAATGAGGGCGAGAGGAGAGGTGGGCAGAAAGAGGGGGAGAGGAGAGAGAGTGAGAACAGTTGTATAACCACTGCTTTAATCTCTACCAGACTTATAATTAAAAAAATAATACTGACACTTATAGATGCAATTATGTTCTAATTAATAAACATAATAATAATAATGATTGGATTTGGATCCTGAAGCTCTGTAGTCAGTGATACACTAGGAGAGAGAGAAAACACAGACAGAGTTAGTGAAATGTAATGTATACATATGAGGGGGAGAGGAGTTGTATAACAGCTGCTAATCTCTACCAGACCGATACTTACATTTACAAAAAGTATACTGGTTGGGGTGAGAGAGATAAAATGGGAGAGAGAGAAGAGGTGGGCAGAAAGAAGGGTAGCGAAGAGAGAGGGGGAGAAGAGAGAAAGGAGGAGAGAAGAGGAGAGGGGAGTGGGATGCAAACCCTGGTTCGGCTAGGGGTTGGGGTACAGACCCTGGTTTGGGTAGGGGTTAGGGTAAGGGATGGGGGAGGGATACAAACACTGGTTCAGGTAGGGATAGGGTGAAGATACACCAATAAAATGCTCATGATGGGAATTCCCTCCAGCAGTCTAGGCTTATAGCAGCATAACTAAGAGATGGTTCAGTAAAGACCTGAGCAGCTCTAACTATAAGCTTTATTAAAGAGGAAGGTTTTGAGTCTAACTTTAAATGTAGAGAGGGTGTCTACCTCCCTGACACAAACTGGGAGCTGGTTCCAGACGAGAGAGTTATGAACGATACATGGTGGAACTGGACCCAAATGCAAGACGACACGGGATCAAATATAACGTGATTTAATGTGTAATATAATATACAGTGCACGGGGGGCGGGGGTGGCATGTCCAGGGTCCCAGTGGTGAGTGGTGGTTGGTGGTGAGCTCTCCAGAGCGTGCACAGTGATTCGAACCAAGCAACAAGAGTAAACTACGACAAAAGAGCACAAGCAATGGTTAGCTACACACGCTAAGGACACGAGAGATATCACAGCGATAACGGGAGCCAGGATCACAACAAAGGTATCGCTCTTGCTGACTGAACGATCTGTCGACGAGTGGATCTCAGGCCGGTCTTCTTATACTGAGGGGGAATGATTATTGATGATCTCCACCTGTCGCCACCTGCAGGGAGAAGCCACGCCCACCAACACACAGAAAGACACAGACACAGAGCAGGGGAGAAACATGCAGGATTACACACAGGGGAAAACAAACAATGACACAAAAGGGGAGAGGAGCGTGGTGACTGAAGGCTCTGCCTCCCATTCTACTTAAACAGACTCTGGGAACCACAAGTAGTCCTGTGTTTACAGAGAGAAGTGATCCCTTAGGATAATATGGATCTAGGAGCTCTGTAAGATATGATGGAGTTTTATTATTAAGGCCTTTGTAGGTGAGGAGCAGGATTTTGATTCTGAATTCTACAGGAAGCCAATGGAAATTTGACAAATATGATATCTTTTTCTAGTTCCTGTCAGAACTTGTGCTGCAGCATTTTGGATTAACTGGAGGCTTTTCACAGACTTATTGGACATCCTAACAGTAATGAATTACAGTAGTCCAGTCTAGAAGTGACAAATGACTAGTTTTTCAGCATCCTTTTGAGATGTTTCTAATATTCATGATATTGCGCAGGTAAAAGAAGGTTGTCCTTGTTTTATGTGTGAGTCAAAGGACATGTCCTGGTCAAAGATAATTCCAAGGTTCCTCACAGTAGGGCTGGAGGCCAAAGTAATGCCTTCCAAGGTAACTATATGCTCAGATAATATTTCTCTGAGGTGTTTAGGACCGAGGTTTGTCTGAAGTAAGAAGTAGAAGTAAGAAATGATAGGTCATCCAGACCTTTATGTCTTTAAGACAATCTTGAAGTTCTTCCACCTGACTAGTTACATCTGGCTTTACAGTATAGATAAGTACAGCTGGGTGTCATCTGCATAAAAATGGAAATGTATGTGGAGTTTTCTTATAATATTGCCTAAAGGAAGCATATATAAATTGAAGAGTATCGGTCCTGTCGCAGGAATCTATGCCGGCAGGTTAGCGTGAGTGTGTGTTTTATCACAGCATCACACGCAAAACAGCTGCACCGGTGTGCTGGGAACGTCAGCTGTAACTTCAGCAACCTGGTCAACGACCCGTTCTCTCTGGTGTCTCTGCCGCTGCTGCCCTGTTTTCTCAGGACCATGGACTTAAGACCATCAGAGCAAAGGGGAATTAAGAAACTTGCTATTTTCAAGCGTTTCCACCTGAAACATTCCCATGGGCGACAACAAGTTCATTAATCGTTCAGTCGTTTGACAATGAGCTAACGAGATTCAAGGAATAATTATTAAGCCTTAAAAACGTACAGTCTAATTCCCTAAAAATAAACCTCCGTCTCAAGAAACATATAAAGAACTATTCCGATCTGACCCTAAGAGTTATTGAAGGCCTTACTGAGCTAGAACTCTGGAACTCTACTCAGGGAATAATCCTCACAGAGTTTCTCTACCCATATGAGATGTGTGTTTGTCAGTCGTGTTGCCTTGGTTTGGGTTTCAGAGCTTACCTGCAGGAGGTAGCAGCATCTGTCTCAGTGAAGAAAAAACTCTTCTCTGTGTGTGTGTCTCTGTCAGAGAAATAAAATCTGACTCTTGAAAGTCTGGAAGCTTTTTTTGAAAGTTTACAAGATTTTTATTTTATCGCTTCATGTTTACAATGTCCAACAGAATATTAAAGAGAAAATTATAACATAATTATAACATTTAAATCATATTTTATCATTATAATGTGGAAACATTTTGATATATGAAAAGGCGAATCACCAAACAAAGACTATTATGCAATAACCAATCCAATGGTAAAACCATGCTTATTCCTGTAATTTCGTTAATTGAATTTTTTTTATACATTTTTCTCAATTTAGTTTGATGCCACTTTAGTTTAGTATTGTACTGGAAGTGCTCTTTCCGTGTTGTTGATAGTTATCATTTCAGCACAGCAGACCAGAGGAAGCAACAGTTAATCGCTAGGAGGGAAGAGTTAGCCTTTTTATCTAACCTGTTACCAGTCTTCGTGATGACATGAACCATACCAACAACTCTACTTAGAGCCTTCAGTCGGAGGCTGGTTGCTCAAAAGATGAGCATGGAACTCTCTGTATACAGAAGCAGTTAGTGGCTTGCCCAAGCCAGGGGGTTGGTACTGGCATGGTGTCCTCGTCAAAATGGCTTTTGACCCCCCATCATGCTCCTGGGTAACAAATCACCACTTACTCCGTTTCACAAAGATCCTGTCCCTGTATACAGAAGCAAACCTCCACACTTGTTCCTGTGCGGCAAACCATGATTTACTTCCACATACAAGAATCAGATTCCAGCTGTCCACCAATAATACAACCGAGGCAAGGCTGATGGTTTAAAATACACTGGTCTCCCTTCGGTCGGAGCCTGCGAGAGAGACTGCCAATCCTCCTGAGCCTCTGCTTTTATAGCCCTCCGGGCCGAAGGGGGAGTTGCTGGTGGGGAAATAAAGTACCAGCCAAAAGGGTAGTTTCCCAGGTTCAGCGTTGCTAGAGTTCAACTCTAAGGTAAAAGATGCCTTACAGCCCACGACAGGACTCGAAGCACCAAGGGCCATTGATCCCCCTCTTTAGGTGAAGCTCAGGCCAGTGAAAGGATAGTTGATGTCGGTTTTAAAGCAGTTGTTTGTGCATTGTACCAAACAGAATGCCAGCTTTGTGGTTGTTGGTATTATTGATTAATCATTTTTATATCTTTGATTTTGCATTTGTATGATAAACAGTGGAGATTTCATCAGTCAAGTCCAACCATGAATGTCTGCATTAAGCGTCAAAGGGCATTTCTGACGATATTCTATAAAAAATTAAGATTGTTGGCATTAATGTTTTGACATCTGACAGTGCAATAAGCATAGACTGTATATAAAAATGGACGTGGTAACCAGGTCCGCCAAGCCAATGCGGAAGTGCCTGAAACCTGTATTCTCTGGAATGACCAGCAGAGGGCAAGTCCACTGGTTGCAAAAAGAAGTCAGTTTCCATAGAAGTCCTTAAGAAAATTGCTGAATGACTTAATTTACAACTTCAGTAAATATTTCAGAGAGGTTTATTCTCAATTGCCAGTTTCAAGTCTCCTTCAAACATTATGATGATCATTTTGTAAATTGTAGTCATTTAGAGTAAAATGGAGCATTGATGCAGCATGATTGACAGCTAGTAACGTCCAATTGGTGCATGGTTGCAGGTTTAGTTGGTCCGAAGTGGACGATCTCTCAGTCAGACTTGAGACACACTTGCGGCTTCAAAACGGAAGTTCACAAAACAATGGGTGACGTAAAGGGACTTTTTAATCTTTTTTTTCTGGGAATCGGTGAGTTCCACACCACTTGTTTCCACTTTTTTTCTCCGCCACACAACTGCAGTGATGTAACCATGATGTTCACTGCAATTCATCATCTATAATATGTGCTGGTGTTCGAGAGTATCTTAATAATAAATACACTGAAACAATATTTGAGAACTGCTTGGTTCCTTAATTTACTCAGTTCCATGTCAAAGCCGGATGTTATGTTTGGTGTTCACATTTTAAAATACATTAAATAGCTAAAGATATATGGATAGTTTTTCGGATTTCAGAAATCTTAATGCTCCTGAGAGTTCAGCAAACTGACCCTATAAAGCTTTGGGCTCGGGTCACGGTCAGTTTTCGTGTTATGTTCAAATGCAGCTAAAATCCCTTCTCTCTATTTCACTCCCTGACCCTGGTAGTCATCTGTGGCAATGCAGGTCATGTGTTGCGGGTTGATATGCCATGCCCACGGGCAAGTAGTAAGAGTGACAGTTGAATTAGCCTGGTGCCATTGATTCCAGGAAGGCAGCTTTTGTAACTTTCTAAGTTACTGGAAAAAAAAGGCAAGATTCTTTAATATAAAGCTTTCACACCATTATTTGAGACTTTTGTAATTCTATTCCTTTTCACACACACACGCACTTTATGGATCTATAACATACAATGAGTGTGTTATTCTGGTGTCCTAATATTTCATTAAGTTGTCCACATAGTTTTGCCCATGTTTTGCATCTGTTACTGAAAGAATGAAAATCCATACCCGGAAAACCCTGAATAACCCAATGCCCTTGCCTAAAATTATTTTCCTTGTAATAACCAAATAAATTGTTCATATGGAAACAATAACCAGTGTATTTAATTTTAAAATGCTGCAAACATCACTAATGAAAATCAAGACAACTTTACTCTTTTTGTGGGGGCGGCACAAATCTCAGTGGCAGAAAAATAAATAACCAGATACCCCTAGAAGTAAGTGACAAAATGTGCTAAAGAGTAGAAGTGATTGATATTAAAGATATACCAAGAGACACCAAATTCAAATTTACTCATTTTTATTTGTATTGCGCCAAACCACAACATACATTATCTCAAGGCTTTTTACATAGTGAGGTTGATACCTGACAATATTACAGAGAAACCCAACAGTTCCCACAATGAGAAGCACAAGAAAAAAACTTTTAACAGGAAGAAATCTCTAGCAGAACTTGGCGCCCAAAACTGAGTTGGGGTGAGAGGAGAGAAATGGGGGGAAGAGAGGAGAGGTGGGCAGAAAGAGGGGGAGAGAAGAGAGAGGAGGTAACCAAAGTTTCATACCGGCTCACTTTTAATGTTGGGGAGCTCAAGTGTTAACTTTTATTTGGGAAATTATTGGAGGCTGTAACATTTTATATTAATCTTTTATTGTTGTATAGGGTATAAGTTAACAAGAAATATTACCAAGCCATGTATGTATTTGACTATTTAAAATGTGGAAAAAAAAAAAAGGATTTGCACAATGAACAGAATGCCTCTCACTTTGCATTAGCGGAGAATTTAGGCACATTTAGGAAAATGCACTAATGATAAACTTGACGACTCTGTTGACTTCAATGTTGATTGCTTTCTTATTTTATTAATGACTTTATCAAACTAATGAAATGCCCCAACCACTGCTGGAGCAATAAAAAAATAGTAATACCCCAGTTACTGATTAAATAGGGAGCTCCTCGTTTTGTCGGTTAGGATCGAGAGACGGGATGAATGCAGCCCAGTCCTGGTCTGGCTTGTCCTCTGTGAAGATTCAGGCAGTGCTATGAGCTGATCGTAGTGCACTGCAGAAGCATGTATGCATGGAACACACACTCTCTCACTCTCTCTCCTGTGTGAGATGAATAGATGATCAGTGTGTCTGCGAGGGGCCAAACTGAGCTACTGCTGCAGCACACCAATCCTCACCTGATAAAGGCAAACACACATACACACTCACACACGAACAAGAGCGAGTGTTATCTCCAAAAGAAAGATAGACTTGGCAAACATATCCATAACTATAGATAGCTGCAGATAGTAGAGATAGGTGTGTGTGTGTGTGTGTGTGTGTGTGTGTGTGTGTGTGTGTGTGCGCGTGTGCGTGCGTGCGTGTGTGTGTACACTCTCAACACATTCTCTTTTTACCTCTTATATGTGTATTTGTGTATTTGTGTGCATTCAAGAATTTCTATAATGCATTGTGTCTGTGTGTATTTATCCTTTGTGTAAACTAATCTTAATACTGTATGATGCATATACATGCATGTGTGGGTGTTTCCCTGAGTGAATAAGTGTGTGCGTGCAAGTGTGTGCATGAGTGTGTGTGGGTGCACACTAATTTTTTCAGAGCACAGCCATGATATGGCCTCAGGGCTGCTGGGACTATTTTTTAGCAGGGAAGCGGATTAGAGGAGCGCAGGGAACGGCATGGCCAAGGCTGATTTTCTGTCAACAGATTTGGTTATCCCTCAATCCCTCCGTGTGAGGGAAGTGGGGCCGCACTCTGAGCTGTGCCCGGGGCTCACAGAGAGAGAGAGAGAGAAAGAGAGTGATACAGACAAACACACAGAGAGAGAGAGAGAGAGAGAGAGAAAGAGGATGAAAACAAACAAGAGAAGGAGACAGTGTTGACAATCGGAGGAATAAAAAAAGTGGGGACAAAATGGAGAGAGGAAGGGAGGAAAGGTGAGAAGAAATTGGATTGAAAAAGTGAAACTGGGCAACCAGCAAATAAAACCAGGATCAGGGAGTTTATGATAATGATTGTCAACTCATGTGAACTAAGCCCATATACAGACTGTAAGGTACCAAATCCCCATTATTGGCATCTGAATACACATGATAGGCATATTTTGCTGTAAATCCCTCTGCATGCAATGCTGCATTTTCTGCGTGATTTGTGTGGGCGCAAGTGTGTGAAAGAGCGACAGACACAAGCGGTTTCTCTGCATGCCTGTCTGTGTTTCAGCATGTGTGGTCTGCCATTACATACAGAGTCTGCGTATATTGTGTTTGTAAAGGGTTCTTACACACTCGCGGGTTTCTTCACCCACATTTTTTTAGGGGAACAATAGAAGATACATACATGGCAGCAGATTTCATGACTGGATATAAAATATACCCCACATTGTATGTGGGGGTATTGTTAAATGCACGTTTGTTATGTGTGTCTTCATCCCAGGGTGTGGAGCGTCCGCTACAACCACAGCCATGACCAGCTGGTGTTGACAGCCAGCAGTGACAGCCGCCTCATCCTCTCCAATATGGTGTCCATCTCCTCGGAGCCATTCGGACACTTGGTGGATGACGAGGAGCTCAGCGAGGGGGAGGACAACCACCAGGATGACAAGTAAGAGCAACTTGTAGGCTGTGTAGGAGAGGAAATGCTTAACAGCAATCTAAAGAACTGTATTAATTGCTTTTATTATGTGTAGTATGATTGATATATTGTTTACATAAAGCTAGGAACACGTGATGTTGTCCCAATAAAAGGATTGCTGTCACCATTGCAGGTTTCACTCTAGTCGTCAGCGTCTCCACTCCTACATTACAGCATTAGAAAAAAATGTTCATGAAAAAAAAAAATATATAAATATATATATATCACCTGACACTAATCTGTTTTAAATCATGCATCTTGAAGGTTGTTTTTATTTCGTGCAGTTCATTCTACAATTATGTATATTCGCATCAAGTGCAGCCAAACTGCAGACCCCAAAATGATCGCATAGCTGAGTCTTTAACACAGTTTCAACCAAAAACTGCATATTACACCTTTCATGAAGGCAAGATTTATTACAAGACTGTTGTATTTTACTGCATTATTTTCAGATTTGTGTACCTAAAAAAAAACCTGACAACTGAGTGTAATTTTAAATTGAGTGGTACAGCGCCACTGCCAGTCATTAATGTTTATAACCAAGTATTAACCGTCCTTCACGGCCCCTCTTTTTAAACACGAGATTTTATTCTTTTGGGTGCTCTTTTTTTATAGGGTGATCTATGAACTGCATCAGTCATCTTTTATTGTATAATGGGGTAGTCGTATTCTTTCTTAATTTTTGATTCTGTATTACAACTCAGATATGGGATCATACCACTTTGTTAAGGCACAGACATTCAGCCTTCATTATATCATTCCTGATGAGTTTTACATTTTGTTTTATTAAACTGCTCTTGTACATGTCCTGGGTGTTAAAAGGAGCCTAATGAAGCAAACTGTGAGATACCTCTGTGTGCACAAAAACATGCTGCACATGTGGAACTGTTCTTTATCGCCTGAACCTTCACGTCCACATGCTTTGACACTCAGAATGATAAAAGTGGAGAGGTAAGACATTAGAAATAAGTTACTGTCAAAATACTAAAGGGGTTTCTCTCTACAGCGTTTCGAGTTGATCAGTTTTGGGAGTATCATCAGTAATGGTGACCATTCAGTGCTTTCCAAATCTGTCACTGTCCTCCATCCATTATGGTCCCATTCCCCCTCTTATCCATAACTACCAGCTCTTATATGCAATGACCGACTCTTATCCACAATTACCAACTCTTTTTCCTAATCACCAGCACTCAGCTTTAGCCTTGACCTTTCCACTATAGTTATTGACCCCTCTTGTATGTACAGTACGTATCCACTTTACAGTATCTGAACGCTACGTACTGAAGTCCTCCGCTGCTTATAGCGTTTTCTGACTTGCTCTTGATATTCAAATATGATTATTCTTTGAGGAGCTCAAGCAAGGTAGGCTTAGATTTTTGTTCTTCTGAAAGAGGGATGGGTTTTCTTTACCAGTTTGGTCTGTTTTTCAGGCTACATCCTCATCCATTTTCATTTTAAAACCGCACGTTAAAACAGAAATGATCTTAGTCCGCACAAGCTTTTTAACGCCAGTACGTGTCAGTATTTACCTCTGTCTATACTCATGTGCTTGTTGGTGCAGTTGGTTACTTAGTTACAGAAAGTAGTACCCATGAGAAACAACAACGGTAAAAAATAGGAGCAGGTGCAAGGTTTCTTTTCTTGGAACCGATGACAAGGTGCTACTAGTACTTAAAGTAAGTGTTTACAACTTTTAACTTCACCACTGGAAGTCGAGTCATGACCGATAAGAACCAGGAAATGAATGCAGGTGCCTGCTTCATGGTTTCCCCAAATGTCTCAAACGTTTTTGCTCTTCCATACTACAATGCAGCTCAGAGTTTTCAAACCAAAATGGGGCGAATAGCATTTCCAAAATTCTCTGTTTTAGGCACTCGAAAAACTCTGGAGTAGTGTGGACGGTAGGTGCAAACGAGCAGCAGTGGTATGTGTTATAAAAACCCAAACAGAGTAATATGGATGTTACCTCAGTGTAACCTAGTTGTGGTGGTGATGTACAGATTTGTGAGAACACAAAGGAAAAACCAACATTAAGTGTTGTGATTAGTTGTAATTCCAACACAGTCCTCCGTAACATCTTCACAACTCTGTCATTCTACAACTTCTGTGGAACTGTTTTCAAGGGATGAACAGCGTTTTCCAAAACATATTTCCTTAAAGGATTTCCGATCATAGTGCTGACGAGTTGTCTCTTAAAATTAGTATTATTTTTTGGGGGAAATTAATTTGGGCCTTTTTTTGTCTAATGTTATTACCCTGCTCACCAGCGTGGCCTGGAGCAGGGTAAGGTTACCGGCTGAGCAGGGTGCTGGCTAAAGTGACTCCAATAACCAGATCATTCCTTCGTTCACATATACCTTCTTGTTTTTATTTTCTTCCACGTTAATACTATACGGGCAGAGCACAAGTTTGTATTTCAGGCTGCAGCCCACTGGGGGCAGCTACTGTCTGTGTGAAATAATTAATGTGTAAAATAAATCCAAATATGAACGTCACTGTTTTCCCCCCAGGACTCCTTAACGCAGTGGGTTTGGGATGGCAATAACGCTAGATAGTAATTCTCAAATTTTATTTAGTGTCACATTGTTGTAGCAGCAGGAGAAGTGTCTCAGCACAAGGCAGGCAGCTGTTGGTGTTGTGAATTCGGGGGGAGAAACGGTGAATAAAACAAGTAAATATTCTCCAGTCCTCAGCAGGCGATGGCATGTTTGGGCTCTCCGCAACAAACAGGAGACAAACTGAAACACAGAGTACATAATGATCACACACTCCCCAAAATATCAAAATTTTTATAGCACTATGTGCTATGGAATAATATGTTTACAGGAGGGACCCTGTATTTTCCATTCATCCACATTAATACACATCACCCTCACCAGTTCGCACTGTTCCACTGATTGACAGTCGGTGGTGATTATGCAAAAATAGATGCAGCAATGCAACGTCAAAAATGCAGGGAAGAAAACTGTAAGATAAGATGAATATAAACAATTTCATTTTCACATAATTCTCTCTCCAAATACGAGGAATGAAATACAGTCAACGTTTCTGTTTGACCTCATGCACACAAAGCTTTTTGTAATTTTGACACACATGGACATAATTCCTGAAACGAGTGAAGAAGGTGCGTTGAATACGATACTATAACTGGATTGTTATAGAGACTGTGATCTTAACTTCACTACATGCACTTTATAAAGTTATAATCACTAATACTGGACTCCTATGAAATGCTCAACATGCTTATCAGATGGTTGAACAGTGTCTTACCCAAATCATTTCAGTGATGTAGTTTGGGGGGTGGGGGCTCCTCTATATGATGGCAAGCTTCACCCATCAAACAGGGACCAACAGCACATCATACAAACTAGCTCTTTTGCATCCTTCTGCTGCTGCTGGTGACTGAGGATACTTGTTTCTATTGATACCACTAAACACTGTATGTTAGAACAACAGAAAGAGGCAATTGTGTCATTGAACTTGTGTATTAAATATTAGCTAACATTTGCCAGTGTAGTATCTCCAAGTCCCCACCTACAGTCTCAAAATAAGCAAGAAGGGATACATTCCCCCTCCATGTGCCATGTCTCATATCTACGTGTTATGTTTGTGTGTTTGTCCATGGCACCCAGGAGTAAGGAGCCCCTAAAGGACAGTGTGGTGTCCACCTATGAGGAGCATGAGGACAGTGTGTACGCAGCTGAGTGGTCCTCAGCTGATCCCTGGCTCTTCGCCTCGCTCAGCTACGACGGACGCCTAGTCATCAACAGGGTCCCACGTGCCCTCAAATACCGCATCCTGCTCTGAGGGGGAAGTATGGGGCAGGTAATCTGAGTGTGTCTGTGTGTGTTTGTACAGTGAGAGTACAAAAAGAAGAGAGGCCTGCGCACATTTCTAAGATACAAAGAGTTACCGTATGACATTCCTTTATAACATGGTAGCGTGTGCTGTCAATTTGAGGCAGCAATGACAAAGAGTGTGTGTGATGTAAATATACTGCCATACATATATTTAACTGACCTCTGTAAACAAAGCATCTGTTCTAAATATCCTAATAAAAGTCACCAAAAAACTACTGGATAGAAGATTGACGTGGTGTGCTTTTTAAATGTTATGTTTTTTATGATTTTTTATTTTTTTATCTTAAAGCTATCAAAGCCCGCTTTGTCTTATAATTATGTGTATTTATTTGTTGATTACTGACAATTTCTCAGTAACCTTATTTGTTACAGGATTCTCAGCTACCAGTGCCAGTATAAACATGTGTTCTCCTGCAGCCAATGTTCATTTTGCTCCTGTCAACTTATGTTAAAATTGAGAATGAAGAGGAAAGAATTCATCAAACCTTAATCACAGTAGCATGATTTTGCATTTTTCCTTGTGCTCAAGGATAATCCTGTTAATTTTCTATTTCACAAGTTTTACCTTTCACGATTGTTATTAAGGGTGCAATTAACTACATTCATCATCAATGAATCTGATGATTGTTTAGATTTAGTATTGGATCCAACGTTAATTTAAAATAATGAATATAGCAGCTTTAAGGTTATAACATCTCAAAAACTTAAAAAGAAAATCACAGAAAACCTGCAAGCATGTGATGCTTGTTACAGACACACACACACATGCAACACTCATTGTTGCCTTTCGACAATCATCTGGGCACCAGTGTCTGATGAGATGTGAGGGTGGCAACAAGTGTGCCAATGTCATATCTGTGATAATAGAGTATGCACCAGTGTTCGCATCTATGTTGTATTAAAAGACAAACAGTTGATGAGAAAAAGTAGATTTCCCCACATACAGAAAATCCAGCAGCTGATAGGAAAAATGCGGCGTGGTGACCAATCCGTCAATCTCTCTCCCGATAAGAGCTAAGTATTTGCATGTGAATCGATGATTGCACCTCTTTAGTATTCCAGAATCATTGCCCAGGACAAATTACGCTAAGTATGATGCATTGATAGTCAATGCAGAGATATGGACACATTTTATCGCTGACACTGTGAGTATCCATGACACGGTGCAGAATACTTTGTGCGGCATATACAGGCTAAAGCTGTTTATGGCCAAGAATAACACTTGACGGCTGCTGATGCATGAATCAGAAAACGAAAGCACGGCTTTTCTGTCATCCCAGAAAAATGGAATGAATTAATCATTTAATATTGTGTCATTTACATGTCATTTACATTACCAGCCGACCACTAACAGGATAACTAATGTTTTGCCCTTATTTGCCCCATTTAAACATGTACAGGCAGTCTACATCCATATAATCTCCCACCAGTGGGATTTAAATCAATGCTTACAAATGGCCTTAAATAAATGTAAGCAAACATAAGAAATATGAAACAACTATTTCATATCATGAATAATAAAACAGATTAATGAAAATGCATAAAAGTCATCAATGAAACATGCAAAATGGCACACAATGATGCAATTTAACTATCAAAAACGATCATCTGATCATTCATGACTACATGATGGATCCCTCTTTAAAAACTCTATCTGTGAAAACTGTATAATCCCCAGTCAGGATCATTTTTAATTTCTGTGAATGAGGAGTTCCTCATTACCTGAATAATTTTTTTTAAAACCAAAGTGTTAAAATGAGAAATTCCCACAATGATATGTAATGACAAAGTGTTGATCAAATTATTTGGCACTTAGACTCCATGGGGGATATTGTAGCAGAGGGCACCAGACACTGGTGGTGATGGTGGTTGATGACTTGCTGAGTTGATGGAGATAAGTATCCAATGAGTCTGCTGCACTGGGCACTGATGGGGAGGTGGAGGCTGTGCACAACAGCAGCATGGGAGGACTAAGGCAGGGAGAGAAATCATATTTAAACAGACAGCAACAATATGATAGGCTAAGAAGGCAGGTGTGTTGCAATGCTATTGGATAGTTGAGACCAGCTGATAATCAGCTGCTCACTGAAATGACAAAAAGTAACTGAGTGTGCGCATGCATGATTGGATGAAAAGCAGAATGAATGACAATTGGACTACAACCGAAGCATGAGAGTACTTCTCCTGACTAAACTTACCCTAGAGCCACATTTAAACAATTACACATTTAAAGAATATACAAGTGTATCAAATCTTCAAGATCCAAAATAAGGATGAGCTCCAGTACTGGATCTGCCACTAAACTAGCTAGCAGGTAACATTGTCATGCTGCTTGTTACTGAGCAGGTAGCTTACAACAAACTAAAAGAGGCTTAGAGGCTTTGTAGAGCTGACCGTAGTTTTTTTTCTAAATGCCTTCCAATGGTAAGATGCACATTCTGCCAAATCTGATGCACCACCTAACATTGACATGCATTAGGAAGAAGCCAAGATATCTGTGTGATGGTCATCAGGATAGGAGTTAGCAGCTGCAAGCAGCACTTATTTTCTCCCCTCTCGGAGTACACGGAGCCACCGCTAACATATCTGTAGCAACACAGTTCTGCTGCATCGTAGAGAAGAATCCAGGGGGGCATCACCTGCACGTCACGTGACTTAAAGCTTTATGTGCCTGCCGACCTCAGGTCATGGCAGTGTTGCTGTGGCCGATGGCGCTCGCCTGGGCAGGGACTTGCATGAAACTCAGAGAAAATTACGGAAATATTTATGTGACTTGAAAATAGGATGTTGTTTCCCAAGCAACAAAATTGCTTTTAACTATGCGGCTGCACTGTGTGGAAAAAGAAGCGAGGCCTTAGCATCTCATGTTTCTGGCTGAAACCAACTTAATGAGGAAAATGTGAGATATAACACTTAAAATTCATCATTTCAGAAATCAGTGGGCACAACTGTCTATATTTATTCATTTTTTCCATTGTCCCCCAAGTAAACGACAGAATACGTCCAGCTGTTTAATATATTACTCTATTCTGTGCTCCATCAACAAACATCAGACATATTTTACTTAACACAAGAAATGTAGAGCACTTCCAAAAGCCAGTGTTTGTGTAACACCTTCAGTGGCGGCAGTTGTACCTCAGGGTCATCCATATGTCGTCCTCAAAAGGTGGAGGCAGAATTTGATTCAGCTGCTCTGGTAATGAAATTTTAAAAATTATCATTTAATTATTTATTCATGTCAGCGATGCAATATAAAGCCACCTGGGGTGTTTGTGTGTGTGTGAGCGGGGGGTTCCAGGTGATTATTACCTCAGAGAGTTTGACTAATTTGCATGGGGGAGAATTTATATGACCCCTTGAAATGAAAATTATGCACAAACACGCCTGGGTGAGAAGGAGAGAGAAAGACAAAGAAAAGAGAGTGACTGATAGCAGGAGTAGGGAGGATTTCAGGGGTCCACAGAAGGCACCCATGGGAGGGGAGAGAACGACATGACCAAGAAAGGTATGTTGAGGATTGTGTATGTGTGAGCTTAAGATTTTCCATAATCATGCAGATCCAGCATTTATTCAGCTTGTGTTTTCAAAATGCAGTACATTTTACACGACTACTGAGCTGAAAGTACAACGGCGGATTAGGCCTCCGTTAAAGGGGAAATAAAATCAGAGATTTTAAGAAAATTGTCATAATATTACGATAAGAAAGTTATAATACTATTCAAGTAAAGTCATCATTTTAGGTGAAAAATATTACAGTATTACAAGAATGAAGATTTAATTAATTTGTAATAAAGTGGAAATTCAAAAAAAGTTTAATATTATGTGAAGTGTGAAGTGTCATAATTTGAGGCAACATGTCATTTTAGAGGAGGGATATCAGAAGATAAGCCTGTCGCCTCCGTTAAAATGAGAAATGTGGCGCATCCCGTTTTCGTTATACTTTAATAAAGGTTTTTGCAAATAACGAAATGCTTAATCCTTTTGGCGCATTAACACCACATTATCATAGGTATTGGGACTTTGAAAAGATTGTGTAAGAAACTGTCTATTCCGAAGCAAGAACCACTCTAGGGGAAATTGCTTTTTTTGTGGAGGTGGAAATAATGTTGTTGTTTTCTTTAAATAGTTTAGATTTTTTTTTCTCATTAAATTATTCTTGTAATATTATTGTAATTTTTTTCTTCTAAAATATGGCCTTAATACTCCGTCATATGGACGAAATGAAAGAAAGCTGCCATCATGCCAACAGAAGACTGGTATTTCTCCCGCAGCATTTGAAATATGAATTGAGACAAACCTACCAGTGGTTGAAAATAATAAGTACATTTACTTAAGCAAAATTTGGAGATACTTCTACTTTACTTGACTGTTTCCCTTTTTGCTACTTTATTACTTCCCACTACATTTATTTGACATTGTTTGTTTATTTTCAGATGAAGACATGACACAAGCTTTTAAATTCCAGCATATCGTTCAAGATTAAACTGGTGGTTTCCAACCTTTTCCGCTGCAGACGTCCTCCATAAAGCTGTTCTGTATAGGTCACATTTCAGATGTCTTAAATGTTCCAATGATCCAATAAATTACCAAAGAGAAAATGTTCACAAACTGAAAACAGATTTGTGTAACACAACTGTGTTATTTTTCTTCTTTCCTCTTCCATTGATCATCTCAAAACTCTTCAGATTGTACATTGACGTTTTTCGTCAAGTAAAGGATATGAATACCTCAAGTGGCACTGGAATTTACAGTGGACAAAGCCTGTGGAGGACTAAAAATAAGCCAACCCTTTTAAATAGCCAAGGATAAACTGTAAAAGGGAACAGGCCTGAAAAAAAGAAAATCTGTTAAATGTTAACCTACTTGCACCCGAGCTTCAGTGTGTTGTTGTCTTTGTTAGTGAATTTCTCAGGCTCTTAGCTCGGTAGCATCGGAATCACTGATAAAACATAGCTCCATCACTTTTGATGTTAGCTTGGAGCGTGCAGGGATAGCTACTTAACACTAACAACAACCCTGTAGTCGGGGAAAAGCTCCTGTGTGCCGTAAGCTACTTATTTACCATCCTATCGCTACTTGAGAAGATAAAGTGCTTTGGGAAGGAGCGAACAGCGACCATTAAGCCATCGCTGAAATTAAAGGAGGGGTCTGTATTTGGGCTATATTTTTAAATAAACCTTTATGATGATGGCTTTTCCCCCCCAAACCTCAGATTCATTTGCATATGTATTTTCCATTCTATGGGTATTCCAATGCTTTAAATCTTTTAGGGCCTGAGAAGTACATGTATTAGCGCTAACAGATTTCTACACCTTATCGAATGTCTTTATGAAAGGAACACTAAAAGGCTCACAAGGGTCCCCCCCCCCTCCTTTTTTTTTACCCTCTACTATGCTATTAGAGGCACTCATTGGCAGAGTTGTTGCCAGATATCATTCAGCTTTGTTTGGCCGATGACCTTCCTTTCTTCAGGAGTGAAAGGGTCCACAATGGACAAGGCACTATCACAATGCGACATGCGCCCAGCTCCCATCTTCCACCTCATTGTTCTTCAATTACTGAACAAGCACATGGGGCGGATCCAGCATTATTTATGGATTCTTGCCACCACAATGCGCATATAATTACCTCTCAAAAGCTATAATTGTGCTCATTTCTCATGTCCGGTATGGACATGCACTCCCATGCCCTTGTGGCGTCTCCATGGAGATTGAGAGACATTTGTCGCTGAAGGACATCAGGGGTCGTAGGTCACACATTGGAGTGCAGTGTTTGTATATATGCATTGGACAGTGGAATTTGGGATGATTGCCTGTCAGCAAATGTAGTTCATGCTGTATCTCCTTAAAAAAAAGAAAAGAGGGAGATTTGTGTTGAACAGATAAAGGTCTAAAAGGTAATTGTTATTCATGTGTTGCTATGCAAATCTAGTTAAAGTACTGTTTTTGTGCCACAGTAATTTATTACTACCAAAAATATATAATCTTTTGAAGGACTTTTTTTTTTTTACCTTCATCCAAATGAAAATGGATGCAACATTATGTCCTGCTTCAATTTGTGACTGCAGCTTCTGGATGTACGGCTGATCGACTGATGATTGAAGTGACTGGTATGTCTGTCACCAGCGTCCTGGCAATACAAAGTGACATTTTGTATGTGTCTGATCAATGGTGCATAGCTTGGGGACAGGGCGGGAGCAGGGGGCCATGGCAACTCGCAAACCTCTTTGTCAATCAAACAACCCACAAACGGCACCCCATGAAATCCATTAAAACCAATTTAGTCATAGCCACACAACTCTGGGCTCCACAAACGTGCCGCCCATGGTTAATTAATGATGTATTATCAACACTTTGGCGGATGAACTGATTGTGGAGTGTGATTTGTAGGACTTGGTGCATTATTCTTTATTATGAGCTTGATCTGATGTTAAAAAACATTGAATTTTTAGAAATGTATTTTTTTGTGAGATTTACTGTAAATGGGTCAAAAATTTTGAAACTGATCCAAAATGGACCAGCAGACCTACCAGAACTGGTTGTAAATGAACCACTGTATTGAGACTTACTGGCATATAGCACCGATGCCTGCAGTAATGGATCTGAACGTTATTGTGATTTTACTGAATATTTGTGGAGTTGACCTGGGTAAGGTCTTGGAATCTAAGGAACTGAGTGAACCCCTGACTCTTACTTTTCATCCTAAATAAGTAGCACCGTGGTTCACCCTTCATTCTCACGTGAGTCGGTTTGTGAATTTGCAATTTTGAAATTCTTGTGTCATTGCTGTTAACGCTTAGAATTTTGAATTTGGCTCAGAAACTTTGGGAGACACCTGAGCTAATTTAGTTAGGCAAGCAACGGTGATGTAACATTAGCTGGTAAGAAGACTTTACAGACACTCTGAGACGCCATCAGGCATGAACATTTTATCTTCTGGGGCAGTAAACGCAACAACCATCTACAGACAAGACAACAGATAACTATATCGTAAGCTTCTCTAGACTGGACTTAAGAATTGGGACTGATGAACATGATGAAAGTTAAGCATCATAGGAGTTGGAAGCCCTGAGAGGAGAGCATGATCTTTGTTATTACCGGACTTCGTAAAGCCTTTTCTAGCAGAACGCTTTTCCCTAATGAAATACATTACTAGGCAGAAGAAAGACGTGACAGTAATGTCCCATAACTTGCTAACACACAAAATATGGACTGTTTAGATCTTATGAAGAAATAAAAAAATCAACCAGAAAAAAAAAAAAAAGAAATGCTTTTTGTCCACTCCTCTCAAGGTACACTTCAGTCTCTTGTGGTGAAAATTAGTATTACGATAATAAAAACACTTATCACCACATGATCATACATTCTGATGGGACTGGGCATTTACAGCTTTTACTTCAATTGTGTGGAAGTAATAAATGTAGATATGGTAAAATGGAATGTATTTATATAGCACTTTTCTACTCATATAGACCACTCAAAGCCCTTTACAGGAAAGTCACATTCACCCATTCACACACATTCATACACTGTCGGAAGAGCCGTCAGAGGCAAGTTAAGGTTAAGTGTCTTGCCCAAGGACACAACAGCATGTGGACTGGGGGAAGCTCGGATCTGACCGCCAACCTTTGGGTTGGGGGCCGAACGACTCTACCTCCTGAGCAACAGCCGTCCACATGCATTATGTACTGACTCTACTGGCACCCTGTGCGATATTGTCTGTGTGACATGATCCCTACATGCCGATCGCGTGAGTGTCACTTCACTAATGCATGTGTATTAGCTACCAGGCTGTATGTGTGTGTGTGCATGCGTGCGTGCTTGCGTGTGTGTGATCATATGATGTCTCTGTCCTCCTCTGACCCCTGGCTGTTCCACTGTCTGGCTGCACACTCACTTTCTCTCACTTGTCCTCCCTCTCCTCCTTGCTCACATCAGACATGTCATCCACGGAGTGCATGGACACACTCATGGGAACTGCTTGCCCCAGATCTGTCTTCTTCTTCACCCAGCTGACCAAACACGCACGTACACACACACACACACACACACACACACACACACACACACACACACACACATGCACTTGACATTTGGGTCACTGACAAGACATCAGGGGAGAACAAAAGAACCCAGGTGACAGGGAGAAGCAGTGAACTTTGCTGTGATATTGCCCCTGTGAGCCTAAGAATGCACACACACACACACACACACACACGTATTTCTACCTTTATGAGGACAGTCATTGACATGATGAATCAAGCAAACAGGTCTTGTCCTAATGTCCTAATTTTTACAACCACAAATGTCGTCACGCCATAAGGTCAACAAGTCCTCCAACTCATACGACGAACTATATAACGTGTTTCATGCGCTCTAATACAACCAAATCGACCGTTTCCTAAATTAGCGCCTCGACCGGTGACAGCAGGTACGGCACAAATACTTTTTCTTAAGTGGACGTGTTCATAACGACCACTAGAGGTATGCAGCCTTTGAAAAGACAGCATACTTAGGTCTTAATAATCTGCTTGAACAATCGAATTATGTGGTCGGTTTTTCGGCAGAGGACAGTCTCCATACATGGTGTCTCCACCCTATGTTTGCCCGTCAAGTGAGTGGGAATTGTAGTGTTTGTTTTCTCTCCTCGTGCTTTCAGAGGAGAGAAACAAACACTACCACTACACTTGAAATGACAACGGTCCCTAGCTCTCATCATAAAACTTCATTCAAAATCCTTTGAGCTACTTCGTCCACTTCTCTAGACCGGAAACACGCAACCTTCACTTCTCTAGACCGGAAACACGTGACCTCCACTTTTCTCCAATTATATGTGGATATTTTTTTATTATCATCTGTTGGTATTTGGCATGATTATTTTTGTAATTTGTAATTTGATACATACATTGGTTCGTTTAGACTGTTATTTATATATAATGTTTATGTTTTGTAAGTCCCTTTGGATAAAACATCTGCTAAATACAACTTTAACAGTAAAGGCAGGTAGCTTAAGTGGCGGTGTGGGACATGGACAAAGAACAATCCTTTCGGCCGCCTTGTGTCATCATAGTCTTTTAATTGCTGTAATGATCATGACTTGTTTTCAGTAAAACATCTTCTCAGCCAATGTTAATAAAACGAGCAATCATACAAGCTGTCACTGCGTTCATATTGGTTGCTATTGGCTACGTCACACAATAAAAGCATGAACAGGCGTAGTCCCACAGAGGTGCGCAAATAATGTACTGAAGCGTATTGAAAACATTTTTTATGTTAGTGTGTTTTTGTTCATATACCTGATTACCAACAACTTCACTGATGGTGAGTTGCAGCTTGCAAATCGCTAAAACGAAAATCACCCAGCCACTACCGTATTGTAGAGTGGAGGTCATGTGTTTCCGGTTAGAGTTGACAAGATGAACACATCGTCCTAAGACAGCTTGAGGTAACAGTAGTCATATTGGCAGAGGCGTGTTTCTAAATGTTGCTCTTGATAACCTAGTTTCAGCAGACAATTGTTGTAAGTGACAATATGGTGAGCATAAAGGCACAATTTTTTTCAGGAGCAGTATGTCCTTCCTTGGACCACATTAGGCCACATTCGGAAGATAATCTTAGCTCATAAATATGAGAAGTAATTTGGCAGTTTGTAGCTGGCTTCCTTGTCAGTATGCAAAGGCTCTCACAGTTTGGAGTGCCCTAAAAGTTTCATCTGACCACCCAACAAAACAAATGACAATCAATTTAAATACAGCCATGCACAGCAAGATGTTTTGGTCCTGTACGTGGTTGAAGGGTTTCTGCGATTTTTCTTTTTTCTTTTTAAATACGCAATCAAATTAATATGGCACAGTAATTATGGGTATTAGCTATCCTATACTTTAAAAATTGTAATATTCACATACTGACAGATGCCCCCCCCCCTCAATCCTTTACAGATATGTATGTTCAGTCTGTGTGGGACTAGTATGTAGTAAGCAACACAGAGTAAAACTTGTAACAATTAACTGACAGTGCCTGTGTAACCCAGGTTAAGGGTTATTGAAGTATTGAAGTAGTGTTTATAAAGCATTGTCAAGTTGATATGGTCAACTAGGGGTTAATTCTGTTTGTTTTGGTTTAGCTGTGTGTGTGTGTGTGTATGCGAAGTGGCCAATCAGCGGGGCTGTAGCTGGGCCGTGAACGGCCGTTTCGCGCTGTACTTTCCCTGGTCTTGTTCGTTCTTTTTGCTGCTGACACTCGTATGTAGAGGCTTTACACAGAGTCGGGAGCGGCCAGGAATGCTGTCTCTATTGCGTGGAGTTGCACATAGTTCCACTTTCTAGCGGTCAGGTTTTGTGAGTGGAGGAGTTTCATGACAATGATCCAGATGAGATGTTCCGGGATATCAGCAGTTTCCAGTGAACTGGAATGGCGAGCTCCCTATTGACTTCCTAAGGAGAGACAAAAAGATCTACCCACACAGTCCCTGCCAAGGCTCGGAGGACTGTTTCTCACTGTACAACTGGTGCGGTTCTCACACATCTTTCCCACTTCACCTGGTGGACCTCATCCGGACAAGTACTCACACACATTGGGCCCCAACGATATTTTATTTGTGTGCACACTTTATTATTTTCATATTTTATTTGGGGTATTTGCAATACTGTGATTGCATTTCAACATTCATCTTGTATTTGCAACACAATGAAAGAAAACATTTATTTTACACTATAATACATTTGATTAAAAACAGTACGTTTTGTTGTCTTATTTCATCACTGTCGTTCAGTTGTCAAGGCTCTAGTCAAACCAAAAAGTCTTCTGATACTAGCCTATGTTAATTTGGGATCTCATCAATAATTACACCAGACAGGTGTTACACCTGTCACCATGTCTAACCAATGATCTTGTTGCCCATGTTCCTTGAGCCAATTAATCACTGAATGCCGCTCTCTAAATACCTGCACATTTACACATGAGGGCATCTAGAGTTGGAGCTCTTGTGTTCACTCTCATAGACTCAGATCACTGTCTCACAACATCAGCGAAGATTACTCAGACATTGGTGCTTGTTTGTCCATCCTTTTAGCTGCCAAAATGTCTTCAAGACAGCGCTCTAAAATCATTCACAGTAGGCCTTCTAGCTAGTGGCCTGCAAGCACTATTGGGGGATTGACTTAAGCTGCCTCTCCTTGCCTTTTATAGCTGATTGCCTTATGGATGCATGTGCATTTTCAACTATACACTGTACATCATCATCATCATCATCATCATCATCATCATCATCATCATCACCATCATCTCATTCACTCTGCATTCATTGTCCTATTTTTCACCAGTCCCATCCTATGGTCCCATCACAAAATATTCCAACACAAAAAAACAAATAGAGACAAAATATAAGAATTGGAAATTTATCCCATTGCCCTATCCTGGAATGTCTGAGCTCAGCTTTGGCAATGCTGTCGAACATTCTTGTTTCCATTGTCGTCATTGTCATTCTCATTGTCATTATTCTGCCTCACAGAAAGCACTCCACTTCATCACATTTAAACTGTGGTTTAATTTTCTATTGCCTGATTTAAAAATGAGACCCCCATATAGCCTTTTAGCAATTTGGTTGCTGGCATTCGGTTTTAGGTTTAAAAATGTCACGAAGCAAATTATATTTCTGATGCAATACATACTGACTTTTAACATTTGATAGTTCTACCATGACTTAGTACTGGTTCAACCATGAGAGGTGCTTTTAAAAATGTGGTCTATAAGCCCTCAGTGGTACTAAGGCCACTCCTTCAGGCTAGGCACTAAGCAGAAGGGAATTTCCAAATACTTCTCCACAAATCTCATGCTCATATTTCTCAGGCCATGGGTGTATGACACTGCTGACAGTACCTCATTTACTACCCCATAACAATATTTTCTTCAACCATGTTTCCCTCTCTTATTCTGCTGTATCTTCTTCTCTGCTCTCATTGTCCTCTAGCCTTCGTGGCACGCTAAAATCCGTCTCTCTCCACTGGCCCTTGATGACCTGTAGCCCTTATTGCATGCTAACATCTATCTGTCTCTCCGTCCGTCGATGGCCTCTGGCATTAATCGCAGCTAACATCCTATCCCTTGCCAAGGCCTTCAAGGGCCTTGTTGTGTCTGTTGCATGCTTACATCTGTCTGTCTTTCTCTCCTTAGAACATTACATGTTGTGCATTTAATGACGATGCTTCAGACCAATTTACTCTAATTGCCAAAACTCTCTCTGTTGCTTACCTCACAACAATTTTGTAATTTACTTTCATTTGATTTCTCCCTATTGAAATCCTACTGCCCAGAGGAGGTAGGTCTGAGGCCGAAAACATTGGTCTGTAATTTGACAGTTTGGATGATATTTTTATATATCTTGAGTCGAGGTGCTGCAGCCTTGACCAAATGAAATAAGCTGTAGCAATATTGCCAGATACTCAAGTCTAAGGCCGGAGATATACTTGCTTTTAACTACGCATGTGTATCATGGCTGCCTCACGTATCTGGCATCCGTTTGGTGCGTTGGTTGTGCACATGCTCAGAAATTAGGGCTACATGTCCGCAAGATGCAATACGCACATGACCGGTAGGGGCAGTAGAGGCAGGACGTCGTTGATTTAAGGCCCTCACATACATCTACGATGAGGCCACATTTTCTTCTTCTGCTATGATCTCGGAAGTAACCATAGGCTAACCTCTTCCAGTGCTGCCATGAATCCGTAAATTCTAGATGGTCTGAGTTCTGTGGTGTGCCTGCGTAGTACACATCAAGTATGTGAACAGTTACTCTTAGGATGCATCACCTAAAAACAAGTATTTCTCCGGCCTAAGTAAAAAACCTGATGAGCACAGTGATGAGCATAGTGGCCAAACTTACGAAAAACAAGAACCCATTCTTTAAAAAAAACAACTCAATCAACATGAATTATGACAGCCCCCAATGCGCATTTACCATCAGCACTTAGCCTTTCTTTTTACTTTCTATTACAGCCACGTGATGGTGCATATTAAACCCTGATTGTATGTAATGAATATTTGATGGAATATATGATCAAACTAAATGTAAATGTGTATCAATTTCCGTGCCTACTGTATGGCATATGTTCAGCACTGTGGGGGAGTTCATGTCATGAAAGGTAGGCACCTAATGAAATCCTTCCGATTTGTCCATAGTAGGCTTGTGCATCCCCCACTTCCACCCCAACCTTCACACCCTCCACACACACACACACACCAAGTGCAGCCACACTGGGTCTCTCAACAATGAATTAGTATTACCTTGTAGCAAAAGCCACTCTCTGCTTCATTCATAGCTGTGACAATCTCCTCTCTGAGGAGTATGCTCCTTTATCTGCTGGGTCCTTGGTGTGTGTGTGGGTGTGTGTGTGTGTTTGTGCGTATGTGTGCGTGCGTACCTGCCTGCTATAATAAGCCTCGCTCTTTGTCTCCCTCCCGCCTTCTAGTTCCACTTTCTGAACGATGCGGGTGGAGGAGCAAGTGACCTATATAGGCTGCATCTCTCTCTCGCTCTCTCGTCTGCACCAGCTTCCTGCTTTTCAGCGATGTGTGGTATGTGTGTGAGAGAAAGACAGAGTGCAGTGGAAGGCATGTATGAATTATTCAGCAGATGCCTCAACACGACTGCCTTCAATAAAACCATCCCCCTTAATGAGTCTTAATGACAGCCACGGCGTGGAGACAATCACACACAAGTGTGTGTGTGTGTGAGTAGGTAGTGTGTGGGTGGTAGGAAGAGGAGCATCTGTGCCAGGCTGGTGGTGTGTGGTTCATTGAATAATCGTGTGCATGTGTTACAGCGAGCATACCTGCCGCACGCTCTATGTGCTCGCTCAGGTACAGTGCCGAGTGCTGCCTTTGCCCCGGGCTCTGTCAAGGTTGCCCTGAGTAATACTACTGGAGACTTTGAAAAGAACATGAAAGCTGACTTCTCAGCAGGGGAGGTGAGAGGAGAAGCTTGCTGGGGTGGAGCAGCTGAGGAGAAGAGTAACAGCATCTTCCTTCCCTCCCATCCGCTCTTTAGGCTTGCTATGGGTTTGGACTCCAAAATTACTAATCCTTCCTCCCACTGATAGTTTTTACAGTATCTCTCTTTCTTCTTTTTTACAGTGCTCTATCATGCTGACTACAGAATCCTGGTTTTTGAGATTGTGATAATTCAAAAAAGATGAATGGAAATTGAAGAATATTTTGATCAGACAAAAGCTTTTTTTTCTTATTTGGGACTTGGGAGCCATTTTTGTGGATATGATTTTGACATTGAGGAATTATTTAATCCATGTCATAAAGAAATTTATTTTATAACACACTTTTTCAAATGATGACTTTAATTAATTAATTAATTAATTAGCCTTGACATGTACATTTTCTATGGTATCTCAAAGCAGAAGGCCTTTCCATTTAAAATGTGTATGATGTAAAATATGTCACATGTTTTTTTCCATGCGTGTCAAAATATTACAGTATAGTATGCAGTGTACAGTGTCTACTGTATCTGTTGTTGCCATGCTTCACCGAATATTATACTGAGTGAAATATGCATTTTATGGTTGCAGCATTACATCACAGGGAAAAACTGAATAACTCTACATATATTTAAGTGTTTAAGTCTGGCAGATTTTTTCTTTCTTTCTGCAAACCATGTTATCAGGACTAGTTATCTTTATGGATCCACCACAGGGACCAGCAGATCAGCTCTGTTGCTTAGAAATGACATTAATATATTATTGCAATTACATTGTGGTTAAGGAATGTTGCCTCTGGCTGGATTATGTGAGGGGGTAAATTTTTGGCGTGAAAGAACCACTTAATTTATAAATCACTCTGGATTCATAATGATGCCTGGATGTTTTTCCTCTGTTCATGAATATAATGAATGTGGACCTCTTAATATATTAAGCATTTTTAGTATTTTAGTGTTTGGGGCTTCATGCTCTTCAGACTAGTGAGTGGAAGTCACACATGCCACACTTAAACCTGAAATGTTGGTAAGGAGCAGAAGTAAAGCAATATGCTTAATTATAATCCCAAAATAATCAGAGGCAGGCAACATAAAGCTGATGACTTGAAATTAAATCCAGAAATGTTTTGACTTAACTTACTGTAATAATTGTGCTGATGCTACCTGTGTATTTTTATAGTAAACACACAAAACACCACTCAATAATACCATAAATTATAAATAACATTGAGACAACAGAAGTATTTGAATTTAAATGCTAAACAATTATTAACAATAGAGACACTAAAAGTTGTGTAACTTAATTATACTGCAGCAGTCTCTCATTACCCATAATATCCACTGGCTTATAGGCTGAGTCTTCTGTCTGACCTTTGTACATTAGCGAACCCAACAAGCCCTGATACTCCTAGGAGGTGTCTTCAGCATTCCTCAGTGTACAGGTTGCAGCTGGACACGTACAGGAAGTGTGTATGAGAGTTGGTAGGGGCATCAGGCAATGTTGAGTTGACTATGTGGGCTTGTACGGGTTTATAGTGCTAAACGGTCTCGGCAGTGAGTACATACAGTTACAGTGAGCCCCAAGGGGAAAACAGGATTCATTCAGTCACCAGCTGCGCTGCTTAAAGCCAGCTAAAATCTGACACAATACTCAAGTGAGTATGTAACCTTATTTAGAATTGTAATGCTGCAATATACATGGCTGACAGTTATTTGGTAACCACGGACGCTGGAAGTAAGGCATATTCCCTCCATTTAATACACTTTTATTTGTCTTTAGCCACAGTCCAAGAAGAATGAAACCAATTCATTTGGAAAATAAAGACACCTCTTTAAAAAAAACATAACAAAAGTTGTTCTATTGGTTTCAAGTCAAAAGACATACTGTACTTGCCCAGGTCATAGTTTTCTTGATCGAATTTTGTAGTGTGTTTGAATTGTTGTCATGTTGGAAAATCCCTCAGTCTTTTCATTCTGTATTCTGTAGTGCCATCGATAATTGTCATCTCCCCTGCACCTTATACTCCCATGCAGCCATATGTCAGCACGCCTCCTTGTGTTACGATCGCTATGCAGCGTTATGCAGTCACTAGTCCTGGCCAAACATCCGATGATGCAAACAATGTTCTACCAACATTCATCATTCTTCATTTTATGTCCTTTGGCAAAGTACAAACACTGTCTTTATGCAATGTCCTTCACACTGTCTGATCAGTCACTGAAACACCAATGGCCACAGATGATCCTTTTGTCCAGTAAGAAGTACTCACCCATCTTGCAGGGCTAGATTATGTAAATAGTGAATTTTGTGCACCTTCTGTTGCAGGTAGTATGGCTCTTCCTGTCCCTTCCTGTCCCCCACTGCTGCAACTGTGTTAGAGTTTATGTTCAATAGTTTTTGAATCCTCTCCCATCTTTATGACATCTCACAATCTGGTCTCTTACTCTTTTGGCTTCTTTCAGTGTGGAGACATTTTGCACTAAACACAACCCAGGCTGAAATTGGAACTCACAGGTGTCTTCACTTTTGTTGCATTGGGGCCTGTATTTCCAATGTAGTCTTTCTGAAGTGTTTGTGTTTACCTGAACATAAGGTCAAATCACATACACTTCACCCGGGAGTAAGAAGAACGTCACACTGAGGAGCCTAAAGTCCCGCTATCATTGCAGGTGTAAACTAAAAAAAAGATTAAAAAAAACAATTATTGAGCAAGAAATTACACATCATAGGTGATGCTGACATACCAGTAAAATCCAAAATAAAAATAAATAAAATAACCCTGTTGTTGGACCTCTCTGTAATTTGGTAAGCCATCACCCATACAGTAACATGCTGGTGCAGTGAACAGAATTCATAATTATTCATTTAATCTTACATTAAGTTTTACAGCAGCCATTTTCTCTAATTTACTACAAATTCATTCAGATTTAGTTACTTCAACTTTTATTTCAGAAAAGCATATTTTCTCCCGTGTACATGCCCGGATCACTTGTGAATTACAAATAAAATTCTAAGATTATATGGTTAAAGAGATTTTCACAGTATATCTATACTTGGCTCACTTTGCTTCATGCATTAGGAATCTGAGGCATTAACAGATGCTTTGCACACTGTTTTTATCAAAAAGGCAATGCGAATTCAGAGCAATAGATAGCAAGACTTTGTGTCCAAGTCCCATCGGTACTGAATTATTTTCGATACTGAAAGACAAAACCTGGTCAGTTAATCTCAGGGGCATTCAATCAGCAAAGTGAACATTCCTTTCAAGTACTTAGTCAGTAAGGGATAGTTTACATTTTGGGTTTTTCCAGCTGGCAATTTGCTTCCTTCCAGCTAAGTAAAGCTGCAGGCTGATATGAAATCAACTTCAATCTCAAACTCATTTCCTCTCAAAATATCACCTCCAGCTCCCTGACCCTGTGTTTTGTGTCTCTCAGTCAATCTGCTGCAGACAACACTGCGCTGGCTGTTGTGCTCTACAAAGCCACAGATGACCCTGTCATCACCAACCCAGCAGCAGATGTAAGGGCCACTGTTGGCACATTGGTGTCACTGCCCAAACAGCTGTGCCACCAAAGGTGGGTAGTCTTCCCAGCAATGATGGATGACTCAGATAAGTTTTGTCACCCTCACCAGCCCACACAGCTTCTGGACCCTGAAGTTGTGGTAAGAGTGGTGCTAAATATTGAGAAGTAACAAAAAGCTGTGGGATATTAACTGGTTAAACGCAGCTTAAATAAAAATGTTGATGTTCAAATCTTTTTTATTTTTTATTTAAAGGAAGCAAATGGAGAGATTCTAACACTGGAGAAATATGATCTCTTTTTTATAGTTCCTGTCAGAACTCGTGCTGCAGGATTTTGGATTAACTGGAGGATTTTCACAGACTTATTGGGGCATCCTAGCAGAAATGAATTACAGTAGTCCAGTCTAGAAGTGACAAAGGCATGGACTAGTTTTTCAGCATCCTTTTGAGATGTGGATGTTTCTAATGTTCTTGATATTGCACAAGTGAAAGAAGGCTGTCCTAGAGACCTGTTTTGTGTGCGAGTCAAAGGACATGTCTTGGTCAAAGATAACTCCAAGGCTCCTCACAGTAGAGCTGGTGGCCTAGGTTATGCCAATCCTCTATTCAAAAAGGCGAGTTCAGGAAATATCACTTTTAGTTTGTCCAACTTAATTCTATTTCCTGTCATATCTGGGCACACTACAGCATCAAAACATTACTGGACTTTTACT
Source organism: Scophthalmus maximus (assembly GCF_022379125.1). Lineage (NCBI taxonomy): Eukaryota > Metazoa > Chordata > Actinopteri > Pleuronectiformes > Scophthalmidae > Scophthalmus > Scophthalmus maximus. Next base: position 19,413,745 of record NC_061529.1, on the reverse strand, counting down.
TTTAATGGCACTTTCACTTTCTACCCAGCACAAAGAAACATTTCTCCAAATCATACAAACTATACTCCATATAATATTTCATGTTTTTCAAGCCAGTTCTTTTATTTCATTTTTTATTATGTATCAGCCCTGAGTTAATATGATCAATATTGTTGATACCATTAATGACCATTAATCGGCTCTGGACACTGGGTTGTTTATCAACCAAAATAATAATTATTTTAAGCTGTAAGGAACATAAACCAGCATGCTTCTCTAGGGACTCATGGCTGGAGGAATACATTTTTTTGTTTTTTGTTTCTCACTATTTGCTTTGTATGACCAACATGACCACTGCTGTATATGAATTGTTGTGGGCTTAGGGTTAGGGTGTCAACCTTGCACCCCCCTCCCCCATATTGTATTGTCTTGCTTGGATATTCTTTATTGCATTTTTTATTTTATTGATGATGAACAGCTGTCTATTTTTACTGTTTATTTTATTGGTATTTGTTTTATTGTATTGTGTGTGGTTTGAATGTATGTTGTCCTCTGTGTGACAAAAAAGACAATACAACTTATGATCAGTTCTTTTGTTCTTGTGGGAAGAGATATAGATTTTTGCCTTGATCAAATCAATAGTGGTGGGAAGATACTCTCTTCCAGTCAGTTTCAATATGCTCTTCCACTGTCCATCATTGCACACAATCTTGACCTAGGTCTTATTCACAATATTGGGAATGTGATATAAATTTACTGCATCTTCCTCTCTACAGCGCAAATTTTGAGCCAAGCTGTTTTAAATAGGAATCATATTTTCTTGTTTACAGGTCTGGAAATATCTGAACCTCCCAAACTAGCATGGGGATTTGGGGACCTGACAGCTTAATAGAATGATTATTCAAATCTGCTTGATACTGGAAATTGGCAGTGCAAAGGGCTGAAGAGGTTTGCACTAAAACTGTTCTCTGCGGGGAAAAGGCAGGAAGCATTGTTTCGACGTCCAACATGTCAACAAGATGCAAATGGGCCCAAAATGGAGGTCTAGTGTACTTTTGTGGCGCTGTTATAGGGAGTGCAGTGTATATATAGTTTTTATTTCTCCATGATAAAACACAGAGGAGACAGATTTGAATAAAATCCCATTGAGCCATTTGCCCCCTCTCCTATGCAAATTGCATTGTCATGCCACTTTGGCAATTATGCAATGGATGCCGATGGTTTCCCATGGCTTATTGCGCACGCCCTCTGCTCCAACCATCTCCCACAGCCTGGTGGGTAAGAAGTGACATAGAGGGAAACGGGGAAGGGGAAGTCACTTCTCCTCCCCTTTTTATTTGTGGTTGAATGTTGTTGTTTTTTCTTCTAAAAAGCCTTCAGATGCCTCTTAAAAGTAGGCTGTTGCTAAGGAGATGAGGACTTTTGCTTCCTGGTCCTCATTAGGAACTAAACATGAGATCAGCACTTGGCCACCAGTGGCTGTGGTTGGCATTCTTCCGTAGACAGGCTGTGTTGCATGGCTAGATGAGTTATGTTCCTAACAATTCATTTTTTGATGATAAAGTGAATTTGATATGATTTGATTCATCCACACCACAAAAATGATGTTGAGCAGTAAACATGGGCTCTGGATAACTTAGTTTCCAGGCCGTTAGGATTTTGTTTTAGCCGATTTTTTTTTTCATTAAAATGTTCTGATTCACTACTTACAAGCAGTATTCATTGCCAAGGCTAGCATTACTAGCATTTCTTACTCTAAACTTAAGCAAAATTTATGCCTTTTTAATTTGCCGCCATCATTATATAAAGGTTTGAAGCAGAGTAAGATGTGGTAGTTTGACATTGAGGACATGGTTGGTTGGTATCTGCTCCGCCCATATGTGAGGTAGGTGAAGGTTTTTATTCTGGCAGCCATATTGTTGCTCGTAATGTCCATCATCAACACTCTCAAAGTTGTACCCTGACTCCAAATGGGAAATGATTTAGTGCAGCTCATATAAAGAAAAGCTATTGATCTACTGCACACTCCAAAGCCCTCCTTAAAAATTCACAGGGTCAATAAACACATAAACCTAACCTGGCAAACTTTTTGTAAACACACATGCAAAGCAGCTAATGGCTAATGATTTAGTTAATCGCATAATAATTTACGACTCCGAGCTCGTTTATTAAAAGCCACACTTGGAAAGGTGGTCATAAATTAGCTGTGCGAGAGGCATGCGCCTTATGTGCATGCTGAGCTGTAAACAGCTCTGAAATTTATCTTCATATCAATGACTGTCTTCTATACCCTGGAACCTTGGTGGTCCCTTGCTGTTAAAGCTACTGAATACCATGTTGCGTCAAACAGTGGGCTGTGTCTGAGGTCTTCGTAATCTCATGTTTTAACCTCAACTGGAAATAAGTTTTGTCTTGGAATAAATAGAAATATCAGAATTCATCATAGCACACAGCTCTTTCTATTGCAAGAGATGATATCTCCTTCTTTACGCGGTATTCCCATGCTGTAAAATCCCATTAGGCTGCCAAATTGACTTGTCCGCCTTCTGCAAAAGGTGGGGCCGTTTGTAGATTCTAACATCGACTGCGCTAACCTCTGTACATTCTCTCAGACACGCACATGCTCATGCTCCGTCCAGTCATAAGGCCAGATTAATATATCATGTTTGGATGTTACAGGAGTTTCTTCAGATGACCAGATGGCTGTAGAGAAGCAACCTAATGGTCCAGACACCCTGTTGTCCATTGAATAGTGACCCACCACGGTCTGTATCACAGTAATGGCCTATAGATTCTGCCACTACTCCTTTTGCTGTCTGTAATTGGAGTCCTGGCTAGCTAGCACACACACTGCGGGTTACTATTAGCCATCATCATCCCTCCTTGTCTCAGTAACACATGTACTCTGGGCTATACCTTCCTTTTAATCCATGCTGTTGCAATGTGTGCTAGCTGCAACATCATGGGACTCATTGGAGCCTAAACAATGGCCGTTGCAGGGCTTTAAAGGCAGTTGTCTAATTGTGCCAATCTCATGAATCTCTAGTAAGAGCTGACCTCAGCTGTGATCCACATTGTGCATTCAAGAGGGTCATTTTGTGCCGTATAAACAACGTTACCGAAAGGGCAGTATTCTGGAAATCCCATCATTGCCGTGCAGCCGATAGGACCATATGCAGCATGTTAAATGGATTAACCTTTTTTCCTCTGTGGCGACATATCTCTCTGTATCGCTGCCTCCTCTTTAAGCTTCATCCTCTCCTGCTTCCACCCTCCTTTCACAATTTCCTGTTCTCACTCCTTCTCTATGCCTCTTCTCTTATCTCGCGTTCCCTTTACCTCCACACGTTCCCTAGCACTCCAGCTTTCCCCGTTTTCTCTGCTCTTTCTCCTCTCCCCCTTATGGAATTTTTCATTCTCTGGGCTAAACATTTCAGATGCGACTGATAGCAAAAACACATGCACAGTGTTTGCCTGTCTGTCTTTGGGTTTCCAACCTGTCGTCTGTACAGGAACCCAGCGGATTAACGTGGTCAGAGGCACTGAACTCTTTTCGATATGGCTGCCATTCTTGTGTGGCTAGCAGAAGGATCATACTGTAGAAGTGCAGCATTCACCTGAATATGAATGAAGCTTATTCAGAGGGAGCTTCACATCGTCTCGATGAGTCATGGCTCCTAATGAGGCTGATGGTGTAGAAAGCTAATGGCTAAACACACACATGAATGTGCTGCTGCGTGTCTGTCCCAGTTACTGCGGGCCACTGCGGTAGCATTTCGGATTTAATTGTTTTATGGGAGAGTGGCAGGCATGGAAAAGGCGGTCTCAACCCTCACCACACACCTCCACACACACGGTCACATGCATATTCCCTCCAGCACAGCACAGAGACTCTGTAGTACTGAGCGAGACAGTCTATTACAGAGACAGGGTAGGGCCCTGATGTACACATACGGGAGGAAGATAACACGTAGTGGTGGCAGTGGAGGGCTGTACAAGCTGCTGGCAAGTGTGTAGGCATGATGATGATGATGATGATGCGTGCGTGCGTGTGTGCGCGTGCACTTTGAGGGGTTAATCCAGTATTTAAAGAATGATTGTATGTGTTGTGCTGAGGATGGCAGTGTGGATTCATGCGCACGTTTGTGCATTTCCAACCCTCTCTCTCACTATCCATCTACCTCGCGTTCTCCCTGCCTACTCTGTGTAAGCGGAGAAAGGAACAATGAAAGGAGTGTGGAAGTAGCAAGGTGAGACTCCGATATGAAATTAAGTACGTGTTATTACTACTGGGACAGGACTTGGAGGCTGCAAGCGGCTGGCAGCCCCTGCACACTATTTTGGCTTGTGATTAAATAAAATGGCATGTGTACAACACCGCATTGCTTAAACGTTTGTGTGAATAGATTATGGAAAGGTTAAGACCTGTTTGTAACTGAGAGAAGAAAATACCAGTTTACACTATATTCTATTATACTGTACATAGATCTTTTAGTGTTGGAGTTGAAATGTGTAGTTGGATAAAATTCTGTCTGGGTGCCAGATATTAAATGACTTATATTGATCTTAAGTAATTTCGTAATTTTCCTCCAGATATATAGTTACTTGTTTTCAACCCCCTCAACATAAGAGAACAAGACAAGACGTCACATAAAAGGTTTGTTCCAAAAAGAAGGCATCAGGCCATAACACGTGCACCTTGATCGATTATCACATAATGATGGCCACAATGAGCCTTAATCAACATTCTCTTAACATCCTCCAGCACTAATGCACCCAGCCCCACCCACCATCACCAGTTGATCAATTACAGAGCCATTACACTGAATATCTTGCACAGCTCCGAGCCGCTCTGAACATGCGATGCAGTCCACTTGCTGGCCTCAATGTTGGCCGCAGCAAATGAACTTAGTGAACAATCTGAGGATCAATCCCACCACTTAGCCAATTAGACAATAGGGAGACAGACGCCCATTACCGTAAGAACCAATCGATAGCCGGAGCCAGGGGCCAAGGCGGGCTGTCTGGTCCCTTGGAGCCGCCTGGGGTTTGTGTTCAGTAATGGAAGGGAAAAGGGGCGGGGCCACATAGACGTTTTGATGGACGGCTTGAACGGGACGGTATTGGCAAGGTTAGGAGGATGTTGGCAGTGAGAGCTTGGATGTTGTAAACATGACAGAGGGAGCGGTGAGGGGTCGGACAGACAGACTCTGGATCAGCACCAGAGAGTGTTATCAAGTCACCAGCTGATTATCCTCCTGACACTTTGACAGTGCTCCTTTCACACTTTAGACAGTTTAAGTGGCTGACTTGCAGTGAATCGACAAGTTGACCAAAATTCATTCTGTGATGAATAACTCCATATTTCCTTTTTTCTCCTTGCTGGATATCATCGTTACTCGATGTCATTCATAAAGCACAGCATTCCTCTTGTTTATTAGTGATCCCATTAGGGTAAAACACTGACAGCTGCTAAAATGATAGGGTCAAACTATGTATTTCTAAATAAACAAAATGTTCATGAAAAACTGTCTGATTTGCGACTGAATTACTTGTAATTACACACAGTCAACATGAAATAATTTGTCACATTTTTGCCAGATTGATTGAGACCCATTGAATGTGAATGAAATTATTTTTTCGGCACAGCACTTTTTATGGAAGTTGCATGCAGACAGGTAATGGAACAATACTAGAGCTGGGCAAATTATTAACATGATTTTGGGGCCACAGCTAATTGGATGCCATGTATAGGCCTGTACACTGACATACAGTATATGGAAAATTCAGATTGCATCAAGCTGAGCAGTTCATTCCATGTGTGCTGGAGAGGTGATAATAAATGAATAATTGTCCCAACAGGTGAACAAATTTTTAAAATTGAATATTGTGCTGCGAGTGAGAATTATTTTATAAATAACTTAGTTCCCAAAACAAATAAAATCAATTCTATTTTGTTGCCTTTTGCTTGCAAATTGCAGTAGAATAAGTGATTTAGTTTCTGCTTTGTCTTCCTGTCATTTGCTGTATGGACATAGTGGTTGTATTAACCAAGTAAAAAAAGTTATATACTGTGTCCGTTGCTGGAAATGGTTGTTATGTGTGGGATATCTAGTCCTTAAGGCCCCTTCCAAGCATTAGGTAGCAGATAATGTGTTGACGAGAAGAGCTGCTTGTTGGTGGAGAGTTACTCTTTGCAGCAGTGTGAGCTCCCCCACCCTTCCACTGCCTCCATCCTCTGTCTCTGGCTGCAGGGCAGGAGGCCCTCAGGGGCGACATATCCACTGTTGACATCCTCCCTCTCTTTCTCTCGCTCTCTGTTTCTCCCTCTGCTGCTATATGATACCCATTCCTCCCACTTATATCCTTCACACTCCCAACCTCTACATCTGTTTGGATTGTGAGTCTGTAAGTGCAATTGAACTACATGTAGACTTGAGACCTGAAAAACCTGGCTGAAAATCTCAGCTTTTCTAAACTTTTTTGTAAGAGAAAATAATAGCAAACTGTACAATTAATACCAAGTATATCACAGTTTAAACACTTACTTCGTGGCTCAGCTTTGACTCATGATACCACACGGACAGGATGGTCATTATATCACAGTTAAGGGGCATTGTTCAGCGCCCCCCTAAACTGTTATATAATGATTGTAAGCCTGAATGAGCTATTAGAGCTTTTATTAAACGGTTACAAGTATGGCGAAATGAAAGTAATTGACACAATACAATTATATTTTTTTATTTCATCAAAAAAGCATTTTTTTTAACAAATACAAAAAAAGTACTCCCTCCTGGCTGCCTGCACAGTGCATAGCTGTAGAGTCCCCTCAGAAAGAAGGCTACGAGACAGTAGCTGTGTTCGCCTGCAATTCGCCAAACCAGCTCTTGTAAGTTTCCTCAATTCACTCCGTCGCTACTCACGTCTACTTACGTCAACTTACATCTACTTACGTCGTTACTTCCTCAATACCGGAGTGATAAGGACCTGTGCAAACTGATTCAACATCATAAGCGTTGTATACGCTTATTACCACGGTTATGAACCAATCAGATCGCTTGATTATGTCAGCCACACCTAACCCTCAATTTTTGTTCCCAGCAATGTGTTGCCCGTTCAGTCTTTGGGTGTTGCAACTAGCATCTGTGCAGACTGGTAAAATGGATTTATCCATCCACAGGTTGGTGCTCCTGTCTGTGTCAGACAATAAATGTATGTTTTTAAAACTTATTAAGGGGCTGTGCTAACTCTCGCAATTGGAGAAGAGTACATGTTCAATGGGTCTACATGGTGGCTAGTTATCAGCTCGTTAGCGAAGCTTGCGTCGTTGGCATAGCCGTGCTGTGCTGTGTGTAGACTGTAAAAAAAAAGGAGGAGCCGCAATGTTTCTGGTTTAACAGCACTGGTGAGCAGGTGACCGGTGTGTTTGTGGGTTCTGAATGACAACACAGTTGCGGAAATTAGCATGTCCACCCAGGTGACATGTTTGCATCACTGCCAATTGGAGCTGCAGCCATGTCACTTTAAAAAACAGAGGAACTCACATACACTAACATGAACACCCACCTGGACCTACCACAGAAACGAACAACAGAGAAGCTTGGATCCCAACACAACAGGGAGCGGGACTTCATTATCTTTTTAAGATGCCATTAGTCTATAGCTCCAGATAGATAATAGTTGTTGGCTGTCATAATAATCTTTAAAATCTTGTATAAATGCCCTTAACTGTGCTAAAGGCTTTCTACTTAGATATTATGGATACGTTTTTTTATCCTGCTACCAGATCATCTAACTGCTTGTGTTTCTTGCCCTATCAAAGCTGTAGTGATGTCGCCATTTTCCCAGATTACAAAAACTGATTAGTTTGGTGAGTAGAATGTTATCAAACTGGAAAAGCCATACTTTATATATCTATCGATATGGTTGTGTCCAAACACTTCAAGCTGCAGTCAGTAGGATTGTGAGAAGTGTGGACTTAGACAGAGAATTCAAAAATCCAAACGACTCCTGCTCCCTCCCCCTCCGCTGCACTTCGGTTCTGCCTCCGCAGCTCCTCCCAGCCCGCCGTACCCGAGCAGGCTACCATGGCAACAGAAGCCAGGCAAGGTACGTAACATGGCGCTCGTACCAGTAAGAAGCTAACATGGACTACTGTCGACATTGCTAGACTATAACATGTTTCTTCCTACCGTTGCCTTACATCAGGGGTGTCAAACTCAGTTACACAGTGGGCCAAAATTAAAAACTGGAACAAAGTTGCGGGCCAGATTTCATATTAATTGGAAAAAAGCATGGTTTCCCATGGTTCTAGATATAATAATGCACCTTTTCATATGGGAACAAACTTAAGTTTTACTTAAACACTGAATCTGCAACAAGCAAAGCTTAATCCTATAAACACCTGAGAAATCACTTTCAAATAAAGGACACATCAGTGGCATTAATTTCTTAAATAAAAATAATATTATGCCTCTTTCTCCATCTGTAGCCTTTTCGGTTCATTTTCAATGGAATAATTTTTTCACAGGCCAACAACAACAAAAATAATAATAACAATGATGATAATTTCCTTCAATGAAAATCCAACCATTCAAGTCCATGCCCTGGAGTAGCAAGGTTGGTGCTCTTTCTACGTCAACTCCAAACGGATTACTGAGCAGTTCAAATCTACATTTCTGCGCTTCAAAGTCGGCAAATCGCCGGGTAAACTCGGCTCTGAGTACGCTGAGTTTTTCAGCAAACTGTGCACTGAAATCTGCGTTTTTATGGTTTGGCAGCATGCAAAATGGCCCAGGTTTCCTTGCAGGGTGTCTGACATCTGCCCGAGGTGACCGGTAGCATGAGGTTGCGAATGAATGAAAACAGAGGAGGGGATGCTTGCGGGTCTTGACTCGCCAAGGCAATAGCAGAGCATTCTGGGATTTGTAGTATTAGCGGTGCATGCGTTACCGGCGGGCCAGCTCAAATAGAAATTTGATATTATCTCGCAGGCCAAATATAATTACACTTAGGACCAGTTTTGGCCCGCGGGCCAGAGTTTGAGACCCCTGCCTTACATCATTACCTGTGACTTTTTGTGAAAACAACATCGTGTTTTTTTTAAACGTAGGCTATGGGAAATCAGTTTGTATTAGCTTGTTTACGTACCTAGCGTTAGCTAGCACAATAGCCACTACAGAGTGTTCCATGGTAGGCCTGTAAATTAACAGCTTTATCTTCAAATCCAAAATTTGTCGCTTTGCAGGATGACTGACACTTTTTATCTATATTTTATAACATTAGAGCTTTGAGACTGGTACACTGGACTCTGATGAGGATGTAAACACGGCTGCTTCAACGAGTAGATGAGCGAGGAGAAGAGGGAGTCGCCTACGAGGTACCGGGCAGTGGCCGTGGGAGACGGGGCAGAGGTCGGCGTGTTGGCCTGACACCCGAGGATCTGGGAGCCGAAGAGATAGCTGATCTTCATGTGATGAGCCAGTTGGTACCTTCTGCTTGCACTGGTTTCATTGAAAGATGGTGTAGCTTCAGTTGCCTTTGCTAGATGTAAATAGTGTGCTGTGCAATACATTATTTTTCATTTAATTTATTTATTTCAAAGTTATATATTAATATTTATGCAACCTCAGTATTTACTTTGCAATAAAGTGTATTTTGGAAAATTATTGGTTTCAGTGTGAAGATTACTTACATTACAAATATATTAATTTGGGGTAATCAGATTCACTGGTATGATGCATGGTGGTGTAGTGGTTAGCACCTTCGCCTCACAGCAAGAAGGTTCTGGGTTCGTATCCCGGTTCAACCAGGGCCTTTCTGTATGGAGTTTGCATGTTCTCCCCGTGTATGCGTGGGTATTCTCCGGGTTCTCCGGCTTCCTCCCACAGTCCAAAGACATGCAGAATGGGGTTAGGTTCATTGAAGACTCTAAATTGACCGTAGGTGTGAATGTGAGAGTGAATGGTTGTCCGTCTCTGTGATAGGCTGGCGACCTGTCCAGGGTGTACCCCGCCGCTCGCCCAATGTTAGCTGGGATTGGCTCCAGCGCCCCCCCGCAACCCTTAAATGGATATAGCGGTAGACGATGAATGAATGAATGAAGATTCACTGGTTCAGTACTACAGATGCAATATCTCAAAGAAAAGCATAACAAATGTATCAAAGTAAACAATGATGTAATATTGTCATTCTTTATTTTGTACATGAATAAAATACAAAGTAGGTGTGATGAATATTCCTTCCTCAGCTGTTCCCCCAGCAAAGTCAGCATCTGTGTAGAAAAGCAACATGAGTATGTGAAAAAATATTCCTCCTCAAATGTATCACAAATCGAAATACTATGAGGGGAATAAATAATTTGAGTACATAATCTGTAGTCATGATTATCATTGTCGAACAAAATGTGTAATTATGTGCTGTTCGCCTTTTACTGCTTGGTTTCAATGCAGGGGCGATGTGCATTTTACTTTTTCCCATGGCCAAAGTGGAGTCTTGCTCTCAAGCTGAGGAAAAGGATGAAGGATTCGTCACACTGCACATAAATGGCAAACCCACAGAAATTAAAGTGGATACAGGAGCGAGGTGCAATGTGATGTCACAAAGGACTTTTCAAAAAGTTAATAATGGGGAGCAACCCATGAAGTTGAAAAGTACCACAAACCTTTTTGCTAATGGAGGTGCCAGAATTGAAACTACTGGCAGTCACATTGTCATGCTTCTTAAAGGAGCAGCACCAACAACTACCTTTCTTTATAGTTGACAGAGAGGTACAACCACTGTTGGGATTTCTTGCATGTTTGAACATGGGCATTGTCAAAATGAGTCCAGATGTCCACCATGTCACCACAGAGAGTAACACAGACTTTGGTAAACAGATTCTCACACAGTATAAAGACCTGTTCAGTGATGAGCTTGGTGAACTCCCAGCCACATATTCCATGACAGTGGATCCCAGCATACAGCCTATGGTCCAGCCAGCTCACCGCATCCCCGTCGGAATGCAAGACAAAGTGAAGCGGAGCTTGAACGCATCCAAAGAATCAGTGTCATAATACCAGTCAGTGAACCTACAGACTGGTTGTCGTCCATGGTGACGGCGCACAAGAAGGACAATCCGGAAATCAGACTGTGCATCAATCCGAAAGACCTCAACACAGCACTGAAAAGGCCCCACCACCCCATGCGCAGTGTTGAAGAGGTGGCAGCACAGATGTCAGGGGCAACAGTTTTCTCTGTGTTGGACGCAAAGAACTCTTTCTGGCAGATTCGGCTTGATAAAAAGTCATCAATGCTTACAACATTCAGCACACCATGTGGGCGTTACAGATTCCTATGGATGCCTTTCGGCATCAATTCAGCAAGCGAAATATTCCAACACACTATGGAACAGCTGTTTGCAGGTTATCCATGTTCAGTCATCGTGGATGACATCATTGTTGGAGGCCGTGGAGCAGCTGAACACGATGCCAACTTAAATAAAGTACTTGAACGTGTGAGAGAGGTCAACCTAAAGCTAAATCCAAACAAGTGCAAGTTTCGCCTAGACCAAGTAACATACGTGGGTCATATCTTCACCAGCAATGATCTTAAAGCAGACCCTGCTAAAACTACAGCAATCTCCAACATGCCAGTTCCCAGTGATGTCACATCACTACAGCGTTTCCTTGGCATATTCCGAACTTCAGCGACATTGCAGTACCACTGAGGAAGCTGACACACAAAGAGACAGCATGGTGTTGGTTTCAGCAACACCAGGAGGCATTTGACCGCCTGAAGCCCACCAGCAGTGGGTAGCATATTACAATGTCAAGGAGCCTGTTACACTCACCTGTGATGCATCATGCTACGGACTTGGAGCTGCGTGCATGCAAAATGGCAGACCAGTTGCTTTCGCATCACGCACCCTCACAGATACGGAGACACGATATGCCCAAATTGAGAAGGAGCTTCTGGCTGTTGTGTTTGCCTGCAACAAGTTCAAAGACTATGTATATGGAAAGCCGACAACTGTGGAAACCGATCACCAACCTCTGGTGACTATCCTAAGGAAACCCATTCACACCGCCCCTGCCCATCTTCAAAGGATGTTGCTACACTTGAAGAACTATGACATCAGCCTGGTTTACAAAAAGGGAAAACACATGTACGTGGCAGATACTCTTTCGAGAGCCCCAAACACACAGGTCCCTCACAACCCTGATGAAAATGACACTTATGTGGTCATGTCGGTGGCTTGTATCTCAACAGCCTGCCTGAAAGAACTGAAAAAGCACACAGCAGAGGATGAGATGATGCAATGCCTTATCACAGTCATTAACAGAGGATGGCCCGCGAAACAAAGCCAGCTCTGACTGCTGTCAGGCTCTTCTTCCCATACAGAAATGAGCTTACGGTGGATGCCGGGATCGTCATGAAATGTCACAAGACAGTGATCCCCCAGTCTCTGCAAAGAGAGCACATCCCCATTGTACACAAAGGCCACCCAGGTGTTGAAGCCACTAAGCGCAGAGCCAGAAGCATCATATTTTGTCACACGACATTACAGAGGAGTTGCACTCATGTGCAGTGTGCAACAGCACCAAATGTCACCAACAAAAGGAACCACTTCATCTTCACCCAGTCCCTGAACTCCCATGGTCCAAAGTGGCCACAGACATTTTCGAATGGCGTGGAAAACGCTACCAAGTGCTTCTGGATTCATATTCAGGTTGGTTGGAAATTTACCTTCTCCATCACATCATCAGCTGTGGTTTCCAAATTGAAAAGACACTTTTCAGTTCACGGCACGCCACACACCCTCATCTCTTACAATGCTAGCCATTACACCAGTCAGAACTTCAAAGACTTTGCCAAGCAATGGGATTTTGTCCATGTCCCCAGCAGCCCTGAATATCCCCATTCCTGTGAGTTCCAAACTACTGGAACCAGCCCCACCAACGGCTCAGAGGATCAACGCCCAGTTCCTCCAAAAAGGCTCACCCTGAAGCGCTACTACAACAAGTCCAGTCGCCCACTGCAGCCTTAAGCAAAAGGACAAGTGGTCCGTCTTCAGACCCCCAATGGACACGACCGGCTTGGAACTGTGAAGGAGATGAGGAATGAGCCACGTTCCTACGTCATCCAGTCAAATGGGAGGACATACAGAAGGAATCGCCGCCACATCCTTCCTGTCACAGAGTCGCCACCACAGCAGCGACATTACAGAAATCTAGACTCACATACTGTTCCCCCCACCGTAAACAGTGTTCCCCCCACACCACAAACACCAGAGCCAGACAACATGCAACAATAGCACACACCCCCTCTCTGCACAGTGCCCACAGCTCACTATCACACTGACAACAGCACTAACCAATACCAGACACGCCAGAGATGTGGACTCGAGTCACATGACTTGGACTCGAGTAAGACTCGAGTCATGAATTTGATGACTTTAGACTTGACTTGATAAAATGTAAAGAGACTTGCAACTCGACTTGGACTTTAACATCAATGACTCGTGACTTCACTTGGTTTTGACCCTTTTGACTTGACAAGACTTGCTACTTTCTCCAAAACCCAAAGATTAAAAAGTATGTTATTAAGGACCGCTCTGTATCTTTCATTGTGTATATGACGGTGTGTCTGTGCATGTATGTGCTGTCGGCACAACATCCAATCAAATTAGACCCACATTGTTTTGATCCAACAGCAGATCCAATCAAATTGCAGGACAACCAACGGAGAAGAACAGTCAAACAACGCGCCAGCTGGAAAAAATGATACCAAAGATAGTTTCGTTCGGGTATAAAAACTACGAGGTGGTCAACAAAAAACGAATTGCAGTATGCAAAACATGCGGGTCCAAGATTACAGACGGAGACATTTGAGGTTGCACAAAGAACGGTAAGTTTTGAATGTAAGCTAACTTTTATTGGCTAAGTAACTTTTTTTTGCTCTGTAGTTAAATCAATGAGGCTGTAAACTCACTGTTAACGTTTCATTGAAAACACGGTAATCTGTTGCGTCCACTGCGAGTTCACTCCCTTATTCATACTTTTGTAAAGTGTTTTTTTTAAGGAGGGTTGTATGAGGTACATAACTTTAGCCAATGTATCACACACAGTAGACGGCGGTCAGCAGCAACCGTATTTTAGCCACATACACAAAGACAAACCTAATAAAATCAAGGTCAGTTTAAATGTACATTATATTAAGAATATGTGAACCGTTTTAGCTTGCTGTCAGGCTGACTTTTCCAATAGGAAAACGAAGTTATACTGCTCGTTATTCTCACTCTGCAGCAAACCAGAGTCCATTGACAAAACAGCAAGTTTACCTCGCAACACACGTGAGTTGCTGGTCTACATGCTGCGAGGTCAAATTGCTGGTCGGCTGGAGACAGTGAATTAACAAGCGATATAACTTCAGTTTCTTGACAGAATGGGCTGTCTTGACGGCAAGGTAAAGCAATGAAAATATTCTTTATATGGCTTACACTTAAACTGACATTGATTTTATTAAGTTTGCCTCTTTTAGGTGGCTTAAATACATTTAGCTGCTGACCTCGTCCACAGCAATGTAAAGCCTAAGTCGTGTGCTGGTAGCCTGTCTGCTTCTCTGTATTGTGAGTGTGTTGACTGCCATCTTCTGTGCGTAGTCCCTCATACAACCCCACTTCACAAATCCCGAATTATCCCTTCAACCCGAAATAAGTTTTACAATACATGACCAGTGCTGCAATCTGCTACAGCAGCAACTGTAACGTAATGTTTAAAACACACACACACACACACACACACACACAATACATAACACAATGTTAAGATTGATATTAATAATATGAGTAATAAAGAGTAGTTTCAATACAATTCATTTGTGGCTATAAGGGATTTTCTGACATCCTTTTAATATGCTTACCTCTTACAGATTTGAAGAATTCCAGATGAACAAAAGCATCAAATGAACCACAACAGCGCTCAATCTCGCAATTCCTGGACAATCGTGTCGGGCATTACAGCATGAGTCATCCACAGCAGAAAGCTATCACCAATGCAATACTGTCTGACTTGATTATTGTTTGCAACTTGCCCCTGTCTATTGTGGAAAACAAGAGTTTTCGGCACTTTCTGACAGTACTTGACAGCAAGTACAGCCCAAGTACAGCAGAACACTGACATCGAAAACAGAGAGCCTCGCTGAAGAGAGACGTTCAAAATTAAAAACTCAATTGAGCAACACTGACCACGTTTCAGTCACTGTGGACATTTGGTCTGACCGAAAGATGAGGGGATTCCTCGGTGTCACTGTGCACTGGATAGAGAAAGAGGCAGAGAGGATACAGCTAAAGTCCAATCTCTTGGCCTGTGAGCGCTTCAAAGGCTCACACACAGCTGAAAGAATCTGTGACCAATTTGAGACAATAAGTGATGAATACAACATTAAAGATAAACTGGACTACATTATTAGTGACAATGCTGCTAACATGCGAAAAGCATTTACTGTGTGCTTCCCCAGTAAACAAGAGGATGACAATGACCGAGATCATCTTGATGACCCCTAGCTCTGGTGTGACTTAACCCTGGAAGATCAGCAAACAGTAGATGTTGCTGTGGCAAAGAAACAGCGCTTGCAGTGGTTTGCGCAAACTCTTCAGCTGGTGGTGGGAGACGGTTTGAAAGAAACAAAAGTGGTATCTCCTTCTCTTTCAAAGTTATCAAAACTCAGCTCACTGCTGCACACAAGCACAACATTCAAAGATGTGTTTGATGCTGAATTTGGGGAACAGAAATGCATCCCTGCTGCAGTCAACACAAGATGGAACTCAACACTGAGGCAAGTGAAGGCAGTTCTACAGTGCAATTATCTAAAGCTCTGTGCTCTTCTAGAAAAGGCTGGGCACAGGGAGTTGTCATTCACAGCACGGGAGTGGAATCTGTTGAAGGAGTTGGTGGACATCTTGAAGCCATTTGGAGAAGCAACTGATTTGATGCAGGGGGAGAAGGTCATCACAATCAGTGCTGTTGTTCCATCCATTTTTTCCCTCAACTACCACCTTGAGAAGCTGAAGCCTCAAGTCTTTTTCCTGAGCGGCCTGGTCAGAAGTCTCCAGGCATCCCTGAACAAAAGATTTCTTGGAATCTTCATCAACGTGAAAATGGCCAGGACACAAGATGGGATCACTGCCCCCTTTTCAGATCCAGTCTACCTCAAAGCAGTTGCCTTGGATCCAGCATTTTCTCTGTTGTGGTTGGAGCCCCATGTGCTGGTCAATCGTGACGTCAAGGTAGAGGTGGCACAAAGAGTTAAAGGTAAATGTTACTGAGTCTAGTGTAACTTTTCCCCTCATAATCTGATCTAATTGACTACAACAATAATTAAGTATTTCAGTCTAACACACTGCATCACCAACACAAATGGTAATAAGGTCTCCTTTGTTTCTGCTATTGTTTTTACATGTTTTGCCAGAATTGATCCTGGAAGATGCTGCAGAGACTAAGCAACCTGTGCCTCTTGTTGATGAAGAAGAGCAAGAGGACCTTAGAGAAGGAGAAGGGCTGTTTGCTGCATATCATAAGAGGCAGAAGAAGGATGTTGGGACAACTCCAGCACTACAGCTAAATCACTACCTTGACATAGCTGAAGGACAGAACGCCCTTTTGTTCTGGGCATTAAACATGAAGACTCTTCCTTCACTGTTCCGAGTGGCCATTAGAGTCTTGGCAGTGCCTGCCTCGAGTGCTCCAGTGGAGCGAGTTTTCAGCCATGGTGGCATCATACTACGTCCCCATCGTGCACAAATGACTGACAGACCTTTTGGCCAATTTGGTCTTTTGCAAATGCAATGAGGCATAGGGCCCTGACATATAAAAGCACAACCCTGTTCATTGTTATGTTCATGTATTTGTTATGTTTCTCACATGTACACACACACGCACACATACACACACAGACAATATGCGATGAGATAAGTACAGGACAGGACAGAAACAGCTGTGGAACTAGTTAAAATGCAATATGCCATGGAAATACAATGTTAGCACTTTTGTACAAATAATTACAGTTGCACTTTTTCAAATGTGTTTATTCTGTAAAGAAGTGGTTTAAAATGAAGAATATTCTTGCAAAATATGAGTTAAATGTTAAAAATGACTGGTTAATAGTGCAATGAAGAAGTGCAATTTCAGCACAATTTTTTTCTGCAATTTCAATTGCACTTGTTTTAATAAATAAATACAGATTTTAAAAGCATACATGATCTGGGTAAATATATTATTACTCTCTGGTTAAAAGGACTCGAAAGGACTTGAAACTCAAACTGCAGGACTTGGGACTTAACTTGAGACTTGTCAGTCTTGACTTTGGACTTGACTCGGGACTTGCCTGTCTTGACTCGGGACTTGACTCGGGACTTGAGGGCAAAGACTTGAGACTTACTTATGACTTGCAAAACAATGACTTGGTCCCACCTCTGCACACGCTCAGGCCGCATCTGCAGACCAAACCCAAAGGACGTATAAACAACAAATGTTCTTTGACATGTGATGTAATTTTCTTACCCACCTGACGTTACAAAATGTAAATGTAACTCTGGAACTTTGCATTTTTTCATATATGTATTTTTTATGTTTAAGTGATATGCTCTACCTCCTTTATTTTCTGTTATACAGTCTTAGGTTTAACAAGATATATTATTACTGTATTGTTTTGTGAGCATGCTTGCATATGTGCTATACGAAAATAAAAAAATAAAAAATAATTGTTATAACATGTTGGTATTCACATGTCCTATATATTGTATATTGTGTTGCATATAAGATGCAAACTAGAGGGAAAGGATGTACAGCATTTGGTTAAATGATTATATTTGTCTGTTAAGAGCCACCTTATTTGCAGTATTCTCATACCAGCCAATCAGCCTGCTCATGGTTCAGCATCGCATGGTTAGACCAGAAGTTGTCACAGCATGTGGACGGTGTTCATGAATCTGCTCCGGAGCGGTTCATCAAGTGAGTGTGATTCTTGACACACACACACACACACACACACACACACACACACCCACACACACACACACAATGTTTACATCTGCTCGATCGGTATTTTTGCTTGTGGTATTTGTTATATATGCAGTTTCTGGCAAAGGAGGTGGGCAGTTTTTTCGATGCTTGGTGTTTCTCTGCCACGGTGTTTTCAAACTTACTCCGCTTCTGCTGCTAGGTCCTCGTTGCTAAGACGTGAGCTTGGTCTTGACCGAGCAAGTGAATGTGTGCACAGGGACTGAGCAGCGCTGAGCAGCGTGTAACCAGATGATTGACAGAGCGGAGAGACGCCCCCTGGCTGTGATTGGAGATTTTTCTTCGGGCGCGGAGGATTCTGGCAAATGGCATTAAAGGCAGTAGGGGTCGCCAGATGAACTACAGTCACATATTACTTCCAAGTTTCAGCAAAAATGAAAAAAAGTTATTTTTGCAGCTTTAACTTACAAAACATCAAATATAATGAGTGGGTAGTACAATAGTATGGAGACCCCCTAGGGTAAGCTGGGAAATAAAAAAGCCATTTGTAAATATGATCTCTCGATTTACGGTTTGCTCTCAGATTAATATTCTGTGCAGACTTGTTGCAAATGACTCATTTATTCAGGGTTTGGAGTGAAAAGCACAATAAATAGAACATTACTCAACGAGAGTTGTAAGAAAGTCCATTGCAGAACACAATATAGCATGAAATCCACCCTTAAATCAAGATAAATTGGATTCTCTGAGGAAAGAAGTCAGTCCGTGCACACTGTTCAGAAATTTGTAAACTGAAAGTAAACATTTACGCAGAGCTCTGTAGTATACTGTATGATTAATATGTAAAACCATGCCATGTGCGGTATGAGTCAGAAACATGTATGTCAGAGTAAGAGAATGTAATTTAAGTGAATGAGTTTCTTAAAGGATACATAGCTCATATTCAGAGGAGGAGATCCCTCTACACTTTCATCTTTTTAACTTTGCAGACCTTTAACATACACAACGAAACCTATATAACACTTTAGAGCAAAGGGAAAAACTGAAAAAGAATAATAAGTCTCCTTTAATACCTGGAGCATTGTTTTCACACCCTCTGTTACACCTTTACACCCAAAAATAATGTCACAGTGCGCTGACTGAAACCTGGAGTACACGTTTACATCACTGCTGGTGAGAAGTTATGACTCCAAAAAGTGAAGGTCAGAAAATGTGGTGGTGACTAGTTGCTCTTTTAAGTCAAAAGAATAGTCATATTATGTTCAAGTAATTGTAGTTGATTGAAATTCCTTTCGTCACGCTACAACTATCAAGATACACTGATTCACTTCTTTTCTAGGCTCATGCTACATAAGATACACTGATTCACTTCTTTTCTAGGCTCATGCTACATAAAGTGATGGTCATTTCAAGTATTCATGGGTGAACGTGTTGGTGTACTTGACCATTTCCATTACACTTTGCTCCTCAACACTTACTGCACCAGTGTAGCAGATGACACCAATTTAGAAGAAGTTCCGAAGTTTCTAGCATCCAAGTCAAAGCTCAACTCATGATGACAAATCGGTCACGGTGGCAGCTCACCATGCTGCAGCTGATTTCTTTTTCACCACACCCGCACCCACTCATTTCTCCCCTTTAAACTAGCACCATGCTCCTCCCTTTACTAATTTCAGCTGTAGAGAGGTGGTGCAGCTGGACGGAGGAAGGTGGGGAAACCGTCCATCGGGGCGGGCGGAGTCGGGACGCGACCCATAAGGAGTAGCATGAAGCCCCACAAGTTATTACCCCTGCTACCCAGGCCCATTTTGTCTTCATCAATTCTTAAACTCATAAGACTCCCTGCCTCTCTTCTTTCCTAAATTGTACAATCTATCAAGCCCGCCACTACACTTGCTACCTCTCCCTTCTTCCTCTCTGTTCTTTTCTTCCTCTGTGGTTTTCTCTCTTGTGGTTCTCACTCTTACAGTGCGGTGGTGGATCATCAAATTATCCCCAGGCATGAGTGGATGAGCTTATTTTTTAAGGTGGTACTCACTACAGCACCCCTCCGCATCCTGCCCATTTCTTTCTTTCTTTATTTCTTTGTTGTCCCTATCTCTCCCTCCCTTGATCAGACTTCCCATCTTACTTTCTCTTAACCCCTTCACTTTATCATTTTCGGAGCCCTCCTCACTCCCCTCATCTCTCTCTCTTTCTGTAGCTTTTCTGTCTTTTATCTCTTCCATCCTGCTTCTGGTTTCTCTTTGTGGTGGATTGGCTGGTCTTCTGTCTTTATCCCTTTACCCCACTCTTTCTATCCATCCCTCTAATTATGTGCGTAGACAAAGGCGTTAGATTCTCCCTCCTCCCACTCAGAGCTGTCAGGCCTGGTGTAGGAGAGAGTTAATTTCACACTTACTGCATGCTTTAATTAAAAGGAGGGATGGGGGGGGCTACTCGCGCTCAGTCACACATCATACAATGGGTGGACTGTGAGCGTATGTGCTCGCCGACAGTTGTGAATTTGAATCATGTTTGTGGTGTGTGCCTACAGGCAGTCCTTAGCCAGGTGTGTGTGTTTATATTTTTAGCTATGTAGGCGTGGGCCTGAACACGTGCTGAGTTCACGTCTTCACTCCTCAGGTGGATGACACATGTATCATCTGCTTTTCCCTCAAAGGCAACATCAGGCTGTATTTTTAACCAGGGCTTTAATGAGAAATCAATACGAGTCTAATGGCTTGTTGAGAGGGGGGGCTACAATCCCACTCCATTCCACAAATACACACACACGCACACAGACATGCATACACACACACACACACAGGCACAATGATCCTCTGCATCAGCAGCTGGAGTGTTATTCAAATACAAATATGCAACATTTCACACATCCTCGAGCTTGTGCAGAAACAAACAGCACACGCACACACTGTACGGCATCATCCCCACCCCTACAATCATTACCACCACAACAGCACATGATAACCCTTGTTAAGCTATCAATATATGGATGATAGCGGTTACACCCACTATTGTCAAATCGAGTAATTTATCATCATCATCCACTGCATGGAGCAGCGAGACAGTGATCTAAGCAAGATGTGCTCTATCCCACATATCCCTCTGCTGGCCGGTCATTCAAATCCTTTGGCGATATGATATACTGTATTACAAACAACTCTGTCACCTCACTCCTTTATTCTTTAATTCTGCATTGCATTATTTATGCACCCCCACCTAAAGAAGATAGTGTTATGGTCATGTGATTGAAAAATAATCTTGTGACTGAGTGGTGTTCGTTGTGCATGCTGATCTGTGGATGTGTATTTGATGGCCTGTAAAATACTCACTGGCGGCAATGTTACGTAACCCTACAAGGTCCAGCTCCACAGAAACATCATGACCTCCAACGTCTTCCCTTTGCAATTTCTGCGGGAGTTATCAGTTGGTGTAATTTGCGTGTGATGACTGCTTACGCCTCTGTACTTGCATGCCATGTGTTTTGAATTTGTAGCTGCAACTGCACATACACCTACAAACACTGACAAGTATGTTTTGTGTGTTAAAGCGTGTTTGAGTGTGTGGTGGACTTTGTTTGTACACGATTTCAGAGAGAAAGCATTAGTCTTTGTGTTTGCAGTGTCTCAAGTCTCAACGCTAACATGTCCAACATGCCAATTAAGCTCAGTGCAGGCTCTGCGTAGCATAGGTTTGAAATGTTTGCTGCTGTATGTTAACCCTTGAATCACATGGAAGAAGACCGTGTAATGTTGTTTTTCATTTACATGAAGCCATACCAGACTGATTGAGTGCAGTACTAGAAGGCATATTGATCGATATGTGCTGAGGGTCCTGCTCACTAGGCAAACTCTCATTCTAAAATCAACAAGAAATTCTACTGCAGCTGGGTCCAGCCGCGTTTCTCTGGGAAGCAAAATCATAGTGGACAGTTCTCAGATAACATTCAGCACCTGATTCTAGAGTGAAAGCAGAAAGCGTGTCCATTTTATATTGTGTGAGTCTGAAAGTAAGGATCTAGTAGCATGTCTAACTGTCATGGGAAGGATCACATTCCTTCCTGTTTAATAAACCTTACTCTTTCTTTTATCTTAATGGATAAATGTGGAGACATCCTATATCTTTTATTATTATTGTCAAGTAATAAGACCAGACCCGGCAACAATTGATTTTACAAACAAGTATTGCTTGTGTAGTCAAAGATAGATATAATTTATTCATCTGTGCCATTGGGCCATTGTATTGTGCATTACATGTGTATTAATCTACAGCTTGAGATTTGTCTCCAACAAATACTATTTTTTATTGTTGGAGTCGTGTTTGGCCAGCCATTTTAGGAAATTACTGATCTATTTTTTAAAAAAATCTGGTCTTCGGAAGAAATTGATAGGTTTGGAGCTGAGTAGGGAGGTTAGAAAGTATTTAGAGGGCATTATAAAACGTGTTGGTGTTTTATAGTTTATTTTCCATAATAAATGATTACTTAAACCTAACTGGATTATAGCTGCACATATAGCATAAGGATATAGATGTGTCAGTTAATCACAATATATATATCAAATAATCACAGTATTGTGCTTGTGTGGCACATATTCCACTAACCCATTGTTTATGATTGACTTGTGGCCAGGTATGAGTAGTGTTGTCTGTTGTGAGGATAAACAAGCTTGATGTTTGAGGAACAAGGACGAACAGCGGTCAAGGACCACCTAGTGGCTTAATTGGGCCATGACGATGTGGTTGGTAAGGTTGGACATGTGATTATTTGTTAACGTCAGCAGTTGATCAAATCTTTCTGAAAAAGGTTAAGCTCTCTTGCAAACCACAGACATCAAGAAAACAACATTTAATATTAATGGCAGTGTAAAGTGTTGCATTGAATAATGCCTTGGTATGTGATGCAGAGATGAAGGTACTGATGCAGTTTCATAATCTGTAATTGGTTTGGTGGGTTCTCTGTGTTATTTTCATTGAGGGCGTTCCAGCACAACGCATCATTTATAAAGACACTGCTGAAGAGATATGTGTCATACATGGACAACAGCTGAAACAAAACACCCCCATACCTTACCTACATCATGAACCAGGCAGCCGGCAGATATTAGAAAAAGCTCAGGGAGAGGCGTGCTGATTCCAATTAGCAGTCTGTTGTTTCACACTGTGGGCGATGGAGCTTGTTATTCCTTGCATGGAGAGAGTCTGAGGAGCACTGCTCTGCAGCTCCCACCGTGCAATCAGCCTCTATGACTCTTTTATACCCACCAGTCACTGATTGCCACATTCATCCGGCACTATTCTCGCTCTGTGAGCTGCTGCAGAAGTACATTTGTTAAGAACTGTCTTGGACACCTGTGGAACAAGGTACAAAATGTCCTGACTTGAGGGCTGATATCATGCTGTTGCTGAAAGCTAGAAGAAGCTGTAATGAACCCGGCAGAGAAAGGGTTAGATCCGGGAAAAGGACATAATCACATTTCTCTGTGCAATCATAATTTAGGGTATGAGAACTAATGCTGTATTATAGGGGGTAATTATATGCCTTGATTAAAAACTAGAGGATTAAAATGCGGAATTCAATTGCAGGCTGACACCGCCAACTCTTTGTTTTGCTCTCCCACTGCTCCATGCATCAAGGGATTTGGAGAAGAATCCAGGTGCTGTATCTAAAACAGCTTGAATGTGTGTTTGTCAAATAATTGTGTTTGGGTGGGCCTGATTTTTCTTCAGAGGGAACGATTTATACACAGCTCAGCTTCGTGGCTGCACAAAGCATTCAAGGATTGGAATGAACGCTTACTGAGCACTTTATTAGGAACTTCTTACTATTAACATCCCTGCCAGTTCTTCATGGCAGGGATGTTGGAAATGTATCTTTGAGATTCTGCTTCATGTTCATATAACTGCATCACATAATTTCTGTAGATTGGTCAGATGCACTTTCCCCACTGCCAATCTCTGGTTCTACCCAATGTGGGCCCCTAGGCCAAATTTTTGATCAACGACCCCCGCCCCCAAGGTGTTTACTGTACATGACACCCCCCCACCCCATTATTTGTCCAACACTAATCAACACTCGCAATACAAGAAATGAAACATTGTACAACATCTAACATATGCAATATATGATAATATATAATAATACGAATATTGGTGTATTAATTAGAAGCTTTTGAGAACTGTTAAGAATAATTTCATCCTTTTTTGTTGACTAATGTTGGAGCTGCAACTCAAAAGCAGACCTAGAAAGCCTTGGATGGTGCGTAATAAAGTGCAGGCAATGGTTACTTTCATCACATCATGATAGCAGACAGTGTTCATCATATTGTCAACTCGTGACTGACAGTCCAGGGGGCACAGTTTGTCTGTTTTTGCAATTAAAGGAGTTAAGGGCTGAGCTAGAATTTTGACCCAAAATGCAGAGGACCAGGCTCAATGAAAGTTTTAACAGAGTGATTTGTCTTTCAAGCGAGGGGTTGAGGATTGAGGGTGGTGATGTAATTAGGTAGAGAAGCAAGAGCATTGCAGCCTGAGTTCGGCAATGGTTGTTTCAGACTTGGGCTGAGTTCCAGGCACTGCCTGCCTCTGAAACTGAGCAAAATGATCAGAGAAGGCAAAATCACAGAACAAGATTTAAACAAAGTCAGAGAAAAAACTGTCTGAGTGTTTAACCACAGTCGAAACAAAAACAATCTGGCGACGAGTAACAGCTTTAATGCAGAAGATAACAAGCTAGATCAGGAACAGGTGTGCAGCCCAGCGAGGAACTCAGAAAAATCCACGCACACTGACACATACACGGTTGAATTGTTGAAGTATTTCATCGGCAGCCATGTTCGGATTCTCTAAATGCATAGGAAAGGTGCTTCAATGCTTCCTTTCCTATCTCCTTTAGCATACGGTACACTGGACTAACCTATGCAAAAGGAAAGGAAAAATAGAATTCCACAATTCATATTTGATGTGACGCGCAGGTCATCATGTAAATTACCGTTGCATATGAATCATTTACATCTGATGTCACACGGTGGTAATGCACACTGAAATATGTCGGATGGAGGCGCTGCGTTTTTTGTATTCAATCTTTGGAATTTTGTAGTTTCACCATGGCAAACGCACGCCAATAACATCCGCCGTCGCATAATGACGTAGTATATTGAAAGTCCTACGAGTCCTTCTTTACACCTTTCCTTGACCTCATGATGTTTTTCTACTGAGGTCAAGGAATAGTAGATTCAATCCAAATCCGAAAAAAAATCTGAATCCACCCATACACAGACAGAGAACTAATAGAATAGGACCAGTCAAGGAGGAGCCATAAAGTTTATGTTTACGGCGCACATAGCCTATGCCAAAGGCCGGCTCTGGTTCTGCCTCATCTCAAAATAGTTTTACTGGTTCAGATCTGGTAACTGGGGAGGAAACTGAAGGTTGGCAGGTTCATGAAACCATTTTGAAATGACTTTTGTTTTGTGACATGGTGTGTTATCATGTTAGACGTAGCATTGGAAGATTGTAAATTGTGATCATAAAGTGATGCACATGGTCAACAACAACTCTCTGATAGACTGTGGCATTTAAACTATGATGGACTTTTTATGAAGGGGCTCAAAATGTGCTAAGATTTATTTCCCACATCATATCACCAGCTTCCATGGACTGTTGACACAATTTGACATGGACTGGTTTCTGATGAAAAGCCTTTTTTTAACCGTGATGGGCTAGGGCTTATGTGAAATTGTTAGGCCACTGAAAACAGAAATAATGTTCAATGAACAATTATGTTTTTTATATCATCATATCTCTCTTACTTTTGGGAAAGGCAGTGTTCCAACCTGTATCTCTTTGGACAGAGCTGGGCTATCTTCTTTCCTCTCTTAACATCCGCTAACCACGTCCTCATCACACGGACACAAGATTGATAATGGTCTTCTTATTTCACTCTTGGTTAAAAAAAAAAGAAAGCAAATATGATTATTTCCAAAAAATATTCAGCTATTACTTTAATTAATGAAAGAATTGGTTCTGAGACATATCAGTTAGGTTCACTTTGTGCCTGCGCCTCTCCTCTGACCTGAGTGACTAAGGGTTTGAGGGGTTTGACTGTCATATCAACTGGACAAAAATGACCACTCAGACGGAGGCAACTAACAGGAAAAAATGGATGGATAAAAATTATAGATGGATGGAGGATAACAGATGGATATAAGAACTGAATGGACTGAGGGAAGTAGGAAAGAAGGGCTGACATAATGAATTGGGGAGTGTGGAAGTACTAAAGGCATGGAGGGAGGAAGAAGTGAGTTGATGGATAGAGTTACACAAGTGGATGGATGGCTGGCAAAAGAAATGGTGGAGGAGGGGAGGTGTTGATGGGATGGACAGGTGGTAGACAGGGTGAGTGAAGTAGGCTATTTAAGGGGCAGACAGAGATGCACGGATGGTTCAGCAAAAATTATCATGATAACACATCTTGTGAATATTCATTTATTTATATGTAAGTTTTTCAAGATTTGCTGAATAGCAAATCTTTTAGGCACTTATTTGCTCCCATACTGCACTGAGATTATGAGTTTATCACACATAAATAAACCAAGAAAATTAAATGGCAAATAGAATTGTTAAGTTAGCCTCATGTCAGTTACATGACTTATTTATTCTTTTGCTTTTAGTTTTAAGATGTCAAGAAAGTTTTCTATTTTGTCCCACCGTGGCATGTGCACCAAAATGGAAGAAGAGAATGAATGGAGGCAGAAAGAGAAGGATGTCTGGGGACAGAGGGGAAGAGAGAGAAAGGTCTGGATGGAGGGGATGTCCAGAGGCTTAATGCAGCCTGAATGCTATGGGACATTATCGATGTGAGCAGGTCGCTCCAAATCGCTCCCCTCGGGACCAGTGGAGGGTTGCACCCCTGGAAAACCAAATGCTTCATTGAAAGGGGTCAGAGGCAAGGCGCTCTGCTCCATTTAGCAGCCTACTCATGATGGATGAATGGAAGGATGGAGAGGAGGAGGAATGCCATGCTGAGCGCAAGGGGAACAGGGTGCCACCAGGGACATCTGCCTGGAACCATGAAAGGTGGTAATGGGTGGTAATGGGTGATAAAGAGCACACACACATGTGAGGTCAAAGGTGAATACAGGGTTTTGGGTCTGCATTCCCATATGCATTTTGGCTCAGTGTTGATGCATCACTTGTAGAAAGCTCTCTGTCACAGCAAACAGGATGGGACTGTAAGATTTCAGAAAACATTTCATACATTTTTAAATATAGTAATGTAATGAAAAAATATGCTATGGTTAGAGGAGGCCTCCCAATGTAAATTTAAATTTGATCTAAAAATTGATAACAAATGTGTTTACAAAAAGTAAACCCTCCGACCAGCGAATTACCTTCAAGGTCCTGGTCCTCACCTTCAAAGCCCTCCACCATCTTGCTCCCCAATACCTCACTGATCTCCTCTCCCCCTACCAGCCCACACAGTCCCTCAGATCCACCTCTCCCGGTCTCCTCTCCACCCCCAAAACCAACCTCCGCAGCTTTGGGGATAGAGCTTTCTCCAGGGGCTGCTCCCAGGCTGTGGAACTCCCTCCCCCAAGAGATCCGTCACTCCGACAGATTGAATGAGAAAGCAAAATAAGTAGTCCAAGTCTGCGTAACCACCAAATGAAGTTCAAACATGGCACAAACACAACATAAATCAATGACACACTGCCATGACGGAGAAGCTTGGCTCTCAGACCAGGCTTTGGGGCCTCTCCAGTATTCCTTAAAATAAAATTTTATGTTTTTACTCTGGTCCAAGACATGTGATCCAGAGGTATGAGTAATCAGATAAACGAGAGCCATCCCAGAGGAGAACAGGCAACATGGATGACTGGATCAGAGTCCCATCTACTGTGTACCATGACGCTTATCTCTGCTAGACTCGCCCCCAGATAGCACTGCTAATTTGTTGACCCACTGGCAAAGTCAAATGGTAACTCGCTTGAAGGAAAACTACTTTGAAAATCTGTCCGACTAGAAAATACCACCACTGTCATTCATGAGATAACGGTGGCATACAGGTAGCGTAGCATTTTAACCTGTCATGCTAGCCTTACTAATAGCAATGCTACAGCACCGTAAAAAGTGTTGCCTACATTCCCTGACTCGAGAGGAGGTGGTGTGTGTGTCTGTGAGAGAGAGAAGGAGAAAGAAAGTGATGACGCTGTGTGGGAGGAGGCAGCTATACTAGCTCCTAGGAGAGACTGGGAGGGCGAAGGGTCATTATTGACTGAATTAATTTTTAAAGAGGTCCCTCATTTGGGGGGTGGGAGGGGCAGCGTGTCCGTTAGTGAAGCCATACTAAATACTGTTCTCCACCATATATACAGCACTTCTCTCATTGTGCCAATGTACAACGCACCAATGCCCAATGAACACCACCTCAAGCCTATGGAAGCAAATAAGAGACATAAGTCTTTGAACTTTAACAGCCACTGAATACTTAATATTGAAATATTTTATTTTGAAAAACATGTATCTGAATTTATTTGTGTGGAATTCACCTCTTTGAAATTATTTTACTTCGGTATTCAGATACAAAAAAATTCAGATCAAAAATTTCAAGTTACAATTTTTCGATTGCTCAAATTCAGATCGAAAAATTCAAGTTAAATATTCACACTCTCAAATTTGATTGCTCAAATTCAGATCGAAAAAATCAAGTCAAATATTCACACTCAAATTCGATTGCTCAAATTCAGATCGAAAAATTCACACAGTAACATCCGGGCTACCCAGGATAGGAAAAGCAATTGAGCCTGCATGCAATCGAACCGACGTCTGGCAAAGGGGAAACTAAGGCGCTCCGGTAAGTTTGCTGTTTATGTACAATCGAACTCAGGGCTCGACAGGAGTATGTTGAAGCTAAGTATGTTTGGAACACAGATATGGTTTGTGTGACTCGTGTCTCTATGTAGGTAAGTCATCACATGACAGACCGTCCGTGCTCTGATGGGCCAGACGTCGGTTCGATTGCATGCAGGCTCAATTGCTTTTCCTATCCTGGGTAGCCCGGATGTTACTGTGTGAATTTTTCGATCAGAATTTGAGCAATCGAATTTCAGAGTGTGAATATTTAACTTGAATTTTTCGATCTGAATTTGAGCAATCAAAAAATTGTAACTTAAAATTTGAAATCTAATTTTTTTGTATCTGAATACCGAAGTTAAATAAATTCAAAGAGGTGAAATTCCGAACAAATAAATTCAGATACATGCTTTTCAAAATAAAATATTTCAATATTAAGTATTCAGTGGCTGTTAAAGTTCAAAGACTTATGTCTCTTATTTGCTTCCATACAAGCCCCCTGACAGATTTGGTCCCTCCTGCTTCCCCATGTACGCTCTATAGTTTCCATGCACACCAGGAAAGCCTCATTGATTGCCCTTTCACACCCTTTAACAATCAATGGCAGACCTGGTTTCAGGAGGAGTGCCTGTGGGAGGAAGGAGGGAGGGAGCATGCAGCGGAGAGAAGAAACTCGGCTGTTGAGGAAAACAGCAACGGTGAGTCCTCCGTGGGACGTGGTAAAAGGACCAAGAGGGGGGTTACTTAAGGCCACAACCCTCCAGCTCTGTGGACGTTGGGAGCGAGGCCAGCCTAGCTGTAAGAATGCGCTGCATGTAGTAAGATAGAGAGAGATGGGTGTGGGCTGTGTGGGTTGTGTGTGTGTGTGTGTGTGTGTGTGTGTGTTGGGGGGGTGGATGTTGCAATGGGTTTAGAAATGCTCTGCATGTTCACTGACTCTGGCAGATAGCAGACAAAGGGGGAGGGGGGATATTCAATCATACTAATGAGCAAAGGAAGGAGAAAGGAGGAGAAGAAGAGAGGGATGAAAGGGTAAGCAGCAAAGGCAACAAAAAAATGTGATGGTGGTGGTGATGTGGGGAGTGGGGTGATTTGGCATTGCCAAGCAAACACCAAGCTTCTCTAGCAACCCCCCATCCTCATAGCATCTATATACACTATTTGTCACGCACACACACACACACACACACACACACACACACACACACACACACTCACACACACTCCCAAGAGCAGCCACACTCATTAGTGCCAAGGAGACCCTCTGTTGGATGGAGCTGAACACCAGCTCAAAGCACCCTCTCCCTCTTTCTTTCATTCATTCTCTGCTGCCCTGCTCGCTCACTCTCCCACTCTCATCAGTCTCCACACATTCTCCAACGTTGTCCTAACTCCACCCTCCTCAGCCAATTTGCCCCTCTATTGTTTTTCCTTGCCTCTCTCCATTTGTTTCGTGTTTGCTTCTCTACCTTCTCCTTTATTGTTTGTGCACTTGATTCTATACACAATTGGGCCGCATGCAAGAACCGGTTTTACGCACAAATTTGTTCTTAAACCGTGTGTACTAGCGATTTAGGAGAACTTCCAGCATTCACCTTTTTTTTTGTTAATTTACGATTTCTCTCAAATACGCACAGAATTGACAAGTGGTCGAGACCTGTCGTAAGAGTCACCTAAATTGCTCTGCTGAAAATCAAACCACGTTTTTCCACTTATGAGTCCTTTTTCTTCATCACTTCTAAGCAATTATGCATATTTAGATTAAACTAAATGTAAAAAATATATATATTTTATATATATATATATAAACATATATAATATTTTCTTTCACCTTGTTATGTTAACATTATTCTGTTTAATTCAGGAATTCGAGTTATAGTATAATTCTACATGTATAGAACGTGTTAACAGTGTTGCGCAATGGCCAGGGGAGCGCACATCTTTGGTAGTTGGCATGCAAGTTGCGCATGGGTGCACAAGTCGCTGGCTTGTCAGTTGTTTATTGTCAGTTGTTTATTGTCACCATGCAAACTATTTCATGTCAGTTGTTTATTGTCACCATGCAAACTATTTCATACCATCAACCTAAAATTCATTCAAATGAGCTTGTTACATATAGTCAACCTGCAGATGAGACCGCATTATAAGCGTCATATGCGCACTCTTGACGGTGCTGTGGTAAAGCGCACAGTTGGTGTTGTGAGGGCAGGTGATGAGCCTTATCACAGCTGTGAGCTGCTTTATGACTCAGTATTAACAGATCTGCTCTAGTCTGTCACTTAACTCCTGCTGATCCTGCAAAGATATAGACTCTGAAAACAGAACTTCAATTTCTGATTGTAAACGTGTTCTTTTTACTCTTTTAAGCTTTTTTCATGAATGAACTCTTCCTGACATGAGGCAGGAAGCGAAACCGTATATGGTATTTTTGGGGCGTTGATTATGCTAATTTGCAATCCGCAGGCACGCTCGCTCAAGTACGCACAGGTGACATTCATTCTATTTACGCACATAACTTGCACACTTTTCTGAATATAGTGTATAGATAGCAATTGATGAATCTGATGAAGCCTGTTCGTACGAACTCAAAGTACAAACAGATGTAGGAAATATTTCTTCCCACTCAGTCTCCCCTATCTGTCCATTTTCTTCTCCTTCCCAGTGTCCACCTTCCCATGTTTCCTATCTTCATCCTCCCCTCCAATCCTTGCCTGTCTCTACTCTCATGGTGGAGGGGTTATTTGGAGGATTAGACCAGTGGTAGGGCTGTTGCTATGTCAGTCTAACAGGAAAGGGTCTGGACCAGAGCTCAGACGAAATCCCTTCCTCCACGCCTGCCTGCCTGACCACTGAATTAGAAGCTACTTTTCAATCTTTCATCTCACTCATCCATTTCTCTTTCCTCATGTATGTTCTACATCAGTGTTTTTCAATGCCGCTTTTGTGAACCTTTTTCTCATGATCTAGGTAGGAAATAGTCCTATCCTCCATATTTGGTGTTTTACTTGATTTCTAGGTCCAGGTCTTTATTTACAGCTAGGTGAATTGTTAATCCCAAATGAGTCCACAGCACTACCTGCAATTATTAGAAAAGGTGTGTTATTGCATTCCTGTCCAGCTTTCAATCAAATGATGCTTCCAATTTGGCACATAGTCTCTGGTAATGGATAACGGAAATCTAAGTTACTTTTCTATCCTTTTAGTTTTAAAAAATCGTTTTGGAAATCATCCTTTTTGTATGTGAAACTCTATTGTGACTCTTGCAGGATAATTCTATAATTTCTGTCCATTAAGGAAAATGTGCATGTCAGATGGGTCAAGGCACACAAGAGGTCAGATGAGCACACTGGTTGTAAACAGCCTGAGAACCGAACCTAAAAGTGAACATCTGAAATGTTGGCAGTAATCCCATGTTGTACAAGGAAACATTCATTTTTTTTTCACAATTAAACCTATCAAGGAAATTACTTTAGAGATTATTATCATAAGCCATGTTTTGACCCAAAGTATCTGGAACTTTTAGTCCAAAGAATTGTTTTGCAAAGAACAAAAACCATTGTCTGTCTCCATTTCCACCGCGGTCAAAAGACCAGGGGAGATTATGCAAATTAGCCTGCTGACAAATTCCCAATTCCCAATACTACATCAACAGTAAATGTGGTGGAGATTCAGACCATGCTGCTGTTGATCAAAAAAGAAAGGAGCATTAGTAACAAAGACTATTCAGAACATCAGAAACGTTCTTGTCAGAAAGATCTACTGTGCAGACTGGCTGAAATAAAATACTGGAGTACTCAACCAATCAGACATGTTCAGCGCTGCAAGCTCCACCCCAAAGGTTCCTGTACTTTCATAAAGTACTGCCAGGGCCTTTTTTGGGGAGAAAGATTTCCCTGGAACTTTATTTAGATCCTGGTCCCTGCAGTGGAAACAAAGAGTTCCTGCAAAGGTTCCAAATTCCTGGGGAAGGTACCTACAGTGGAAACGCAGCTCTGAAGACGATAGACAAATTTGTGAAGTAGGTAGTGCCAACAGTAGCTGCAGTGTTTCCCCTACCATTGAATTGGGAGGGCGCCCGCCCCCCCTGAAATTTCTAATTGATTTTAATAAAAAATTCTACATAATATGTCAAGCAGAAGTAATTTCAGGTCACTTTCCTTATACTCCTTATTCGTCATTCCTGTATGAAAGATTGTGGATGAAACTTAACGTGATTTGCGAACCCTAACCCTAAAGGGCCCTAAGCCTAACCCTCCCACCACCCCAAACTAGTAAACCTAGGGGAAACACTAAACACTGTGTATCAAGAGTCTTGTCAGTAAATGTCCGTGATATGATTCAGTTGAAAGTCTGAATGTGGCCCTGCAGTAGCAGCAGCAGTTATTCAGTCATTTCATGGTGCCCTGTTACTGTCTCAGCCTCACTGGGCCGGACCCTGGGGAGGGGAGCAGGTTACACTGATGCTGTCTGAAGGACACTGTGACGCTGTGGAAAAGGGTGTGTGTCTGTCATAGCCAACTTTTGGGGACAAATTTCAGACTCTGATGTGGTTAATGGGGATGAATTGTCCAATTGGGAATTGGGGTAAGTCTCCAGGAAATTAACGCAAATCTGGCTGTTTTCAGACATGTAATTTATGAGTTTAGCCTTTTACATACATATAATGCATGCAGCATGGGATTGTCTGTGTCAGATGTGTTTGCACCATCAGGAAATTTCTGGAACATTCTGTGGCATCTGGGTGGAGCATGCAGGATGTAGGACATGCAGATAAATTCCCCCTCCAGAAAGCGATGTTTTGTTTACAGTCCTCAACATGCCCACTCGCTCGCTGTGGATTTTCCAGAAATTTTCCAGTTATATATGGGCTCACTCTGACATTTTCCTGAAATCTTACAAGGGTGCTGAAAGTGTGTGTGTGTGTTTGAGAGACAGAGTGAAAGAGAATGAATTGTAAAAGCTGCTTTCCTGCATGAATCCTTTCACATTCTTGTCAGAACCAAACAGAGACGACAATAGCTTTACATCGAGAGTGACAATGGGCCAGTGGAGAGTTCACAGTCCCTGGCACAGAATAGTAGAATAGAATTTAGTTTCAGTCACAATTAATATAATTAGTATTAATATGGTGGCGCACTGTGCTCAGACACATAACAATGTGCATGGGTTACATTATATACACGCAATTTTTTAGATGCCATACACGTGACAGACAGGAAAAAAAACATTTTGATGTTATGTGACAAACTGTGTGATTCTTTATACTAACATGTTTTTTTATTCATGGTGTAAGTGAAATTAGTTTAAACTTAATTCTTAAACTCTGAGACACAACTTTCACCAAATTGAATTTCATAAACTTACGGATATTTATCAATCCATTGAAGGACATAAAATACAACTGAATCACTGAGCTCTTTAAATCTGTTGTTTACTGCTTCAGGTGAGTTTACTTGTTCACGACAGAGAAATAGAGCCTTGTTACTGTAATAATATGAATTTACTATGTAAATACACATGCCAACAACAGGACGAAAAAGTTTCTACGCTGCTGTTTATAGATAAAATCGGTTGCAGTCATTATCACTAGGTATTGGAGGAGTGTTCTGTCAACTGATGTAAGCAATGTATTGTGGTGTGACATCACTGGCTTGGGTGAAGTTTCAACCAGCCAAGGTCAGTGTAGCAGCTGTCCCTTTGTTATATGTAATTTATTGTTGTCTTTCAACCCCTCTTCAGAAAGTATGATGAGGTACCGCAGACTTGTATATATATATATATATATATATATATATGGGAATGCTAAATCAAGCTTTACTAAGGCAAAAAGAAAATAAAAGTCCAGACAGAAGCAAGGGTTTGGTTTGTGGACTGGTCCTGCCTCTACTAACTTGGTTTCCTGTGGCTGTCCTCCATTGGGTTCCGTTCCTGTCCCTGTGTTGCTGGCTGGACATGACTTAAAGATTCTTACCCTTCCGCCAATTTATCCACATTGCTGAGCCTAATCTATCAACACCACTACCTCCTGCTGTAAATAAGGAGGGAGCTCATTCATCAACACCGATCGTCATTCTCCATCATTGTAGAAATGCTTGGCCAACTCCTTTGCCTATTTGAAATTGTTTTTGAAAGTTTAGCTGCAATCTTCACATGAATATTAGTCACTGTTTTTTACCCATATGATGTGGATCATCTACCTGACTTCTATTCCTGGCACGCTCAGCCAGCTCACATTACTAAGCTTCCATATTGGACTTCTGCCAGCCTTAGTCTCTGTCTAACCTTTGAACTCAATACCTGTATTCTGGAAAAATGCTCACTAGCCTGTTGGACTCTGTCACCACACTCAGTATTTGTTATTAGTTTTACATTAAACCTTTAAAAAGCATCCTCTGACTCCAATCTTTTGTTTTGCCTTGAGAGACCTTTTAGTTAAACCATAATAAAAGATTACCCAGGGGACATTCCAATATTCCTAATAGACACACGAACATTAATACATAATAGTCAACAATGAAGATTTTGGTTGACGCATGTTGCAGAATCACCCCCAAACAGTATGTCGCAGGTCTCTGCACCACAGCCCAAACAGGGGTTTCTTAAAGAGGCCTAGGGAAAGTGAGCCTGGCTTTTACTCTCACAGTCCGCAAATCAGAGGGAGAGAGAGCACGGAGCAGAGTGTTGACTTTTCTCACACCACACATGCCAGTACAGTAGAGGCACATACACACACTCACATACAGGCCTGCACACAGTCAAATCTATGGATACAGATACAGGCATAACATGTGTATTTAGTTTGGGGAGGTATGAAGATATACATGACAGGGAAGTGAGCATGTAAAAAGGGACAGGCCCAATCACACACTCAGCCCTTCCACCTGCCTACCAGCAGTTATTTGATCAGACCTATTTCAATGCTCGCCAGTGATGGAATTTGCTCTCTGCACACTTGTGCTCCAGCGGAAAGCCCAAAGACGAACTCGGGAGCGTGTCTCAAAGCCCACAGGGTGGAAGAGGGAGTGCTGATATTGACAGAAAAACACCCAGATGCTAGTCTCAGTCTACCATGGGATCACATACAGAATTAGATCTGGATTCTGCTGATAACAAGAAATGATGTCACCATTGCTGATACCCAGACATGCTTTAGTGTCCTTCCGTGATTTGCACCCAGTATGTGCACTTAAACTAAAGGATGTGTGGTCCTAAACCGCTACAGTATTAATCATAAAGTGGGGTCCCATCATCACTGAAGAGCTGAAAAGTAGGTTCAGCCCCTGGTTAAGGAAATATATTCCAGTACAAAGATAGTAAATTCTATTTATTCTAGTGATGTTGTATCCTGTCAGGCCAAGTCAGTTTATTTGTGAAGCACAATTAAAAACAACAAACGTTAACAAAAGTGTTGTACAGCTAAAACAGGGGATATGAAAAAAACTAAACAGCCAAGAAGAAAACAATAAATAGATAAATTAATAACAAAACATAGGGAGGGAAGCAAGTACAGGTGAAATGTGGTCTCACTTGCATGTGTCAGTTGAAAACATACATATTTATATACAAACATATATACATATACATACATATATATATATATACATATAAACATATACATATGTATATATATATGTGGGTGACAACAATCCATTTGTCCCTCTACTCAGTTCCCATATTGCACCCAATTTAACAATGCTTGATTGTTAATTATTTGTGTCACTATAATATCTCCTAAGTCATAGTTTGCAGGCACATTACAATTCACATATCATCTTCATTAAATAAAAACAGACAAGTATAGTTAAGTTTAGTTGGTGTTTATTTGTTCAGTTTGCATAAATTAATCTGTTATTTTGTTTGATAGTCCTAGTATCAAAGTCTAGTATCAATAAGTCAATAAGTCCTAGTATCCTAGGTGTTTCAGGGACAAAAAAGAGGAAGGGATGGAACAGTTCCTGTATTTATACCCTTGGTGACATCAGCAGTGATATCACTGGGAGAAACCATTTGTGAGGGGAGGTGTAATGGGTTTGAAATATATTATTCACTTCATTATCGATACATTGCAGAAATCAAATAGTTCATTTTATGTTTTGTAAGGAGAACTGCAAGACACCTTTACAACTTCAGGTGAAGTTGTGACCTCCATGTCTCTGTTTCCAGAAGATGCATGGTTAACAGGATGGAACATGCTGGATTGGCACCTGTTAATGGAAGAGGCTACTTAAGCAGTGGCCTCACTCTCTTTGTGAGAGTGGACATCAGTGTGTAGCCATGTACACGTTAAGTTCATTTAAGTTGTTTATCGTGAGTTAAGTTTTGTTCAGCTAAGCTGACTTAACTGTCATTATGTTTCTTTTGTTTGCACATAGTTTTACCCAATTTACCATTTTGTAAATAAACACTCTTGTGATACCTTGACACAGCTTCTGAGTCTGCCTCCTACAAATGTAAAGACCGCTCTGGTCAGGCTTCCCACTGTATATATATATATATATATATATATATATATATATATATATATAGGGCCAACATTGGATCCCTGGGACCTTTGGACTGTGACTCAAAGTAGTCAAAATCAGCTGAGGATGTAGGGATGTTGGATGGGTCATGGGCAGGTGGTGATGCATGATCTGATATCAGCAATCTAAACAGTGTATGATTTCTCTGAAAGTTGTTGTTTTCCAGCCTGAGCCTGTCCTGCCACAGGGAGAAGAGGCCAGCTAATTGTTTGAATGAGAGCTGCAGAAAATTAAAAATGCTGGAATTGGAAAATAACACTGAACCTGATTCAAACAAACACTGGAGCAGGATTGGAAAGTGTTCTGATTTAAACAGCTGTTTCTTTTCTTTTCCTTTTAAATCAAATGTTTATCAGAGCATTAATGTTTACTTTCTGCAATGTGGTTACAGATGTACACAGCAGAATTTTAAACTTGGTGATCAGATGTTGCAAAAATACTTTCTTGCATGTTCACTAGCCAGACTGACTTAATCTGATTGATATTTTGTTTGAATCTTCTTACTTTTTCAGCTGCCTGCTGCAGTTTGAAACGTGGGATCAAGAACAGCGAGACCAGTGTAATTCTCTGTGGATTTGGGGCTACAAGTGACTTCTTATACATTGCATACAGTCATTTGATCCACTGGTAGTTTCAAACCATTGATTATTGCAGCTTAACAGGAACAGTCTTGGAGTCGCTCCAGCTGCCACACAGTCACCTCACACTCCTCACACTCACCTCCAATCAACTGAAGCTGGTGCAAACCCTCTCAGATCTTTTGCCATGGTTTGTGTCATCCCAGAGTAAGTCGTAGCTGTTTTATGATGCTACACTAAACATATAGATTTGTTTTTATTTTTTTATTTTACATTTATTTTTTTCCAGGAATTTTCCCATTGAGATTCAAAATCTCTTTTGGCAATGGAGTCCTGGCCATATCCTGGTTCACAATTCCATGACACAATGCATAATTAATATTAATATTTTATCATTATAAAATCACATGTTCAAAGAGGTGGAATGACTTCATTTTATTAATTACAGTTAGATTGATTTATTTTTATGAATTGACGCATTTTATCAGCAGTCCCAAAGGGAACAATAAATTTGAGACTTTGTACACAAGATGAATTGATGCTGCAATTTTGACAATGTGTAGTTCCCCAACCCAGGCCCTCTTGATCTATGAGCTAATGCTATCACTTAACTCTCCCCTAAAATCACAGACATGAAGGGAAATAATCCCCGGTGGAGGTGGTGGTGTTCAGACTCTGACAAGCACACTCTCCTTGCAAATGCACACACACCTGCAGCCGCAGACAGACACCAGACAGCCAGACAGTTAAACGCATACTGTACACACACTGATAGAATAGATACACACATAAAAAGGGATAACTTTTTAAAGTCTGTACTGGTCACTGAAATGTAAAATTAGCTGTAGTTTAGTTGAATGATTAGTTAATTTGAACTCTTGCTGGTCAAATTACCTACCTAGCCAGTTGGCCTACCTACATGGCAAAATTGCTAGCCAATTATAGATCAGTCTGTTAACATTGTCATCATGGTACCTAGTTGCTAAGCAGGTTTATCTTACAAACCAACCACATATTGGAGCTAATTTCCAACATATTTATGGCCATTTATTTATTTCCAGTAATGTATATACCAACCTGAAGTAACAAGTACAACGGGCTTTACACCACAGACTGATATAATGGACAATGACACTCCACTCACAAAGCAGTGCCCGATAGATTTCAAAGATGGACGGCAGAGCAAGCTCCTCCTTGACCCAGGTGGGTATGCATACAAATACACCAGATTACTGTAAATGTTAACTATTATTTCATAAACCCACCTGGGGTTATTGGGACCCAAGATCGTCCATCTTGAAAATCAACAGCGCCTTTCAGGAACTGCCGCAGACGAGCAGATGAGGGAACCACCTGCCAGCAAACTCGCATTCTCTTAACAGATGTATTGTCTAAGATGAGGCTGCTACCTTCAAGGTAGTTATATCCCTACACTTCAGCGATCATGACAACTTCCACAGGCATCAGGCAGAGTCCCGACATCTAGTTGCTTTTTTTAGGAGGAACTTGCTTGCTTGTAGTGTAGGTACTGTAGGGTCAACATAAAAAAATGACAAAAGAAATGCAGTTACTGTTGTTGATTTTGTATATTCAATTTATTCAATTCATGAGAGCACCACAAATGAAACAGAAGTTTCTGTATTCTTGATCTAAAATTATTATTTCAAAATCATGCCATAAACTGTCAAGAATAAGTTCTACTTTGGTGACTTTTTCTTGCAGGCAGTTGCAATTGGCTAGTTTGTGTTCTTGATGGCAAAACAGAAAGCCTGTAGCCAAAGTGGTTTCAATTTTGTATCACACAACTCAAGCAGCAGCATGTCTGTTCTAAATGGCACGTTTGATTCTTGAGGAAGATCCTTGACCATCTGAAGCTTTCCGTTTGATGCTCTGCACTTCAAGTCCTGCAGCCTGCATGGAAGATCAAAACCATGGGCCGCACAAGACATACTCTCAACTTGCTCTATGTCTGTTTGTCTCTTTTACGTTGCTGTGGAGAACAGTACCGTGCTGACAATACGCATCAATCCAACAGCGCAAAACAAGAATAAATAGGTAATGTACAAACTTTGATTGAAAGATGAAGTAAGAACTACAAGAACCATAGCTTTTGCCCATATTCATTTCTCTTTTTTTTACCCTCACACTTTCTGCATTTTTCCTTGCAGTTGCTCCATTGTCACACAAAGTAAACTGAAAGAAAACTTCAAAGGCAACAACCACTCCTGTGATCAACAATCGCTATTATATAAGTAAGTTTTATATATCGGCCAAAACAAATGTTTTCTGTTCTGTTTACAGCTGACAAGATGAATTCCCCCCCCCCCCCCACACACACACACACACACACACATACACACACACACATACAAAGCAGAGCAGACTGCAGAGTCCAGCCAAATGATGGGGTCCTAAGAGGCAGTGGCAGTGACCTTGGCTGCACTTGTGTGTGTGCCTGACTCCAGCTGGGCGGCCATTAGAGGGCTCCACAACAGACGCTGGCCACTGCTGAGAGCCAAGGGTCGGATGCTGTAGACACACAAACACACACATCTACCCTCCCTTGCACATGTGCCACATGGACACAAACCAATGCACACGTATACCCACACACAGTAAGGTATAGACAGCATGCGTGTATGTAAGCATCTGTACATGAGGGTATTTCATAAACAAGCTCCAATGTAACACGCTGTGGACAAACACATATTCTGTGTGTGCATGTGTATTTGTGTGTGTATTTACTGGCGGGTGTATGATGGAAAATGCCAGGGAGCGGGGAGCGGGGAATGAGGGACGGCATGTGTAAATAGTGGTGGATGTGATGCTCTGATGTGTAATTTACTTTACATTGCTCTCTTCCACTAAAGGAAGGTTCACACATTTTCACGGTTGTCTTAAAACAAACGTCAGGTGTCTGCATGTACATGTTAACAGCTTTTGTTTGCTCTAAACCTGTTCATGTTGGCCATTAAGTGAATTCCATACATCATTTGCTTCTGTTGTTGAATAATATGTTATATTTTGTGTATTCTAATCAATTTTGCTTTATAACCTATATTTTAAGTAGCATTTAAAGGCTTTAAAAGGTTAAAATCAAACAAAATACATGAGATGTTAGGTTGTTGCCCCAATCTTGGGAATTCCAGGAGACTTGACAATACGCATGCACTAGCAGAGAACCAATGAACAAGCTCATTTTTGTCGTGTTCTCTGTACGGCATTTTTGGCCTCAGAAATACCTCCATATAGATAAATAGGACTTTTGTTGTCTTAATTAGTTTTGTGCAATGGCTGCTCAAGAAGTAACAACAATACAAGGAACTCAGCCTTGGCAATGGCTTTGGACGGTGGGGCTGACTCAGACAGCTCCCACAGCTGGCTGACCATTCCCTTCCTCCAGCCAAAAAGAAAGGAAGGCTAATTTTACCTTGTCTGCTGTCTGCAACAGAGCCACTGAGCCACAACACTGGTATGTTGCACTCACCACCTCACAGTATGCCATCTCTCTCTCTCTCTCTCTCTCTCCATATCTCAGTGTAAGCCAGTCAAATGCAGCACCACAACCATCATTAAAGCGTTCTGGCTGATCACACGCTTTAATTGGACCGTGCGAGGGGCCTGGGCAAAATGGCGGCTTGTTAGCTCAGCTGCAGAGCAGAGTGAATGTACAGACAAGCAAGCAAACAAATGAGGATATAAACAAACCCCATGGAAGCTCACTTGGAACCTTGGGTCTGCTAAGAAGCAAAGGTAAGGCTGACCTGCAGGAACTGATAAGAAGACATGGAGCAATATATAGTGTCGAAGGATCAGAGGCTTTCGTATCTGCCAATTTCATTGTGGCTGATTCCTGATGACTGTTTGGAGAAATGCTAGTTTTCTGAAGCAGTTCATGTCTCAACTGCACAAACTATAAAACATTTAATGTATATAACACAGTGTATTTTTAGATGCAAATTAGAGTCAAATAAGTAGCAAGGATTTGCCCCCAAGGGGCCCAATACCCACTGAAAGTTGCATGTAGGGTATTTTCTTTGGCAGAACTTTAAAGCTTTAACATCAATATGGTAGGTAACATTTTTATATGAATTTTTTCTACATATGTAGTGCACACAAAATATTGAACAAGAATTTGCTTTCCTCTGCTCCTCAGTGGTGTTTAATTTGGAGGCCACAGTGTGTGCATTGTGAAATTTTCCATTTAGCGCTGAGGGACTTGGAGAATTCACCGGGTCGTTTCACTTTTACGCTTTGCTGAAGAAAAAATGCAGACCATCTGACAATAGTTGCTCCAAGTCACATTGGTGCTCCTTTTATCCTGACAGATAATTCAAGGTTGTTGATGCCGCAACAGCAGTCAACACTAAATTTAAGAGCTTGGGGTACAATGCAATTCCTTAAATCCACTGACATCTGTATGCTGAAGTTCCTTCAATGATTGTAAAGACCACTGTCATGATAGACACACATTATCCATCCTAGCTGGGCAATTCTTTTTTGTTGTTGTTGTCTTCCCTCTTTCAGGTACTGTGCTGAAGGACGCTTCAGCATGGGAATGATTGCTGTCACAAATACTTGAGCATTAGTCATGATGCTGATGTGTGATCTCACTTTCCAAAATCTCTCTCTGAAAACCTAAATTTAAGAAAACTGCTGTAGCATGTTTATCAGTTTCAGTTGCAATATTTAAAGGGCTCCACTAAAACTATTTATGTTGGAATGTTTCAACTTCAAGACATAAAAGTAATACAGACTAAAATGAAACCACGAATGCATGTTTGGTCAATTTTTAATTAGTAGAAACAGAAACTGTGATATGATGAAAAGGGCCACACCATGAAAATCTTTGGAGGCAAATAACAAAATCCTGAGTCCC
This sequence comes from Scophthalmus maximus, assembly GCF_022379125.1. Lineage (NCBI taxonomy): Eukaryota > Metazoa > Chordata > Actinopteri > Pleuronectiformes > Scophthalmidae > Scophthalmus > Scophthalmus maximus. The sequence continues at coordinate 19,370,934 of NC_061529.1, read as the reverse complement.
TCTCCCATTGTGTAAAACAGCAAAAAGTGTGAGAAACAACTTAATAAGGAGGGGTTCCCTAAAAGTGAATACAGGGGTACATAGAACTCACAAAAAAATCTAAAAAGTTCCACTCATTGACAAGCCATGTCAGGTAATTACTATTTATGCAGATTTTGTGTGATTATAACACACACAAAAATACATTTCCAAATGCCCGGGTGCCATTGTGATGAGGTGAACCAAAAGTTCATGGATCAGCTTGTGATGCATTGGCAGCCACTGACCAGTGAATAACTAGCATGTAAAGAACAGATTGAATAAGACACCCCGTTAAGTAAATGTGTGTAAGGTAATTACAATTGGCAGTGTGTTTAAATGCTTCACAATATATCATTTTATGCACATGTTTTCCTGATGAGCAGTCACTGACATTTTGCAGCTTGTCTCTTACACCCAACCAGACATGAACATTGAAATTGGACAAATCTGTAAAGCTTGGATTATGCTCAATAACAATTTTTCCATAAAAAAGTTTTTCTTTCTAAAGAAAATATCTGCATGCCAATGTGAGCTATCATGGTCATACATGGATAATCAAACCAGCCAACTGGGTTTCAACATGTTTCAATTAGTGAAACATACATACAAAAGTCTGACCTGATCATTGCAATGTACTGGCAGCTAAAACTTAATCAGGAAAATGTGTGAGAGCAGGTTTTGAGTGATCAAATACTTTCAAAACTGAAATGTCTGACATGTTTACAGCTACTGTGGTGTTGAGAGGACATGCTCATTCATTTCTTAGAATCAGCTGCTGCAGACTGCATTGTCCCTCTGGGTGTGCATTCAGGAACAACCTGGTGTGCTGAAGTTATGAAAAGTGAAGTAGGTGATGACATTTTGAACGTCATCAATTGTCAATGTTGCAACCCAAGCAAAAAAAAAAGCCTGTCTTGAGATTTACTGTAATCATCCTATAAGCACACTCAGTAGTTGAGTGGTGAGCAGTGTGGTTGAGAAAGGTTGCGTTCAAGGCTCTGCTGTTTGTGCAGTAAACAGGACACCTATTCAGGACAAAATGAGAGAGGAGGAGAGCTCCCGCCCTCCCATCGACTGACACTCTGACCTTCTCAAAATGGGTAGAGCAAGAGAGACCAAAGGAAGGGGTCATTTATCTAGCTACAACCCCCCCCCCCCCCCCCCAGCACCACCACAACCTCACCACTTAAGCTGAGGGTGAGAGTGGTTCAACTCTGCTGCCTGTAGACATCAGAGACAGAATCAAACCTATATCACCTCTTAGCACCGTTGTTCACATCCCACGTACACCTGGACTTATACTCAGCAAGCAACAATAACATCCTCACAACAGCAGATTCAGTTTTAAGGAAATTCACAGCCACCTTGGGCTTCGCTGATCCTACGACAACCAAATGTGTGTGTGTGTGTGTGTGTGTGTGTGTGTGTTGTTTTTCAGCTGCTCACTTTGTGTTAATTCATACATTATACACCATATCCCGCAGTGTCAATTCTGTCAGCTGTCTTGGCTCTCCATCTTTTCACCCTCAGCCAATCTAGCTGCAGCAAACTTCCTGTCAGCCAGTCATCGTGGTACTGTCGTATAATTAGATTTTCCTTAATCCGCCGTCACTTCTGTGCTGCTGATTTGGCCCAACTTCTCCCCACCACCTGACAGTGGCATACAGCTCCCAGTCCTGCTCCGTTAGCTCTTCAGGCGCTTCTGCTCCAGGTCAAATCAATTGAGCCCAGTAAATATGCTTTGTGCATTTTTGGTTTTTAATTTGCTAGGGCACCATCGCTGCATCATTGGCTTTGCATCACCCAAGAGGACTGTGATTGATTGAAAGAAATACAAACAAGCCAAATGTTTTTCCCCCCTATAGTAGAATGATAATGGGTGCAGCCAGACGAGCGCTGACACAGTGTAGACGGGTACGAATGTACATTGTATGACAGTGACTTCCAGGGAGTGAATGGGGTAGGGGCCGGCTCATAATAAGATACAGTAATTTGTCCCCATTAATGTTATAGTGTTCACTGATACGCTATGATCTATAATTATAGGCACTGTAACAGCAACCTGCCAGTCTGGCCGCTCTAGACGTATTTCAGACTTCACTTCCAAGAGTCTTTTCCTCTTCATTCAATGTCCAGCTGCCCATTTTCTCCTGTATTATAATCTATCAGTGGCTTGACTAAGAAATACAGCACATTGGGTATATGTTGACATCTACAGTATCGTGACAGTGATTTATTTGTTAAAACATCTTCCATGAGCTGATGTTAAAGAAAAAGGAGGACATATTTCAAAAATCACCATTGGTAATTTCTGTTACATTAATACTCACATGAAGTCTCCTTGCCATGAAACATTTTGCATATCATCAGTCATTCTTTGTGTTGACTGACACTAGATTTCATTTGTGGAGCATCCAGTTAATTCACTCATTGTGTTTCCTGTTTTATTTTGTAGAGTAAAGTAACACTGTGGGTGCAGACAAATTGTCCTTCCTATCTACTATTCCTTTATTACTATTCCTTGACCTCATTGAAAATTCCATGAGGTCAAGGAAAGGTGTAAAGGAGGACTCATAGGACTTTGGAAAAGCCGTCGTTCGTGCGTGTCACGTTAAATATCCCTGCCGCAATTTATTGTTATGTAGGTATTTTTTGATATTCAATCTCACTCAGTGCTAATTGACACATTAAATGCTGGGACAAATACATTGTTTCCTGTGGCTGCTTCACAATAAAAGCCCCTCCCATGTTTCTCTAGTTGAATGCTTCTTAATGTGAAGCAGCAACATTGGCATATTCTGTCTGCATCAGCTGTAATAGACCTGTTGTAAGGAGAGCAAACAATAAACTGCTTGATATTAATACGTATAATTGCCCTGGGTTACACACTGGTTTGTCTCTTGCTTAGGCTGGACATCTGAATCCAGCTCAATGTGGCTAAAAAGCAGGTCTCTGCTGAAATGTAAAATGTAAATGCTATTGCAGATGAATTGCTGCAATACTGTGGTGTACTATTAAGAGCCACACAGCACTGAGAGGACATCTTTTCTGCCAAAACACTGAGCAACAGGTACTGAGGCTTTGAAAAATGAACAGAAACAGTTGCTTTAATCTACATGTTCAAACATTCAAAGCAGAGCTGCAGTGAGCAAGTAAGGTTTTTATTAATTTCAACCATAAATTAATTTGCCTATTTGTGAAGGTCCAAAAACCTGCAGGTACACTGGTTCTCATCCAATGACATCTGGGGTTTGCCCCAACCCCCTGCAACCCTCCAAGATAAATTGATCATTATGTCAGAAATTAGCCTGCATTTTTTACGTAGCAATACTGAGGTTTCCATAAAAACAACTATTAACCTCTTAATATATATTTAATATGACATTTTTGGATTGGATGACCATAAAGTTGGGGGATTTGACCCGCAGTATAAGTTTTACCAGTAAGAAATTCTAAACATCCCATAATGCTGCTAATCTATCATCTTTTGTCATACTGTATGCATCCCCGCATGATCAATGCTGTTGAGTAGATTGACATTGTATGTCAAATTGGTGACGTGCCCCTTTTAAGAGGATCAGTTAAAAGTTTTGTTTTGACTAAATTTCCATTATGAAATGTAATGATATAAAATGGGAAACTCGAATAATGTTTCTACCGTAAACCAATAATATTATGCATGCAGTGAGCTCCAGATCGTTGTCTCTGTGGGAACGGTGGGAACAGTGAACTGCTCCCCCACAGGTCAGGTGGCTCTTTGCATTTCTTTTGACTTGAATGAATTATTTATTTTCCAGTTTAGCAGTCTAAACAGAAAAATGTACTTAACAAAGAGCGTAAAATAGCAGGAAATGTGATATTTTCTGGTGGAGGACTGTTGGACCTCCCCATAAACATAAATGGCCCACCCACACAGACCATGACTCACTATTCCACCCATGATACACCGTCAGCAACGCTCACTGCAATGGATTGTGGAGGTGTATTTTCTTGATTGACAGCGAGTGTAAGTTTATTCTTCAATCATATGTAAGAGAAATAGGTTTTGTCAGTGAGGAATGCCATGCACACACGTGTGCACATGCGCTCGCACACACACACACACACACTCACACACACTTGGCAACAGCCGTGGTCAGGTCATTGGCAGGGGTGCCAGACGGCTGCAGGGACAGACAAGTCAGTCACACACGCATGCACATAGACAAATGCATACACACACAAACACACACACACTTGGCACTTCCTCTGCACTGAGGTCAGGATGAGCTCAAGGGGAGTGTGTGTGCGCGACCCAATCTTGTAATTACTCTTTATACAGCTAAACTGCAACAGCAAATGAGTTTTATTAAACACTATGTTTTCAATTTAAGTAACAAGGATATTAAAAGTGTTTTGTCACAAATACACTGATACTGAACATATTGGTAAAATGTTCACAGGAAACTTTTCCTCCAGAAGATCTGATCTTGCAGTACAATATCCACTTAAAGTGACCACAGCCTATTACTGTAAACTGTTTTATGTTTACGTTCTGGCACTGACAGCAGCACTTGGTTGAGGTTAAGGAAAAATCATGGTCTGGTTTACTACAGGAAATGTCCACAGGGCTATTTGTCACATTGGGTTTATTTACATTTACCCAAAACCACCCTGTCTAGTATAGTTAAGTCTAAGTAGAATAATAAATAAAAACAAATGCAGCCAGCCGAGAAGCTTGTATTTTATATATACAAGAGCAGCAGAATTATAGTAAATTCATCTTTTATCTGATATTTTACATTAGGTAAAAAAATATATTTTAGTTTAGGTACTATCCATTTAAATCAATGAAGTATATTTTTTTATAATAGCATAGTTAGGTCTAAGTGTCACAAGTTTGAAGGAGCAGGACCCAAATGAAGGTAAGAAGGAAAAAATTAGTATTTAATAACTAAGGTAACAAAAATCAGACTTAATTAAACAAAATCCAAATCTCCAAACCTCAAATCCAAAACTCCAAAATGAAAAACAACGGCATAATACAATTACTGATATTCAGTTATGGTTTTTGGTTTTTGGTGTGCCATTCCGAGATTTTCAGTCACCCCAGCTGGCCACCACTGTGAAAAATTTCTGGGGGTGCCACTGGTTCAGACTACATGATTTTAAGCATGATTTTCCGCTCGCTGACAAATTCTGCGGCTCGCTTTGTGTGAAATACCAACGACGAGTTCAAAGTGAATCGCAGAGGCCTCACCGGCATCTGCCTGATATCTTACAGGCTGGAACTGTAGCACAGGAACACAGCAACCTTTTTCACCCATATTATGTGCCTTTGCCTTTTCCATGTTTCTGACAAATCACCGCGCAGGCTTATTGCAGAGCTTGCTTCGGTCCTATTGTGCATTTTCACCGCAATAGATAATGAGTGTAAACTCGAGCTGGCTTTAAAGCTGCTGTCGGTTTGATTTGCTGAAACTGTAGCTATATCCTGGTACTGATATCTGAGACAGATCATTTGTGACAGAATCTATGTCATTAAGCTCCCCCTACTGCCTTTAATGCCATTTGCAAGAATACAACGCGCTCAAACAAAAATCTCTAATCACAGTCAGGGGGCGTCTCTCTGCTCCATCACCAAACGTAGCATCCCGTGCTTTGCTAAATGCTAAGTATGTGTCGATATTCCCAGCTGTGGCTACAGTCACGTTCACGTAGGCCTACTTAATTTGCGAAAGCACTCATCACTTACGTATTTATTTATCACTGTAAAGCAGAATGTCAAATTATTCATTCTTATGTGTTTAATCTCCTGTGTCTGTCAATAATGCAGCAGTGTTTCAAGACGAGGTGAAGGTCCCATATTTTCCTGAAGCAAGACTCCACTTTGGTCATGTGGGAAAATAAAATGCATGTCGCCCCTGCGTTGAAACCAAGCAGTCAAAGGCGAACAGCACGTAATTACACATTATGTTTGACACTGCTAATAATGACTACGTATTATGTACTCAAATTACAACTGGTGTTGCTTTTCTCCTAAGATGCTGACTTTGTTGGCGGAACAGCTGCGGAAGGAATATTCAACACACCTTCTGTATTTTATTCATGTTCAAAATAAAGCTTGACAATATTACATCATTGTCTACTTTTAAACATTTTTTATGCTTTGCTTTGAGATATTTCATAGGTAGTACTGAGCCAGTGAATCTGATTACCCCAAATTAATATATTTGTAATGCCTTGAATTGATTCAAAAAGTATATAGATAAAAAATTGAAGTAATCTTTACATTGTTGTATATTTATGTAATGAGAAACCAATCATTTTCAAAAATACACTTAATTGCAAGGCAAATGCTGAGGTTGCATAAATATTAAAATATAACTTTGAAATAAATAAATGAAATGAAAAAGAAGATGTAAATAGCACACTATTTACATCTAGCAAGGGCAACTGAAACTACGTGAAACCAGTGCAAGCAACAGGTACCAACTGGCTCATCACATGAAGATCTGCTATCTCTTCGGCTCCCGGGTCCTCGGGTGTCGGGCCAACACGCCGACCTCTGCCCCGTCTCCCACGGCCGCTGCCCGGTACCTCGTAGGCGACTCCCTCTTCTCCTCGCTTGTCTACTCGTCGAAGCAGCCGTGTTTACATCCTCATCAGAGTCCAGTGTACCAGCCTCAAAGCTCTAATAATGTTATAAAATATAGATAAAAAGTGTCAGTCATCCTGCAAAGCAACAAATGATGTTTGTGAAGATAAAGCCGTTAATTTACAGGCCTACCATGTAACACTCTGCAGTAGCTAATGTGTTAGCTAACGTTGAGTACGTAAACAAGCTAAAACTGTTTACGGTCGCCTACATTCAAAAACACCAACAATGTTGTTTTCACAAAAAGTCACAAGTAATAACGTGAGGCAACGGTAACGTTTTATAGTCTAGCAATTTCGACAGCAGTGGGTGTTAGCTTCTTACCGGTGGGAACGTCATGTTGTGTACTTTGCCTAGCTTCTGTTGCAATGGTGGACGCGCGCGGGCACGCCGGGCTGGGAGGAGCTGTGGAGGCAGAACCGAAGTGCAGCAGAGAGGGGGGAGAGTGGGGAGAGCAGGAGTCGTTGGATTCTGCTTTATATCTGCTTTATATCTAACACTATCAAAGTTTCTTTCTGACGTCAATCCTGAAAGTGACAAACAATTCCTGTTTTGCGTATTTGTCGCGAAATTTCCTTTGTCACGTGTGATTTCATGAAAAATATGACCAGAGACACTCGTTGAGGATTTCTCCTGGTGAGTGTGTTATCCCTGTTGCCGATGAGTCACGTAGTGCGAACACCTAAATGACTGAAAGCCATCGATTACAAGACCGCACGTTGTGTAGTATGAATGGCACACCGATCTCATGTAGTGTGTCCGAGGCATAAGGATGAGGAGTGTTGCGTGAAGCTAGATAAAAGTAGGGTACAAGTTATACCGCAAAGTAAAGTAATTAGGAACAAAATCTCTATCAAACAAATACAATCATGTCAAACCTTCTTCTTAGATAAAATCAAAGGACCTAGTTGCCGAAATATATTAAAACCGCATACAGTGAGTGGTGCATAACATCAGTTAATCTCAGTCGTCATTGTCCCTTCACTTTTCTCACTTCAGCACATCATACAATTCATAGTGGCCTGTTCATGTTGGGGTCTAAAGAAATGGAAGATTTAAATGGAGGCCTTCCTTATCTGCAGACTACTGTCGCTTTCCTGTCTGTGTTTTGAGGTAACTCGATCTGGTACCTTTTTGTCAGTAAATTATTATATTATGTGATCATCACATAAATTTGTCTCTCAGAAATGATAATAAAAATACATTTTATTTTCAGTAGTGCACTGCTTTCTGAACAAAGTTAAATCAAGTAAAAAATAAAGGCAATGAAAAATGTTTATAATATCAGCTATATCTTTTTTCTGAATTGACGTCCTGATCAGTTGGACATCACCGTTGATGTCACTGCTGAAAAATAAATTTTTATCTTGTGACAACACAAGTTGGGTTAGTAAATGACGATCTTGATGTGAAAAAAGCCTTTGTTAGTGTGGCTATTACACTGCAAAAATGTACAGATGCGATGCGGTACACTGGCCTTAATCAGGGTGATGAATGAGGAGTAAAGGAAGAACAAGACATAAAAATATAGACTTTGGAGATACAGAATCAGGAAGTGACATTGTGGGCTCATCATCACAATAGACAGAGCAGGAGACTCATATTAAAGGATTAGACGGCATGTACACCGCAGAAAAAACAATGAATGGTGCAGCACAAACATACATATGCACCACATTAGAGTTGGATTCAGCACGTTTAAGGAAAAATCATGGTTTGGGTCAGAATAAGTAGTTTGTTAGGCTTAAGGAAAGATTGGTGTTTTAAAAAACATGAAACGGGAAACAAACCGCAGAGTGTTACCCTACATGGACATTGTTGCAAATACAATGTCACCTTAATTAATCCTCATTTGCTCTGGTCATAATTTCCACAGCTGCTATACGTTTATTTGTGTTGTTTGTATCCGGTTTCACCCTGGCATTGCAAGGCTTAGAGTCTGCATCCATCTTAGTTTGACATGTTTGCACGCTAACATTTGCAACTTGGCCACAGTGCGGCTGAGGGCGATGGCAATGTCATGGGAACTTGTGACCAGTGTCATGGGAACTTGTGAATGCAATCAACAGTTAACAAATATGAATTAAGACACTTGGTAATGAAAATCGAGTGATTTTAGACACACCTCTACTCACATGAAAACCGTTGGATCTCACTCACAACAATTGGAGGAAGGAATTTAAGAAGATTTATATTTATAAATGTAAATCAAAAAAGAAAGATTAATACAAATATTATAATACAATTGGAATAGAAATAGAAATTCATATCAATGTTTATTTACTTTACTTCAGTCTGAACTAACGCAGTGCTCAATGTCTTCTGTAACCAAGAAATTAAGTGCTAAATCTGCTTAATCACTCAACCCTCTGCCATCTCTTCTTCACATTCAGCTGCAGTCAAACACATTCTGTGCTGGCAGGATTATGACGATCTGTTTTGCAGCCCTCACAGCTGCACAGTTACTCTAACTGTCTCAGAACCCTCTGAGGTGATATCTCATGCCATTTTATTCCCCCTCCAACTCTCTCAGACCACATCCTATCCCACTTTACGGTTTTCTTTATGGTCTCCAGTAGTCCAGTGTTGAGATTAAGACATTGTGGTCATGATGCAAGGGGAAACCGGAAACCTGTTGGGGATTAGAGGAGATTATAAAGATTTTCACATCCCCTGTGGAAGGGAAATGGAAAAGTTTGGATGAGGAAGAAACTTGTATTAATTTGTATACTATTGGAATTTGGGAAAATGTGGTTTGATTAACATTTACATGACTTGGGAAGTATGTGAGTGTCATTTGCGCATGTTTATGAGTCCATTGCTGCAGAAGTACAGGTGTAAACATGCAAGTACTCGTCATTTACACCAGTTAACCATTTTTTTCCCATCTGTTCACAGAGAGCGCCAAACAGGGTATTAAAGTGTACACTATGGGCCCACATAGACACACACACGCAGAGGGTCAGGTAGCGGCAGCTCGACAAACACCCCTTCCCAAATACGCACATATGCACTTCTTGAAGGGCAGCCAAACCACACAGAAAGGCTGTGCGGTGGCAGCTGGATCAGGGTCAGTGTGTGTGTGTGTGTGTGTGTGTGTGTGCGCGCGCCTGTGTGTGTGGTTTTTAGAGTGTGCCATCAACAAAACCAGGGCAAAAGCTATTTATACATCACTGATGCTGATGGAGTCTTATCTAGCACCGATGGCCTCAAGCCCCCTCATACACACCCCATTACCCCACACACACTGTTGCTATACGTACCCCCCACCCCCCCAAACACACACACACACACACACACACACACACATACACACACACACACACACTGCACCACTGCCATGCATTAACATAACAAGTTTGCCCCCGTTAACACACAGTCAGTTGATCATGAGGCTTTCACATCCAAGTCCAGAGCCCAGTATTGTTATTATTTTCCACATCAGCGCGTTTTGGGCCACATCCAAATGTGAGAATGGGAAAAATGTGTGCTTCTGGTGAGGGACACTCAAAAGAGATTGTAATACTTCACTGTTTGCTAATTAAGCAGGCTGCACAGTTTGATAGCTCTGGTGCAGAGAGTGCTGCAGCTGATGGCAGTTGAAGGTGATGTGTTCCACTGATTATTCTCTGTGCTTATTTGCTCCTCTTTCACCTTGTCCTGCATCACCTCTGAATGTCAGAGACACAGTCGGAGCAACCCTGATGATGGTCAAGTTCTATTTATGGGATGGTAAAGTAAAATACGTTGGATACAGTTGGCAGACAAAATGAGGGTAAAGCTACATAAAGGACCAAATCTTACACTCAATGCACAGCAACGCTAAGCACGCTGCAAGTGTCTTTACTTATTTCAAACAGACACAGTTGTCATTCTCCCCATCCAGCACCCAGGTTGTTTACAAGCAAATGCACTTGCACCCAGGGGTGTGTTGCTCTGGCACATTGTTGTCCCATAACAATCTTGTACGGTGGAATGCATTTGCACGATTGACCAACAAAAACCTGGTCGAAAGTCAGTGGCGCAGTGTATCTGTTATTTTAAGGCAGGGGTGTACTGGGCATCTGGCTGGTATTTGGATGGGCGATTTAATTCTTGCATGTTTTGTTGTGTTGTGCGTGTGTAACAGTGGTCTGCCAGTCAAGTGCTGTGCTGCGCAGTGTGTTAACCACACTCTGCGACACATTAGAACTCATGCTAGCAACTGTTACAACAGACTCAGAGTTTAGCATCATTGCTAGCGCATCATGTCTCAGGTTCTGAGTTCAAATCCATCATGTCACGTGATTGAGTAATTTTTCCTTCAGATTTTCCCCCCCACAAATCGCACCCTGAATAACCTGAATTGATTAAATTAATTATTGCAGTTATTTGGATTGTGTCATTTAACCCAGCCAACATCCAAATTCACACCAGTAAAAATTGCCCATGAACTGATCACAAACCCATATCAAACTGCAGAATTTGCCAATTCTTGGGGGGCTACGTGTAAATCTGCACAGTTAGTTAGTTTGGTGGGGTCTATTTGAGGGGAAAGTCCAGGGCTGTTTTTTAGTCCCAGTCTGTCCCTGCTTTAAGGGAACTTTGTCAATATGGTAATGTGTCTACATAGGTGGGTGCACAACGTTTTACACACACAGATGTCTGCTTGTGTGAGAAGTGAAACAGTTTCCTCTTCAGAGAAGTGTCTTTTACAACCCGGGGCACCTGTCTTTTAAAGGCAATGGGAGATGGCACTCTATGCCCACACCACACCCATGTATATACTTTGTTAAAGGAGTTGGATTTTGGACACACCCTTATATGCGCCATGTGCTTTCATGCACTTAGATCATTAAAGTAGAGGCCCAGAGGCTTTAGTTAAGTGTTGGACCACTACCAACATCCAGAACATGCTTCAGGGTATGTTGTCATAGATTCTCCAAGTCTGTGGACGTGTGCTAGTGGGACGACAACCATTCTTCCTGGGGACAACCCTCTTTTGTTGTTGGTGATGCTGGTCGACAGCACTGTCAAGGTTGAGAAATGATGCTTTAAACAGCACATACAGGTAGACAGCAGCTACAACGGTACTGCGGTACAAAGTACTTAAGCACAGACTCAAGCATCATTGTTTGCATGTATGTGTACCAGGTGGCTCAAAAAGCCTTGGTAGGTGGGAAACATTGGAGTATCCTCCTTGAAAACATATTTTGGCACAACAACCAACGGGTTGACAATACTGCGAGATCACAGCAAAAAATAAAGAAAAAGAAAAGGAAGTTTTATGAACTTCTCTGACAGTCCTCCACCAAAAAACGACCACATATGTTGTTTTTCAAGCAGCTTATTTGGTCGTTTTAAAGACAGCAGTGGTAGTATGTACACAGGCGATAGAGGTCAGCAGTAGACCTCGTGAGTCTGTTTTCGCTTGTGTATTTCAATGGATTTGCTTATATTCTGTAAAGTAATTGTGCTGATTCTCTGCCATGTCACCCTGAAACTTACCATCACCCTTACCTTTACCAGCTCATCAACCATGTGTTGGTAAAGCAAAAAAAGGTCCAAGATGCTCTGAGGCGAAAATTATTTGTGGCGTACCTCCTGTCATCGGTAGAGGCGCAATTTTAGGAAACTGTTTATTTTACCACATACAACATAATTTGGTGTAGTAGTTGGAGGACTTGTTGTCTTATCTTCATACAGATTTGTTTCAGGTCTTGCTTTCCTAGTATCTTCAGACTTCAATGCACCCACCATTCAAGGCATTGGCAACCATCATATTACAGATGAATATTGGATATGAAATTTTGAAATATGTGCGCAACAAACACTCAGAGGAAGGCAGGATGTGGCGAAGAAAATGCAGTCATGCACACGTAGCATAAACTATAAACTTGCAAAGGAAGACACATTCCTCAGTCATTTCAGTAATGCCACTGTTACGTATGCAGCTTTAGTGAAGAAAACTATGAGAAAAACTATGATACATGGTCATTGGACGAAAAAGGTTGAATCTGTCTCAACATTTGCAGCAATGCCGATTCTAATGTATGCATACTGTAATGTATCCCCCTTACCATGTGATCATCACAATGAACAATTCATTCCTCAACAGTGTTAAATATCTCTGTGCAGTGTTTTGTCATCTGTTGAGGCTTCAAGCTCATTGATCCATAACTCATCATATTTAAGTGTCACACCAGAAGCAACATGCCCCAACCAACGCAACCCCTCACACTGTTTTAACACAGTGCTGTTTCTGGTCTAAATGCCTGGTAACCCATAACAGTCTCATGTCTGTAGATTGGCCAGTCAACTAATTTATTTGCTGTATTAATACACAAAAATACAGAAATGAAGGTCAAAATATCTTGCAGACTTCCGTTAATCAGTGATGGATGTAATAATAATTAAAAAATAACAATACATAAATAAGTCAAGAAGAAAAACAGCTGGCTCAGGTGGAGGTCATTTTAACTAGTGTTTTACTGTTTGGTAGTTTATTTTGTAAGGTCCCCAAATAAATGCACAGATGCAGAGTATAAAAATATAAAAATAAAATCTTTATTTATTTTTATGAGGCAGTAAATAGGTTGGTCAGCATAAAACAATACTTCAATAGCAATTCATCCAACACTCAGCCTTGGATTTGAAGGCTCATCTTGAGTTTCAATATAGGAAGCTAAGGTTTCTGTATCACACGTGAAATAAATACAACACCACTTCAATCACTGCAAGCCTGTAATTAAAGAAAAGAAAAGACTACACGCTCGAAATTCAGAAGCACTGCATAGCAGGGTTTTTTTTCCACTCGTGAACACAGTTTGAGGAAACAGTCTGGAGCAGTGATCCAAACGTTGCACTGTTCCTCACAGTCTAGGCGTTTATCCAGGGGTATATTATCCTGTTACCCAGTGGACTACGTAAGTCACTCCCGAATGTTCATGCCGTGTCCAAACACTGCCGCAGCTCACTCGCACAGCTGAGTGTGGCTGCCTAATCATACCCGTAGTACCTTTTCCACTACGACACTCCGCACTGGTCCGAACACTCGGCACTTGTCAGAAGCCTCACAACACTTCCATACAAACGAGCACACTGCTAACTTTGCAGCTATGCGAGCCACGATCTAAGGACCCAAGGCGCCTATATGTATGCCTGCCGCCAGCAACAGCGCTCAAGACCCAAAATTGTCTGCACACATGCCTGCTGCTAGGACCCACTCTTTAAACAGGCTAACTTGTGTTGGCAAGCAGGATTAAGCAGGCAATACCTTCCCCTTAATGGACCTTCCCCTCCAAATGAATCGGCGGCCAGACGATGGAAGCTTATCCCCTGGCACCTTAGCCATCCTCATCTGGCGGCCCCTCGCTCTCGATTGCCACCGCTCGTGGAAGCCTGTAGAGGTTTGAATGTTGGCCTGCTGTAGTCAGTGGTCAGCTGTTCCCAGTCAGCAGCCTGCACCATCAATGGTGGAGCCTCTGTTCCGAAGGCAAACCACTCCAGGTACTGCCAGGATAAAGCATCCGCATTCTGGTTGTTCTTCCCTGGGCGATACTTTTTTTTCTTTTTTTTTAACCTGTCCTGCCCCACAGCCTGGTATACGGTATGAGGAGCTGAATACCTTGTTGTGCCAGGGTTAGGGTTAGGGGCCTGGGCAATACTTGATAACAAAATTGAACCTTCGGTAGTAGCTTGCGAAGCCAAGGAATGACTGTAATTCTGCAAGATGGCAGGGGCACTTCCATTCTTTGACCACTTCAATTTTTGCCGGCTCAATAGACACCCCCTCAGCTGAAACCACATGGCCCAGATAACTCACTTGGGGTTAAATAATCTACACTTTGACAGTATTACTTTCAGGTCTTGCTTTTGCAACCGAGCGAACACTTCTTCCAATCGCACAAGATGTTGCTCCACGGTTGCTGAAAAGACTACGACATCATCCAAGTACAGCAGAACAGACTGGTAGCGACAGTCCCCAAACATGCGCTCCATGAGGTGCTGAAATGTACCTGGGGCATTAAAGAGACCCAAGGGCATGCGGTTAAAGTCAAAAAGTACAATAAGTGGTCTTGAACTTGTCCTTCTCGGCCACAGAAACCTGATTGTACCCACTGGCGAGGTTGAGGGTGGACAACCATCTTGCCCCAGACAGTGAGTCTAAAGACTCCTTGATGCTGGGGAGGGCATCACGACAGGTCTTTGAGTTCAACTGCCGATAATCAACACAAAGCCGAAGACTGACATCTTTCTTCATCACCATAACAATGGGAGACGAGAAAGGGCTGCTGCTTTCCCTAATAACTTTACTATCGAGAAGCTGTTGGATGTGCGCTCTCACTGTCTCATACTGGGAGGGTGGAAGTCGCCTGTAGGGCTGGCGCACCGGGACATCATCTCCCTCTCCCTTATAAAATAAACTCTCATACTTAGAGAAAAGAGCTCTGGCTTGTGAAACTTGCTGTTTATTTAACCCTTCGAACTCAGAAGTACTGGAGCACGCTGCTACGTCTTGTGTGGAAACATAAGCCAGACAATCTTCCCAGGAAGGGTCAACGGAGATGGATGTGGCTGTCTCTACAGACGGCGCAGTCACTGCCTGCACAATGGCAATGGCTCGGCGAGGGCTTAGCCACACATCAGCAGTACCAACATTAACAACAGGAGTATATAAAAGGCCTTTAGTTGAAGTCACAAGAGAAGGGGATACAAGCAGACCTTCCGGAAGCTGTTCATCTTTGAAGCCCAAAGGCTCCAACAGGAATTCTACTGACTCCAAGTGTGGACAGGTAACTGGGACCATCGGAAGTGTACCCGCCCCAAGGCAAATGGGGGACTTCCCACGAACCTTGACTTTGAAAGGCTTCGAGGCATTGAGGATGGCTTCAGTCTTCTCACAATAAAGCAAAGCACGCAGGGTTGCCGGGGCCGCCATTGGGACTGAAAGAGCTGGGGACCATGCTGCTCAAAAAGTACCTGATAACATACCCCAAGTATATTCACCCCCAATATGCCTTTACGACCTTGAAGGGGGACATTCTCTGGATACTTTACAATCAATACCCCCCTCCACGGGATTTGCTGCCCCAGCATCACTGCAGCCAATTTAATATAGCCTACATAGGGTATGTCAAGTCCATTTTTGGCCTTAAGACCTAACCATTTACAATCTTTCTTCTGTAAATGCAGAAAGTGCTCCATTGACCCAGTATTAATAAGACAAGGAACATTTACATTTCCCATGGAAACAGACAACACAGGGCAATTTCCAACTAACTGCCGATAAGAAGGAGGGCACAGAGAAGAGCCAGTGCCTTCCCCTCCCAGTGCGTGGCTCTGCACACTGGGTGTCTCTAGTTTTCCAGCTGGTTAGTGTGGTTGCTGCGAGGGGCATCTGGTCGACTAGGGGGGTTGTGATGCACGGTGGGGGGGGGGGGGTTGAACTATAATTACTATAAGTGGTGGCAGCCCGGCAGTACCGGGCTATATGGCCTGGTCTATCGCATCTAAGGCAAATGGGCTGCCCATCAGGGGTACGTTTAAACCGACTACCTCTATATGGCACAGGGGCCTGTTGTTTTTGGTCCTGGCGTCCTACATGTCTAACTAGCAAATCGAGTTGGACCTGTTGCTTTAGGACAATGTCTCTCAACTCAGCCAATTCAGAGGGTTGAGCATTTGTGGCCTCATACTGGGATGTAAACTACTACTAGGTGGGTAGTAAACACTACTACCCACCTAATAGCCTCACGTCGTACATCCAGGAGGGACAAACCCCCATCTGCCCTAACCAGCCCTTTGAGTTCCCTGCGCAGTGTGTGATCAAACATTTTCACAAAACTGGTCTCGTAGCACTATAGCAGAATTATCAATTGAATCCCGCTTTGTATGTTGTCCATGAGCTCCATTAATGCATGGGAAAATTCAAACAGAGACTCCTTATCCCTTTGCTCATGATCAAAAAAACATTGTTGCCAGTACACTTAGGACTTGGGACACCCATATACCTCCTTTAAGACATAAAAAATTTCACTTGGACTTTCTCTAATTGCTACAGGTCTGTATTTAATTTCATTTCGTGCTTCCCCCTCCAAATGATCACAAAAAAACAGGGCTCTTTCAAGATCAGACATACTTTGACCTAACATAGCTTTGTGCTTCCTCCACCCACCCTTCCACAGAAAGGGACCCTGCTGTCATAGAGCCAGAGAACTTAGGGCACTTTCTCTCCCTGGGCAGATAGAAGGCCTGTTCCCGCCGTACAGGCTGGGTGCCATTTTCCCTCCCATCATCCCCTGTACCTCCATTTTGTGCTATCGAGAGTCTCTCATTATCTGTACAGAGCCATGCCACTTTATCCCGCAGCCTCTGCAGCTCGTCCTCCATGGCCGCCTCTTGACTGATGCCTCTCCTCCGTAACGTTGCCAGCTGCTGTTCTCTACCACAAATACCCACACACTGGTGCTGCTCTGATCCTTGACCAACCTAACAAAATGAAACCCCAGAAGATTGTATCCTGCCGATGACCCCAAATTGTAGGGTTCCCAAATAAATGCACAGATGCATGGTTATGAAAATATAAAAAATACAATCTTTATTTATTTTTATGAGGCAGTAAATAGGTTGGTCATCATAAAACAATTTCTTTTTTTCAACTCGTGAACACACTTTGAAGAAACCTGCCCCTAATTAGCCTCCCCAAAGACCCTGACTCAATCAGCACCAAGGCTGACGAATTACCAAAGAAAACAAACAAAAACAAAGGAAGATGAACCCCCCTAGTCAATGGCTCACTTGTCACCAATACTGGATTTTACATAATCCCGATAGCCAACCGGTTAGAGGGAGTTTCACTCTTAAAAATGTCAGATCAGCACCCCTACAGAATATCTACATGCACACGTTAACAATGGTAAAGAGAACAGCAGTTTAGCAATAGGGTAGCACCTGTTGCAATCTGGAGCAGTGATCAAAAAACGGTGCATTTTTCCCTTCCACTACGACACTCCGCACTGATCCGAACACTGCACTGGTCCGAACCCTCACAACACTGCCATACAAACGAGCACACTGCTAACTTTGCAGCTATGCCAGCCACACTCTAAGAACCCAAGGTGCCTATATGTATGCCTGCCGCCAGCAACAGTGCTCAGGACCCAAAGTTGTCTGCAGACATGCCTGCTGCTAGGACCCACTCCTTGAACTGGCTAATTAGTGTTGGCAAGCAGGAGTAAGCAGGCAATACCCTCCCCTTACTGGTCCCACAGGCTACATTTTATTTGTGTCTTATATATTCGTTTAAAGCTTAATCTGCAAAGTGGTAATATAGCGACCATAAAATGTGGTAAGTAAACAAAGTAATGGAATATTGTCAAGTAAAATACAATTAAAAATTTTGGGAACACTACTTTATGTCCTTAAAGTCTTTTTATTTTCTGTGTTAGTATTTTTGTGCCATTAAAATTAGCCTTATGATCCAGTATGTTGTGCTATGACACTGCATCTGCATTATGGGATGTTACTTGTGAGTATCTGCGCTAATTGGTGCTGACAGTTTGTCTGGGAGGCCCAGGTGCTGTGTGATCAGCCAGCCATGTCTTGCTCCACGCACCCCCTCCCAGCTCCACACACACACACACACACACACACACACACACACACTGGCCTTTCTCTATTTGTGAGGGCACTGGTGTATTTTTTAACTACGCACGACATCATTTTTCTGACTTCTTTATGACATCAATTATCATATGATATCATATGGTGGAGAATTTGTTTTGATCAATATAAGCTTTAGATTATCTGTCTAATCCTATTATTTGCTGAGGTATGTTGGTGACTAACCTACACACACACACAAACACATAATACCCTGCTTGCACGCTTATGCTGGCGTGTTCTAAATCAGAAAAAAATCAGATTGCTACAACTTGAGAAATGTATTCTCAGACATGTTGATGTTTTCAGTCTGTTTATTTCAGAGGGCCTTCTTTTCTTTCCAACATCCTTTATAACATCACATTTACTCAGCACAAAGAATAATGTTGTGTCTCGGTCACTTTCCTATGGTGTAAAAAATGCTGCTGCTTTTCTGAAATACAGTAGCAGTTTTATTATTTATTTAATATTTTTAAGATTAAAATAAGTTTGCTTAGCTGCGACCAAACCCCTGGTTTAGTTTTGTTTCAAACTTTTGAGTTTCTGGTCAAAATTGACCACTGTCATCAGGGCTCACGATCTATCAATCAATCATCCATAACCTGTTTGCAAGGACGGTGACTGATTCAGTGCAGACCGGAAAAAGGTAAGCAGTAACCTTTTGTAATAAAGTACTGCATATTGATCATTCTAAATTAACTGATTAAGTCACCGAATCTGACTCCTTAGATCAAATTAAATGCATTCTACCGAATGACGGATCAGGGATCCATACAAATAGTCTGGGACTAATAAAGTGAATGTTGTTCAGGGAACTACAATAATAACTGTATGTGGGTGGTTTATTGTGACTAAAACAAGGTTTGCCAACACACAGAGTGTTGCAGTCACAAGTCTGTGGGGATTGGGTGGTATAGTGGTAGTGGAGTGTATTCGTGCCGAAAAGGAAAGGTGGTACTTGGGATGTGAATTAACACCCAGGATTTCAGCGCACCTTCGGGTGTAGAAGCTTCTGAAATCGTCCCGGTATCACTGGCATTGCGTCCCCTTTTCACGGAACTCTGCTAAGTGTATACTCTGATAAACAAAGGGAAAACATGTCTAGTTTCAAGGTAAAACTTGAGACGATACTATCCGAATGTGGTAATAATTCAACGAATGCTAAAACCTTCCGAAGAGCGTTTATAAATTATGTGAAAAGAGAGGAACAGAAACCATGGTGGCCACAACCTTCTGACCCGAAACCAGTTAAGTTTCTGTTTCAACACCACATGACGGCCGCCGCTGCCAAGGTTAAATATCGAGGACAGCAATATGATAATCACACGGGCTGTTGTGGGTCGCGCGGATTAAAGAAAAAATGTAAAAAAAACGGTAAATACCCGCTTTTGGCATGAGTACATGACGAAGCATTTAGAGCGATTAGAAAAAATGGGACAGCCCAACAGACCCCCGTCGTACAACCCGAAGGTACCCGAGTTAATGGCTCCCGTAATAGAATTCAAAGGAGACATAAAACTAGAGGGAGAACTAAAAGAGATTCCCTCAGAGGATGAAAGGGAGGAGGAAGAAGAAAATGCAGAAGGCTAGAGGACCTTAAGGAGATGTTGAGTGATTCCCAGACAGTAAGACTACAACTAAAAAATTTAATTGTGAAAATGAGAAACGACCTGGAGGTCATGAACCTCAAACGACATGACATGGAAGATGCTGATAAGCGACGAGAGGAGAGAGAATTAGAGAAAAGGAAGAGGAATGTCAGCGATTAGAGCGGACATACGGGCTACAGGAAAAGGGGATGGGCAGATTACAAAAGGAGGTAAGGAACGCAGGAAGTGGAAAAGATGAAAGGGGGGGACGGAAAAGTAAGAATAAAGGGCACTCTACTCCGGATGGCCGTACGGAAACCGTGGTGATAAGAGGTACATTGACACATGACGACAACGACTATGACAAGGACAAACCCGTTAACGACTATGACAAGGACGAACCCGAGGGAAGATGGGACGGAGGACAGTCATCGACACTCTCACAACACGCAAAGTAGTGCTGCGGAAACAGAATCAGGTATAGGATTTTCCGCAACACAATTCCCTTTACTCCAGGGAATTGGGGGCCCACACGAACCCCAGATTTATAAACCATGGAAATTATGCGACCTAGAACTGTTACAGAAAAAATTGCCCAGCATAAGGGGAGGGGGAGCGGTGTGGCTCCGGGCTCTTGAGTCTCTAACAGTGGGGATGCAGTTGGCCGTTGGGGACATGAGAGCAGTCATACAGGCAATTGACGTGGCGGCAGCGACACAACACATACTGGATGAGGCACTGTTAGGTCCGCACGGGGCAATGGGGACGCGTGGTGCGCGACGTATGCCCCACGGATTGGGGGGCGGAGGCGTCCGTAAAATAAGTCAAAAACCAGGGCAAACGGCGGATGAATTTTTGGAGACTGCAGCATCTGCGTAGGTGGACCATACTGGCATCCACCCAATGAGAGATGGGGAAGTAACAAGCGCTATGTTTTGAATGGCGGTACACTCAGGGCTTCCATGGGCGGTACAGACAAATTGTGATGATACGCCCGGGTTGAGGGGAAAGGCGTGGGTGGAGTGGCGCACGACTATGACACACCCCTTGCATCAATACAATCAAAAGCAAAGCACGGCTGAACAGCAAACCAAAGCATTAACAGCTGCCGTGGTCAAAGCGCAGACCAAAGACACAAATGAGGGAAAAAAAGAGAAAAAAGACACAACATTTATGGTGGTCACAACACCACACCAAAACCCACCCCCGGCACCGCAGTTTCCACCAATGTATGGAGGGTACGGCCCGTATCCGGACCCACCTCCATGGCCACAGCCACAGCCCCCCATGGGACCACCATATAACACTATAAACAAGTGATATAGGGGACAGGGGCAGCAGGGACAGTATAGGGGAAGGGGCGGGCGAGGCGCGGGGCGGAACACGGGGGGTAATGTTTCATCTGTAACCAGCCTGGACACTGGGCTCGCGACTGTCCACTTCAACAGGGGGCACCAATGCAGGGGCCCGGCCCCCAACAACCCCCACCGCACCAATGCAGGGACCACCACCTTGGCCCAATCAATCCCTCGCGCCGCAGTATCCCATTTAGGGTCCACAATAGGGGAGCCCTGTCACCCCTGGGCCAAGAACACCTGAGCCCTGTATGGAGGTTATGATAAATGGACAGGTTAAGAGAATGATGGTGGACAACTGGGCCACACACTCTACAATAACCCACACAATTCCAGGCACTTTGTCGAACTTACATACTTCTGTTGTGGTGAGCAGACCAGTATATTTACACTTCCTCAAGTCGTCGAGGTGGCGGGGCAGACATTGCTTCCTCCACTGCCCGGACAGTCCCGTTAATCTATTGGGTAGGGACTTGTTGTCACAACTCCGGGCTGAATTGATCTGCAGGCCCGCCGGCATAACCATCACCTTCCCAAATGGCTCAACACAAAGCGTGACCAACACGCCTGTCGCCTCAGCGCCTCACACGGTGATGATACAGTCGCCTCTGAATGATAATGACTCAGCGGACATTTATTGGGCTTTGCTGCGTCCTGACGACTCACAATAACGGGGTGTAATGTCCATGTTCAACTTGTGGAAGCCATGGATTTACTCCCTTGGTTCTTATATTCCCCCGCCGGACCCACCACACTGTACTCTTGCTTACCTGCGCGAACCTGATCTCCTGTATGATGATAATTTTAAGACCATTGAAGGCCTTCTCTGGCAGATGACCACATCCGACATATACGTGGCGAAAGAAGGGGCGGCAGCTGTCGTCATATTAACCGGGAAACAACATCATTGGTTTAAGATAAATAAAGCCATACCACGCCACAGGGGAAGCATGGAGTTTGGGACCGATGGTTAAAGGTCTGTCACACGCCATTGATTGGGTTCCCACTGCAATAAAAGGGGTGCATTTTTCCTTCTCAAGTCAGGCTTACAAAATTACCTCATCTGCGTCTGACGCTGCCGTTTTGCAACATGACTAACATCACTCGATACCATGGCAGGGAAAAAACCGACCACCCTGCCGGGGAGGAAGTGTTTAAATTATTACCTCCCACGCCCTTTTGATGTTGGGTTTTGTGATGTTCCCCCTCCACTATTTCTCCTCAGCACAAAAACCACAGTGTACCTTGCGCGACACCATTGACGGACTTCTAAAGTCTGGGGTAATTGAAGCATCTGACTCTAGTTGGAACACACCCCTTCTTCCGGTGCCAAAGGCAGACAGCTTAACGTACCGAATGGCACATGATCTGCGCGCGGTTAATGACGTCGTACGGACACCGGTGGGGCGGGTCCAAACCCTTTCACGGCCCTCAGCGTCCTAAATTCCGAGCACAGATGGTTTACAGTGATTGACCTCGCCAACGTTTTTATCTGCATTCCACTTGCTCACCACCTCCAGCATCCATTCGCCTTTACATACGCACGCCAGAAATACCAGTACACTCGCCTGGCCCAGGGTTTCTCTCTGTCCCCCGGCATTTTCAATTCCCTTTTACGTGAGCAGCTGAGCAAACTTTCACTTCCTCCAGGGACAGTTTTAGTCCAGTACGTAGATGACATACTGCTGACGTCACCTTCAGAGAAGGACGCCCTCGCTGCAGCTCAGTCAGTGCTACAACAATTGGCCTCTTCCGGGTTCAAATGCAGCAAAAACAAACTGCAATTTGTCCGACAGTGCGTGTCTTTTTTAGGCAGGTGGTTGTCCACTGCAGGTTTGGCTCCATCGTCCACCCAGCTCTCCTCAATCCTCAACCATGCCCGGCCTCAGACTGTGCGGGACATGATGTCCTTTTTGGGCCGGTGTAACTACAGCCGGAACTACATTCCCTCATACTGCGACAACACCGCCATTTTGCGTTGTCTCATATTGGACAAAGGCGTGCGCAACCTGACTCTCCCACTTGACTGGTCCTCTGAGGCAAAGGCTTGCTTCATCCAGTTGAAGCAACTCCTCGCACACTACGCAGTAATCAAACTAGACAAAGAACAGGGGAAGTACAAAACAGAGGAAGTACAGCCACTTGAGGCAGGCTCAGCACAAAAAGCGGAACTAGTGGCTGTGATGAAGGCCCTGCAAAGGCACAGTGGAGAAAAAATAAATCTATATACCGATTCCGCGTATGTGCACGGCCTGTGTCATTGGGAATTGACCAAAATACAAAGGGGCAGCTGGAACACCTCCACCGGTAACGCGGTGAAACGCCAACAGGAGGTACAGCAGTTAGCCGAAGCTATAATGCAGCCAAAAGAGCTGGCCGTTATCATCAAAAGCACATCAAAAAGGAACCGACCCAGTCTCAAGGGGAAATGAAGCCACGGACGCAGCTGCTAAACAAGCCGCCGGTTACACAAACGCAGACTCAAATATCATGATATTGGGCGAAAACAATTAACCAATGTCGTTCACACTCTCTGATGTAAGATCCATGCAGGAAAAAGCGGGAGTATATGAACAAAATCAATGGGTATGGTTCAGGGGAAAAGAGGGACAGGATGGTCTATGGAGGTCGGCACAGGGAAAGGTGGTACTTCCATGCAAACTATTTGACATAGCGGTAAAAGAAGCGCATGGCTACGCCCACAACAGTCGAGCCAACACTGCCAGAAAGCTTGAGTTTTGGTGGCATCCGTTTCTACCACAAATGGTGGCGGACTTTGTAAAGACATGCACGACATGCCAAAAATACACTCCCAAACCCTCACTCAAACCCCCAATGGGGCAGTTCCGAGTGCCGGAGGGCCCGGGGGAACATTTGATAATAGACTACACCGACATGGGACCGCAGAACAGAACAGTTCTCAGTGATTAAAGCCCTTATGAACGTGCAAATACCAAGTCACTGCTTCCCATCACATGTGAGGTCGGACATTGGCTCCCATTTCAAAAACACTGACTTACAAACTGTGGAAAAAGCGTATGGCATCATGCATAAATTTGGGACGGTGTACCACCCACAATCCCAAGGGAAGGTGGAATGACCAAATTGGGTGGTAAAACAAAAGTTGGCAAAAATCACCAGTGTCACAGGAATGTCCTGGGTGGACGCTCTGCCCATTGCTTTACTTAAAACCAGATCAAGCCCACACTCAGAGACCGGACTGTCCCCCTATCAGCTACAGACCGGCCGATTGTTTAGAGAAGCCGCTGGGGAACCAACACCCCAGCAGTGTGAGGAACTACCCTTAATACAGGGGGTGCATCCGCACTATTGGAACACACTAACACAGGCTGTAGCTTCTCTCCAGACACAGGTGCGTTCCTTCCGACCACAACCAGAGAACGCAGGCCCCGACAAGGACGTGCATTGGGTGTTCCTAAAACGATACAAAAGGAGATGGGAGGAGCCTTGGTGAGACGGCCCATTCAAGGTCACTGAGAGGACAACCTATGCTGTAAAAGTCGCGGGAAAAACTCTGCGGTTTCATCTCAACCAGTGCACACCTGCGGAGCAACCCTGTCGCCCTCTGAGTCCCATACCTCCACTGCACTCGGAGGAGGAGCTGATGCATGACACTAACCCCTGAGTACATACACACCTCAGAGGCCAGACACGTAGTACACTGTTAGCTGTATCTCAAAGTGCTGACAACCTCTTGGGAAAGGTCATAGAAGAGCGCAACCATAGCACTGATAAGAAGATACCGAAGCACCGGCATTAACGTGTGATAAAGTCATGACCCCTTGTCTCTATATTTTGGTATGTGTGCATTTATAACATGTTCTCAGTTTAACAATTGTGTTTTATACAGTGTTCTCAGTTTAACGATTGTGCTTTATACAATGTTCTCAGTTTAACGATTTTGCGTTTCTTGATCCTATCTTATTGCTTGTTCACTGTACATTACTGTAAGAATAACCTCAGACGTCGAGAAAAGAATGCGACACAGAGTTACGTCCACAGGAAAACCTGCCCTGCGATCAATAATTTCTCATCGTCGACACAACCAAACCCACCCGCCTGCCCCCCTCGCTCCGATAGTTGCCCTAGCTGTCGTGGCCTTCCTCCTATGGTCATTAACCACTTTCACGGTTCTACTACTGTGCTCCTGAAAATTACTGGCCGCCCGCAGAATCCGTTTCGTCATGCGGTGTTCCTTAACTACGCTCGCCGTGATCTCCATAGTTGTGGTGTTTCCATTACTCTGGTGGGCTAACTCCCCGAATGTCACGATGACCCCACCCACACCGAGGGACCCAGGGGACGACAGACCCATGTTTGTGGCGGTATGGGGGAATTGAGTTGAATTATACCCGGGGCTCCAACACTACTTTCACATTTGACTTATGTGTCGTTATTAAATGTGGAACAACACCCGCCCAATGGCGAGGGTACGATGTGTACATGTGTGATTCTTACTCAGGGGGTCCCTCGGCCGCTGATAACGGCTGGTGTTCACATTGGGGGTGCGTATTGTGGGGTACAGGCCCCCTCTTCTTAGGGAGAGGGTGGATCACCAGCAAGAAGGGGTGAAACACCGCGGGAATCCAGGATGCAGGGAGTTTAGTGCGTTCCCAGATTACCACAGGAATCCCTAACCGCCAAAAAATAAATCCGTTAATGTTCAATCTGCGAAACCTCACCTCCAAGTGACGCCAAGGCTTTTTTGCACGGATGATTTTTCCGTCCTGGATATATTACAAATTGAAACAGGGGTATCCCATTACAGCTCCTGGTTGGTAGAGATGGCCAGCCACGCACACGCCGCGGAAATAGGGGACTGCGTGGTATTAGCACCCGTCCCATCTCTTTTTTCCATAAGCGGTTACACCCAGTGCATCCTCCAAGCACATAACGATTCCAACGTACCTACTTCATGTTCCTCCATCACCGGCTTTAATTTGACTGATGATCACCCCGTGGCACCCGCCAACAACCGCCCACCAACATACCTCTGGAATAGCATAACTCACGTGTGTGTTAACAGAACAGGGCGCCAAAGATGTCGGACACTTAACCTACTGTAATAACACCGTAACGATAAACGTCTCTGCGTATTATCTAGTGGCCCGTGCCGACTTCTGGTGGCAGTGTGGGGGAAGCGCCTCCACTCAACCCTACCGCCCAACTGGTCAGGGACATGTACTATCTTGGCTCTAGTACGCCCCATTACCATGTTCAACGTCACAGCGGTGGACCTTACGTTAATGGCAGCTAAACTATCCTTCCAAACCCTGTCACTTCTCCGGCGCAAACGCGATGAAGTTCCGATGGCTGCCGACACCACGTACATAGACGCTATCGCCGTCCCAAGGGGAGTGGCGAACGAATTCAAGTCGCCTCAGGGTTTGAGTCCACCCTGTGTTGGTGGTGCACTATTAACAAAAATGTCGACAGGATAAATTATGTCCACTTCAATGTCCAGTACCTCACGAACTTAACCGTTAACGGGATAGGGGCAATAGCTGCCAAGTTACACGCCAACACCTTGATGACCTACCAAACCAATTTGGCTGTTAATTACTTGTTTCATGTTCGGTGATCAATGCTGCACTTTTATCCCCAACAACACCGCGCCAGACGACTCTGTACACAGGGCAGTCACTGGGCTCCGAGTAATGTCCGCAAAGATGAAAGAAATGTCAGGGGTCGACAATCCTCTCATTGACTGGTTGGAGCATATGTTCAGCTCTGGGAAAGGCATGACCTTGTTCCTCAGGACCTCCCTCGTTGTTGTTATCGCCATATTCGTCTTTTACGGCTGTTGTGTTCCCTATATACGCTTTCTATGCCTCCGGGTCATTGAACAGGACGTGGCCGGCAAACTGCCTCCAGATTGAGAGGTGCTACCACTGCTCGTAAGAGGTTCTGCCGACTCTCCTCTATCTTGCGACTATGAAGACCTATCAGTCGAACACCCTCATTATGAGGGGCTTAGGGGGGTTGACGAAAACCGGAACGACAACCTTTCCCTCGATTCTGCTTACTTTGTGGCTTACGACGATGTATGATGTTCTTTTAATGTGATTTGTGTTCTGGGGTTTTTTTCTTGTGTATTTTTGTGTGTGATACGTCAACAGGGGGATTTGTACTGAAATAACACTTTGTACTGAACTAACACATAGCTAAATACTGAAATAACATATAGCTAAATAAATAATGACACCTATATAGCTTGACATACATTATACATAAGCTTTTATAATAAAGCTTGCAGAGCCTGCACTGCATGCATAAGACTAATTAACATACAGACAGCAGATGTCAGAAGATGTGCCGCTCAGAACACATTTAGCCTAGGACAGCAAAATTATTACACAATAACGGCTACGATCAGTCCAGACACATAGTCATGCCATCCAACCAAGTACAGACCGCACACACCATGCGGGATAAATAGCAAATGAACAATTGTACCGGGTTCCTGTTCTCTGCGCGATCCAGCCGTGGTTGGTGACCCGTGAGACAGAAACCCAGAAATTCTGTAAGTA
Source organism: Scophthalmus maximus (assembly GCF_022379125.1). Classification (NCBI taxonomy): domain Eukaryota; kingdom Metazoa; phylum Chordata; class Actinopteri; order Pleuronectiformes; family Scophthalmidae; genus Scophthalmus; species Scophthalmus maximus. The sequence goes on along the minus strand of NC_061529.1, from coordinate 19,343,138 downwards.
TTGTTATTGCTTGGAGCAAATAAACATGATTTGATTGAATGCATTGAACTCACGACTGTTTTCTCCCTCTGAATAAACGAACACAAGGAGAGGACATGGCCGAGGTCTAGGACGAGAATCCTACCGAACAGTACACACTTGTTGGGAGTCTTGGAATTGGAAGTCTGCCTGTTAGACGGCCAGAAATGGTCCTAAACTCTCAATTTTATACACTTTGCTCTTAATTGTATTCATTTATTGTATTCTTTGCTGTGAAAAATGTGGGCAAAATGTAAACTATATGATCAAAATACATTTTTTTGTTCATATAATCTCTATGGAAGATAAAGTTAAGCCTTAATAAACTACATTTTACACAGAATATTTGTAAATGAGTCGAATTTGACTGGAACACAGCAGCCTTCACTGTTGTGCTCATACACAGTTTGCCTGTGCAGCGGAGGATTGTTATCCAGACCAAAGAACAGGCCTGATGTATTTCAGGTCATTACTTTGGTTTGACGTCTAAATACTGCAGCTAGATAATCTAAACCATTTGCCTGTTCACTCTCAACTTTTTTGCTCCTTTGGATTTTGTTGAAACAAAGTCCTAAGATTAAATAGAATTACTTTGGTGAATTCAATGTTAGAACTAAAATACTAGCCAAGAGAACAAAATAGGCCTCAAATTGTCATAACTTTAACTATACGTTAAAACACAGTACGCATTAGGGGACGTTATAGGAGTTATTTTCCACACAGCTTAAGCAGGAGGAGAAGAAGAGCAGTGCTGTTGCAGAGTGATTTGCCTTGGAGAAGTGTGGCATGAAATCAACAGTGCTTTGTGTTGATGTGGAGAGTTTTGCAAAAGGGCCATGCTTGTTAGAAGTTGTATAACTAACAGCTGTCGCCTCTTTTGTTCCTTTTTGTTTCCTAGATGTGTGTAGCCTTTATATGATTTGGAAAACAGGGAAACAGATGCACTGATGTTATTCCACTGGTGTTGGTTCGACTGATCCGAGGAAAGAATAGTATTTGCATGTGGGTATAAGACTGAAACTGAAAAAGAGAAAAAAATCTGCTCTGAGTTTTCTCTTAGCTTCTGAATCATTGTGGAAAATCGATAATAAAGGTCGAACAATCATAACGTAAAAAAAATATAACAACAAGCTTTTGTTTGCTACGCCATTCAGTAAGGAGCTGCGTGTGTGTTAAACTTTTGTGTGTAGTGTGTGTGCTTGTTTGTTTGTGTCTCCATGTGGTGGAGGAAATGAGGTGACCTGCTGCGTTTGAATGGTTTGAACGCACTGACAGAATGCCTTGTCACACACACACGCATGCACGCACGCACGCACACACACACACACACATACACACACACACAGAGCAGTGACTCAGACACTGTTCCCCTACAGAAACCCACGCTCTCTCTTTCTCTCTCTGTGTGAACATCATATGGCTTCCACTGACAGGGATGGATGACTGTGCTGTAGTCATTAACTGCTCTTGTCGTGTGTGTGTGTGTGTACCGTCTGCAGCTATACTGAACTCAAGAAAATATACCACAACTCTGTGTGAGTCAACTTTAAAGCTGTTGCATCCACATGTCACATCTCTTATGTTTACATTAGATGTGAAGACAGACAGGAAAGACAAATTGAATGTTAACCAGCATCCATCATACGGTTTGAAAGTATTCACCATTAACAGTTAATTCCCTGCTAGCCACAGTGACTGGGTGCCCTTCACATCCATAAGGGTTTAACGGTCAGGCAGGAACAATTCAGTATAAACTTGGTAGGTACCACTTTCACTGAGTGCCTACAATTCTTAGAAACAGTCAGACCTCATCCTAACACTGGCCGTACTGTGTACAAACGTAGTGTGTGCTCGTGTGTGTCCCACTTCCCACTTCCCATCTGCTCCAAAAGTTAATCATCTGGAGATTCCCAAGCAATATCCCCAAGTTTGGTGAAATCTGTCCATGCGTTGTTTAGTTATTTTACACGCACGCACACACACACACACACACACAGAGGGATTAAAACAATACCTCCCGACTTCGTCTGCGCGCATGATAATTAAATGCGTAATATTTAAATATACAGAAATATACAAATGAACATAATGCATGAGAGGTGCAAGCTGCCATAGCAAAAACAGACCTGCTTGTGAGCCTTAAATGTGAAAATACTGTGGACTGGCTCCAGCAGTTGTGATGGAGCCTGAATGCAACTCAGCCAGTTCCAGGCTAGACTATTCAATGAACACACAGAGACAACATAGTCAACTCTCTAATCTGGCACCTCTCTTGCATTAAAGCTTGATGTCTGATAGCTGACCCTAACCTCAACTTTCAATGGGTAACGTAAGCTTGGTCTTGACCAAGCTTACGTCTTAGCAATGAGGATCTAGCAGCAGAAGCGGAGTTAGTTTGAAACCATGGCAGAGAAAGCATAACCCAAGCATTGAAAAAACTGCCCACCCGCTTTGCCAGAAACTGCATATAGGACAACTAGCAGATCGAGCAGAGATAAAACCAGAGATAAAACCTGTGTAATTAAAATTTTCTTCCAAAAACTGTATTGCACAGCACATTATTTACATCTAGCATAGGCAACTGAAGCTATACCATCTTTGAATAAAACCATGGCCCCTGCCCGGTGCGCCTCGTAGGCGACTCCCTCTTCTGCTTGCTCGACTGCTTGTCGAAGCAGCCGTGTTTACATCCTCATCAGAGTCCAGTGTACCAGTCTCAAAGCTCTGATAATGAAATAAAATATAGAAAAGTGTCAATCATCCTGCAAAGCAACAAATTATGTATCTGAAGATAAAGCTGTTAATTTACAGACATGCCACGTATAACACTCTGTAGTAGCTAATGTGCTAGCTGAGGCTAGGTACATAATCAAGCTAATATAAACTGATTTACGATAGCCTGAGTTAAAAAACGCTGACGATATTTTATCACAAAGTCCCAGGTAATGTGCCGCAACGGTAACTATAATACGTGTTATGGTCTAGCAATGTAGACAGTAGTCCGTGTTAGCTTCTTACCCGATGAACGCTATGTTATGTACCTGGCCAAGCTTCAGTTGCCATGGTAGCCTGCTCGGGGATGGCGGGCTGGGAAAAGCTGTGGAGGCAGAACAGCAGCGGAGAGGGATCGGGAGGGACCAGGAGTGGTTGGATTTTGAATTCTGAGAATAAGTCCTAACTCCACTCAATCCTACCAACTGCAGCTTTAACAGGCCACGTTTGATTCATCAAACGCTTATATCTTCCGTGTCAACATGATGAATGCCACCTGTGAGTATTTGAGCTTTGCTCTCTGCCCCATGTCAGGAAGAGTTTATTCAAGAGCGACATTAAAGATTAAAAAGAAGAAGTTTACAAGATCGGAGATTGAAGTTCTGTTTTCAGAGATCCAGAAATGAAAGTCTATATTTTAGCAGCATCAGCAAGAGTTTAGTGACAGACTAAAGCAGAGATTTTAATGCTGATTCACCTGTGAGTCGCACCATCACTGAATTGAGAAAAATGCATCGATATGAAAATGGCTTTAAAAAAAAAACCCACTTGCCACAGCAAGGCGATCGATGACTGCAAGGAGGTGAGGGTGAAGTCTCTGTGACTGATATGAATGAAAAAAATACGGGCCATAACAGCCTATGTTGCACAGGGATGTTTTCTGGTGGTGCTGAATCAGTTCATCTTTGTTCATTGCAATATTACACAACATGCAAGTGAAATTATTTGACGTGACTTATCTTGCGTGTAGAGAAAATTAACATACATTTGGCCTTTACAACACCAACTGTGAGCTTTACCACAGAACGAATATGCATATGATGCTTGTTGTATGAACCCTCCTTTGTCGTCTGTGGGTTGACTAAAGATTCCATGAGCTAATTTGAATGAATTTTAGGTAAATTATCTGAAAATAGTTTGCATGGTGACAATTAACAACCTTTATGTCAAGCCAGCAACTCTGTTCTCTTAATTATTCGTACTCACGATTTAAGAACAAATCTGTGTACAAATGATTCTTGCATGAGGCCCAATATCCTTGAACACATCACCATGTGGGGTCTCAAAGTAGTCCCTGATCACAGTTGCATTTTTTTATGTCAACAAAGTCCTTTCAACTGAACAATAAGGGGCAATAAATGCTCAGTAATCAAGAGATTTGTTCAGAAAAATCAGCACGAATGTAACTTGAAAATGTTGAGCTTTGTTTTATGTGAATCATGTAAATAATGGGCTCTTTTTGCTTCACCTTGCCAAATTAATTTTCCCCCTGCCCATAGGTTCCATCGACCCAGAATATACAACTCAGACCAGCATGCGCAGACACACGATTGTGTTCAATAAACTGATTAACAGTCTCCGGTGAACCTCAGTTTGCGCTGAGGGCCCTGTGCAGCATGCCGCACTGTAAATCCCCCTGAGCTGTCCTCTAACAAATCCCTGCTGCTGATTCTGGGAGACACCATACAGAGACCTGATGTTTCTAACCTCCACCGCAGCTGCAGAGAAGAAAACTTGTCCTTCACTTTCTCCAAACTCTGTGGTAGAAAGCACAGCAGTGTCCTACCCCCCTCCTCCTCCTCCTCCCAGCCTTCTGTCTCAGCTAACACTCTCGGTAAGGGGAGAACTAGAGTCTTCTCCGCTCCTGAATAGTTGAATACCTCCAATATAAGGCCAGACTGTGGATCCTGCTTACCCCTGTATATCTTGTGTTTATAATGATTTGATGCTTTAGGGTATCTGAAATGATGGATTCCATTGGAATAGGTACACTGTTAACACCCCTGTTTCTTTACATTCAACATACGTAGACCAGAGCAGACATCAGGCTTTCCGTTCTGAGATTTATATCGGCAGGATCATTAGAAAAGCTAAGTACCATTAATTTATGCTTCTGGAAAGTAAAAAAAAAAACGTCGAAAAAAACCTGCATTTATCTCAATGTCTATCCCAGATCCATCAGGTTATTATAGTCTGGAGTGTTTTACTTCCTTATTCTATCAGACTACACTGCATTATAGTTAGTCATTGGATTTATAGATGTCAGTATTAATTTTGTAATTATAAGTATTAGTATGGTAGAGATTATAGCGGCAGTTATACAACTGTTCTCTCTATCTCTATCTTCTCTCCTCCTGTCTCTCCTCTCCCCCTCTTTCTGCTCACCTCTGCTCTCCCCCATTTTTATCCTCACCCCAACCGGTCGAGACAGATGACCGCCCATAACTGAGTCCGGCTCTGCCAGAGATTTCTTCCTTTTAAAAAGGAGTTTTTTCTCTCCACAGACGCCAAATCACCAAGTGCTTGCTCATTGTGGCAGTTGTTTGTTGGGTTTTCTCTGTAATATTGTATTATTGACCTCACTATGTAAAGTCCCTTGAGACAATGTATGTTGTGATTTGGCACTATACCAATAAAATTGAATTGAATTGAACCTGTAGCTGTCTATCACATATAGCATCCAGAATCAATGTGCTGTAGCACTACAACATGATAGATACAATCTGTTATAAAACACATGATTAAGAGTTTGCAGCAGATTTAGTCAAGAGCTACAAATATGTCCCAAAATAACATATTGAAGTTACTTTTTCTTTACAAGCTGCAGTTTATGGATTGGAAAGGGAAGCCAGTTGACATATATGCTGCATATGTCTGAGAGGAAGTTATAGCCAACACACTGTTGACACTTGCTGTAATTAGCAACCAACATTTCTTTGCTTTTGATTATTGAAAGATCTACATTGTTTTGTTCTTTTTTGTCTTTTCCTATGAGGGAATACAACTGTCTTGGTCTATAAACTGATTGGTAACGTTATGAACCTTGAAATAACTTCATTTTGGAACATTTTGTCTACATCTGTTGACAAATCAAAATGTATAAATATGCTCAATATGTCAAGATGGTGTTAAATTATGTACAATAAGTGTCATTATAATTTACAATATTTATGGCTGTGTCATTAATGATCTATGGGGTGGTTGTGGTTATGCTATTCTGAAAATATGGAAAGAATAATACTATGACAGGAAAATGTTTTTTTAACAAACTATGCCATACTAATTTTATGGAAAACCTACAGCATGTACACATACAGGATTTATAGTGAAAAAAAAATCATAACAATTAAGTATGGGTAGTGTTGACTACCTTAGCAGAGGAAACATTACCTGCAGGTTGCTAAGGCTTGCATTTAACTATGAAGGAAGGAAACACAAGTGAAGAGGAGAGAAACTATGATTACAAGCCAGCATGCAGCCGGTAATTACAATGTTGTCTTCTCTCACTCTTCCAGCCATTCACACCTTCCTGTCTTACATGCCTGTGTGCTTAAGGTTATTGGGAAGTTGGGGGCGATTCGCTAAATAAAGACACAGATACACATGACACATACAGAGACCGGACTCTTCTGTGTGCTTGAAAAGGAGAGGCACAGGGCAACTGTGTCAGTCAGTCACACAGGCAGTGTCTTTACATTTGTCAAAAAAACATACACAATGGAAAAATATTTTACTGAGTAAAGCTACATTATTGAATGAGAGACAAATTAGATAGTCTGGATATTTTAAAGCTGCAGTCGTTAGGATTTGTAAAAATAACCTTTTTTCATATTTGCTGAAACTGTCACTATATCCTGGTAGTAATATGTGAGACAGATCTTTTGTGTGTTCATTTGGCGACCCCTACTGCCTTTAATGCTATTTGCAAGAATTCACTGCGCCCGAAGAAAATTCTCCAATCACAGCCAGGGGGCGTCTCCTGCTCTGTCAATCATCAGGGTACGCGCTGAGCAGGTGCAGAACCTGTGCACACACTCGCTCGCCCGGTCAAGCTCACGTCTGAGCAACGGGGAGCTAGCAGCAGAAGCGGAGTTCGTTTGAAAACACGGTGACAGAGAAAGCATAACCCAAGCATCGAAAAAACTGCCCACCTCCTTTGCCAGAAACTGCATATACCACCAAGACCACAAGCGAAAACGAGCTAAAAAGAAGGAAGCAGATCAAGCAGAGATAAAATCCTGTGTAAACATCGGAGACCTAAAGGATTCACAAACGATACTTTCTGCTTGCCCAGTAATTATCCCTGTTTCATTCATCTTTTATTTTCCATTTTATTGTAGCAGTCTGTGACCATACCGTATGCTACTGCGGTGTTGTCAGGCTGCTAGTTGCTAGGTTCAAATTGCTGTGGTTAGCGTTTTTATTGCATAGTTGCTGAAAATATTTTTATAGTGTCCAAGCAGTCTTAACTGTTTTGAGAGTTTGCCAAACATGTGTGGGCCGTTGCCTGTGCTCTCGTGGCTAAATGCTCCCCATCAGTGTCGTACTGTTTAGTTAGCATCAACATTTATCACCAAACGTAGTATCTCGTGCTATGCTAAATGCTAAATATGTGTCGATATATTCCCAGCTCTGGCTATAGTCACATTCACGTTCTGAATTTGCAAATCAATCATCACTTACCTATTTATTTTTCACTGTAGTGCACTGTCTGAGAATAAATATATATGTATATTTATATGTGTGAGCGTAAAGAGTGTGTGTAAGAGAGTGACTGAGCAAATGTGACGTGAAGCAGAGCTAAGAGTAGCAGTACATCGACAGTAGTAGGAGAACCAACCAAGGCTGGAAAGTCTGGTGTTTTATATCAGTGGCAGACACACAGTCTTGTCAACTGATCCAAGCTCAGGAGCCACCAAGCAGAGTTAGTGTTGAACATCTAACTCTTTGAGGACGAACAAGGACACTGAAACCAGACAGCAGGACTGCTGCATCTTTCTGGACACACAACCAGCATCCCAAAAGAACTCTACTTCCTTTTTTTCCATAGACCTGGTAACGATACTTGGGCATATAGAATAGTATAACGCAACATGGCTAAGCATAGGAATGTTTAACCTTGGAAGTGTACTGTATTGATTTGAGTCAATGTGTTCACTTAATGTTATTGTTATATCTATTATAGGTTATTTTGTTGAACATGTTTATGTACCATGTGACTAACCCTCTTTTAACCTGACACTCTTTGTGCTGCAACAATTGGCCTTATCAAAGGAGCACAGCATGTGGTCAAGCTGACGCCTCTGTGCCGCCATTTTGTATTTTCTTTGTTTACTACCATCTTGTTTGTAGTACTTCTTAGACCTTTACGCTACTTAGTCTACACACACAAGCTCTCTCTCTCGCTCAGACTTGTAATGTTTGTTATTTTAGATTGTTGTTTAAATTTATCTTTTAAAGAAATGTTATTAAATATGCAGTCTGGTCTATTTTAATATTGTTAATATATTGTGAGTATATAGTGTGAGTATTGTCAACCACTGCTAATAAGGTGTTAATTCTGGTGGTAATTATTAATTTAATTTTCAAGAATTCCAAATTGATAGTTAGTATATTGTAAATGAGACTGAATCAATTGATTGGCTATCATTTCACTTCCTTTGAAGGGTGGTGCCCTGAGGAACTTTGATATTGATTAAAGTTATTAGTTAATAGTAATATTTTTAAGATTCATTTTTCATAAACTTTGGTAGCCATAACTGATCAACTATTTTGCTTAGACAAATGGTACTTTTACCAATGTCAATGCACAACATTGTCTTAGTCTTATGGCCAAAAGGTTGTTTTGATTCAGTCTCTCTACTCCAATTGCAAGCCGAGACAATCAGAGAGCAGATGAAGTCTCTCACGAGGTGTCATTGTCGCGGGCAGACGACGACATTACTCAAAGATAAATACACTACAGAGACCGGAGATGGGCAGACTATCTTTTAATGCCATTCTGTGAACCTGTTGATCTGTGTGGCGAACCGGAAGTCTCCTCAATATTGAGCACTTATAATTAATACTTCTGCTTAAGACATCAACAGTTTCCATCTTCCAGAATCAGCATGCACTCCATCAAATATTCCATTTCACTAACCTCTGGCCACCTGACGAAGATAAATCCAACAGTCACTCACCTCTAAGCTCTGTTGTCTTCACCAACTACTAAAAAAGTATCTAGGTCTTTCAGTTGCTGCTCCATCAATCACAGATATGTCTGTTTTTTGTTGTTTGGTAGATACACAGTGGATTTTTTTGTCAGGACACAGCTGATGCTATTAAAGAATTTTTTGTAATTCAGATTTTTTTTGTCACATTGACAAATTTTATATTCATGATGGTGGTGTGCTGAAGCCTAACTAAACCAGGTTACAGCCAAAGTGTGTGTGTGTGTGTGTGTGTGTGTGTGTGTGTGTGTGTGTGTGTGTGTGTGTGCGTGTGTGTGTGGACCTTCCAGCCACATGATTCATTGTTTACAGGAGTGGTTAAAGTAGGACAGTCTGGCCTTCAAAGCTATACCTCACTGAGAAGCCCTAATATCTTCTTGTGCCTTGCCCTCCTTTCTCTCACTCCTCCTTTCTTGACCTCTCTCATGCCAGCCCTCTCCTCCTTCCTTGATTTACCACTTCACACCAGCATCTTTTTTGTCGCCCTTTCTCATTTTCCCAGCCTCCTCTCTCTTGCTGTCTTGCGTCATTTCTTGCATTTGTTTCCCTCTCCCATCTTTCTTTTCGCTCTCCCACTGTCTTGCTCATTGCCTTATATCTCTGCTTTGCTTGATTCATCTGTCTCTCGTTCTTATTCTCTCTATCACACACAGACACACAGACAGACGCACACACACTCACACACACACACACACACACACACACACACACACACACACACACACACACACACACACACACACACACACAAATACTTTAGGCTGCTCTACATGAATGTGTCCTCTCCCCCCTCATCCTCTCCTCCCACTCATTCACCACAATCTCTTTCTCTCCTCTGCCCCTCACTCATTTTTATTACTGTCACAGAAGCCTTTCTCTCACTCTCCTGCTGCCTCTTCCTCTGTCTCTGTGTTTATGAGCAGAGCTATATTGAGAGCGTCTGGCTGGCAGACACAGAGGAGAAGAGGGGGCGAGAGTGCACGATGAAGCTAGAGGAGAGAGAGAGAGAGAGAGAGAGAGAGAGAGACAGTCGAAGCAAAGACAGAAATAGGGTGAGATAATTCCATATAACCATACAGCATATACATAAAATATATATTCACAGTTTAGGTCTGTATTCCCCCTTTACAGGGATCAGATTTTCACCTAATTTATCCTCAACCTATAAAGAAATTTAAACTAAATCGAAAATCCATCACACAGTTCAGGCCGCATTATGAAAGCAGTACAAAATAAGATACTGGGGTTATAACTTTATTGATACTTCATATTGTTAGAATGGAGCATGCATGGAGATCTCAGCTCAAAGATCCACTCATTTCTCAGCAGTGACCTAATCACTGTTTTCATCAGGACCAGTGTTGCCGGGGCTTGAGATTAAATTAGTGGAGCAAATAAATCAGCTCTGTAATTAGGCAAACTGTGATGCAAAAAGGTTTGATCTGCAGTGGATTTCAGCTGCAGTGCTCCCTGCAACAAACGTCCTCATTGAATTTTAGAGATGCACTTATTATTCTTAAAGGAGGACTTGTGCTGCCTGATGACACACAAACTTTTGTCCACAATGACAACAGCAGCACATTATATTCATGTGCTGCTGTTGTCATTGTGATTGTCATTCATGTAAGCTGCAGATGTATAAATTACGATAAGAGTTGTATAAGCTCCGTCAAACATGATTTGACAAAACAGTCAAAACCGAACATATGGCCCGGCCATGTATGGTCAACGTGCTAAATTGAGGATGTCGTTGAAAACTGTTGTGGAACTAAAACAACACGCCAGTTATGACATTCGTAAGGTCATCACTTTCTTATTTGTACAAGCTTTGTACATACTTTGTGCTTGAGAGCTGGCAGAGTTAAGTCAGCTCCATTAGGTCATGTCTAGAAAAGTTCAGGGTTGCATGTTTGAAAGCAACATTTGTCTGTAACAGAGCACACAACCTCCATCTGGAGAACAAATTACAGCTCCATATATCTGCCACTCTATGGAAAGGAGTTAAGGGCTGTTAAAAAAAAGGCTTGGCTCTCCTGAACACAGGGCAACTTTATTCGGTTGTGCTGCTGCTGTTTTTGCGTTTAGGGGACCCTTTGACATGGACTAAGTAACACCCATAGACTGTATAGGCAACACCTTGCTGAGAACGCAAATAGGGGGTTGGGGTCGGCTGACGATGCGTTGCTTTGGTCCAAGGTGCTGATGCTAGTGAGCCATCTAGAGGCTGTGGATATTGTCTATGTGACCTTTTCATGAACATTACCTGGTCCACTATTTCTGCATTTCTGTTGCAAAAGAACATTTTAGGGTGATAAAATGTTCTTTAAATCAAGTCACTTAGTTAAGGTGAGCAAGTTCCTTTATTTTTTTTCAGTTCAGCACAACCTCAGTAGACCTCCCACAGTGCCCTACAGAGTCTAAAAAAGAATAGTTGATGGAGTGGATGCTGACTCAGGGAGACGGAAACCGTAGATGTCTTAAGCAGAAGTATTTATTATAAGAGCTCAATATATATCAAGGAGATTTCTGGTTCGTTTACACAGATCAACAAGGTGGTCAGTGTATGGCGCCCCAAGACAATCTGCCTGTTCCCTTTCTCTGTAGTGTATTTAGTTTAGGGTAATGTCGTCATCTCTATTACACCGCAAGAGAGACTTCAGCTGCTAGATGATAGTTGTGGCTTGCCACAGACCAGTTGACCTTGCTTGGTGCCTGAGAAGACTCGTCTTAACAGTTTCTAAGGGGAGGATAGACAAAATTCCACGACAGTCAACTAACTTTTAGACAGACTTCACCCCCCTTGCCCTATCCCATCGTGGGAGGTTTTGATTCACAGGACTGACAACCTTATTATGCGGCACGCTTATTATTGATATTACGCCGCAGAGGCGCGGTTGCCATGGTCACCGAGCGAGAGACATTTAATTTTCTCTCCTCCATCATCATTATCTATGGGGCCATCTGTTGTGGAAAATGAATTCAGCCTCATTTGCATGACTGATAAGCATATTCTTTATCTGTCCCACAGAAGGTCATATGCCATGGATTTGGGGAGAGAGAGAGAGAAAGAGAGAGAGAGAGAGAGAATGAGGGGGTAAAATGATAAATGGTCTTACCTTTTTGAATGAGGTAAATGGGGTGTATGTGTGTGTTTGAGTCTCTGTCGCAGCTTGAATGTGTGCATGCGCCTGCATAATGCATTGACAGGTAATGTTTATGTATGCCCTCTTGTTTATATCCATGCCATGCCTTTGTTCTCATGTGGGTGCTTTTGAATTTACATAAGCATGTGCCCGTGTGTGTGTGTGTGTGTTTGTTTGTGCATGTACTTACAATCATGAGTACATGCATTTTGTGTGTAAATGTATTCATTTCCACAACAGTTTTGTGTATGTGTGTGTGCGTGTGAATGTGTGCGTGCGTGCGTGCTTTCTTGTAGGTGTAGATCTTTGTTTGTGGGAATTCTTGGTATTGTGATCTGTAAACCTCAGAGTGAGCATATCTTTTACAAACAAATTGTTTTAGACCGATCCAATTTCTTCAAGGTTTACTATTGGACTTCAACTGAACTATGCCTCTGTGGTCTACACATAAGTGAATGAGCTTTGGGTGGATGTGGCCTGTAAACCTTCACTTGTTTGTATATTTTATAAATGTACTGTATGTTGTTTTTTTTCTTAATATCAAACCTGCCTCCAAAGAGGAAATTAATCAACAATCAACTTAGCTGACATGCAAGTCGCCACAATTCATTGTTGATGTTTGGGAGCTTGGTCAATGTTACCCATAGCGCCATTGTCTGCATGTATTTGCAGAGACATCAGTGGCAGATACAGATACTGGTATGGGGGACATGGACAGCTACTCTGGGTGGCTTCTTGCTGAGGCCATCGGTTTTCAATATCACTCATTTGCACATTACGTCAAAGCTATCATGTCACCATGTGGGTCAATTAACCTGGACCTTTATGGGCTAGGTAGAAAAGGCTGCTGCCCGGTACGGTCTTCTTGCTGTTGTTGTAAGGATGTTAGTATCCAGCTTATTGGTGCAAAACTGCCACCACTGAGAAGAACTTCCGCTCAGAAGCATGAGAAGGGAGGGGGCTCTTACCTCATGTCTACCCTCTAAGGGGAGCAGCGGATTCTATCAAGGAGCACATCTCTAACCTTGAATAATACTGTTAATATAGTTTCACAAGACATATCGGCCCCTTTTTCCCCGGTTTGTGCGGATCTCATCATAATGCAACGGAAGGCGGTGTTTGCCCAGGGCCTAAAAGCAACAACCAACACTGAGAAAAATGTACAGTACTTATGAGAAGCACAATTCAAGTAGATGAACAAGCGCTGACAAACACCTGACATATGATCATCTCTTAAAGTTGTTATGGCAAACGTGTTATTAAACAATGGTATGGTAGCATTTGGACTAGCATATAAATTAGCGGCTTCTTTATTTATTTCTAATGTATTTAATACCCTAAAAATGTATTTGTCGAATCTGCTCTTACAAAAATATGTCCGCTTGTGTTATTGTTAAGTTTCAGTTTAGACCCCAACTCGGTGGAACACAGAGGCTGACACACAATTACGGTTCTCAAATAGTTTAATACAAAGCTCATTGTTGTACAAAGCGATTTTGCAAGGTGAGCTGACCCATAAGAAAAAAGTGATCTATCTAATCAGGGGGTACTAGGGGTTCAAGAGTCTGATCCCACAAGCTGAATAAGAATCCAGAGGTAGTGTGGCGGAGGCACTGGCTGAGTGTGGTAGGTAAACAGAGCAGGTGAACCTGAGCAGATGACATACAGTTGTTAGGGTCCTGACAAGGCTTTTCCAAAAACAGACTAGAGGCCAGACAAGGTTAGCCAACCATGTCTGTATGTGCAGCAGCGGCCCGTGGTCATTACTTCTAGTTTATGATTCTGTTTATCATAAACATACCAGAATGAATGTCTGATCTATCAGGGCCAAGCTGCTTGATCAACAACTTCTCTTCAAATTTTAGTCGATCAAATGTTCTTAAAAAAATTCCATTGTATTAGACGGCAAACAACAGCAGCAATAGTTAATCAATTAGTAATCGACTACAAAATGAATCGACAACTATTTTGATAATCGATTAATGGGTTTAAGCAATTTTAATTTAAAAAAAGTAAAAAATTCTATGATTTCAGCTTCTTAAATGTGAATATTTTCTGGGTTCTTTGCTCCTCTATGACAGTAGACTGAATATCTTTGGTGTGTTGACAAAACAAAACATCATCTTGGAGTTTAGGAAACACGATTGACATTTTTCACCATTTCATGACATCAAGAAACAACTAATCGTTTAATTGAGAAAATAGTCGACAGATTAATCAACAATTACAGTAAAATAATCGTTTGTTGCAGCCATACAGCAGACGCTGCGTTTCTGCTGGTCGCCATTTCTGCAGTAAGTCTAAACGTGCGCACTGCGTACTTACTCTAGAAAACAGTAGAGGGCTGCAGTGTAGAGCAGTAGTGCAGACTCATTCCTGCCCCAATGAGCCTCTATTAGCGCTTATTGCAGTTCCATTTGACAATAAGCGATATGATAAATCTGCCAGCAAAAGCAGGGCGCTGAGGTTTCCTCCCCTTATATTGCGTGACACACTAAATTGAGACCAAATCACTGAGATTACTTCTATTAACTTTCGAAAATCCAAAAATTTTGATCAACTTACAAAATAGGTAATACAATAATCAATCTATCTAACGTGGGAAAATAGTTCATGAGAAGGAACTATGTTTTGGGGTAGATGCTTTTATTTGTGGAAAGGCCAATGTGCCCTAAAATTAACTTACAGTGTCAGTCATGTGAATTATGCACAAAAATCTAAAAATAAAATAAATAAATTCACCATCATGTTTTTTTTTTTTAAGTGGAACTCACTACATCTTGCTAATCCCAAGGAAGTGACTTCACCCTTTTTAACTAGTTATTACTCCCCTGTTATTGGAGGGCTACTCTGAAGAGAAAACAGTTCCCTGCTTCTGCTGAAAACAGGGTTAATTAGTGAAATTTGTGGTTTTCATATTCCATCTATGTTTCTGCCAGTCCCATGTTTTCATCATAACAAACCCTTGTGTAATTTCAGACCGAGCCGTGCACCTCTGCTTCCCGGCTGCTGGCCGCTGTGCCACTCCACGTACCTGCCCCCAGTTACCTAATCCCCTATGTACTGTACTTTATATGTACCTCCCTGTTTCCACTCAGCATTCGTCATATTTGTCTTTCACACGCATTACCAAGCTCTAAGGACCTTAGTTTTCTTATTTTTGCCTGACTCCTGTTCCTGTCTGTTTGCCTGCCTATTTGATTCTGCCTGCCACCTCTTTGTACTGTTGCCTGCCTGGTTTGTTTGCCTTTGTTTGACCATTCCAGCAAATACTCTTTACCTACCATTATTGACTCTGTTGTGATTTAGGATCCTGAGTTTTTCACAAAAAATGGCAGGGGAGAATATTTAAATAAAAGAGGCTAATTTCCTTCAAGGATAATTATTCTCTGTGTGGTGTTACACATTTCCTCTATTGTTAGCTAGACAATAGATATAATTTAATATCAAAATGCATGATAAATGCAGCTTTAGTGGGTTAGGAGAACACAGCCTGTAGTTTTGGGGAGTTATAGTGATACAGACTTGTTTGTGTGTTGTGTGTGTGTGTGTGTGTGTGTGTCAGTGTGTTAATCCCCTGAAGCCACTGTTATCTATGTGCATGGGCAATGTTGCTGCTGCTGTATATGTGTGTGTGTGTGTGTGTGTGTATGTATGTGCCTGTGTGCGTGTGCAGGTAAAATGGCTTCCTAAGGGTTTGTGTGTGCTCTGGTCTTTGCACATTTGTCATCTTGTCCAAAGACACAAGTTTCTCTCTCAACCACACACACACACACACACACACACACACACACACACACACACACACACACACACAGAGAAACACGCAATACTGTACATATGTAGGCTGAAGCTTGTTATGCCTCCTCTCTTATACTCCCAATTCATAAACAAGGCAACTTCTTCTCCCTTATTAATCCCCCTCTGCTCCCCTAAGGTATCCTTCTCTTCTTCCTCACCTCCTTTCCCCTCACCCCACCCGCTCTTCTCCGTTGATCCCAATGAACAACAAGCCTTCACCTTCTCCCACGCCATTGTCTTGAGCCCCAAAACACACCCATTCTCTGTCTCTCTCCTGCTCCTTCAGCTCCCTGGCTCTAGCTTGCTTTTCACTCCTCGACATCAAATCCTCTAACCTCACCAACATCCATCTCCCATGCTTCCTCCCATCCCTGCTGCAGTGATGGGTTTCCCTCCATTTCTCTTGCACTTCTTTTGGCTCTGTCTCTCTTTCAGTCACACTTCCTTCTCAGTTTTTAGTAAGACAGGAGGAAGTTGTCGTGCTGTTTTAAATGTACCAACGCGTATGATATGGGTGCACACTTCCCATGTCTACTTGAGTATATGGCGCAAAGTAAAAGTTTCTGACTGAGTACATTTGACCATGAATTGTTCTACTGTACATGAGCGGTATGCATGTGTTGCACATGTAAAGCTGCAGCCTGACAACACAGTTCATCCATGTACAAAACTTGTGCACAGGAATATGTGACTTTTAAAATGGTCTGCAAACAGTTCAAGTACTTTAATTGTAACAACATTAAAGACATGTCCTTCATAACATGAAGTTTGAGAAGATTATACCTGAAGTTAGACGAAATGTTGCTTCTTTAAATTTTATTTGCAACTTTACAGGCACACTGTAATTGTTGACCTAGTGATACCTCCACTAGCAAATTGTTCTGGAACTTTTGACTGAAATACTCCAGTATTAATTTTCTTTCCTATCTTTATTGAGGTGTATGGTCTCTCATTTTGAGAGCATTATTTCTTCAGTTCATGTATTTCTGCTTTGGATTTCTGTGAAATAACACTCACAAAGTTTCCCAACCAATTAATTGCTTGCAATTTGTTTTTTTTGGTCATTTTTGTCATACATTTTTTATTGTTATGTTGTCAGTGTATTTTAAACCTGAATCTGTGTTTAAAGTTCCAATGGTCACTCTGCTCAGCAGTAATACTGACTGACACCCCTCTGTAGATCCAGGTTGCATTTTTGAAAAACCGTCTGCATAGAACCGCTTTCTCCAATCGAACCTAGTAGAGTTCTCCCTGCTAACCCAACATTACTGCAGCTCCAAGTTCTTCATTGTCTGGGTTTGTTTTGAGAGGAGACTATATTCACATTAATACTGTTATCTTTGTTTCGTGACCATCTAGAGGACAATTTTAACGGATGGCTTTTGTAATTGCTGGAGCTCACTCCTGATAGCATCACTGAAGACAGCTGACTGAAAGTGCTCATATTTTGGTCATTAACAGATTTATAATTATATTATGAATATAATTTATATAAAGAGGCAACAGACAATTTGTGTGCCCCTGAGGGAGCTGTTAACACCACTTTGGAGATAACCGAGAAGAAAGAAGTATGTGCACTGAAGCTCCTACTTTGTTTTCTGACTCCTAGCATTAACTAATGGCAGTATTAGCATCATGGCTAACTCAATGCCAGCAGCCTGTCCACTGTCCAAAGCAGAAAACAACTGCTGCAACAATCCCAATTTGAACAAATAACCTTGAGTTTAAGGTCAGGTAGTATTACATGTAATAAGTAAGCTGGTTGGGTGACTTACTGATCTAGTAGAAATAAAACAAACTTCATGACGTTTTTTTAAGCCTCTCAAGTCCCAGAATCTCCACCATGGAGTGAATGCCCGTCGGAGGTTCACTTTTGTTTAAACTTTTCTTTTTATCATTCTCCTCCTTCCCCTGCTTCTGTTCCTCCTTAAAAAGGATTATTTTTTTCTGACGAGGTTGAGTTGTTTTTTGTGAATTCTGCTTATCTACCGTCTGCCATTTCCATCACTGGGGGGGGATACCGGAAGAACGCTATTCTCTTCCTTGTTTTGGTTATGTAATGGGTAACAGTTCCATTGTGCCATAGATCAATTCGCCATTTTTCCACAAAAAATGCGTCCCAGTGACCAATAGAATAACAAGGGCAGGCAAGACTAGGACACCAATATAAGATAGGAGACCTATATAAGAGCATATGGTGTTGTTTGGGTTTCAACATTAAACTAGGCAATTCGTTTTAACATCATTATGACGACTTTAAACCAAAAACTTGTCTATTTGGGCTTTAAAAATGGGCCCTACTACACTAGGTCTATTTGTCACATGTACAATGCTGCAGCCCCTCTTTTCACTCTCTGTCTGAAATGCTCAGTTTTCGTTTTTGACCCGTCTCTGTCTGTCTGCTGTGGGTAAGCTTGATCACTTTTCTGGTTGGGGAAACACTCAGAGCGTGTGTTGGAAATGTCGTCTTCCAGCAGAGGTTTACTTGACAGCTGTAAACACTGTCGTTATCACGGTTAAAATGGTGTCAATTCTGTCATTACAATTCAAGCAAAGGTTTCTGTAACTTTGCAGACTTTTGAAATTATCAAAATAGCCATGACATACTAAAGGAGTGGGAAAACCTTAAAAGCATAATATAGTCACTTTTATGCTATGTTACCTCCTCATCCACAGCACTTATCAGATACATTAGCTTGTTAGAAAAGTCAGCGTGCTGCCTGAATGCTATCATAGTTTGTCGGAAGTGTTTTGTTGTCCCCGCTCATCTAATTCTCAGTGGAATGTAGGTGAATCATGTCCTCGATTCTGTGTCTTTCAAGGAAAGAGGACATCAGATTACATTACTCACACGTACAACTTTGCAGGGTGTTTCTAATGGCAGTGCAGCGAGTCAAGGAGCTGATTCATCTTCTGAACAGTGGAAAAATCTGTTGTACCAGTTAGGAGCTATAGCGTGTAATTCCACCGATGCAGGTTGTTGAATAAGACTTTGCATTAAAACGAGTCTATTCGTCTGTCTTTCATATAATAATTCCATTCTCATTTATTGATGAATAACGCAATACATTCAGCGATAAATCTCGTTTTCAAATCTTACTCTTCATTTAATTTTAGTCCTGTTTTCATTGTTAAAAATGGGTAGTCAAATGGTAGTTTTGTCATAGTTCTCAATAATGAAATTTACACTGAATGGATCATGTTTTTAAATAAATAAGACATTTATATTCAGCAAATACATTGGTGCACATACAGGATCATAAAAGACCAAATGGTTTGTTTTTTTATTTCCCCCAATTCAACCACAGACTGATTTCGATTGTCATAAATTTTCACTTGAGGGATCCCAGTTTTTTATAAAGCCAATTCATATCCAGGTGATAACACTGACGCCGCTGAGAGTTCTGCTTCTGTGCTGATACACAAATGTGAATCATAACACAATGACTGCTTAAACACCAGTTTCTGGCCAGTGTTGCAAATGTGTGATGATTCCTTACACTAACCGGAAGTCTCCTGTTTCATGCACATTCTTCCCCCTTTGTTTATTTGTTTAAGAATGTAGGCTAAATTAATTGTGCTTGACTGGCATTAACATAGGCAAATAAGACTTTGAAATTACTAATATTGAATGCCCCGCGGGCATCTGTGTCCCAACCCACCAAAGTACTTATCATGCCTTCCTCAACTGCCTGGCAGCATTGTTGGAGAGAGCAGTGCTTGGTTGTGCTGTAAAATACTGCTGTATAGAATTTGATTTGTTTACTGACATGGTGAAAATCAAAAATATGTGCCTCACATACATGCATGTTGGATTAGAGGAACACAACATCGGCCCATGTCGTAGAATGTTATTCTGAATATTGATGTGTAAACATGAATTTATTAGAATATGTTATGGCTTGTCTCAGTCATAGCACAGGATGAGTCCCCAGTACTCTGTTTTGCCTATAGGGTGTCTGCTACATTTTCAGCCGAGTGTCCCTCCACTGGTGGAAAATAAATGAGTTAGCACCTCTTTCTCCGGTAAGAAATTAACCTAATTTATAATCTAATTATGATGGTGTCTCTGGGATCAAATTAGCATTCTCTGTGTTTGCATATCAGAGTAAATATGGAAATCATTGTGTTGGCGTTCCCATTTTCATGCACACAAGAGTGCATATGAATGTCACCTTCTTTTATGGTTTGAGCCTGATTGTATTGTAAATATAGTCTCCTGGTTGGAAGCGGTGCTCATCACTGAACACAAGGCTACAACTAGCTTGTTTCAATACTCATCCATCTTGTGCATTCTTAATTCTGGTGCTCAGCCAGCCTGGGAATGGGGGTGGGGGGAGACATAAATTAACAGCAAGCCAGCCAGACTCTTCCTTTAAGTTTGCATCCTGCATTTCTCTCCGAATGATCTCAGGCCAAATAATGTGCACCCAACCACGAGTGCAGCTCATTTTGCGCTTTAACAGGCACAAATGTGTCTCTCCCATTTGAAGTGAATGCACATGGCTCACACCCCCCCCCCCCCCCCCCCCAATCGCCACCCCCCCAACCCTCCATTCTCCCTTTCTTTCCTTTCCCTTCCTCATTCCATCCCTACCTGGGGCCCGTGGGAACACTCTGGGAGCAGACAGTCTGCAGCCCTGAATAAATGTGTGAGAGGGAGAAAGGGGAAGGGAGGGCACATTAGCAGGCTAAGAGAGAGAGGGGGAGAGTTAGGAAGGTAGAGAGAGCAGATTGAGTGTTGGAGGACATACATGCACATTAGTACAAGGAGTCAGATACACAGACAGAGGGAGAGAGGAGGAAAGCTGGTCGGCTTATAAGACTCTAAAGAGAAAGAGAGAGAGAGAGAGAAAGAAAGAGAGAGAGAGAGAGAGAGAGAGAAAGAGAGAGAGAGGGGATTGCAGCTTCCTTCAATTGTCTCTCCTTCTCCTCCCCAGCACAAACACATGCTCATACACACCCCCACCCTCCCTCTCTGACACAGGCACACGCACGCACGCACACACACACACACACACGCGCACTTTGCTTAAGGGTATACCAGCAGAGGCAGTCCTCTCTTTTGTTGTTTTTCGCTATTGGTTAGTCTCAGCGGCAGCCATCGCTGGCGCCTCCATCGCTGGGGTGGGTGCATGTGTGTGGGGCATGTGTGCGTGTGCGCGCGCGCGTGTGGAGTCTGAAGAGGCAGTGTGTGAAGGATGCTACACGCAGTACCCGGGTAAGTCAGCTCCTTGCTTCTCTCCCTGTGCTCTCCTTTTCTCTTTCTTTTTCTCTGTCTCTCTGATGTGCAGTCTCTCTAGCTCGCTCGGGACACTTGGCTCTCTCCACCTACTGTGCACATCCGCTGTGCACAGCTCTACCCTCTCTCTCTATTTCTCTCTCTCTCTCCCCTTTTCCTCTGTGTGCTTTCCCTCTCCTCTCAGTGTCTCTCTGGGTCTGCGTTACACTGACTCCTCCCGCCTGTGACTCGCCATCCCTGCTTCTCTTGCCTGTTTCCCCTCCCTCTCCCTCTCTCTCTCTCTATCTCTCTCTCCCTCTCTCACACTCCCTCACTCTCTCTCTCTCCAGGCTGCGCCTCATTGGTGTGTCCTGATTCCCTTTTTCCATTAGGCTCCAGGCCCATTGGTCGCCTGCCTCCCAACCATTATCTCCAGTCCTCCACCCCTCTGTCATCCTTTCTCCCATCGCTCTCCCTCCTCCCCTCATTCCCAGTCATCTCGCAAGTCGTAAAAATGATTTGCATGCAGGAGGAGAGCAGAACTTTGCAGTGAACGCAGTAAGTGATCGCGGAGAGAAGTAAAGGAAAGACTGAAAGGGGGACAGGGAGCGGATTCGGGAGAGCAGGAGGAAAAGTTTACAGAGAAGACTGCAGTTGGTAGGTAACTTGTTCTTGCTTGTGCCATCTTACGCTTTGAGCTTGTCCATTGATTGAAGGAACAATGTGCATTTACAGTTTTGCAAAGATAATAAGATATTGGATTGGAGTGATCCAAGATAACAAGTAATACAGCTTAAATCTGAGAAAGATAAACATATTATGAGCCTCAACTTTACACAGATATGTGTGTTAATTGCTCTAGTGTCCTATTGTCCAGGAAAATTCAGTATATGTTTTGATGCTGGTGCAGGTGCAGTGACTTCAGTGAGCACAAGCTGACTGTAATCATTTGATTGTTCATTGTAGTTCCTGTCTTGTTGCAATAACTTGTATACTTATTTTTGCATTGCCGTTGACTCTCTAAAACTGCTTCACCTGCTGAAAATGAGTAACGTTTTCCCTCTAGAATGCAGCTGAATGAGGCATAAATCAAATGGCTGTTGGTTCACAGAGTAGCTCTGAAGAAGTGATATTCTAACCGGGGCACCCGTTTAAAAGTTTGTCTTGTAAGTAGTGAGCTCCTCCCATGGGTAATGCCGCACTGCAAACTTCTGCTGGCTTCAACAAATAGTATTGGTACTTTTTGGAAGGTTTTTATCCAATTCTTATCATTTGGAATCATTTCTTATCATCAGTTTGCCTGTGAACCACAATGTTAGTTGACAACTGTGACCTGGATCAATGAGAATCTTCAAAGGCATATAATTATAACCACAAATTTAAGTTTTTTCTTTCTTTTCTATCTTGCTGCTCCTGAAGTGCTTTTGCCAACATCAGTCTCTGTTGTTGTGCAACGTGTTCTCTTTGCTATCACTCCAACATCGGCGACGACACACAGTTATGGATCCAGGGAAGGTCGGCACTTTGACTGCCAGAAAACAATGAGAAGTGTAGTGGGAATGGAGACGGAGAATGTGAATGTGGAAGAGTTTCAAATACAGTCATGTCTTCGCTCGAGTTGGATGCATCTAAACAATCACACACACAAGCGTGAACCCGCCACTTCGGTGGCTGTTTCAGACTACAACTTATTTCATTTCTGGTTTGCAACAAAAGACGATGATGCTGTTGCTGTGTGTTTGTGCCTGTGGGTGGCATATACTCTACACACAGAGCAGGAGGCCGATGCGCTGCAACATGTTTCATTCTGTCAAGACAAACAAAGCTCTGGTACAAAGTGTGTTCCTCATGCCAAGGAGATTATCTCCCGTCAAGAACCAGTCAAAGTCTTATGAATATCGATATTAGTCTCTGCAAGTCTAGTTACAGATTTAGACTTTATATCGTAAAAAACGGAAAGAAGTAGTGGTAAGAATGATGAGCTGATATAGTTTGCATCAGTATACTTTTTCTGTATCTCACTGAGAGTTGTGTTACTTTATTGAGGCAGTGAGGTAAAGCCGCTTAGCATGAGGTGAAGCCCCTGATGTTCTTTGGGATGTTTCTTTAGCAGCAAGAGGAAAGAAATGTCTTGCTTGTTAGAGGGAGAGTTGTGTTAGTGTGCAGAAAGAGAGAGACAGAGCGTGTGTGTGTGTGTTTGTGTGTGTGTGTGCCACTACGGTGCCTGATGTGCTTTGCTGAGCGAGCCGAGGACGGGGAGACAGCTGAATGTGATTAAATTATGGACGGAAAGCACGCTACCTGAGACCTTACTGAGACGAACGTTGCGGGAACCCCCCTCCCTCTCTCCCTCCCATCATCTTTCTCTCTCTCTCTCTCTCTGGTATGGAAGTAGAGGAACCCAGCCCCTCCTAATCACAACAGTCTAGTCAGAGCTGGAGGGCAGAGGAAATTTGGTGTTGATTGGAACACTGAATATGGACCATAAGGGGATAAGAAAAATGTAATGATGCACTGTACTTGGGGACTGGTTGTGACAACCAGTCCGTCTATGCTCACTACATTTGTGTGTTATGTTATTGTTCTTAACTGTAAGCATGTTTAGTAGATAAAATGTAATAATGTGACCAAAAAACCCCCCAGCAGCATTTCTTCATAACATGTATTGACCCAGAGTCGAATGAATGAATGGGTAGAGGTTTTTACTCCATGGGAGATGCTGTATGACCCCTATTCCTCAGCCACCTAATAGATGAGCATCTAAAAGCCTCCTGGGGATCCCCAGTGTGAAACGGGCAGGGGTGGGTTGGGGGCTTAGCCTCTTTGTGAGTGGCTGTAGTACACATCCAAATGCTACGCTTAGCATGTCTGAGCCACATACTATTATAGCATGACTCTGCATTCATGCTAGACAGTCTGTGTGATCTGCTGTAGTTGTCAGTGCTGCAAGTGCCATCACAATTATCCAATTTACAAATCATTCACATTCAAACATTCAAAAGCACATTAGATTACTGTTGGCACTTGTAATCTAAATATATATATATATATACACATACAAATATATATATGTGTATATATATATATATATATATATATATATATATATATATATATATATATATATATATGTGTGTGTGTGTGTGTGTGTATAAGTGTAATGAGCAGTTTACAACAAGTAATGTTGATGCTGTCTTTTACATGAAAACCTGACATTTAATTGACACTTTGGATTCAACAAACAGTATTTGATGGGAAGCCAGGTTGGGATCACATCTGTGTTGCTGCGCTATAATATGCATATCCTGCATACGGGGCACAGAATCACGAGAGAACAGCATGAACCTCATACGCCCTGCAAAGCTTTTTGTCCTCATGTGAAAAGGAAACTGCTGCTGTAGGTCAGTAGCCTGGCATCACCCGACCAACTGTATTTTTGATTTCAAGGGTACAAACCGTCAAAGAGTAGACCTCCAACCAATGAGCATATTGACGTTGTGCAAAGCCACAGAAAAACATAAACAGACCACAGCGTGCAGCATTTGTTATTCGGACTCAAAGGACCCCTCCATATCAGTGGTAGCGGTCTTTCTTTCTGAGGAAAATGCTCCAGCAGCGCCCCCATTGGGTGCTCCTCTGTCTGTCATCGATGAACTGTTGTGATTGGCCTGACCAAATTCAACATCAGGATTACATCAAACCCAGTTACCTGTTTCAATTTTGTAGCTGATGTGAATCAAATAGCACTATAGGACAAAAAGTCATGACTCCCATCTGCAGCCTCTACTGTAGTTGGTGCAGCTCTCAATAGACTGTGCTACCTTCAACTCCACACCAGGAGTCTATCTCCCCCTCCCTCCCTGTGGTGAAGGCTAACACCAGCTTACGGACTGGCCTTCATACAAAA
This sequence comes from Scophthalmus maximus, assembly GCF_022379125.1. Taxonomy (NCBI): domain Eukaryota; kingdom Metazoa; phylum Chordata; class Actinopteri; order Pleuronectiformes; family Scophthalmidae; genus Scophthalmus; species Scophthalmus maximus. The sequence continues at coordinate 19,318,064 of NC_061529.1, read as the reverse complement.
CCTGCCCTTGACGTCAGAAGTGCTGGTTTGCAATATATTTGCCGATACCATTGAGGGTGTCTGCTCTCTTTCTTTGTGACAAATGCCACAAATCGATTACGCAGCAGTTGGGATTACTTAAAACATTTAATCAAAAATATGAATTTTCAGTTTTTCTCTCATATCTTGTCGAAATGCCTGAAGTAACAGTCTGTGGTTGTGCTGTGACCATAACAGGGAATCGATGTGATCTTCCAATCGGTCAGGCTAAGGCGGAGAGGGGATTGATCTATTTGAGCAGACACAATGTCGATACTGACGTCTACTCAGTGTAAGATGTAGCTGCTCTTGTGTCCTTCACTCATGCATCCTTGCTGTGTTTGCCGCTACAGGCTATTAATTATGGCACATTCATCAATCAGTCCCAAACTGCATTGTAGCATTCACTGTAGCAGTTTATGTTTCGGTGCTGCTCTATTTGATAACTAAAATACTATAGCCTTGACAGGGTGAAAGTAGTCAACAAGAAAACATTTACGGCGTAGTTAGCTCGCGGCCGGCCGGCGTAGCTAGACTCGCAGCCAGCCGGGTCTCTACGTCCCCGGGTCTCTACGTCGTGTATGTGCCTTGTCACGTGCGACTGTTGTCATGGCAGCGCAACGCCGTAGTTGCGCAGCAGACCCGGGGAGGAGCGAGGCGGGGCTTTGCGGTACACAAAGGGAGGGGGGTGAGATGTGGGCAGGAAAGCGCTGGAATCGACCATAGTCTCACAGGGCTGTTCATACAGAAAGAGGAGGGTGCTGTGTGGCTTGATCCTTGAGGTGTTTTGACATGGAATGGCAAAGACATGTAGTGCACACACCTGAAAACCAATGTAACTTGTGTAAAAGGGGGCATAATATGGGCCCTTTAAAGGTTAATATATAGTTAGAGAATCATGGATACAGAAATTCAAGCAACAATCACTCTTGCTTTAAAAATCCGGTTTTGTCAATGTGGTAAAAAGCTCCCATCCAGCTGATGCATACTTTTCTACAATTTTACTTTAAATAAGCCCAGGTAAAATAACTGAAACAAACCCTAGCTTATGGCTGGACTTTGTTTAGTTAAGCATTTGAAATTAAATATATGACTGTTTGTTCCTTTTTTTTTGTAGACATAAAGTTATCATCTTCGTAAAAGCTGATTAATGGAATCCAACCACACTGCCCAGGCTGCTGACAGCAATGTAGGCTTAACATTGGTAGTTTGCGCTTAATCTGTGAGCTTTCCCACGACAAACGCGCAGTTCTTGACAGAACTAAGCAAACATCTGACACCGCAGCTGAACGTATCGGAACTGCTCATGCCACTAAACTATTTTTGACAGATCAATAGCCAATGGGAAAAGTCTGACACTCGACAGGCCGACGAATGATGTAACTTTGAGTCAGTAAGTCAGTCAGTCATGGACGTTAGCCTTTGTAGTCTTTGCCCCACTGTTTCAGTCATTTTTCCTGAAAACACCTCAAGATGTGGTTTTTGTATCTGTCAATTTTCATCTCATATGTAGAGGGATGTACTTGTGAAATCACTTTCATAATTGGTATCTGTCATGTCACGAGTGAAATTTAAAACAGAAATGTTGCACACGGGTCTCTCATGTGACAGGTTCCGGCGTAGGTCTGGTTATTTGTCCCTCTCGTAACATATGTAAATAGCGAGGATTAGGATGGGGGTTATCCCTCCAAAGATAGCTCAGGTACCCCCCACCCACCATGCACACGCACTTCTGTGCCTTTCCTCAGGGAAAACATGATCTATCTCTTGGCGGGCAGGCCAATTAAAAACCAATCAGGCTACTTGAAGTGCTCTGGTAATGGGAAAGCCATGGCAGTGGAGGAAGTGGGGCTGATTAATGGACAGTTTCACCTTGTGGCATAACAGCCTCCCACAGGCATCCATCAGTGCAGGGGACAACGCAGACCTAAACACCAGGCCCCACACCCATCCAGCGCTGTCATATATATCGTATAGGCTGCAAGTATTTGACTGATGATGATGATGATGATGATGAGCATTAGGTGTCAGATTAGATTAGAGTAGCTTTGTATTATCTTGCCTGACCTGTTTGGCTATTAAGATCACTCAAACAGTGGCCTAACTAAATCTGGGCTGTGTTGCTCTGCATCTTTTTATGGTTAAACATCAGAGACCATTTCATATGGAGGATATGTTTTTCAGCTATTTTAAAAATACAACTCCTGCAATGTTGCTATAGTTTTGATGGATTAATCCCTGCCCTCTGCTGATATTTTTTAGGCTTGAGAGTCAATGCTGCTGCCTATTTTTTGTTGTTTTGTCTGATAAACGCTGGACGTCCTCTTGGGAGAGTCAAGACTCTCTGGCTAAAGGAGGATTGAAAACGGTGTGTTTGTATCTTTCCCTCTGGTGCCATTGTAAGGCAGCAGGCGTTCACAAAAAAAGTATTAAATGGTGTGTGCGCGGTTCGTTCCATTGCAGGAGCCGCTGTGACCTACTTCACACAGCCAGGCAGCTAGTTGTAAATAAGGATTTTCATAACCTGGCTTGGCCTTTCCCATTAGAGCACAACTGTGCATTGAAGAATATTAAAAGGAGCAAAGGAGCAGCTATTTGGAGTGCTGCTACGATATCATCAAAGGACTGACCTTGAGACGGCTTGTGTTGTTGTCATGCGATTGCAATTAATTGTAGTACAACATGTAGTGTGAGCTGAAGGTTGTGTATGCAAACCATGGTAGAAAGGCAAGGTCCACAGGCAGGCAATTCAATCTTTTGTGCCCCCTGCTAAACCTTCTGTATAGTAATGTTTTATATATCCCCTGGTGCCCTGCCTACACACACCATCAGAGAGAAAGAAATATCTGAGATTCTAATTCAAAAAAGTTTAGTGTGCTAAACCTCCCATCCACAATGCTATAGCTGAAAGATGACGCAAAGCTCGCTGATGTGATGTTTTGTCTGATATCAGTATGATCAAATCGATTCTCATGATCAAATAGCACGCAGAGCTTTTTTTTTTAAAAACATGAACGATTTTTAATTCACGAAAATGTTCTTGTCTATCACACTTTGATGGAAATGTTTCTGACATGGCTCATGAATGTAAACGAATGGCAACCATAGGGATGGTTGTTGTTTGGATCAGGTATGGAACTTTGTTTTACCTGTGTTACCGTAAAAATAAAACTTTGGGTTTAGTCAAAATTTATTTTCAAGTTCATCCTGCTTGATTGGCATATACTGTACTTGTATACATTGAATCAGCTGCAGCATTGGCACCAGTTCAAATTTTCTCTCTCTGAACAATGGTTCAATGAATCACAAAAGCAAATTTTTCACTCACAACAACACCCGCCTCTTCAGGAACGACGCTATCGCTGTAGCACCACGACAAGCAGGTCGGCACAATGTTTGGGTCAAACAGACTAGGAGCTGAGTTACAACACCTCGACTGCTGCAAGTCAACCTATTCATGCGATGTAAAAGAAAAAAGATAAGGAATGGAAGAAAGAAAGACTACAAAGAAATTAGGAAAAACTGGCAGAAAAGAATAGGAAAGAAAAGAAAAGCAAAAATAGGACTCTGCTAGGCCAGACTAGGGGTGTGATATTGGAAAATGATTACCAACCAGGCATCCATTATTCAACAGGGCAATCAGGGAGGGCACAAACTCCTTATTTATGCCAGGTCTGTAAATCAGATTTGTCGGTTTTGATCACTCTAAAATCTCCCAGTCACACGGCGGCAATATTGGGCGAATATTACACTGTCTAATGGGTAATTGATGACGGCATGTGACACCGATCGAAATGAATGGACGGCCTACGGGAGCCAGGAGGGGGAGGCTGGAGGTGAGGGGAGAAGAGAGGACTTGGGAGAGTAGCGTTGCATTCAGCAGGCATATTCCAGGTCTCCTCATTTCATAGGCTCGTGGTTCGTCTTTTCCATGGAGGCACTGATGCACAGGGCAAAATGATTATAAATCCAGAAGTGTATGCACGACTGAGTAAAGAGGGCACATTGCTCCAGTCAGGACCCAAAGGAGTTATTGTTATAGTCAGTGAAATAGCAATATTTGTGATATTATCAATTTTTGTACGTTTTGTTGCATTTTTGAAAAGAAGTAGACTCAATTGAATATTCTAGATGATAAATACAGTTGTCTTTCTGTGTGTGTGTGTGTGTGTGTGTGTGTGTGTGTGTGTGTGTGTGTGTGTGTGTGTGTGTCTACACTACAGTAGAAGGCAGACATGATGTGCTCTGAGTTGCAGCATCTCTGTGAGGGTGGCCTGACCCCTGCCTTCAGCTCCACTTCACAGGACAGCAGCAAATGAGAGGTGTCATCACATGACAGCAGCACAGCCCCTCATCAGACACACACACACACACACACACACACACATGCACACACACGCACACACACGCACACACACACACACACACACACACACACACACATGCAGCAACAAATGTGCGGATGCAATCAGGCATGTGCGTACACAAGCATGCGAACACGCAAGTTGAGGCAAATGCTTGCAACTGTTGGAAAAATGATGCAAAAAATATTCAAGCACACACAAACACGCACATGCACGTACGTAAGCACACAACTCCATTCTGAGGACAACACAAAACAGCGCGGATCAATAGCTTTATTTCACGACCATATACAGCTTTTGTTTGGGGGACCACCACCTAGTGCTTATGGATTTCTTTGTCTAGCTCTGAAAATCAAACTCACTTGCAGAAAGGGTTGTGTTCGACAACAATCCAAGCACACTCGTTTTTTTGATTGGGTTCCTTTTTAAGCTGGGTAAGAATGATCCTTTGTATTTGAAAGGCTATTTTAGTTTAGATAATCTGTCTGTCTCTCGTGTGGACTTGAAGTGCATCGATCGCTGTGCAAACTTTTTTGCAGCGTGGTTGTAGTGTTACATTTTGTCAGAGAAGCTCAGTTATCAGTAAATCTATCGCACAAGAGAGAGCGGTTTGCTGCTACATTTAGGGAATTGCAGGAAGCAGAGTGAGATTAAATAATAATTGTGGAATAAAATGAGGCATTTATTTTTAATAGAGACGTCATATATAAAACCTGATAAACTGATTGTCAAAATAGTTGGCGATTAATTTAAGTACAAATTGATCTATACTTAACAAAAGACAGGGCTACTTACACTATTATCTATATCTGCTTTGGCTAAGTAAAGTAGCACCTCAGTGACTTAAAGGGGCAGTAAGTGATTTTGGAGAAAGTTTGTTTCTGTCTTTGTTGTTGTTGTGATTTTACTGCTCTGGCCAGGACAGGAACTTGTGAGGAAATTTCACAGATTTTTACAAAACGAGTATTGCTTTAGAATCACTTACTGCCCCTTTAAGTGTCAACTTGTTAAAGAGAAATGGTGGACCTCAAGTGTTGTGTATTTGTTTACATGCTTTATGCACATGCCTCCCACATGTCTGCTTATGCGAGTATCTAAGTGTAAGTGAGTGTATAGTGTAAGTAAACGAGACAGCGCTCCTTAAACTAGGGCATATCCACCTGCCACCTGGAGGACTCCTCAGACACAGCCCACTGATACCACTGACAAGACACCTCTCGGCCTTCCTACTAACTCCACCAACACACAGGCACGCGCGCGCACACATGGTCACGCACAGACACACGCACACACACACACCGTTGTAGTTGCTCCGTCTCTCCTCATGTACCCTCTCCCTGTCTATCCTTTCTCTGCTCCCGCTGTCATTTCCTTTATCCTAACCTGTCTCTCCGTCTGTCTGTGACCGCATACTGTCCCCAGCACCCACTTCCCCTGTCTGTGTCTCTCTTCTTCCTGTCTGTCCTTTCGGCCCTGGCTGCAGTGCATCTCTCTTTCATTGTTATCTTGGTCTCTGTTTTTCCTGTCCCAGCAGATGATTGGTTCACATATAACTGAGAACTGAGCAAGTTTTGGCTTCACTTCTTCCTCTCAGTTCTGCGGTTAATGAGGGGGATGGATCACGTATTTATTGTTAACAAGGAGGATGCCATCATTTCTCATTCCCCCTCACCAATTGTGCCCCCACAGTCCCATGCATATTAAATCAGACCCACTGTGTCAGCATTGGTCTCGGCATACAGACAACAAAGTCAAAGTGTGTAGTGTGATATTTTACAACATGCAGGAGAAATTTGAAGCGATGCTCTCAGAGCTGACTTTTCACTTCCCTTTCCATCGCTGCAATGTATTCAGGTCATTGCCAGGTCTCTGTAAAAACGCTTCTTTGTTTGTTAAACTCCCCCCATCTTGTTCATTTCACTCAAATCTGTTTTGCCCTGTCCTGAATAAATAGTCCCACACGTTTAGTTCTTTAGCTTCAGCCCTCGCTGCTGCTCGCATCCCGAAAGATGCTGCCCCGCTCCTGTAAGTGACCTAATTTTCCTGCTCGGCCCAGCGTTTTTCTGATGTGAGCCGCTCCAAAATAGCTTTGCTACAGCAAAGCGTGGCAAACTCATTTCCATCTTGCATAACAGGGACCTAACAACCCCCCACCCTCACCCCCCTCTGGTAGGCAGCAAATACTCTCACAGGATGAATATCAGATTCCCCCCTTATTGTGTGAGGAAGATGATGATATTATTAATTTCACTAATTCACTTTCATTCCCACTGTTAGCGCAATATTTCTATTCAGTCTGTCATATTTATCCATCATGTCATTTCTGTCACTTGGTTGATCAAATCAATTTAATATTTGTTCTTTGTCTGGTATAGAAAATAGAAATTAAGTTATTGGAAAAGGAGAGGGGGCATTCAAAGGATTCAGGATCCAAGGCAACATATTTCAACATGACCTATGATCTATATTTTTGTGCCATAAAAGGATCAAAATAACAATTCACAAACCCATCACGTCACAATATCACAGTAAGATGACATTACAGAACAGTATAAGGACCGTACATGCATTCGGCCCATATCTACTCCCTGTCATTGAATTGTCTTTGGATGGAGATAATGAGGAGTAGGGGGTTTAGAGAGGAATCATTATTTTACCCATGGCTGCGGTGCTTCTTCACGGGGTCTGTAGGGCGCCTTCACAAAGCTAATGTAGAGAAATGGAAACAGATGGAAGGCATGATTATTTGATCTGCAAAGAGCTCTTTGTAGTAACTGGACTAGACGGCTTAAAGGCAAGAGATTGGGTTGTGTACTGTGTGTGTGTGTGTGTGTGTGTGTGTGTGTGTGTGTACGCGTGTGTGCGAGTGTGTGTGTGTGGTGGCTATCGTTTGTGTGTGGATGCCAGCGTGCATGAGCGTGTTTGTCCATCTGTTACAGTGTTTGCATGCATCGCACGTGGCTGTGTGTGTGTTTGCCCACTCCCCTAATAGCAATGAAATTATTTGTTTCACACGCCAAACATATGGCCTACTAATTAGGATTGAGCAACGAGCGGCGATACAGGTGGAAAAAGCTCACTCAGACAGTTTTCACAGTAAACGCATAGTGCGTCTTCATGCAGGTCTCTTGGTACTGTGCTGAAGGCTGTGTGTGTGTGCGCGCGCATGTGTGCGTCTGTGTGTGTGTGTACTGCTTTGCTAAACACACTATCTTGTTGCGCTGTCTGTTAATTTCTGTACCTGTGGGCAACAGCAAGATTTGTTTTTGTGAAAGGCGCTCTCTTCTGAAATATTCATTCAGAATCATCTAACAGAAATGCACACACATAGTGCAGGGCAACACCTGCTTCACTCCTACAAGCATGCTGTATATACTGAAGATGTGTATCACGTATAGACATCAGTGTCAGGACCTCTGCTGTACCATGTGTCTACCCAAAAACAACATTCCCACTGTGAACAGTAATAAACACACATCATACATACCGAGGCATGTGGCTCTCTATCATTCTATTGATCTTGCTGCAATGCTGAGCTGTTACCATGCCTCTGTACACAGTAGTCACAGCTGCAGTAGCACTCCCATATAGTAGGAGGGGCATACACACATACAGCAAACTACTGTACAGTATTCTGATCAACCTGACTAAACACACACACACACACACACACTCACACACACACACACACACACACACATACACATATATAGTACACGGACACACGCATGCATTCTGACAAAACATACTGCCTCTCACTTTATCCCTCTCTCTTTGTCAGGCAAGGGGTTGGAGGACGTGGCTGGCTGGTCTGTGTGTGTGCGTTACTGGCGGGCCAGTCAAGCTGTCAAGAGTACTCCATAGGTTGGGCGGTGATGCTATCTGACAGTCTGGCTGCCATGGCAGGGTTTGTGTGTGTGTGCGTTCCGTGACCATTTGGATGAGTCACTGTTATGCCTCCACTGCTATGTTCCCCAGAGGACCCTCTAGTGCCTGACTGGTGTTTTCCCAGTGTGTGTGTGTGTGTGTGTGTGTGTGTGTGTGTGTGTGTGTGTTTTGTCTGGCTTTGTGTTCAGACCCTATTAACAGCTGCTCACACAGTAAACAAACCGGGTGAACCATCATCATTTTTAGCGATCTAGTCTCTAGTAGTGTTTGCACCATGCCTCTGCGACACATTCAAATATGCAAAGTGCTGAAACAGTTACACTCTTCATCAGCTGTGTGCTTGTGCCTGTAACACAGCAATCTGCTGTTATTCCTGGGATGGACTTACATTTAAAAACTACACCTTTACCTAATTGACTCATTGTAATGCAAATCACGTTGGTTTGAACTAAGTATTTGAGTCCAGTTCACATCGCGTGTAGCAAATGGTTTCTTTCTGGATGCAACTCTCAGACTCAGTCATTCAATCATGGCTGCCACAGACCCAGCATTATGAAGCAGCTGTACCCTCCAGTGCCTTGCAGCAGCACATGCATTTGGCTGAAATATTCAGCCCAGCTCCCAGCGTTACCTTGCATGTATAATTACCGGATGTGCTGCCTGCCGCTGATAACTCTCCCAAACAATGTTTGAAGGGGGGAGGCGGTGATGAATTCCCAATGAAGTGTGAAAAAGACTGATTAAAATTGCCACGGTCAAAAGCCAGCGCACCAGTGTGTTCTGCTCCCGCGGACCAGGGGAGATGGGGAGACAGGCTCTGCAGTTGAGATAGCTTTGGTTTGTTTAGTTTTTTTCCTATACTGTGCTGCGGATTGTTTCGTTTTTTTCTATTTCGGTTGACAGCAGAAATTATATTGTGGGGTGTAGACAATTTATATTTTGATATTTATCATAAAAATCTAAAGCCCCCCCCCCCCCCCCAAAAAAAAGAATAAAAAATACAATTTGTTGCAATCCTTAAACATATAACAGTTCCATCTAAGAAATTGTCGAGTGTACAGCACATACATTGGGATCTAAAAGTATATATCGATGTTTGAGCCCAGGCGTCTGGGAGCCTATTTGGAGAGGGGAGGGAGGGATGGAATTGCGTCTCATTCGAGGCGTGTGGGCGTCAAGCTCAGGGCACCTAATTACAGCCCCGGCTCCCACAGCCCGCCTGCATCTCCCTCAGCCCCCATGTTTGGGTGCATCTTCCCTGGCAGAGTCAGACGATATGCTCCCCGCGTCTCTGCAGCTTTGGTCTCAGGAGGGGCTCCACCTTAGCACAAAGCACGGCCGCGTCTGATTAGCCTGCCTTAAATGAGATCCCCAGCTAACTGGCTATAGACTGTCATTCTCTTTGTTGACAGTTATGAGATGGGCTGCCAGACAGCCAGCCGGTGTGCTCAGCTCATTAGCCTGATCAGGAGTTTTTCTGTATCATGTCTAACAAACGTCGGCATTACAGATCTGCAGGGACCTCATTTGGCCTACTCTGGTTGGGGAACTAGTTAGCCAGCTAGCTAGCTGTGGACCTCTGTCCTAACAAGCCTTGACTAACGTGGCGAGGGACCTTTTTTTTTTTTCTTCCTTCCATGCTTTTCTTGTAGGCAGAGGTATAGTTCAGTAATTGGTGGTTATTAGGGAGCTTGCTAGAAGAGGAGCTGGGTAGCTGGTTAACCCCTTCCTCGCTAAAAGGGCTGCAGTTGTCTTTCATCTCATTTCAGAGGATTAAAAGGCAGGGAGATGGCAAGAGAGAGAGAGAGAGAGAGAGGGACACAGAGACAGAGATGGATGCCTATAGTGGGGGTTGGGTTGTTCCTGTTTTTTTCCTTTCTTTTCCCTTTTTTTCCCTCTTATTTTTCCGCCAACAGCAGATGCCAGGCACGGTGTTTCCTACCGGGCACACTTTCAAACACAACACAGCTGCCTGCTCCGCATCTGGGCATCAGATAGAAAGAGGAGGATAGGAGAGAGAGGTAGATGGAAAACAGGAAAAAAGACAGGGAATAAGAGAGGGAGAGCAGGAATCAGACAGTGAGGGGAGAAACAGAGGGAACACAAAGGAAGAAGGAAGCGAGAGAGAGAGAGAGAGAGAGAGAGAGAGAGAGAGAGAGAGAGAGAGAGAGAGAGAGAGAGAGAGAGAGAGAGAGGAAGAAACAAAGGCTGACACAGATAACATCAATCAGCACAGCAAAAATATGGGCTGGGTTTACCATTATAAATAGAGAAATACCCCCCTCCTCATCCCCAGTTTAGCATTCCCTTCCAAAAACTGGGAACCACTAACTGGGCCAATCCACAACAGGGATTAGCTATCGAGCTGCAGAGGCATTTAAATATGTTCATAGCAAGCTCTGTGCTTCATGTGAGAGTGACTGTAAACACAAACACATACTGAGGTGAAAGAAAGAAAGAAAGAAAGGGATGTTATAGAATTTACTAATTTAATACTATAGAGAAGGTACGTTGCAAAGAGAATACAATATTATAGCATTACAGTGTAATATCCTCTACAAGATTTAATACAATAGCATGTCATCAGTACATGATTAGTTAGGACAGGACACTGCACCGAAAGAACGCATGCAATAATGCAATGAGTTTCACATTAGCAAGATGTAAAGCTGTGGAAATATGTTGTTGCAGATGTTAACCTTACATGTATTCAGTTTAATAAATATACTGTATACGTCTCTGTACACACTAAGGGGGATATGGATTGAGTCACTCTTTGAAGGCTGGCTATTGAGCTGTGTGATATGTAAAATAGAGATGGATTGAAATTCACTTTCTTTCGCACTCCCCACCTGTGGGCAGTGGCTCAGGGCAAAGGTCGGCACCACTGAATAGGGCATTACACACTACTATTATTTTACAAAATGTATAATTTCAAAGACCTTTGCACCACAGCACGCTCCCACCCCCTCACCCCTTTCTGCTTCCCTTTTCTTTTGTTCTACCTCTATTAGAGTTGTCCTTGACTGCCGAGTGAGCGCGCAGTGCAGCCTTTGGTTGAGAAGAGCCAGTCAAACGCTCTCCCGCTCGCCTGTTGAGACAAGAATAAGAGAGGTGGGGAAATGAGAGAGGGAGAGCGAGAGAATTGAGAGGAGAGAGCCTCTTTCAATTCACCAAACATATTCCTGAAGCCACGAAGAGCTGTGAAGGAGATAGGAAAGAGTATTAGCAGGATGTTGGCCTGATGACTAAGCGTCTGAAGACAGGGCAGAGCTCCGGGCATCTTGTTTGGAAAGACAGTGAATGAAGAGACATTGTCTGCCAAGAAAGTAATCCTCATAAATTGTGGTGCATCATTCCCTGAGATAAAAAAAATAAATGCTCCTCACTGTGGAATGGCAAGGTGGCCGTCATTAAATGTAAATAAAAAATTTAGCAAATACTGTCATGCTTGGGCTTTTGGTGGCAGTGCGGTGGCCTCGCGATCAAATATGAACATTAGTTACCAGTTGTTTTTTCAGTGTGGAAATCTGAAGAAATGAGATTCAAACTTCCTTCGTGACACCAATCTTTTTTCTTTTTCCCGTCAATAAATCAATAAATCTTGCTGAAATTGAGCACCAGCTACTATATAATGTCGCTCTGGGCTCATGTTTGTCATTTTACAAACCACCTTGACACAGACATACTGTACGAACAACAAGACCAAGACGGGCAAAATAAATAGATAACAGACAGATGGACAGGCAGACAGGTAAACAGGCGGACAGACAAACAGGAAAACAAATAGAGACACAAACAGATGACGAATAGACAGGCAGATAGTCGGGCAGATTGGCAGAGCGGCTGACAGCCTGGACGCTCTACGGTAGAGAGGTATTGGCTAGAGAGAGTGGCTGGCAGGCAGACAGGCAGATGGACAGGCAGGCAACCATGCGCACATACAGAGACGCAGACACAAGAGCAGACAGACAGGAGGACTGGAGAGACATGCGTGCAGAGCAGCAGACAGAAAGGCAGGCAGAGCGGTTGCCAGACAGACATGCACTGTTGGTATCAGGACAGGCAGTTGGCGTAGGAAGGAGACATGGGGACAGCAAGTGCCTCTGGCAGAGAGGGAGGGAGAGATGGAGGGAGACAGAAATAGAGGAGTGGAAAGAAAGCGATGGAGAGAGAAAGAGAGAGATGGAGGGGGGGATGAAGTCAGAGCACGGCTGGCTGGCTGACTGTTGATCTGTGGCACTGGGCTGGCAGAAGAGGCTCCTTGGGGAGAGAGCTGCTCCACACAGCCTGCGTCTACATTCCCCCAGCCGTCCACCCATCCCTTCATCCCTCCATCCCCCAGCTGGGACAGGAAGACAAGCCGATGAAGGGAGATATTTGTAGTAAACAGTGGCACAGAGAGGTGGAGGAAGGGAAATGGGTAATAGTCAGAGGGGAATGAAAGCATCTAGCTCTGAATTAGGTGGAGATATACAAGAAAGTCCTCTCCTTCTCATCTTCCTTTCTCTCCTCCTCTCCTCTCCTCTCCTCTCCTCGAGAAACACACTTGAAGGACATTGTGACAGGACTTGCTATCACATGAGGCTTTACATGTTCCCCAGGCTTTTAGAAAGACACATGCCCCCAACAGCCAAATCTTACATTGGTCACTCAGTACTTATTTACTGGTAATCGCAAGTGTCCTTCCATCTCTGTCAATTCAACATCTAAAATCAGCCAGGGCTAACGTGCCTTCTTTATAGTCTTATATCATATTCACTTTTATTGTGCTCTACATTAAACACAGATTGCCAACATTTTAAACAAGCAGTACCTAACCAATAAAACGAAGCAGTCCGAGCCAGATGGAGCAAACCTTGCTATATCTGGAATCATAATGTAGTGCAGAGAGAGTGAAAACTAAACAAAAATAACAATGTGGAAAAGGGTTTCGTTTGTTTTTCAAAGCAGAATTAAGCATCACGGTTACTGGTACATGTCCAATAATATTCCCTGATCGGATTTCAGGACCAGCCAGGATGAAATGCATTGCTAGATGTTGAAAATGCTTGAATGCTGAAGGAAAAGGCTCTGGCTTTGCGAAAAAAGAAAAGAAAAAGGCCTGGAGGTATTTTCAGGACACAGACGAAATGTTAGAATATTATGGCCTTTTGACTTACCTCAGTTGAAATACTGAATCAGTGTGTGGATATGTGATTTGATATGCTGAGGATGTTTTTTCATGGCTTTCTCTTGGCTGAAATTACCCAAAGTTAATGTTACAGCCGTATGTGTGTGTGCTGCGTGCGTGCGCTGTGTTTTGCTGCAGGGTGCAAAGCTGCTCCAAATGTCCATCTGCCGAGTTCACAATCCACCTGAGCCCACTCACACATGCCCCCCCCCCCCCCCCCCCCCCCCCCCCCCCCCCCCCCCCTAAACATGCAATTGCAGACAGCCCAAACAAACAGGCACATGCCGTAATGTTCAGAACGTCACACATCCAAGACATACCTGCACAGCCACACAAGCAATTTCCTTGTTTCAGTTCTCTTCAGACATCTCCTCATTTTCACAGTCATTTGCATAAAAACATTTCACCCTTTCTCAAGCCATCGCCTTGATGTCACTGCGGTACGGAGTGTGATATCAACATCACAAGTTTTCTGACAAAAATCCAGAAATGCACATATACATATTTCATAACAGGTGTTGAGAGAAAAATGGGGGGGATGCAGTGGAAGAGCCCGAACACAAACAAACAGACAATACAGGCACTAGCAAACATCCACATACATACAGCCATTCATACGGTGTATGTCTGCATGTACGTTTATATATATATATATATACACGCACACACACACACACACACACACACACACACACACATCTCTTGTTTGCGGATGATTGTTTTTTCCGCTTGTTTTTCAGTCAGGGCATGTGTGCCTGGCATGCCAAGTGCCATTTATCAAAAACGAGCTTGTGACTCGCTGTCACTAGCTTTCTGTCAAGATCTCTGCATCAAATTCATTTACTTGTCCAACACAAAGCACCTGTTTCTTTTGGTACACGTTTAGATATGTTCCTCTGTGACACTGCGTATATGAGTCATAACCCATATCCACTTCCACAAAACATATCCACAAAACAAGGGTGTGAGCTGTAAAGTCGGACCACAGTAAATGCTGCTTTTCTGGATGATGTTCCCCCACTCTCCATTGACTTCAGTTTGAGACAGTGAGCTGATTGTTGATACAATTTTCTTTGCGCATTATTGTTGGTCAGTTTGTTCAGAAAACATATCAGATTGTATATTCTTTGACATTTTAAAGATGTGATTGTTAAAAATGACCCAACAAGATTCAAGGTTGTGGTAAGCCATTACTGTTTGATATTATATTTTGATCGCTTTGTATTTTTTCCAATATTTTCAACTTCTTTCAAGTCTTTTGGAGTTTTTTATTGGTTTTGCAGAAAAGCATTTCTATATTTCTTAAAGCAAAGTATTAACAAAAAGTATCAAATTTGGAGTATATATCAGGATACATTTGGAATAAGGAAGGAACGTCATACAGCAAATGTAGTGTGCAAATTAGACCATAGCAAAGGCTCATTGTTTTAGGGTTTTGTTTTTTTTCTAAACAAAATAAAATTTATGATTCACTAATGACACTATGGCTTCAGAGGCAATTATGTTTGCATGTGCATATACATATTAGTTTCACATCTGAATGACAGCTTCGTAAACCAAGCCTTGGATGGGATGTATACTCCCTCTGACCTGCATTTTGCAACGTTCCAACATTCACACCCACTTCACGCTTTTTAGACCAAAATTTGCGCATACGTTCGCATTTTTTAGATGCAGGTAAACCTGCAGTGACATAACAGTAGTTACTGTTTTATATCAAACTTCCGCTGAACGATGGTCGAGTGCGGTCTTGAATGAAGACGGATGTAATTTGTTGCTGGAATGGAAAAGACTGAGGTGACAAGCCTTTGTTTCCTCCATGACAGCTGTGGTTGATAGGGGAGCGGAAGCAGACAAATACCGGTAAAACCTGCATAGTTATTTGACCTGGGGAATGAATGCTGTCTGCACCCTCTCCCGCTGAGGACAAAAGCCAGATGTTTGTGGGTATTTGTTGGTCCGGTGTGAAAGGGTCTTCGTTGTTTTTTGTGTTTGTTGCAATTTAAATGTGAATGACCAAGTGCAACATTATAAAAGTCTTCGATATGTGACCAGGTTTGGGAAAGTGAATGTGTTGTTTTTGTTATAATTTGTGCAGTGGCTTCTGATTTGCCAGCTTGAACTTTTAGCTAGCGAGAGTGCATAGTCTGCCAGTGTGTGTGTATGTGTGCGCGCGTGGGTGGGTGCACCACTGAGAATGCACTGTGTTTTTCGAGAGGCTATTTTGAATTACTGTGTAATTCATTCAAATCCAAACAAACTGTCTCGTGTTGTCCAGTGCCTTGGACTCCCACACTGGAGATATTGGGTCCTATTTGAGAAAAGTGAGGGGACATTTTCAATTCCATTCTATTAGGGCTGCTATTTTTGGTGCCACAGGATACCCAGTGACTGTGTAGAGCCCTGTCAGTGACGAATGTGTTTGTGTGAGAAACAGGGGTGGGAAGCCTAGGTGTGTGTGTGTGTGTGTGTGTGTGTGTGTGTGTGTGTGTGTGTGTGTGTGTGTGTGTGCGTGCGTGTGTGTGTGTTTCAGATATAAGGAATTGAGGGGATGTTCACTGTGTTCATCTTGCCTGAAGGACTTTGTGTGTGACAGAAAGAGAGAAAGGGAGAGAGACAGCATGTGTTTACAGTGGTGGGATATTCTCTCTCTCTGGCTCGCTCCCCTGCAGTGATTCAGTGTGTGTGCCCATTAGCTTGCCTGAGTGTGTGTGTGAATGTCTTCAATGCTGTGTGTGTGTGTGTGTGTGTGTGTGTGTGTGTGTGTGTGTGTGTCTGTGTGTGTCTGTGTGTGTGTATGTGTGTGTGTGTGTGTGTGTGTGTGTGTGTGTGTGTGTGTGTGTGTCTGTCTGTGTGTGTGTGTCTGTGTGTGTCTTTGTGTGTTTGCCTCCTTGCTTCTGTGCCTATGCTGACAGATATAGCATGCCAAGCCGGAGGTACCTGTGTGTGAGTGTGTGTGTGTCTATCTATCTGCAGACTGCATCGTTGGTATTCTGGGTATAGACATGAGCATCCAAGCAGGGGGTGGGCGTTGGAGGGCGGATGAGAGAGAGAGAAACGGAGAGAATGAGAAAGAAGACAGAGAAGGGGGTTTGTGAGGAGAGAATTAGTGGAGAAAAAAGACAAGAGAACAATAGAGCTCATCAGTACATTGAGACCTAGGTGCAATCACACACATGCATGCACACAAGCATGCACGCACGCACGCGCGCACACACAAACACACACACACACACACACACACACACACACACACACACACACACACACACACACACAAACACGTACACAAATGAGTACATGTGTTTGTTCACTGTACAGACCTGTGCAAACGCACACAAACCTCCATTCAGCTATAGATCAGTCATGGTTAATGCAGGTGTGCACCCTGTATATGTTCACACACACAAACACACACACACGGGGGACATCCTTTGCATAATTCTTATGGGAGATCAGATATGAATAACAGGAAGGACGACGCCATGAGGACTAAATGTTGGAAAATGTTATCACAGGAGAAGCCGGGGCATCGCAGCATACTGAGGGTTAAACTCCCATCTGATGTGATGAAAGACATTTAACCCTCTTCACTCCCTTTACTACTGCATAGACACAGCAAACTGCAGCTTCCATTCAAAGACTGTATGTGCCTTCTCTGTAAAGAAGCACCCACTGACAGACGGCCACATGCCGGGGCGTCAGTTCACTGACCGAAGCACAGGATCTAATAACATTTGCAAGCAAAAAATTCTGATCTGCTTGTGTCAAAAATGTCTGAGCCACTGGTGAAATGAGTGAAGACTGAGGAATGTTGTTATTATTTGGTATTTATGGCCAAGTATTGGATATCAGGGCTTGCATTGCTTTAGGGACACTTGTGCCCGCAAGCACAAATAAATTAGACAAAATAAATGTATTTTTTGTTAAACATTAAACAAACAGGATGCACAAGTACAAATTTCACTCGGAGACTGTTCAATTAAATAAAGTTGAGTACAACACAATTTTGAAAATAAGATTTGCCTCACAATGAACGCATGGGATTACTACAAACTCTAATTATTTTGAAGCTGCAAGTGGGTTTAGGGTTTAATAGCATTTGATCTGATCTGAACTGGCGCCCATGAACAGAGTGCAGAAATCCCAAAGACGCCATTCAATAGTTTGTCCATCAAAGAGGACCAACACCTTTATAACCAGCAAGTTTGATTGCCAAGCAGATTTGATCCTTACTAAAATATTTTTCTTAATAAAATGATCTGCCAAGGTCTTTTTTCTTCAAATGTAAGTCTTTATGAGCTGTATGCTTATCACATCAGAATCGACTCCAAACTCTTATGTCTTAATACTATTTGGCTTTAGATCCAAATGTAAGAAGTTCCATCCCAAAGTACATGTGCATTACCTACAGCTAAAGCTACAGCTCGCCACTGAGAAAGTGGGTGGTGGATGAAAAAGAGTAGCTTTCCACTTGCATGTTTTTTGTTCTTGTGAATTGGGAAATGTCCACCTGGCCTGGACATACTGCAGGTTTCCACTCTCATCAGTGCAGTGAGAAGCTTGGACAATCCCTAATGGCGTCATGTACAACCGTGAGCATGAACAGTCTAGTCCTCTATAGGCAGAGATGCCGTACAGCTGCACTCTGTTCTCCTGTGGCTATTTCAAGTCTTTGCTGTCTCACTCCTCGACCTTGCTGTTCTCTAGCTGCTCGGGATGAGAGATGATGTTAACACTTCAAAAGGCGTAAATCACCTCTCTCTCTCTCTCTGTCTCTCGACCACACACACGCGCATGCAACCCCTCACTGAAATTTTGTTCTCTTCCTTCTCTATCTGCGCTGAGGGGTGATTTGAGTCTTCCCAGTGTGATAATGGGCCACATAAACATGCTCTCACACACACACACACACGCACACACACCTTTTTGCAGCCACAGAGCAGAGAGAGAAGGAGAGGGAAGGAGACTCATCAAGTAATTAAGGCCCTGGCACTCCCATGGAAATTAAAGGAATGGCCCTCTGCTCTTATGTCTCTCTCTCCCCCTGTCTCACTCTCTCTTCCACTTCCTGCTGGGCTGATCGTTGTCTGGCTTCTCTTCTCACCTGAGTATTTCACTCTCTTTCCCAGGCAGCCAACCCATAGTGCATCATGCTGGTGATTACCCCACTGTGTGTAATTGCGGCAGCAGTTCGCTCGATGTTATTTCCCCCACACTCTGCCCTTGCAGAGGACGGGGCATCTCCCTCGAGAAAGAAGAATATATATATATATATATATATATATTATTATTATTATTTTTTTTTTGTTCCCTTTCTATCTCGGGTAGGCTTATCCTGACTGCTTGTATGGAATGTGTGTGTGTTTGTGAGCACAGTGCGGCACAGCAGGTCATGCACACGGTCAGTTCCATCTCTCACGTCCTTGAAGATAAAATTGGGTCAGCTCACTCTTCCTCTTTGGTAGGAGCAGGACAGTCCTAAAGAGCCAGGCCACTTCACTACCTGACAGTCTTTTTCACCCCTGAACCTCCAGTGTCTCAGACGTCGCCGCTGTATCCAAAAGGATATTTTCTGGGAGTGATTCAGCCCAAACAGACAGATTCACTCGTTTTAGCTATTTGCAGCGACAGATGAGCCAACAGTCAATATATGGTATGTGTTGATTTAGCGCAGATTGCGTTGTGGTTACCACTGCTTGTCAGTCTATGTATCTTTTGTGAGCTGGCCTCAGCCCCGCAGCCCACACATAGCAGGTGTAGAAAATAGAGGGAAGGATGGAGGACAGTAGACAGTGTGACACAATTAAAAGTTGCAAACCCAGTACATTTTCAGGACAGTCTTTTATTCCTTTAATTAGTGTGTGTTTATTTTGTATTTTGTAAAAAAAAAATTGATATGTCCAAAATATGTAGCCGACAAAGACATGTATGTGCTCACTTAACCTAATTATTTCATACGCTGATACTATTTACTTGTGGAATGACCGAATAACTATGGAAGTATTCAGTATTAAACAAAGGTATAATGAAATTAATAATCAGCTTAATATGTGCAATTCAATTATAAATCATCAGTTAACTGTAAAATCATTTAATTAATTATTATAACTAGTTTTCATCATTCTTCTTTTCATTAATTTTAACTTAATATTTTTGAAACATCATTTTTTAAGAGCCTTTATTGAATTCACAATTATTGGTCGGCTGTGGGTCAGGACGTAGAGTCGTTCGTCCCCCGACTCGAAGGTTGGTGGTTTGATCCCAGCTTCTGCCAGTCCACATGCCGTTGTGTCCTTGGCGGCTCTTCTGACAAACCATGTTTGACAAAAATGCACGGTAAATAGCAGCAATGGGTGAATGTGACTTTCCTGTAAAGCGCTTTGAGTAATTTTTAAATATTAAAACAGTCCATTTACCATTTTTTAAACTACTCTACTAAGCAATTAAACAAAAAATATTCTTGAGTGTAGCCTGGAACTCTTGGTTCCAAGAGGCGTAACCAACGGACGCAGAAAAATCATGTGACATCTGTTGTGTGACACGAAAATGTCAACAGAATAGAGCAGAGACAAGATGCATGCGATGTTGATTCCACAATGTCTGTGAACGAGTGTTGCCATTATTGTGGGAGAAATTTATAAGAGATATAAGGTACTTCTTGTCAAATGCTTGTTCATCAGGGGAAGCCTTGGTTGTTTACAAATGTCGCTTCTGTCTACATCGTGGTATAAACCCCGCCCATTATCAGATAATCAGTTGTGATTGGACCAGCAAGTTTTCTGCCGGGGAAATCACTTCCCAATGGAGGGGTGAAAGCAAATTTAAATGACCTCCCAAAACTCGCCCTGGTCCCAGGCTAACTTCAGTGCACGTAACAGAGAAAATGTAATGTTACTAGTCACCTCTGGAGCTCTGAAAAAAGCAGTAACAAAAATGCCTCAATGAAACAAAGTCAGGTTTAGTGGTTTGGTTTAAGGATATTGTGAATCTGGTCTTTTTTTTACTGAAAACTTCTTGAATCACTAACCTCTGTGCGGTCTGGGAATGGGGATGACTCCCCTTGTGAACTGTAAACCTAAATTGACCTTTACATTTTTTTTTAGGTTTGGATCATGACAAATAAAGAAAACTCCCACTGTATTAGGAGTTGTCTCTTTAAGTTAAAAAGGAAGAGTGCGCAGGTGTTCCGGTGGAGGTATTGACACCTTGAGGAGAACTCGATGAATGTGCCTGCTGGCTTCATTTTCAGACAAATCCCACCTCCTGCTCTCGAGCCAATCAGACCTGCTAACAAACGGACCATCGGCAGTTTCAGTCATCATGTTGTCTTCTTCTCTCCTCACACACCGTCCCTCTCCTTTCCCACTCCACCATTCGTTTCTCTCAGAACGTGGTTTTCGGACGCAAGCTTGACTTGCAGTGCTTTTAATATTCTATTTATGTATTGTACATGGGAGAAAAAAGGGTAGTTTGAGGGTAGTATGCTGTAGATAGAATATACAGCGATTCCACTCTCACCAGCAAAATCCATCACTAACACATGTACTGCAGCTGTACTGACAATGCCTGTTTCATCTGCAGCATGAAGACATTCAGGCCAAGAAACCATAGCTGCTTCTTCACCTTGTGTGTGTGTGTGTGTGTGTGTCCATGTCCAAGATGCAATGCACAGGCACAGAAAAGAACAAAAGACCAAAAGAGAGAGAGAGAGAAAGATAGAGATTTCATCTCCTCTCTCCCTGTATACATATTTGTTAGAATGTAGGTCAGGCAGCCCCAGTCACTCTCAGAGCCTGGAAGAAGAAGATTGCTGTGTGTGTGTGTGTGTGTGTGTGTGTGTGTGTGTGTGTGTGTGTGTGTGTGTGTGTGTGTGTGTGTGTGTATGTGTGTGTGTGTGTGTGCGCCGGGTGCATGCACATCACATGAATAAAGCATGTGTCTCTCTTGTTACATGTGCATATTTGTGTGCCCCCTTGTCCTCATGTGCCGTGTGTCTGTGTGTTGCAATATATGATGGGTATGATTTCTTTGGTGCATGTGTGTGTGTATTTCTAAAATGCCTATTATTTGCAGTGTATACAGTATACCATACAATAGGGTTCTCAATTGTGTGTATTTCTAAAATGCCAGTTATTAACAGTGTGAACAGTATACCATACAATAGGGGTTCTCAATTGTGTGTGTGTGTGTGTGTGTGTGTGTGTGTGAGAGAGAGAGAGAGAGAGAGAGAGAACTTGTAGATATCTTTCCATGCTATTTACGGTATGCACCCTGGTTTTGCTAGATACAGGAGCCCAGTAAAGAACAGGCATGATCCCCTATTTTTCTCCAAGGAATAGACCGTGAGGAGATGTCACACACGTACACACACACACACACCAACACACACACACACTCTCACACACACACACACACGTAGAATTCTGGGTCCGAGTGTGTTCGCTTTGTCTGTCACTGTCCTTGGTGCTGAAACAGACTAGCACTGCAACTCTATGACTAGAACACCACACACACACACGCACGCACGCACACAAACACACACAAACACACACACACACACACACACACACACAAGGTATACACACGTGTTTTATTGTTTTGCTGTATTCTTTTCCTTCATGTTATCCAGTCAGACTCTTGCCATTTTCTCATCATCCCCTGTTCTCTCTCTCTCTCTCCATCTCTCTTTCACACTCACTCACTCACTCACACACACACACACTCACACACACACACCACGGGAATGTGGGCTGTGTCCTGATGAAGAGTCAGAGAGCTGTGATTTGTCATCAGCCTCCACATGAAGACCTTCATCAGAGGACAGACCCATCACTTACACTCTGATTAGAATGACCGAGGGGCCATGGTTTAGCATGTGTGTGTGTGTGTGTGCGTGTGTTTGTTGCTTGTTTTTTATGAGGTAGAAGCAGGTGGAATTATACCACAAATTTACCAGAAATTCACAAAATCTACTCTGGATTTTGGATTTTAATGAATTACATAAAAAATCCACCCATTCCTCCCATTTGCCCTATTTTCTTGAATGATATCAAACCCCTTGTGGGAACCTCTTCACATTTTACACAAACATCCACTTGGACTGAAGGATGAACTTATGACACAATTTCACACCATTATAATGGGATAAAATTATGACGTGAAGACATTTTTTGCCCAAAAGGAATTTGTCCCCCAATGTCATGACAACGTCCCTTTCATCAAAAAGAAATACACAAAATGCCTTTAATTTTTTCAAAGTCTTCACCACAAAAACTATATGAGTGTGGACAGACATGGATACAAACCACAACTTTACAGGCTGGCGGAGGTGTACATCCGTGAGATGGTAATCCCAGTAAATGAATGAAAATGCTTTCGGGGAGCACCAGTGACTTAAATCAGATACAAGCCAACATATGATGACGATTTCAAAAGAGCACGAAAGACGGTAGCAGCACAATGAAAATACAGTTTGAGTGGCCCATTGTTTCACATCAGGGTTTCACATTAATAGCCCTTTTTAAAGTTGTTTGCACTCTCCATTTGCGCTGTTTCCGCTTATTATTACCACTACAAAGGAAGTGGACAAAAAAAGTAGAGAGCAGAGGTGTGTGTGTGTGTGTGTGTGTGTGTGTGTGTGTGTGTGTGTGTGTGTGTGTGTGTGTGTGTTTGTGTGTGTTTGTGTGTGTGTTTGTTTGTGTGTGTGTGTGTGTGTGTGTGTGTGTGTGTGTGTGTGTGTGTGTGTTTGTGTGTGTGTGTGTATGTGTGTGTGTCTGTGTGATGAATGATAGAAAGAGAGCCCCTGCTGGTTCAAAGTAAAGTCCGCTTATGTTCAAAAGAACCGCCGTTCCTTTTACATAACACAGAACAGGCACCCCGAACATTCACTGTACGCCTGTGGTTGTGTTTGTCATGAGGGACCAGCTATTGTTTTTATTTGAGATGCTTTGAGACAGGTTGGGAATGACTGCGGTGTGTCTGTGTGTGTGTGCTTGTGTGTGTGTGTGTGTGTGTGTGTGTGTGTGTGTGTGTGTGTGTGTGTGTGTGTGTCTGTGTGTGTGTGTGTGTGTGTGTGTGTGTGTGTGTGTGTGTGTGTGTGCGCGTGCGTGTGCGCGTTATGGGCCATCTGGTATGCTCCCTATGGGGGCCTTCATTCTTTGTGATGATCCCTATACACTATCGGCACCTCATCTGTTTTCTCCCATACATTCGCTCAATTAGCAGCACCGGATGGAAAGAAAAAAAGACAGGCAGAGTACACACACACAGTGTTTGAGCGTTCAAACTCCATTTTTCCATCTGTCTTCATCTCTTTCTGCGTATGGTTATTTCACCTTTTTTTTTGACAAGGTGGGAAATCGACCCCCGTTACTCACTCGCTCCACTCTCCCTACCCTCTCCTCACTTCCTCTAACTCAGCGAAGGATGGAGAGCTGAGGAGGGAAATCATGAAGGCAGGCACGGATCATTAGCTATATTTGTCCCTACTTCCTGCAGAAGATGATAGATCTAGCTAATTACCCCATGTTGCCAACCCTATCGCACGCGGCAACCGTCCGTCGTTATGGCGGAAATCGACGTCGGCTTTGGCGCGTGCCGCATAGATGATGCCATATGACTATTCATGAGCCTGGAGTCAAAGGAGAAGAGGAAATTTTAAATCCTGTCATGGCTGCGCATGATTTCGATTGTTCTGGAAATGATTTTTAATGACGTGTTCTCCGTCTTCTTATTCCTTTTATGCAGAAAATGACTTTGGAGGAGACACGGTGAGCTGTTTCTGTCCGGCTGAGCATCATTCAGGCACAGTGGAAGCAGAGGTCTGGACCAAAGAGTCAGTGTCAACCGCAAACAACTTCAGGTAGAGTGTGTTACATCCTGTTGTCACAACTGACCCAGTTCAAAAGTGTTGTTTTGTACAATCTTTTCTCCATTAGCACCATATTCATGTTTTATTCATCTCTGAACAGATAGAGAGCAAGATGTGACAGAATCAGTATCAAAACCACACTTTACACTGCAATTACAACAAAATGAAATTCATTTAAAATAAGAAAACTAAAACGGTGCCACAGTTTCAGTCAGTGGATATACATATACAGTGTAGAGCAGTCAACGAGGGGTTAAGGAGGAAATTGTCAATAATATTCGTAACAATCTTAAAAAGGGAAGGTTATGTTATTAATTACTATTTGAGGCGCACAGATGAAAAGTTGCAGCGGCCTGAATGTTTGATTATATTTTTTAATGCTTTAAACATAATTAGAATTTTTTATTGACACTTTCATTTCTCAAAAACCATGTTTGATCAAGAAAACCAGTACAAACCAGTTTTTAAAGACTCCTGACTGCACTGACCTCGAACAGCAATTAAATGTATCATACTCCCTGTGTAATGAATGCAGGTTGCAAAAGTTACAAGGCAATAAAGCTGAATAGAATTAACATTTGAGAGGGAAAAAGTAGCAAAACTCAAGATCCACAACCTTATAAATACACCTCAGTTTAAACCCTGGACTGTAACAGCACACGGCGGTCATCGCAGGGCCAGCTGAGGAATTGCTCTATTGTAGTCAGACCACAACTTTTCTCACTCTAACCATTTTAGAACCCTGCGCAGCTGCCGTCACCCACCAAAGCCATTTACCATACTAGTTAGGAATCACTCGCCAGATTTCAGCCTCTCTTTCCATCTCCATCACCCTCGCTCTCTGTCTCACTCTGACTGTCCCTCTCTCTCTCTCGCTCAGCACCCACTCAGATCCTATCTCTACAGCCCTTCACACTAATTCAGATGCACTTAGCTCCAGTTTGGCACACATGTTTACTATCACTTTGATGCACGGCGTATATACATATTTGCAGTTAAATATGATAATGCAAGCAGAGTTTTGTTGGCTCCCAATTGCTACCCTGTAGCGAATACCAGTATGTGTGCGTGTGCGTGTGCGTGTGCTTGTGTGTGTGGGCAGGGTTGGGCGCCATATGCCTGAGACGCATTCTCCCGAAACTTCAAGGTGAAAACAAAGGGAAACTGATACGACGTGAATTGTTGTGACAGATGTCTAAGACCCCCCCCACCTCCCGCCTTCACCACCACCAAAATGATAGGAGCACACGCACACACACACACACACACACACACACACACATACACCCATGCACACCCATGCACACACACACAAACACACAAACACACACACACATACACCCATGCACACCCATGCACACACACACAATGCTTGTTTTATGTCTCCGTGCATATTACAATAATCGCTGCATTTTTATCATGCTTCATTCAGTAATATCCCGATTCTTCTCTATCAAAGAGCAAGAAACCTTTTCACATTGTCTCGTGTCTTCTCTAATGATGAAGACACACTAATAACAACAACAGGCTATTTAGATGTGGTTCTTGTACCTATGACTGTACAACCAATACAAACACAAACAAGGCTTTTTTTTTTACCTCGCATATGTGAGATGAATGAAAAGTTGAGCAGCCCTTCACATTCAATTCACAACATTCACATATTTTCAAAGGGGGCCAGTCGTCTATGTGAATTTAGCTTTATGCTGATTTGCACACTTGTGTTTACAGACTTACAGTTTGAAATGGGATGCAGTCTGCCTTGTGTATGCTGAGAGTGAATAAAATCCTTTTACAACATATACTGAATAATATGCCACGTGGATTAAAAATCATGAATGCAAATTGCAAAATATAGAGTGAACTTCTGTCATGTACATTTAGAGGCAGAAAATATCAAATGGGAATATGCTACAAAGCTAAAAAAAATTTTTTAACCAAATTACCTGCCGGTTTGATCTTGGTATTTGAATAAACTAACTGAACCCCAGTGGAGGTCATGTGTGAAATACAATGGTGAATCACACCAACAAAAGTTAAGTACCTCCACGTTGTTTGAATATTTAACATTAAATCTTCCAAAAAATTCAATGAAATATTGACTAACCCCTTTGGAAAGATCGTTGCAAATTGTATATAAGTCATGTCATTACATTACTGTTAGCTTATTGGTGTCCCAGAATTCTCATTGCTCTTATTATTGCAAATTTTGTTTTAATTTAAGTAATTGATTGTGCTAAAACCTTCTGTTATGTAATGTTATTGTTAAAGTGGAAACAACGCTAAACACAGTAACAGTTTTAACGGGCTAATAAACATTATAAATGTTTATTAGCCGACCTCAACTTTTGGAGCCGGGATGAACGTGGGTCTGTGGTCATTCATCTGGTCCCATAATGCCATTGATCCAGGGTCTAATTGAGATACAGACAGAGAAGGAGTGGGCCTCCTTCTAATCCTCAATAAGCAGGCTAACCTTCATTACAGCCGTGACATTTTCCCATGGGGCGCTGAGAGAGAGAGCAAGCGGGTGCGAAAGCCAGACCGAATATGAAGGGCTCTCCAACATATGGCGAGCTGTAGAGGCGCGCAAGATTCCCTGGGTTCAACTCTCATGGGGCGCCTGGAGGGAAGGAAGCGGAGTCGACATGACTAACTCTGCTGCTGCAGTTATTGCCGCTGTTGTTTTATTCCGCTGCTGGATTGGCTTGTTGTTGACACTGTGTTCGGCGCTGATGCAGGCCCCGCTTAAGACCACGGCCCTAAGAGCGAGTCTGACATCTTCAGATAGGCACTCTGTGTGTGTGTGTGTTAGTGTGTGTGTAATCTCATATTTTAGTTTACCGTGTGTATTTTCTGTTTAACAGAGAAATCGCTCTGGGAGGAGGTGTCTTTTGCTCCTGTTTTCAAAATTTAATTAATTTACTTTTCAGTATTTTCAAACCAAGCAGCTGTTAGAAAATCTCCTCATATGTATATTTTAATGTCATTATCAACAAAATGATCAACATGAATGAACAAATGTTTATGCCCATCAGAAAGACTTGCACATGAAAGCTTTTGCAGTTTCATTTCTAAACACTGACTGTGATGTGAATGGTGTTGCTGCAATTGAAATAGAGAAAGCCATTTGTTCAGAGAAGCGGCCACAGCCAACGGTCACAGTGCCTTCGACTGTGTGCCTAAACATTCTAGGAAGAGAGCACCACCTACAGAGACTCAAACTTAAAAGAAATCCTGAAAAAAGAATCTGAGTTCCACCCAGAGAGGTGACAACACAGCAACAAAAACAAACAAACAAACAAAAACAAAAAGACAAACAGAAACAGCTCAAATCATAGACATAAAGATGAATTGGAAATTAGATGACATAAATTGATATTTTATGTTTGTGCCCTATTGTTCAGACATGGAAGAATAACACACATATGCACACGCACACACAGACACACAAGTTCTGTGTCTATCTGTTCTCTCTGCATTAGTACCTGAAAGAGGAAAGGGAGAAAAGTAGAGTGATCAATTTTTCTCCCTTTTCTGTCTATTCAATCGCCTTGGAAACCACAGTTATACACACACACACACACACACACACACACATACACACACACACACAGTGTCTTTCGCACAACCACATAATACCCTCAGCCGCCCCAAAATACTCCAGCTCGTTCCCTCCCTGCTACACTAATAAGATTTACAAGGTATCCTTGCCTTTCATGATTTTATTTTTCTCCCGTTGAAACATTTATGGGCATACATAAAGTAACACACCATTATGGCTGAGGGGCTCTACAGTACACTAAGTGTAGTGTTAATAAATCATGTTTAATAAAAAGAGACATCTAAACAGGGCCACAGCCCCTGTCATATAGACGAAACCCAGCGAGCACAAATATTTAGGAACATCTGGAAATAACAGTGTTGTCCTGGGGCGCTCAGGCTCCTCAACAATGTATGATGTGTTGGTAAGTGGATGAACCTACCTTTAGAGGGATATGTAGGTCCGACAAACACGACAGAGACGTGCAAGTGGGGATACCGTTTCCTGGCAAATTTAAAGAGCTTAAAAGGTTTGGATACTGAGGAGGACAGGGGATGAATGGAAATCACATGGTTGATGTTGGATGTTGTCACGTCTTCAGTGCATCTCTAAAACCACTAAACAGACACACACGGTGCCTGAATGGTTCGACAAATGGATACGATGGATGGAGAGACTGATATACTGAAACTGTAGCACGTCAGAATCATGCAAAAAAATGTGATGCATCATTTCAAAATATGAAGGCAGTAAATATTGTACTCATTTTCTCTGCAATGATTTTCCCTTGTATTTTATTTCCTTAAAGCCATGAGCTACCCCGGCCGGCCACGAGTCTAGCTACGCCGGCCGGCCACGAGTCTAGCTTGGCCATGCCCGCGGTCGTCGTTCACTTGCGGGGAGAAAATGATGGCGTAGACGCCATCTGTTTTTCCGCACTTCAAGGGGGGAGGTGCTGCTCAGGTTGGGGGCGTGGTCGCCCCAGTAGCAGGAGTCAACTTACGTCACCTGACGCCCGGGCTGTGAACGACTCGTTTACAGACCGTCTGCACGATCAACCCAAACCACGAATCAACGACTCATTGTTTTCTTTTCATTCTCTGTGGGCTGGCAGACACCACAGATAACCAAATATACGTGGAGGTAGGCTGAAAAGGTGCCTGGAGCATAATATGGGCCCTTTAAATCATTTACACAAATTCCGTCAGTCGCTCAGTCGATTGCATCACATGTCACGTTTAAGTGTTGCAAACATCAGGTGTGAAATTTGTGTTTGACAAGGAGGAAAAAAAGGGTACTCTGAAGTTGAAAGAATGTGTATCCAAATGAAAGACCATTTTTGCGATGCTCCCTGTTGTGTTCAACAGCTTGTTTGTGGCCCTCTCTGCAGATGGAGCTGGATGCAGACGATAAGCGCCATCGAACACGCTCTAAAGGTATCTGCATGGATACACACACGTACACAAAGGCGGCAATGCCATTCAGGGTGACCTTCAGTCCCCCAACGCAAACACACACGCACAGACACACGCGTCTACATATACTGTACACACCACTGCACAAATCGCAGACTGTCACACTCGAGTTGCCTTTTCTCACTGCTCTCTCATTCTCTCCCAGAAACGTAATCACAGCCCACATTTTAAGAGCTTTGTCCAAAATGAAATATCTACCCCAGTGACATAAAGTATAATCCAACAGAACCATACATCGTGCAAAATGAAAACAGATCATGGAACGTTTTCTTAAAAGAAAAGGTAACTGACAAATCTATGACACTCTTCTTTTTACTTTTTAAAATTACCTAAAGGAAAACATGTGACAATCTTTGGATATTACAGTAAATACAGCTACCTAACTTCTTCACATAAAACTCCAACAAACCTTGAAGAGGCTCACGTGCTGTTACTCTCAGTCAGCGGCCCTGTCCTCTCTCACAGGTTTAAAGAATCAAAAAAGAGGTGCCCGTCAGAGGACTTCTCTTGATGCATATTTCATCACCTCTAACTAAAGTTTTTAACATCTTTGACGAAACAAGAAAAAAAAAAGGTGGTGACCATTGTTCCTACATGATGTGGATCAAGCACCTCGTCTGTCATGCAGTGAAGGCCACGACCACAAGGCCCTCGGCCAAAATTTGTGTTTGGAGGACCGGCTCTAAGATCGTCTTTATGGCCGTGTCCTAAATCACTCCATCTCTCACTCATTCACTTCTTCCTCAGCGTGAGATGCTCGGAAGTGTACGCTGTGCACTTCTTTGTGAAGAGTTGAGTGCGCGAGGCGGTGCATACATTTCATGCTTATAATTCAAACCGTCAAATAGAATGGCTGACAGTCAATATAGCGCAAGTATAGGTCATGAGGAGTGATTTCAAAAACTGTGTCTGCGTCTCTGTTCGCTCGCTCTCTGTCGTTTAGACACAATGCAATTTTTGGTAGTTACCATGTTGAGAAAAATGAGCAATCACCAGTTACTCGGCTCAGCCCAAAGTTTGTATTGGATTTTGTTTGTTTTGAGGCCTAATAATTTGTGCAGTCAAAACATTAAATCTTTATTGTGTTTTCCTTCTGTGTGTGCTCTTTGTCAGATTTTGGCTTAATCTTACTGATTGTGTCTGTGTCTACTTACTGTATCAACATGTTACATAAACAGGCCACTGATATTTGAATGAAATAAATCTTTGTCCTTCAAAACGGAAAAAATTCACCAAAATGCCAAAACAGCATAAGAACATATTGTAGAAACAAAGCACTGAATAAAAAAACACTGAAATGTGAAACACAATAGACTCAAGTGACATAATAATTGATTTGAAATGTGAAAACTACAGATCTTTCTTTCATTATCCAAACAGATTTTTACAAACATTTAGTTTAATTGTTAACCTCATAACTGCCTTTTTTAATTCCAAATACTAAATGGACTGTATTTATATAGCACTTTTCTAGTCATATAGACCACTCAAAGCACTTTACAGGAAAGTCACATTCACCTATTCACACACATTCATACAGCACTGCTATTTACCACGCATTTTTCTGTCACATTCATACTCATTCATGCACTGTCGGAAGAGCCGTCAGAGGCAAGTTAGGGTTAAGTGTCTTGCCCAAGGACACAACGGCATGTGTACTGGCGAGAGGTGGGATCAAACCGCCAACCTTCGGGTTGGTGGACAAACGGCTCTACGTCCTGAGCCACAGCCGCCCCTACTAATACTAGTAATACTAATACTCCACCAATGTACTAATGATGTCCTTACATTTAATTTTAAATTCATATTATCAAAATGGTGCATCTTCAACTGACCTTTAATAATCGCATATTGCCAATAACTTAACAGAATAAAAGCGGTATGCATTAGCCCTCCTGTATGCACCCACTGAATAAACTGTTTCCTAAAAGCTGTAAAGAAATATATATTCCATGACGTATTTATGATCTTTTAGAATGATGATCATGCGGAGGACATATTTTCAAAAGGGAATTATGTGATTTACGGTTGAGTTCTTCACACAAA
Source organism: Scophthalmus maximus (assembly GCF_022379125.1). Classification (NCBI taxonomy): domain Eukaryota; kingdom Metazoa; phylum Chordata; class Actinopteri; order Pleuronectiformes; family Scophthalmidae; genus Scophthalmus; species Scophthalmus maximus. Next base: position 19,286,683 of record NC_061529.1, on the reverse strand, counting down.
TGCAACAATTTTAGTGAGTTTGAAGTATTACACTGGTCATTTATTTCATGGTAAACCTACGTACATAATAGTCAGGTTAATTTTTATGTGTTTTACAAAGAGCCCGTGGATTTAGCACGCTCAAGTCTGTCCCATTTCATAATCATTCTCTCTCTCTCTCTTTTTCCCAGTGCCTGTGGATCCAGCGTTAACAGAGCTTTTCAGGTCAGTGGGATTGAAAAACTGCACTGCAACACACACACACACACAAAATGCACAGACAGGCGTAGAATAGCCAGAGAGTCACAAATTGGCTTGTTGTTGTGTTAGTGGTGAGGTGGAGGCAGTCAAATGGAGCCTGGATCCACTGTCACCTTATTACCGACCACAGACATCCCTGCCTCTGCTGGACTGTTTGATAAAAACAGCTACACTAGCAGCTACTCACATATTGTGTGCTTTGCACTTCCTTTTCTTTCTCTTCCCCATGCTTAATAATAATTTTGTTTCTGTCTCGTGCACTTGATATTTAGCACGATAGCCAATTATCAGCTCATTAGCCATGCAGCACAACTCTTTCTCTCTTGCGACGCCCACAGCTTTAAAGTTCCTGTTGGGTGAATTGAGTGGGTGGAAGGTAGAACACAACTTTTTTTTTAAAATTTGAAGTTTCTTTGACACTGGAAAAGTTTCTTCTCGGTATGTTTTTTTTTACTTCCATTGTAAGTTTTTTTTTAAACCACAAATGTGCGAGAGAAACTTGAAGTGAACTTAAGTGCACGTTAATAGACGGCAGAGATTCTACAGTAATTAAATTGCTGTCAATTAGATAAAACTTGACAGCAGATCTGTATACACAATATGTGTCTTTACTCCAATCTTGTTACACAGTGTACAGTGAGTTTTGAGAAATATACTCATTCATTGCCGCTTCCCAGTTACTCATAACTCTTATGAGCGGTTGCCTCAAAAGTAGTTTGGCCGTCTTCACTAGCACTTGGCACTGGAGCGGATCAAACCAGGGAGTTCTCTCTTGTTACAGTTAGTTTTGTAGTTACCTGATTTTGAGAGGCTCGACTGACAAAATTAGGACCAAAATAATAGACAATATTCATTTTATTAATTATTTATTTATATTACTTATTTATCTGCCATTCAAATGCACCAGCCACTCTGAAGCATTGTCCTGCATGGTGCTCTTATGTTTTATATTGTAACAGCTTATTGACTTGTTACACAAGGTACCACACAGTCTCTTGGGACAATGAGGAGTGTGTAGCCCAAAGGATCTAACCAAAGTTCATTAATAATTGCAGCTCAGCCTGTTCCATTTGTGTCAGGGAAGTTAGCCGTGTACACAGAGGCTTGACTAAATGTCCTAAATGTTTTTTTCCCGACACATATATATTTTTTAACTTTCTTATTATTTTCATCGTCATTTGCAGTGTGTTGAGTATAATCTGATTGCGGATTGAAGGGTGGGTGTTTCAGTGTCCTCTACTCGCCTTTGCTAGTTGTTTCCACCCCAGTAATGTGTGAATTTCATTTTGTCCTTGGCTGTGTGTTATAGGGGGGTTGCAGTGACGATAAGGGTGCCTACCTAGATATCAATAAATAATATTCCACCCGGAAGATTACTGTGTTGCCGTTAGCTGATATTCATGGATAGTACAAGGTGTACTCTCCCACCTCTCTCTAGCCAATCCCTCGCCTGACCTCTGATTTCATTCATTCTCTCCTTTCGCCATTTTCCATCATTCCCACCTCCCTCTTCCACTTTTCCTCGCTCCTTCTCTCTTTCTCTCCCTCATCCTGCTGCTTCCTGCAGATAGTAATTAATCAGAGGATCGATGTGTAGCCTATCTTCAGGCCGGGGCGTCTATAATGTCGATAATGCTGCTCGATGGCCTCGGTCCCCAGAGAGCTGATAGTCTTCAGGACGAACACGCTTGACTTTGCATGGAGCAGCCGAGGCTGGGTCCGATAGGCTGCTGCTGCCATGCTTGTGTGTGCGTGAACATATGTGTTAATATGTTCCTACCCTTCTTGTACACATCCATGTAAATGTGCACTTGCATACAGAGCATGCAAGCATGCTCACAAACAAGACTGGGCTTAGAGTTGGGTGTATTGACGAGGGTCAGGTGAATGAGAGCAAATCACAGTGAGTGGGTTGAACTGAGGGAATGCAAACTAACTGCAGTGTTTTTACATGTATGCTGACAGGCTGTGACTAAGAGGAGATCAGGGTAAAGACAGGTGTGGGGTTGTGGTTGTAAAACTGGTGCTGGCCATCACAGATGTTCATCTGGTCCCACAAAACCACCAGAGGGTTTTAGCAAGAGTTACAGGCTCTGTTTCTACATCATAAGTGAATCAACTTTCTTTCAGTTGGTCTAAATTGTTTCAAACTGACTTTGCTGTTGACTAAACTAGCTAAGTTAGCTGGATCCTCAAATATACAAGTTTTCTAATGAATCACATGGCCCCAGCAGAATAATGTTAATATGGTTAAAGTGAGAACATAAATTACTGATAAGTCATTGAATCAACTGGAGCTATACATGCAAAAAAAACAGCGAATTTGAAGAACAAATCCAATTTCAATTTGGCTTAAAATAAATATATCCAGTTAAAAAAATGTGAGTGGTTTTGAGTTGTGCAATTATGATTATTTTCAAGAGGTTGTGTTACTAAGACTTCAAAATATATTAAATGTACTTGTATCATAATGTTCAAATATTGATATCTATATTAGCAGTATCACTAGACCCTACAGTACATATTTTTGCGCTACACCACTTCATAAATATTATGTAAACCATTGAGTTGGATCTCAAGTCTCAACGATATTATGCCACTGAGGTCCCTGACTCTCTTTGCTTCAGGCACAGTGTTCAAGTGAACAGCTGTGTGGATGCACCCGAGATGCATTGAAGAAGCATTCAGAGCTGATTGCTCAGACCACTTCGGTAGGTGGACTGGGCAGCATATGGCCACGTTCTCTTAACTTTATGTACGCAAATGTGTCCTGTGCCACAATGAAAGAGCACCTACTCAACTGCCCTCCTCTGCAAAAGCAGATGTATACTCATTTTCAGACAAATACAAGTCATACAAATTGCGTGAGCTTTCTTTGTCCAATGACATCTGAAATTTCAGAAAGAGTTACACTATAGAAAAGTTTTGATTTCTTCTTCTTGGTCTTTTAATTTTCCCGCAGACTAGGTATGGGTCGTGAATTGCTGTCAATCATGCATTTGGTCTCTGCAATTGGAAAATGAAGTACAATGTACATGACATCCAGTGGTCCCATGCGGAGATGCATTGTAATGCCAGGTTGTCAACTGACGTACTTGAGATGGAAAAATTGATATAGTTGAATCAGGAAGACGGAGACCGTAGATGTCTTTAGTAGAAGTATTTATTACAGGAGCTCAATATTGAGGGGATTTAAAGTTCGTACAAAGATCAAAAACTGTCAGTGCATAATGTCCCAAAAACCCTCCCGTTCCCGGTCAGCGTGGTGTATTTAACTCTCAGAATCATGTCGTCATTAAACAGATAGAATGGCTCCCTATGAGAATGTTTAGGCACAGTCTCTTGGACAGGAGAGGAGAGAAATTCCACAACAGCACTGAGCCAGATCACCAAACATGTACAATATGTTGATGCCAGATATACGAACGGTAATCATAGACTTGCAGGATGACAACTGTGACTGAGGTCAATATGTAATGCAGAGTCTTCCAATAGACCGGTACACAGTGAGTGGAGAGAGGACATGGTTAACATTTAGGTTAATGTCCCGGTTCCATGACATGTCAGAAGAGGCACTTAAGAGAAGTTGCTTTGAGCATGTGTGTGAGCGTAATTGCAGGTGCCATAGGTGTGTATGCAATGGCAAGGTGAAAGGGGCCCCCTTGAAAGGGGGTCGACTCTGCGAGACAGAGAGCTCGCAGAGAGCTCACAGGACATCTCTATCTCTGTCATAGGGAAGGATAGTTTTGTGCCAGAGACACTGGGATAAAAAAATCGCCCCAAACACCCCATTTCTGGAAATAAACGGAATAGCCTGCAGTAATCCAATTTCAAAAGACAAAAAGAACCGCCTTACATAACTGGGACAGGACAGGCTTTTACTAATTATGGTGTTAGTGATTTTTAACAGAGAATTTAAGACTTGTGGAGGTATTTTTGTGTCGTTAGGTGTTGTGTAGTAAGTGCAGTTCTCACATCTCGTCTCACGTCATGAAGCAGCACTGAATGTATCATTATGCAAAGGTGATGGATGTCTGGCTTACAGGAGTAAGGTATTTGTTCACTTGAATGCATGAACCAGAAAGAAAAAAAATACACGGCATGTACAAGTTATCAATATGTATAGATTTTCAAGGTGGATGTCTCAGTGCCTAAGGCTTGCTTGCAGAGGTAAACTATTCACTCCCTTATTTGCATTCATCAAAAAAAAAAAAAAAAATCAAGGGAACCAAATCCAGACTTGCACGATTTCACCTTGAGCACATAGATTTCATTTTCCGTTTTGGTGTGCTTCAGCACTGAAGTGTTGAGAACAGTTAAGTTCGGTGGATAACTGCTAAAGCCCCTCATTTTTCCCCTGTCAGATTTCTGCTTCCATACAAAAGACACGAGGTCGTCCTCTGTCGCCGACTGGCTGAACGACAGAGGCGTACCAGTGCTGGCCTCGGCTGTAATTGCCGGTGTCAGACCTGAAACATGGCCGAACAAGAATTGATCAGGTTAATGAAACCTTTTAATTATTCAACATAATTGTGGAGTGTGATGAGCGTGTCGGTGAATCCCTGGCCTGGATTTCACCTTGCGTGAACATCCACACAGCATCCACACAACATCCACACAGCCGCTCTCTCCACCTCATTCTCTTTGTCTCACCCACACTTGCTTTCCCATGGTGCTCTCCCTCATCCTTATTACCCACCATTCTCTCCAGCGATGGAACGAGTGAGATCAGTCTGGGTAATAATTACTTGCCCTTGTCTCCTCGGGGTCGTTACTCCTCCACCTCAGCCTGTATGCCCACTGGCCCGAGCCCTGCAGCCATTCTGCACATCACTTCAGGGCTGACAGGCACTGGCATATTGATCTGAGATCTGGAGAGCACAAGAATGAAAAGAGTCTGTTCTTGCATACTCTGTCACAGACTCTTTGTCTAACGTCGCTCACGGACCCAGTCATTTGCCAACAGTGCACGTCAGATAATTAAAGACCACTAAAACAAACATGAGGATATCAGCTCATCAGCACGTCGGAGACTCCTTCCTATCACACTCTGTCTTCAGTCTCCCCTCTCTTCCTTCCTCTACTCTCTCTTGCCCTTCTTCCTCTCATCTCCTTCCTGCCCCCTTTTTTTAGTTCCCCTTTCTATCCTAAAACCCTATCCCTTCCTGGCTCCTTTCCTTCCTTCCTTCCTTCCTCTTTCTCTGTACCCCTCCCTTCTCTCTCGGCTGTCTCTGGCAGAGCTAATTCCCTCTTCAGATGGTGCAGCTCTCATTTGCATACTTATCAAAGTGTTTGGACTATCCGACAGAAGCTGTAGGAAGGTGGGGTCATTAATATGTTAATTACCACCCCCTCCCCACACCATCCATATCCTCTACCTCTCTCCGCTTCACATGCAGCCTTTGAATGTTTGAATACCCTCAGAAGCCCTGCAAATGCTGTAAGACTCTGTAGAAATCCACGCATGGCGGTTATGGTAGTGTTTCTGTGTGTGTGTGTGTATGTGTGTGTGAGAATATGTGTGTTTGTGTGTGTTTCTTCACACTGTAAGATACCTGTAATTACATATCTGTTACAGCCATGACATGATCTGGTTGCACAACTGACCATTCACTTAACTCAGAATAGATATTGTTCAGTCATGGCCTTAACAGCTGTACCTAATGCACAACAGGTCTGTCAAGATTCATATGTGGTGCAAGCTATTTTATCTCGACTTTGCAAGACCGCAAAATAACGTGACCAAACAAATGTGAGGAATGGATTAAACATAAAACACTGCACTGATGCAAGCTTCAAACTTTAGCATGCCTGGCTAACTGGCATACTACCTGGAGGTACATTGCATGTCTTGCATGTCAGTAGCAGGTTATGTTAAAAAAAAATCCATTCACCACGAGTGCACCCACTGTGTAGCATTTCCCCGCTTCGTGGACGCACCCTTTCACTATCACATAACTGAGTCTACTTCCACACTAATACATTTGAGCATCTTTGAATTTTCGAACCCGCTAAAATCGAGACTTTTGGATACACTGTTGATCACATTTTTTAAGTTTGTAAACACCTCGGTTGCATTTTAGTCTCCCACGTTCACTTCCTGATTGGCTCTTATCAGTCACAGTGTATCCTTCCCTGATTCACCACGTTCCTATCACATGACCCCTTTTCCAGATGAATGACATAAGCCTGGACTACCAGCAGTTTATACAACATGGACAACCAAACGGAGCTAAAACACTTGTCTGGGAGCTGGTGGTTTAAAATGAAAACATATCAGTGTGGATGTAGCAACACTTTCCTGGTCTTTTTTTGCAGTTTACAATTCAGTAACCCCTGTCCCCAATCCTTGAGATTGTGTTTCATTTGCCAAACATTAGGGTTTTTTCCGATTCCAGTACTAAATCAAAATTTTTTAAACTGTACCTGTGCCTAAACAGTGCCGAAACTGATACTTTTTATAGGTATTTATAGGAAGATTTATAGGAACTACAGCTCTATACAGCAACACAAGAGTACAGCTTTTAATTTATTTCCATGTCTTGATGTCAAGATCATCAACTTGTGGTCGCAAATTCAAGAGCTCTTTAACAAGAGACATTCAGCCAGTGACACTGTTTTCAGACCCAGGTATTTGCGCAAATGTCAGCTTAGTTAGCTCACCAGCTACAACTGATAAAGCCGCTGCCATTATCACTGTATACATCTGTTGAACCATGCAAGGATCAAAAATTTGCATCAGTGTTGCAAATACTTTCGCAGTGAAAGGCATAGTCTTGAAGGCATAGTTCCAGGAGCCATATTTACATACTGAACTATATATAAATTAAGTCTAATCTTAACCTGGAACACAGCAAAGTTAATGGAGAACCTCTCCATTCATAGTCTAAGGCTTAAACTGTAAAGCAGGCTGCCCCCTTGTCATTTAATGTTACATGAAGACAATAACTGTACTGGGCAAAGGCTGAAGGGTCAATAGTTAAGTCACTCAGCTGAAGGAGAGGGACATCTCAATAATTCTGACTTATCTGCTAATGAACAAAGGTTAATGGGTCAGTCATGTGTTGGCTGTTATAACAAGGCTTGGTTGGCATGTGAATTGCAGATTCATCAGCGTTGATACAGGTGACCGACTTAGGGCTTACAGCAAGCAACTGTAACTGACATTTATTGAAAATGGCACGACCTAAGAAAATTTTGATGCAAGGTATCTTGGGAATTGGTGATTTGGATCAAGCCTGTTTTGTGGTCCGCTGTTAATGTTTGGGTGGTGTGAGGCGACTGTAGGGGAATGCCAAAATCCACAGAATTCTAACATTCATCCAGTAATATGCCGCCAGTCAGAGGTAAGAGGTTCATGGATTGAAAGAGAAACATGAGGATAAAACATTTTTCTGTTGAACAGAAAGGTAACCAGGGACTTAAATGTTTTCTTAAGTGGGTTTCAATTATTTAGCCAGGAGAGTGGAGGCAGAGCAGCGGTTACAACATTGCGAAGTTTTGATTCTGGCTTTTCGAGGACTTTAATAAATAGGAATTATTTACCCAGCTGAATAGTCTTACATGAAGTAGACTGTATGTCACTGCTACCAGTACAGCAAGGGTTGGCTTTCTGTGTTAGTGTTATGCGTGGTGGCTGATTGAAGGTTGAATGGACTGCAGTTTATTATTACATATCCATTGGAGGTAAATAGTATGATTTTTACAGCAGGAAACCACCAACACTTGCTTTTTACCCCCTATTTTTGGATAGTTTTCCTTTTTCCATACTTCCATGTGTGGTAAGGCCAGTTTTACTCCTGTGCAGTTGCCTGACGTGCAACTCCCTACGTAACAACTGTGATTGGTCAACTTGTCCATGTGTCTCATGGCACAAAATCTCACCCCCCTCCGGCCTCAGTCCATCTAATGATCGCACACATTGTCTTTCTGGACATCCTCTCTCTTAACTCCCTTGCAGGAATTTCACTAAAAATAACTGTTGTTCAACATTTATTATCTTCAACTCCAACATAATCCACTCAGGCTAAATCCAAATTTCTATGTATAGTTGTAAAATGCATCTCTGGTGCTACGTTAACGCCTACCGTCCACACTACTCGTTAGTGTCTAGTTTCATGCGACTAGTTTTCATGCGCCTAAAACCAAGAAGTTTGAAATGTTACTGTCCCCGTTTTAGTTTGTATAGTCCCAGGGGTTGCTAGAATGGCAAAATGGGAGATATTTGGAAACGATGACATCGTCACCTGCACTAACTTTCTGATCGGTTCTTTTCAGTCACGACTTGTGTACCAGTGGTGAGGGCAAAAGTTTGATAACACTTACTGTCAGTAACAGATCACTCTCGTTTTCAGTCCAAGAATAGAAAAACCTCCTCTTACTTTCCACCATCGTTTTCATTATTTTAATTTTCTGTAACTAAGCAACCAACTGCAGAGTAGACAATCTGCTTCAGGTTTACACCGTGTACACTGGCCCAGTGTATGTGAATGGTCACGTGATATGCGTTTTCAGGTGTGTTGTTATGGACGGAGATTACCTTTGATACAGGGCTAATATGTTTGTCTGGACAGGGATTGTATAAGTTATAAATTCTGTTTTAAAATGAAATCGTTGTAGTATGGATAGCCTTGGCCTCACCATTGTTTGAGGTATACAAACACAGTAGGATAAAAACCCCATGAACAACTGGCTACATCCATACTAATATTTTTTTGTGTTTTAAAACTAAGAAGATCTCAATTCAGACAAGTGTTTTAGCCCAGTATTAGAAGTAATCTCCTTCCATACATAGTTGAATAAGAAAGTGCCATGAACGAGGAAAAAAATTGGTGCAAAGTAAGAGCAGATATTTATTTTCTTGGATGACGAGGTCAAAACAGTGTTTTGCCTTCCTGCTGGTAGTTGACTGGGAACTGATCAGAACCAATCAGGAAGCAAATGCGGGTTGACTGCGTCATTGTTTCCCAAGGTCTCCATTTTTTGCCCATCCATACTGTGACGCATTCTGGAGTTTTCAGACTACAACGGGTGTGAGCAGCAATTGGTGGTGTAAATGCAGAGCTACACAGAAACAGTAGCGTACAAGTATAAATGCTCACAATGGCGTAGGCTCTGCGTCAATCCTACTCAGAAGTATGAATCAGGTTTTAGTTTGGACAGATCAGAGGTAGGGCAGGTTAAGGCAGTGTGAAAGAGAAGAGATGGGTTTGTAAAAGAGGGATGTATGGAAAAAATTCCACAAAAAACAGGGTGGAGAATGAAAACAGAAGTCAAGTTAAAGAGTGAAGGTGAGATGAGGAGAGTCCTCATCTTGTTCTTTTCAATAATATAGGCTTCGCAAATCCACGTAGTCTTGCCTCTAAAAACATATTTCTCTCTGTGCTAAACTGAAAGGGCGTTCAATTCAACCCACACAGGGCAGACTTAATAATTATTCTCACTTTGATCGCAATTTCCTGGCTGGGGGGAAATGATTGACATATTGTATCCATGGTGTCAGGGGGCCAGCCACACCCCTCCTGAGTGAGGCAGAAATTAGAGAACAGCAGGAGCTAAATTACACCTTAGCAGAGACCTCTGGAAAAGGGCATGGAGGGAAGCATGATGAATGAGAGAAGGATCAGAACAGAAAGGTAGAGGGTGAGTCGCGTGGGAGCATGGAGATGATTGGAGGAGTAGCTCTGAAATACATTTTGTAGCCACACACAAGCACACAAGCGCACAGACGCTGGAAGACAGACAGAAAGATGCACACACACACACACACTGAGGTAATGGGTCTGCAGTACTATCGGAGTGCAAAGGGAGAGACACTTAAATGCCATCTCTACAGTTGGGATGCTATTCACTGCACCACACACACACACACACACACACACACACACACACACCTCCCCTGTCTGTACTATGTAATGCTCTCAAAGCACTCAGCCTGATATGAGAGCAGAAAGCAACCAGCAGAGTGGCACAATGAGTCTCAGGGTATCAACAGTGGTGGAGCTCATAAAAACAGAAGAAAGGGGCAAGAAGACTAAGGTACAGATCATTTGTTCTGTACACATTGTAGAGCAAAACAAAAAACAAAAAACTGAATAGACAACATCCCCTGTGGTCACACTAGAGATGATACTGATTAATTATGACAGTGACCAAAATTATCTTGGTCATCAGCATTATTAATGTGTTTAACAGAAAGAACTGATACATTATTCAAACTGAAATTATATAATTATTTTATTATAATAATTTTATTGTTGGTGTTATCCTCTCTGACACACACACACACACACTGCGGAAAACACAGACACATAGTAGATCCTATTATACTACTTTCTATTCTGCGTCTGCTTGGTGTGGACCATGTGCAGTTAACAAATGTCCACAGACATGTGATGTGTGATGACTGATAACTAGTAAATATCTTCACCACTCTTACCCAAGTGGACCCTTGTGTACTTGCAAATGCTGGAGAGTATAACGTATATATAATGGCCTCACATAAATGCAAATGAGTAAGAAGACACAACTGACATAAATACATGGATTCCTGTATTTGAGTCTCCAGTATTTCTCCTGCTTGGACTCTTTTCTAATCAAACCTGACAGATTGTACATTATAAAATATGTTGGTTGGGTGACTGAACGAGGTAATGTGTTATATGGCACCTACAGCAGCAGAAAAATGTGTGGTGTTTTTACAGTACTAGCACCTGATGACATGTTCCTTCATTATGAACACACACACACTGTAGTTCACTGTCCAGTGGCAGTCAATACTAGACTGGGGAATCAAATGTGGATTAAAAATAGTCCTTGAAAAAATGCACTGGTGCTATCGTTTAAAAAAGAAACAAAAACTCAAAGCTGTTTTAGCAACTTACGAATAAAAGTTTTACTCTGTGTGCACCCTGTGTCAAGCGACATGGAAATTATTTTGCCATGCTGCTATTAGCGCCAACATCGTGTCCCCCTTCCTCTGCCGCAGAAATTTGAAAATACGTTGGTGGTCCCTCCCCTTACACAAAGTAGCCAAGATGGCGACCACTGTGGGTGAGAAGTGTTTGATCGTTTTTTGATCGTTCTTTGTGCACCATGCGGGCACTTGTAGTGTGCTGCAAGTTGCCATGGTCTGTCAGTGTGAATGAACTCATGTCCAAGAAATGACAGGTGTAAAAGTACGCAGATTGAACATTTCCAACATACCTGCTGGTCGGTTTGATGCTCTACAAGAGTGGGTAATTGCCAACCTCTACTCTGCAGATCTCAAAATCCTTTAACTTTTTGTAAAAATCAGCTAATATTTCCTAACTGTCCGTTTGTGCGTTTTTTCGTCTCAGCCCAGGCTCTGTAAATCGAAAAATAAGTGGTTCAGATCACACCACACAACACTGCATGTGCAGTTTGGAAACATCACTGTGACACCTTAAGAGAGGGGGTTTTGGCCAATGGTTAGCGCGCCGGTCTCCCATACCCGAGGCTGCGGGTCTGCAGCCCGGTCAGTGCAGTAAATTCACAACAACAAAGAGAGAGACAAGCTTTCTCTGAAATCGCTTAGTACCCCTTTAAATAAATGATTAATCAGGGTCCCACTTCATTGTTAGTGTATTTAATGAAACTGAATGAGTGATTTGGCTATTCTTTTAATTTTCAAGGGTGGTGTTATTATTATTTTTCAATATTAATGAGGGTGTATAGTGTTAAAAGGCCGAAACACCCAATGATGCAGAGGAACACTACTGACGATGTGTCCTGTGTACAACAGTGCTAAAACTCTTCCGAAGCCAAGAAATGCCTCCCACATAACTCAGAGAACCACCTGTCCCTAATTTACCACTCTCAACACAAATATCAAGGAATTGCTCACCATCTATTGACACAATGGACAGTTTGTAACATCACGTCCTGTTTTTGGATTCTGTTTTGTTAACTTCTGATGAAATTTTGCACCTACAAAAGGCAGAAGTGCGTTGTTTACTGCTGTTGTGGCTGCTGTCTGGTGGTCCATTAAGTGTTTGCTCCTAAGACAGATGCTATACTGTAGGGCTTACTGTACCTCTGTCTGGGTAAAGTGCTGCTCGCCTGGCTTCAAGGGCCCTCGACTGGAGCAGAGCCTTCAGAACAGGCTTTTCACCTGGAGTGAGAGGGGAGAGAGGCAAAGGGCAACACGCTGACACTCACACAAACACACCTACATTCACACCTATGTAGTCACTCTTAATGCATGCTGACACAAATATAGACATACAAGCCACACACACAGACACCTCCGAAGCCCTCACACACACACACACACACACCACCTACTTGACATGTAGAGCAGCATTCCCAGCTGAGTGCCTCTCTCCAACCTGGCAATTTCAGCGGAAGAGAATCCAGCTAAAGTACACAGCGCATCATGCTGATTTCACGAAGGGGGGGGGGGGGATGGCAGAATGGCATCACTGCAGCCCTCGTTACTGATCCACCAATGTCCGACTGGACTCTTTCAACAGAACTATCATTTGCAGTTGCGTGTGCTAGATTGCAGATTTTTTTTTTCTGACTTCCTACTGTCGTGTTGGATTGTTGCTGTAAATACAGTTTATTCAATGCAGGGCATATTTGGTGGACAGACCTCAGAGCTTAATCCCAGTGAGTGATACAATACATAGACACTCATGCTCAGATACAATTCATACATAAAAACACTATGTACAAGCTCATACAGCTGCATCTGACAGTGATGTTTTCGGTGACATTAAGTTTCTGGGTTGCACAAGATGCTGCTATAAATGAATCATGAGTAAATCTGTGAGGTGTGAATAATAGATGGGAGGAGAGGTAAAAAAACCAAAAAAACAAAGGAGTGCTGTTATTATTTGTTAATAAGACACTCTGGAGCATCACTAACTAGATCTCATTACCACAATACACCCAGGCATGCATACACACAGACAGCCACAGCTAGCGCACACTTTTTTTTCCCCACCCACATGCACAAACACTTGGTGCGCACACCCCACATGCCAAACACATGCAGAAGTCTCTCATCCCGCATGACTATTTTTACCTGTGAAGCCTGTCGTTGCCTAGCACTGTGTAATTACATCCCACACTCCAACGACAAATGATTAGAAGCAATGATGGATGGGTTAACTCTGTCACCCCAGGATGCCGGGTGCAAAGCTAATTACGCGGCCATACATGCGTCATATGTCTGTTACATGTGATAGCCCTCTCAGCCCCCTGCCATAACTGTAGAACAAGTAAGATAAAGGTGGACGACGTGTCTCCTGTTAATCATCAGATGACGTGACGAAGTAACGCCAATGTTGATCATAGATCTTTGCCGTCCGTGGCGTCTCTAATATGAACTAATTGTTCCATTGGTTGCATTTGGCTTAGAGTTTGTCCTTACAAACAGTGGACGTCTTCTGCAATGAAAAAAGTCTTGTTTCAAAATCGTGTTTGTTTATCAAGGTAATTTAAAAAAAAATGTTTTGCACTCATTCTTTATCCAGGAAGGTTCTGTTAAGTTACAATACATCTTCTGCCAGGGAGTCCGGGTCATGATGGGTAGCAAATGAAATACAAACAAAGTGAGCCGACTAAAGAACAAAACATGTAGTTATCAATGGAATGAAAGGAATCAACCCTAACCCCCCAAAAATATAATTAATATAATAGCAATTCAATTGTTCTATGAATAAGAAAATAATTAAACTAAAAATATATGGTAAATGGACTGTATTATATAGCGCTTTTCTAGTCATATAGACCACTCAAAGGGCTTTGCAGGAAAGTCATATTCACCCATTCACACATATTGATACAGCGCTGCTATTTACCACGCATTTTTCTGTCACAGAAAAATGTGTGTGTGTGTGTGTGTGTGTGTGTGTGTGTGTGTGTGTGTGTGTGTGTGTATGTATATTATATTGGCTGGAGTATTCCACCCTAAATAAAAGGATTTCATCATAATCCTCCAGTCACTATCACAGTTTTTTTTTCATATTTTCATATATTACAATGGACTTTGTAGAACATTTCTAAATGTGCATTGTTCATTTCCCTTCCAGAAAAGATTGCACTATGGATTTTCTGTTGATTATGGCAGGAAAGTTGCACAGACTTTGTTTCTCTGAATACACCATTTTGGTGTTATTTGGATAAGGAGATGGAATGTGTTTGCTTGCGTGTTTGCTCATACATATATCTCTGTGTGGCGCGTGTGTCTGTGCATGTGTGCGTGCGTGCGTGCGTGCAGACGGGGATGCGTGGGGTTGCGATTATGATTGCCATGACTGCAGCTGGGGCTGTGGGCTGAGTAATTGCCTGTCTTGGTAGGGAGAGCGTGGTAGCCAGCTAAAAGTCAAGTGCTCTCTTCCTGCTGCTGTAGACCTCATTTGGATTCCACATAGCATAGCTAGCAAGCTAACGCCAGCCTTGGGCCTGTATTATTCATAGCTTGACAGATAGCTCTCACTAAAAGCATTGGAACTGGGCCAGGTGGTGATGGAGTGACAGAGGGAAGCGGCACCATTGCACCTCACTCTCTGCCTGGCATCAGGAGAGGAGAAGAGAGGAGCCGTTTTAAGAGGGTTTTTTTTAAATAGGAATTGGAAAATGAAGTAGAGATGAGCGGAATAAAGAGGTGAAGAGGGGACATAGGGCGTAGAAAGAAATCAAACAGAATTATCAGAAGAACAAATGAAGTTAAAGAACAGTGAGCGTACAAGACATGCGGGCAAAGCTTACATTATCGCAGAGATACTGGAGGAGTGTACTAACCACTAATGTTAAAACGAAGGAGAAGGCAGGAGCAGCAATGCAGAGCAAGTGAACAAAGCCATCTCAGATAGAGAGAAAGAGGCCTGGAAAAGGAAGAAGAGAACAAGCAGCCATCCACCCCCGCCAAGCTCAGCAACCCCTCTGCCTCCATGTGCAGAACCAGATAAGGTCGCATTAATCAAAATCTGCCACTTCCCCTTCCAAAAAAACACCGTCTCTGCCATCAGCCCCCCTCTGTGAAGTATCTGTCACTGAAACGGAAATTTCCATATTTAATGGGAGAGCTTTATATCACCAAAAAGACAGTGTGGGCTGAGGGTGAAAGAACAGAGTTGGTTGGATCTGTCAGCTCTGTCATTAGCTTATGCACTTTAGACCGCGTAAGCAGCCTTGGGGCTCATTTCAGTCTGGCTCCGATACAGTTTTTGTAATTTCAAGAATGGAAAGAAGCAGGACAGAGATTTGTCCTGGTCCTGTGCTACAGTCACAAGCATAATATTATTGTATTGTAATAATATAACATTGTCTATTCTACTTAACACTCTCCTTCTTGGCACGTTAAAGCGTAATATTACTATTTTACTGCTGCATTTTCTGTCCTCACATAAACCTCACTTTGAAAGCACATCAGAACCACGGCATGTCAAATTTACCTTGGCATGTACATGTGACTTCCCTCCTCTCTGATGCCATTTGTTTATTTCTTTCCCTTTGTAAATTCCCCCTTATTTGCCTCCATGTGCACATTATGACAATCCTGAAAACGACCTCTCTGACATTACCCGGCGTCAGATAAACAGGTGGTGTTTACGCTTTTTTTTCATCCTCTTTTTTTCCCCTCTTCTCTTTTTCATAACTGCCTCCCCGAGGAAAGACATCAAAGGGAATAACAGATCATGTGCAGTGAGTGCGGAGCGTGCCAGGGGAACGCGGGCATGAAGAAGTAGGGTTGGGGGAGGTGGGGGGCAGTTGCTCAGGGCCAGCTCCAGGCCGGGCACATCCTGACCTCTAACCCCTGAACACCCACTAGCTCTCCCCAGCCCCAGCCCAAGCCTCCCCCCTCCCACCTTCGGCCAGCCCTTTCCTCAGAGCAGCTGCCAACTAAATTACATCAGTGTCAAGAACCCCTCCTCCTATGCTGAGGAGATGGAGCCTGGTAAACATGATGTAGAGTGGGAATCCCACTGCAACACACAAAGGACAGACACTTCTGCATGTAAGAATTACAGTTAAGGATTATTTATTTTCGCTATTGTCAAACAATCTTTTGAAAAGACCAAAACCATCCATGCATTTGTGCCTCTCTGCATTCCCACCTTCCAGCTCTTTGTGTCGATGAGCCCCAAGCCCACTGCTAGAACATATACTTTTATGTTTAGAAAAGCAAAAACATTTTCTTTTCAAAAGTTACTAATAAAGGAAAAAATTGTGCCTACAGGGGACTTTTTTCTCTTTACCACAAATATTGAGCACTATTTTCTGTTCAGAATAGACTGCGTAGAGCTCAAATGGACTGTTCGAAATCTATTTTTCCATTTTTCTTCCCTGTCAAAACCTGGTGCCTAAATGACCCATGATACAAGTCGCCCGCCAAACGCTGGGTCAGAGGTTCAGGTGTGTTATGCTCGTAGTGGCTAATGTAGCCTCAAGCCCGTAACCTCTACAGCGGTCCGGTATGCTCACTTCTTTCTGACTGCCCACTTCCCAGATTTTATTCAAATGTGGAGTCCTCATCCCCAACTAACCTTGACTCAAATGACATCACTTGAGGACATTGATCAGAAAAGTTTGTAACCTTTTTTTGTTTTTGACATGCCTTCAATTAGCTACTATTGTGAAAACAAATCAGTTCTCTGAGCATTTCTTAGCTGCATTTTGGACAATTGGTTAAACAAAAGAAGCAGATTGAATATGCCACCTCAGGCTTTTAGGAAGTTGCTTTATATTCATTCACATCAAGTCCTTTCTATCAGTTCATCCAAAGAAAATACTATTGCAACATCCTCCACTGTGGCTTACATAGACAAAAATTGACAAGTTAGATGCAGGAATTCCTTTTCCACAATGGCTGCTGGGCTAACTAGCTGGCCACTGTGTGTGTGTGTGTGTGTGTGTGTGTGTGTGTGTGTGTGTGTGTGTGTGTGTGTGGGTGTGCATGCGTGTGTGTGTGTGTGTGTGTGTGTGTGTGTGTGTGTGAGCGCATGCGTGTGTGTGTGTGTGTGTGTGTGTGTGTGTGTGTGTGTATCTGAGTTGGGGTGATTGATTGGAGTCATTACGCTGGTAGAGAGAGCGAGAGAGGGACTCCTTACTTGGCTAATCCAGGAGTGAATTTAGCTGCAGGATGATAGATAGCCGCATTACACCCTCAGAATCTGCTGTCCGATGAGCCTTCCTTCTCAGGACCTACGAAGGAAAATCATGCAAAATAGCTTGTAGGACACACATATCAATATTTTTCCAGATCTGTCTTAAAATCCCTTACCTCAATGTTGCACATGATTTGAGGAGTCTGAAGACACAAATGTGTAATAATTTCTGTTCAGATTATGTAATACACACTTGTGTCCACCTATGTTAAACCACACCAAATTAGGGCAGAAACATTCAACAGAACATTGTTTTTCCTCATTATCAATTAGCAAGATGTAGATGTTATTTCAGCAAGAAATATTTTAAAACATGCAGAATTCTAAATGGAGTTTGGTGTCTTCATCACGGCAGCAGCATTTCTGGTTCATGAAGAAGTTGAGGGAGGAACATACACCATTGGGACGTGTTTCAGTTCATTGAGTTGGAGCAAGCAGTCGCATCTCTGGTCAAGCCTCTTGATAGACCCGGATTTCTGTACATAAAAAAACATTTAAGACACTTGAACATCTCAGACTCCAGCCCAAGATAATTAATTACCACTAACTTGCTCAGCAAAAGTAGCATATGGTCGCTCCAAGTGTTTGATGTACAGTATATAACGTATACGTATATAAAAAGTAGGGAAACCACTTCTTTCTGACGTTGCGACACCAGCGCCCAAAATTACATCTGCAAATGTAGAATGTTGGAACGTCAACATGACATCTGCAAATGTAGAATGTTGGAACAGCCGAAAACCAAAAGGTTTTTTAGTTTACTGTTAAGTAATACAAGAAAGACTTCACATTTGAGGAGCTAGAAGCATCAAATGTTTCTCCCCTTTGCTTGAAAAAAGCCGGAAAAATTATTGATCAGTGATCAAGTCAGTAGCTGTCTTAATTTTTCTCTCCAACATTTAATTGACTAATCGTCTAAATTCCCTGCTTGTTATCGTATTCCAGAGTCTAGAGAAGTGTTTTGCAGCAGCAGGAAGCAAAATAGCTCAGCTCAGTTGAGCTGAGCAGCCCTCACCCGTCTCATCCTTTCTCTCATGCCGTCAGCTCTGTCTCACTTTCCCCACCAACTACAATCCGATCCTGGATGCGAACCCTATCAGTAAGGCACATTGACGCTCCATGAGAAGGTGTTTTCCCCAAGCATAAGATTTGGTAGTTGGCATATATGGACACAGGGAACTAAAGGGGGGCAGCTTGAGGCCTTGAGTGGACTCAGGGAGTGAGGATAAAATGTATGAAGATGTTGCTCTGCATGTATGTGATGCACACAAAAGTGGTTACCAGTTGCCACTGTCCTGTGTCTCAGCCACGTTGAGGATTTGGAGCTCAGCGCAAGCTCCTACAGCTCTCAGGCTCTTGCAGGGCTCGGGATGAAGGAGAGACTACACAGACTGGAGGGTATTAGGATGCTCACAGCGGTGTGGATAGAACAAGTGCAAGAGTTAACGGCAATAAAAAAGGCAATGCAAGGGGCAGAGAATATGACTAAAGTTTAGACTGGGTTTGTTGGCTCTAGGCTGCAAATTTTAGAGCCGGAGCATTGAACGGGCAACAATACACTTATTGAACCAGTGAGCTGAACAGCACGTCTGTTGGGCTCTGGTGCCTCTTGGCTACTTCACATTGCACTCACTGTCTGTAACATACTAACCACTGTACTGTCAAGGATTGCTGAACCTGGATGTCAGTGACTTTGTTCAAATATGTCACAAATTTTTCTCTTATTGTTAAGACTTCCAAGTGGACATTTAGTTGCTCCACATTTACACTCAAAACACGAGCAGCAATTCAAGTTTCACTGACACTGAGGATTATTTCAACCCCAAGTAACTGTCATTCTGGTATGCATGCGTGTGTGTGTGTGTGTGTGTGTGTGTGTGAGCGAGCCATAGCGGCTGATATGCGAGCTTGAGCCTGAGCCGCAAGAAAACGCCCCAAATTGCAGCGTCTGCCATGCACCAAGACACTGTCTTTTGTTCTCCCCTGCTAGCAGGAGTAGCCTGACAGCTCTGAAATGATTCTCTGTGCTCTTTCTCACATACACACACACACACACACACACACACACACACACACACACACACACACACACACACACACACAGTCTTTTTAACTCCTCTCCTATACATTTCCCAATTTTGTAATAAAGAAGTCTATGCAAACATGCACAATGGCATACACTCACACGCCGTCTTTCTCTCACTCCTATAGCCTCCATTTTTCCTTCCCCACCTCTCATTTTCTCTCCTTGTCAGTCCTCTTCTGTCATTTTTCCTCACTGTCTGGCTGTGAGGATGGCGAATCCCTCATGGATTTCTGCAGGATATCACCATGGAGACGGGGCTCTGCCACACGTGTCTATAGATCCTTCTACTGGATAGGGGGCACCGCCAGAGGTGGTGCAACTCTAGTCTGCTCTGGTGGGAGAGGAGGAGAGACAACAATGGTTACGGTTGTAATGGCTACGGTTGGCTACGGGGGGGGGGGGGGGGGGGGGGAGTGAAAGAGTAAATTGGTGTGAGAGAAGTGAGGTAATGTACACTCTAAAAATATATATACGAAGGAGGCGGAGAAAGCTGATATGCGGATGGGAAAAGAGCAGGTGAGGTTATGATGAGTGAGAACCAAGAGGGAGAAATATGAGGTGAGAATGTGGGGTGACAGGAGGAGACGATGAGAGAGAGAGAGGGAGAGGGAGGGAGAGAGAGAGAGAGGAGTCAAGAGAAAGAAAAGCAGCAGTGAGAGGAGGCAGAGGGAGAGGCGACAGCAGCCTCATCCCTGTGTCAGGGAGACAAATAGCGTGTGATGCTAATGACTGGCTAAAGCTTTTGCCCCCGCTGAGAACAGCCGCTAATATGACTGCTAATAAAGGCACCGTGGAACGCCGGCGCATTCCAGCAGTCGCTCAACTGTCACCCAAAATTAGCCAAACGGGAGCTCTCCCTCTCCTGAAGCTCCACTCGCCTGTCTCACATTAATGCTCCAGAGATGGGGTCCTTCTCCGTAACGTTTCCAGTGGGCTATTTTTTTTTTTTTCTGTGTCAAAGGGCCTCTTCTTTACACTGCAATTTGTTTCCTCATGGAGGATTTCGTGATTCTGCCAGTGGGCGAAAAGTAGAGAGAAACTCGGAAGGGTACATCATTTTGTCATCTCCTTCCTTTCTCTGCACAAATCCTCGCTTCTTTTTTTCATTTAAATGCCACCTAATTGTTTCTGGAATTCTAATTGCCAAGCGCAGTGAGTGGGATGCAGTGCCTGTGATGACGAATGTTGCAGCCAAGGTCACACGGCGACGGAGCCAGGGAACGTGGGATGGCAGAGCCGCAGAGGCTTCCTGCGGCTTAGTCATCATGGGGCTTAGAAGCGTCGGGGCAAACACACCCCTCACTATGTCACAACAGCCTGACAGCTCAGGGACGGGAGGACACCTGAGACCAAAGTTATTGTGTATTCAACGCCTCTTAACACAAGCATGATTACGAGACATTTACATAAGATGCTGTGTGGTTGCTTTAAAAGGGCAGTAGCTTTTAGGCAGAAGACAAATATCTGTGGCACTGTAGGTTGAACTTTTATCGTTGTCGAGTTTTAAAGCATGCTCACTCTCTGCTATCAAAGGGCCTCTTTGTTTGTACAGTCCTGACCCAAAATAATGAAGTGCACTTGACTCCTTTTATAGATACAATGGGGGGAAAAAGTATTTATTATTTGCTATCCATTAGCTGATGTTGCAGACCAATTATAGCAATTCAGAAACCATTCTTTTTTTCTGAGTGAATCAGGTGTTGACACATTCATGCCTGTCGCTGAGCCGCAGAGCTCTGCTGCGTCTCAGTGCTTGACAGCATGAGCTGCTTTATTGTTAAGATAAAGGTGGTGAGGCCGAACTAGAAGACAGAGGGGGAGAAGAGTGGTGAGGGGCTGTGACTATCTGACTTTCCCACACCACTTTTCCCTCGCCTTCCTTCCATCTCTGCTCCCCCTCCGTCGTCCCACTCACCTATCCTCCTGCCAGCCCGCCTGCCTTGGCAGCTGCTGACCTGCTGGGATCCCGCCCTTGATTTATTTGGAGAGGGGCCTGGAACGGAGGGTCCAGGATGAGTGGCATTTTAATGTGCTTTTGAGATGTTTGGTCACAAGCATTATTGATCACAGTGCCGCAGCGCACACCAACCCCCCCTCCCTCACTGTCCCGCAGACCCTCACACTGCCCCGGGGGAGAGGTCTGGCTGTCAGGCAGGGAATGAGTTTCCATGTGGGCTTAGATTAATGAAATAAGGCCCCTGGTTGCAGGGGGTCAGACCATTAAGGAATCCCTGGTCTTGGCGAGATTGAGCCTGCCAGGGGACTGGACCCTGACTGACTGATGGACGTACAGGACCAAGGAGAGAGGCAGAGAGAAGGAGAGGGGAGGACAGATAGGATATTGGACTGTGGGACACATTGGCAGAGAAGAAGAGGTAGCAGAAATAGGTTTCTCAAACAGTTGTCCTCCATTAGCACCTCACGGCTGCGACGAGTGTTTCCCACAGCCACTGCTTCACCGCAAAAGCAGCGCACATTGAATAACAACAACCATTTTCGTACACTCACACACAAACCTTGTGCCATTCATTCACATCAGGTCTTACTCTAAGTAGCGTGGATCTGGGGAACCATCCAGAGGTTGTAAAATAGGAGCCAGGGATATTTCACAGCCGAGTGAACATGCCCAAAGCGTGTTTAGCTCTCTTACACTAGAACCTCGACAGGGGGTTTATTTGATGGCCAAAACAGTCAGAGGAACGTGTCATCATTTTCTGACTCTGTGTGTGCGGGTGCCTTTGCTAAAATGTGCCAAATGTGTGTACACAGCCACGATACACACACATAGACTGATAAACTTAGATGTTCCAACAGCAACACAAACAGTCACACACATTGAGCAGATATGGGGGGGGGGGGGGGGGGGTACAGGTAGCAGCTCAGGGCTCTCACAGGTTTGATGAGTGAAAATGGATTAAGCCCCTGTGATCAACAGCCTGAGCGAATACACAGATTATCAGATTATCAGATTAGGATCTGTCCCCCTGCTGCCTAGGGGAGCCAGAGAATACATTAAAACCTGAGGTGCTTTGGCAAGATTCAATTAATCAGGCTACAGGTTCTCACTTACAGTCAGCCCCAGACATGCAGCTGTGTTGTGCTGCACTCGGTTCACATCGCATCAAGGGCATATCAGTCCACCGCCCAAGTGTTTGCAGAGCACGAGCTGTGATTTTCTTCTGCACGAGGAACAAGTTGATGCTACCTTAATATTAATGAATTTAGAGGTACAATTTAATCCTCTGCTTTGGATGCTCCGGAATAAGAGTTTTTATCCCTTTGTTACAGTTTTCTAGAAGAAATGGAGCACAGCATTTTATTATAATTGCTCAATAGCTAATGAATATGTGTAATTAAGTTTGGCTAAGCAAAGTTTAATATTTTCCCAGCAGACAAATTTAGGAGACATTGCTTTCCTTGCAGTAAGAGGCCTGTGTGCCTTGTTTATTCCCTTTTCTAAGTTTGTAAACCACAACACAGAGGCCTGAGTGCAAATACGCCTTAGCACTAATGGCCAGGTGAGGCTAACTGCTAATGGCTGCCCTCTTATCTCTCCTCTGCAGTGTGTATGGCTGCCCTGTGGCCAAGAAGAGAAAGAGTCTAGACAGACAAACCCTGGAAACCTCCCCCAAGAGGAGCAGCTACCTAGATGACATGGACAACTCCACAATGGAGGAGTGCTACGAGACAGATGGAACGGAAGAGATGGACGACAGGGGGGGAGAGGAGGAGGAAGGAGCTGTAGAGGAGGAGGAGGAAGAGGGGGAAGTGGAGGAGGAAGAGGGGGAGGTGGAAGGCTACATGGACTACAACATGGAGCAAGTGGAGCACGAAGATGGGGAGGTGGATAGAGGAGATGGAGAAGAGGAGGAAGAGGAAGAAGAGGAGGTAGAGGTGGAGCAAGAAGAAGAGGAGGAGGAGGAGGAGGAGGAGGAGGATGAGGAGAGGGTGGACGAGGCAGAAGAGGAGGAGGAAGCAGTAGAGGAAGTGGACTATGAAGAGGGAGAGGAGGAGGAGGAAGGAGAGCAGAGTCAAGGGCAAGGTGAGAACACTTTCCCATCACATTGCATGATGTGGACTAATATTTAAAATGCACGAGATGCACTACAACAACTTTTTAGAATTTTAAAGTAATAGTTTAACATTTTAGGAAATCTGTTCATTCAGAAGATCAATATCGCTCTCATGTCTGTGCAGTATGTTCAAGGGTCAAGGAGCCAGTTAGCTTGACTTAGCACAAAGACCAATAACAAGGGGAAACGGTTAGCATGTCGCTGTTTGAACGTAGCAAAGTCCACCTTCGAGCCCCTAACGCGTCATATCTCGTGTTTCATCTGTGCAAAACCAGACAACAGTTTGCCATTTAATGGGGGGAGAAATGTGTCGGACTATTTCTTGGCTGGGCACTGTAACATCCTGGAGTCTTCACTGGTTGCCTGGCAACTGTCAGCTGAGCCAAGAAATACTTTGGCACGCAGCCGCCTCTAAAACAGCGAATTGTTTTTACACTTCATTTTTCCTACAAACAAGGTATAAAGTCAATTAGGTCGGCTAACTGGCTGCTGAGTGTACTGTACACGACGAGTGAAATCAGTCTACTCGCAAATAAATGTTGAACTACTCCTTTAAATATTCTCTATTTATTTAGAAACTTAACCTTGATTTTTCGTGTAGCATTTGCATACATATCCTCTCTATTTCTATTTTTGGCAGCTGAACCCGATGTGCAAACACAGACTATGTTTTGCATTGGAATAGGAGGAACGATCAGCAACAGCAGACTGAATCCAGCATGGCCGAAGCCATGCGATGTATTATTCCTACGGCGAATTGGATATTTTGACATTTTACTTGCATATGTTCTCATCTTGAAAGACTAAAGCTGTACTGCTACTATCGCCTAAACCAACTGCAAGCTGGAGGAGAGATGCACCGGCACCAAATTATTTGAGAACTAGCAGAATTTGTTAGTTTCTTGATTTTTCTGACTGCTCTTTTTTAAACATATTCAAGATGTTTTTCTAATTACAGAGAATGTATCTAAATTGGTGTCTGGAATTAGCATTGGAAAACAACAGTGAAATCATTGAAATGTTTGTTTAAATGTTTTAAGACCTTTACTGAGCCTTAAACGAATTTAGCAAGGAATCTTACTAAATTGCTAAAACAGCAGCCATAATATGATTATTTTTTTTATGCTACTAACAAACTAATGATTTTAATATAAGTTACAAGTTTCTAGTCCCTTGATGTGTTTGAATTGCAAGAATATTAGATCTGTTGGCAGTGAAATGATTACTTTAATTATGCCTTGATGCCATGATACAAGAACACCACCTTCCTTTCACAAACTCCTGCCCCATATGTTAGCCCCCATTCACCCCACCCCCACGCTGACGTGCCCGACGCCAGATTTGGCAGGTTTCTCTCCAGCAGATTCTGCTTTGCATCACGATTGGACCTGACAGTGCCTTCAAGTCCAATTAAGAGTGAAGCTCTGCGAGAGGAGTGTGCTCACCCTGTGAGCGCAGCTCTTCCCACAAAGTGTTGATGTGGCGTCTCAGCAGCCATGCTCTTATTTTCTCGCAGACTTGTGAAAACATCTCTGAACACAGACTGGTGTTCATTAGAGCCCGCAGACGAGACCTTACCCTTAACTCTGACACAGTGGACTGTCGACACTGTCTCTTCAGCCTGTCAACAGCCTCTCTTTCTGTGGGTAGTCGCTGATTACCATCTCTTTATGATGGATCGAAGTGGTGTGCACATGCCACAGTGTGCGCTGCTGCCATTCTGCAACTCGCTCTTATCACTGAGCTCTATAATCATAATGATGTTTACCTTACCCAGACATCACGACATCTTAATCTCCAGCATTTTCCTCACAAAAGGATAATCTTTCAAGATGCATAATTATCATGTTCCCCATTAGCCCCAAGACAGCAGTACTGGATGGTTGCTGGGCAGATTACAATCTCCTAAATGTAATAGAGGTGACATTCTGAAGCTTCCGTGTGTTCCTCAGGGGCATGCACATCTCTGTAGCTAATCCAGAGCCAATTCAGTGTAGGGCAGTATCTTTGTTCCCTCCTTAATCGTTTTCGCTTCTATATCCCTTTTATGTACTTTGATTGCTCTTCAAATTGCTTTCCTGTGCCATGTTTCATACCATGACAAAATTAAACCCCTGATGCAGGATGTTGCTGTAAGAAAGCCTTCCACTGTCAAAATATGTGCCTGGTCATTCGTGACTGTTCCCTCTTCCCGCTCTACAGCCTTCTCCCCCCAAGCAGCAATATTATGTTGCTCTTATTAGATTGGAGTGTATGTAAGTGGGTGTGCGTGTACAGTATGTGAGTGACAAAAGTCGTTTTTATGCAGTCTATGTACAGAGGATGTAATTGGATGATATTCACATTCTTCCCATGTGTTAGCAGATTCCTATTTGTAGTTTGGATTTGATGAATACAGTCAGGTTCAGTGATCACTGATACGTCTTTCAACCTGGTGTAAATTCATATTTTATCACCAACAATCACACTATTTTTTTTTATTATTATTGTTGTTTTGTGGTGTGATGTGCTTGTTCCCAGGAGAAGTGAAATTCTTATTTATCATTTTCCCCGCTGGAATGTAAGTGGCAAGAGCGATTTGCTATTGGTGGCTCAGGGCGGAAATGTGGAGCGAAAAAAAAAAGCGATTGGAAGTGCTCCAGCAGTGAGGGCTTGAAATTACCGACAGAAGAGGTTCAGTAACCTTTTGCAGCCTGTCAGAATCAATTAGGCAATGAAAGGAATTATGAAGATACTGATGATTGAATGAAAAAAGGACTGTAGTAGCAAACGATGAATAGCTGTGGACTGGGGTTCATCGTGTAGAGGGAACACCATATTAGCTTGTAGATTTTAGATTCTCCTGTGAAAACGCTCTCTCTAATTCAAAGATTTTTTTTATAATGTTTTGATTTAAACTGCTCAACACCTCAACAACTGCTCAATAAAATGTTATCTCACTTGCAGCTATTTTACAGAATTACTGGGTTATTTTAAGCTGTGAATATGAAATACAGGAAAAAATTATACTTGCTAAAGATATAGTCCTTGGTTTCATAGATTCTCATTTACCATAGCATATTTCTCTGGAACTTTCCCAAACCACTATATTTAACTTCCTGTGCTGATTCACAATTCAGAACAAGAGCTGCTGTTAAGACTCTCAAAGTAAATTATTAGGGGAAGCAAAGAGTTCCTTATCCAATTTAGATGGACCAAGCCCAGAAATCTGATTTACCAGTAAAATAGAATGATGGAAATGAAATTACAAGACGTTTGTTCTTTCTTTCCAACAGAGGACGATCAGATGAGCAGCAGCGAGGGGGGCGATGGTGGAGGTGGTGGTAGCAATGCCAAGTCTGGCCTGACTACGGACAAGGACAACAACAACAACGCAGAGTATGAAAACTACGATGAACTCGTGGCCAAGTCGCTCTTAAACCTGGGCAAGATCGCAGAAGATGCCGCCAACCGGGCCTTGACGGAATCTGAGATGAACAGCAACTCCTCTAACAGTGCTGAGGAGGAGGAGGAAGAGGAGGACGACGACGACGAAGACGAAGACGAAGAGGAGGAGGAAGATGAAGAAGAGGAGGAGGAAGAGGATGAAGAAGATGAGGGTGAAGGGGATGAAACACAGAGGGGTGATCTAAGTTTGGACATTGACAGTGACGTAGTTCGGGAGACAGTGGACTCCCTTAAACTGCTGGCACAAGGTCACGGTGCAGTGTTGTCTGACAATTTAGATGGACAGGAGTTTGAGGATGGTATCACTGAGAATGGGGGCGACACCGACTGTGCCCACAATGGGGCACACAAGGGTGGTCATGGACAAGTTAAGACCACCAGTAATGGACAAACAGAGAACAGTGATGAGGAAGTGTGTTTAAGCAGTCTGGAGTGCCTGCGGAACCAATGTTTTGACCTGGCTCGGAAGCTAAGCGAAACAAAGTCCACTGACCGAAATGGACTATCCCAGCAAAATCATTTTCCCTGCGGGGATCCCAATCAACAGCCCCAGCACCATGGCTATGGCGATTTCCACCATAGTCAAGATGACCGCCGGACACTCGACAGGAACTATTCCGACATGGACAATCTCATGAAGCTGGAGGAGCAGCTGAGCCCCCGCTCCAAAGCGTTCTCCAATTGTGCGCAGGATGACCGATATCACACCAACCACCGGGACTTTGATGAGGATACTGCCTCAGTGACGTCAGACCACTCAGAAGAAGTGTTTGACATGACGAAGGGTAACCTCTCGCTACTGGAGAAGGCCATTGCACTAGAGTCAGAACGCGCCAAGGCAATGCGAGATAAAATGGCAGCTGAGGCGGCCAGGAGAGATGGGGTGAGGTATAACCATGAAGACCATGGCCCACGGCACGGCTATGGTGTTGAGCGTAAAGCCCGCCTTCCTGATGGTATGAAGAAGCCTTTCTACCATAAAGGTGAGTAGCTCTTAAAAACACGGACACGCTCAGATGCACACAAATTTCTGTTGAATGCAATACGTAAGTTCACGCCTGTTTATCTCATTTAAAATGCCCAGGTAAAATGTTTGTCTGCCAATGTTTGTCTCTGTGTTGTATCGGTCCTGTTTAGTCCCGAGACTAGACAGCCCACATGCATTCTGGGAACTTCACTACAACCCCAGGACAAGCTTTTTCAGCCAATTTGGAAATTCGCATCTTGGTAGCAGCGGGAGCGGGAGCGGCAGCAGCAGCTTATGTTGTTAAAATAGGCCAGCATGGAAACATCAGAGGGTAGGCTTGTCAGGCATAAGTAATGGCAATCTGCACGGCCTGTTAGGACCGCAAATCTCATCCCTGCGATGCAGCTTTGGGTAAAGCTGCCTATTTTTAAACTCTGAGAAAGCACTTGGGAGAGGCCACTACCAAACAGGGCCCTCCTGTCTTTTAGAAAGGATTCCTTCTCTAGAAAGCAAGTCTTTTTCTGTTTTGTTTCCTTCTGATGCTTAAGACCTATAACATTCAGATTGATACTTATTGATACTACAGAGAGACAAATACACTTGCATTATAAAGACTGTAGTATTCAATCAGGGATCATTGTTACGTGGCATACTGGGTGTGCTGAATGTGGTTGTATACCTACAGAGTAGAGTCACAGAAACATTGCTTTGGCATTTACAGTGGTTGACTGCAAGCTCACTGGTTAAAGTCTTAATTATTCCTCACACCATATCCTTAACTGCAACAACCTTCAGGCTTAGGTTACACAATTTGCTCCCATAAGGAAGATATCAGATGAGAGCAACAAATAAGAGCGAACTAATTCACAGCGGGATGATATTTCACCTTAAATGCCACACGACTCACATCAGGTATACTGTGTATTGCAACCTAAAATGCTACACAAATGTTAATTTCAAGAGCCTTCCATTGCCCCTGTGTCTGGCTAATGCTGGAATAATGTGAGACAGTTGCATCACGATAGCATCTTGCCTCGGGCAAGACAGTGGCAGACAATCGTTGACCGGGGTTCTTGTGTGTGATTTATAAAAGTAGAACATGGCAAAAGGGTGGGGGGTTTGAGGGGTTAGGGTGGGGGCTGGAGGGAAGGGGGGTTCAGAGAACAGACCAGCTCCCTGAGAGAAACATGAGGCTGAGATGAAAATTGAACATTATCAGAATGACCGATAACGAACGACAGGCCCACTGACTACACATTAATTATCTAGAGATGGTATGGTAATGGGGGCCATTTGCTATGCAAAGCGCAGACCATCCCCAGCCACAATCAATATCCCCTGCTTTCTAATATGTCTTCCACTTGGCCGCCTCCACTCTCTGCAACGGAAACGTGGCGTGCAGAATGCACAGTCATCATGTATGTGTACGTGTGCGTTCATGCGTGCGCGTGTAAATGGAAAAATTATTTCCAACAAGCGCTAACAGTCAATGTAATAATGGGCCCGAAAAAGAAGCTATTATTAAGAAGTCACATTTTACATTCAGACCAGGTTCTTCATCAACATGAAATTCCCCTGCCTTTATTGCACTGGTACCAGACAGACATGACATGACAATATTGTACCAAACTCATATGCCCCTAACTTGACATAGATAGATGGCAGCCACAGAGGATAACGAGATACTTTCCCCCCCCTGATTAATGAGACATGGGATTTCATTTGGAGAGTCGCTTGTAAACGCATGAGTAGGTGTGCTCCATGCCAGCTCTTAATTTTATCCTTCTTCTTTTTGTTCTCACACTACAACCTCTGGGTTTTCTTTGGTTTGTCAGTGAGGTGGGAGCAACTCAGTTACACAGGCCTTTTAAAAAAATTTTTTTTTTTGAGAGAGAGTCCATGTGTCTTTAAGGGAGTTAAATAGCTGCATTTGAAGCAACAATGCCAGTTGGCACAGCTCGGCACCCCTGCTTTTTGGTGGTAACCATATCTGACCTGGGTTTGGATGAAATTGGGGTTTTTGATGAAAGTGGGTTTTGGAAAGGGAAAGACAATATCATCCGGCGTGTGCGTGTGCGTGTGTGTTTGTGTGTGTGTGAGTGGCTGTGATTAAGAGAAGTATGATAAATTCTCATTTCAAACTTAACTGGACGATAAAACTCCTCATTGAAGGTCATAAACACTGTGAATGTTCACTCCTTTTTTATTAGATTGATGTAGCAATAAATAACAGCTTATGATTCTCATATATGTTTGGTTACAATAGTGAAAGGTACGGATTTGTTTTCACATGAGGGGGGGACACATGAAGTCAGAGGTTGGTGTCAACTAAAATACTGAAAAGTACTCTAATGTTTTTTTGCATTATAAATGTGTATGTCCATCTATAATATAACAATTTATCATTGAAAAAGTGAGAAATGTTATGTTAATTGTTGTAATTTTCTAACGGTAGCCAAACTTCATTTTGTTTCATTGTATACATAAACAAATATATATGTATATATATATATATGTATATGTATGTTAATTAAGTGGTGTCCACAGAATTCCCGCAGGTTAAACTTCCATCAATCAGAGGATTTTACAGTAGGCTGTTTGAAGCCTGAGATGAACATAGAGTCCACAAATCACTCACTGACACTTGTTAAGCTTTTTGCCAGGAGCCATTGTTGAAGTCCTTAAGTCCAGGACTCGGACTTGAGTGCTGATTTTCAGTTGACTTGATAGCTATATTGATTGTTGTAAAACTATTGAGTTTTTTGTAGCCTACACGCAGTCACATGCAAACTGTCAGTAACAGTTAGTGCTAAGATGCTTACAGATGTCCCTAATCCCCCCTTTATTTAACATTAAATCCAACTTTGGTGAATCAATTCAGACTTAGCTAATGGGGACTTGACTCTGACTCTTCTTTGGCTACTCTGACTCTCTGACGCTGGAGAGACTCGACTCAGACCAGACCTTTAGTGACTGGAGCACAACATCGCCATGAGCTTGCAATGTACACAATGACTGAAAATTAATCAACCATGTGTCGAATGTGATGATCACCTACGTATACCTTTCTGTCCGCAGATGCTTCTCGTGCGGACAAGAAGGAAAGTCGGTGTCCGACACCTGGCTGTGATGGCACCGGTCACGTGACTGGCTTGTACCCACACCATCGGAGCCTGTCTGGCTGTCCGCACAAAGACAGGGTGCCGCCAGAAAGTAAGCATGTCGGTCACACGTCAGCCAAACATAGGTTTTTTGGTCATTTAAGCAACCTGTGGCCTAGGTGTTCTTTGATGTTCAGCAATCCGCATGTTTCCTGTGACCACTGCTGTGGCATGACGTGTGTATTGTTCTGCCGTGGCTGGACTGTGTTTGATGTTTCAGTGGGGCTGTACAGTTAGGGGTCAGACGGGTTGCGGCTGCGCTTCTCTTGTGACCTTTCTGCATGGGACCATGGATTTGCTTGCTGATCACCCGCCTAGTGTACCGTGGTGAAATGAGGTCTTACTGATGTGGCTAGTGGCAATGCGGTGATTAGTGGGATGGTCGAGAGCTGTCAATCAGTGATGCACATGCCTGCATGAGACCCTCCCCTGTGCGAGATCGACTGAAAGTGGTTGAGATCACATGACAGGAGATTTATTTCTAAGGGTTGCATGATTCTTCAGAGCAATGTTTGGTCAGGGCAGAGATAACTCATGAGAATGTATGCTTTCACATTTTTATCTTTGATATGTCAATAGGGTCTTCAGATTTCACTTTTCACAAAACTTGAAAATGCCCACAGACCGTGACACCAGTCATCTGCGCCACGAACCCCATTCATTTATTTGTACCCCTTGCTCAATTAAGTGATATTGAGTAGTCAGGCAGTATCATATTTCTAAGCCACATATCTTAGTGGCAATAAACATTAGCTTGGACTGACTGGTGACTTTCCCCCACTGTGGCTATTTAGTCTCATTCACCTTGTGCAAACTTCTCAATAAAAGGCCTTTTACACGTTTCATTAACCGCAGAGTGAGAATCAAGTTATGATCTGCCATGACCCAGACTGCAATCAACATAAAAGAGGGTTTTAATAATGTCAAAGAAATTAGTTATCATTAAAGCCAGGCTTGTAAAGACCCACAGTGTCGCTGATGACTCTTGTTCTGTGGAGAGCTGCGTGCACAAAAAGTCCCTAACCTGAGATGCCCTCGTCTCCCAGAACCGTGAAATGACTCTGACTAGGCGACCTTGACTGGGATCAACTGTCCCAAAATGGAATTTTGGAAAGTGCTTGAATTGATTGTCACTGGAGATATTGGAATAGGATGTCTGCGCTCCACCTCCTGATCCTCACTCGCGTTGATTGGGCAGACTTTTGGGGGAAATGAAACAACTAGTACACAAAAAGTTCTCTGTCTGGTCTTCGTGGATTAACCTTAAGTCCCACAAAACACACACGGCCTTGGTGGCGTGCTTCGGTGGGTCTCTGCAGCAGTCAGGGTTGACCACAATTTAAAGAGGAGCACATGTTGCATATGGAACTCCCCCTCAGGGAAAACCTACGGGAAAGTCTCTCTCCCCTAATAACACATTTGCTAGCTTGAATGGACAATGTATTATTAATGGCTTCATTTAATTGGGAAATCACACAGTGTGGCCAGACTCCTCCTTGGGAAATGTGAAAAATTACAATTAAATTATATCTGAAATTCATTAACTCCCATTCCTGTGTGCTCATTGTAGCCCTCTCCTGTGGAATATTGAGTCTTTGTTTTGACTTTAAAGGGGTTTACCTTTGTAGCATAAAAGGTTTTTTTTGGTTCCACATTACTTCCTGTTTGCTTCCTTGTATTATTCTGCTAGAGTAAATCCCTGTAGTTTTGCCCGTGCCCTCTGAATCAGGCCCAGTGTTTTAATTTTTTGCCATTTCTGCCTGTCTCTAAGCAGAGGGCAGGGTGGAGGTGGGATATGCATAATGTATTGGCTTGTGGCATGTTGAGGTGGCAGGCTTTGTCCAATTACCTGCACCGAATACCAATTAGTATGTGAGGGGACGAGGATGATGAGGGGTTAAAGTTTAAGGGGGTGATAATGATGAAGCTGCTGCCGATGGGGTTTGGCCCCGTGTGCCACTAGCGTCGAGACGACCCTTCCCCACGCCCCCGCCTGCGGTGCTCCAACAGCTCCTCTCGGACGTCCGTGGATCATTAATCTAATTGGCGGGTTGCCGAGGGGATCCGAGACAGTTATGGACTATTTTAATGGTAAATGGTATTGAAGACTTGCGCTCTCTACCCTAACAATGTGCAGATGATAACAAATCATACTCTATCAAGAAGCTGCGCTCCATCTGTCTGCTTCTCCCATCGATTCCCGGCCTTGTGTTTTGCATGATTGCTAGCTGTTGGTTGCTCCACTCGCTGCATGCCCAAAATTTCCTTCCATCTCTGTCTCTCGCTGGCTTTGTCCTGTTAAACTCAAATGACATCTTTTTATTCATGACTGTCGCTATTCCATGAATACTAATTTGAAAGGGCAGGATAAGTGGAAGCAATACGGTGGGAAACCTTGGCTGGCCTTTCAAACTAGTCTTCATTAAAATGAAGAAGAGGTCATTTGGGTTCACACAGGCCCATTTCTTAATGATGTTTATAATGCCAAGCTCCTCACATACTAATAGAGCTTGATTGTAAGGGGCTCCTAACCTCCCCTGTCTTTCACTCCTATCTCCTGTCTGCGTGAAGTTGTGGCAATGTATGAGAATGTTCTTAAGTGTCCTACGCCTGGCTGCACGGGACGCGGCCATGTCAATAGCAACAGAAACTCCCACAGAAGGTAAGTGACAGTCTGCCCACATAGACTGGCACTGTCCATGTCGCACCCTCCTTTCTTTTCTATGGAACTTGGTTCGTGTTTTTTGTTATTTTTCCCACACTAACATTTTTCCATCTCATCTATTTGTTTAATTATTCAACACGTTTTTTTGTTTTTTCCAAAACATTATGTTTTGTGTGTGTGTGTGTGTGTGTGTGTGTGTGTGTGTGTGTGTGTGTGAGAGAGACTTGCAGGCATTTTAATAATTTTGGGCTGAAGGAAGCAAGTGAGGTGATTCAGCTGCAACAATCCCACAGTTTAACAGAGACCGATTGAAATGCAGCAATTCACACCCTCCACTGCATAAATCATTCATCAGCTCATGGCCCCCCCAAAAAAGGCATCTATCAGGTGCAGGTTTGGAGGGGAAAACTGAAATAGCAGGGCACTCGTGCCAGTGCTGTCAGACGGGGTGAGGTGACAGTGAAAGAGGAGTGTCACCCAGAGCAGATGCTCGGGGAGTTGGGCGTAGGAGCAGCCATTAGCACCTTTCTGCCACTCAGCCGGGGTGACAGGAGAGGTGCAGACCTGCGAGGACCAGAGTGCCTCCGCGCTGCGCTCAAGTGGCACGGCTGCAGTGCGAAATAGACACGCACATGGACACACACCGTAAACTTTCACTTTTACTTGAAAGAGCTGATACAAGCCTCCATGTAACGGCCTCACACTCACCCAACCAAACCGATACCACACTCTCATCCCTGCACACATTCACGCACGTCTGATGACAGGTGCCCTGCACTGGCTTCAGGCCATTGTCAAAGATCATTTTTTTCACTGTGGCCCGACACACTATACAGTTGACAGACAGGATGGAGAATAATAGGGGTTAAGGATGACAACATGAACTTTTGTCACATTTGGTCAGCTTATTGTCACGAGGAAGTTTTACAGCTCAGAATTCCACTGGAGCACAGTGTGTGTGTGTGTGTGTGTGTGTGTCTTTGTCTTTTCACCATGTTTTTGAAGGAAATGTGATGCTTCAGAATGCACATAAAAATGCACATTTGTCCATATGGGAATATCTATTCTGAGAATTACTTCAAGCTGTTCAGCCAGAAACTTGCAAGCTGTTGCCAATTGTGTTGTTATTTAAAGTGTTAAAAGTGGTGAAAATGAACGACTTTGCACTTTAGGCAGAGACTTCCTGAACTATAGTCAGATACTCTCACACTGGTAGACTCTGGGATTGATTGGCCTGACAGACGGGTGTGCAGTGGCTGTTGACCGTCTGACACATTCTCCAACAAGCAAAGCTCTTGCAGCATGAGCTCTAAATGTGATATGTTCACCTCTCAAAATGCATCTCAGTCCGCGGTGCCACTTAGACCTCTTTTCTCATTTTCAGTCTGTCCGGATGTCCCATCGCTGCAGCCGAGAAGCTGGCCAAAGTCCAGGAGAAGCACCAGACCTGTGACGGCCCCAAGTCCAACCAGGCCTCTGACCGAGTCTTAAGGTAATATTCACTCTACACTTTTCATCCTCCTCAATGGGAGGTAAATTAGTCATGAACTTAAAGGGCAAACACATATGGATTTTGTGCCAAGACATACTGACGTAAAAATAATAAAATACTTGAAGAGCTGTTTTTCAGTCATGTTGGGATGTTTTTTTCTACGTTCAGTAAAACTATTCCTAGTTTATGTCTCCACCTTTTTCCCCCCCTTTTTACGCTTCTGTTCTCCTGTCCCCTGAGAAAAACTACATCTTCATTTTGCTGCTAACTATTGAAGGCAAATCACTTGATAGGATTATGAAAAAAAATTGGCCACATTTATTGTAGTGAAGGCAGAGCCGTTTGAAAGAGAGGTTTCTTTGATAGTCGTGAAATGTTATCATGAAGAGTCTTAAGTAATTGTAAATTTTATATTTATATCTAACAGAACACCAACAGCTGAAGATCTTACATCTAATTTCCCAGGTCATTTGTGATCCTGTATGTGCATATCAAATGATGAAAGCATATCAAAATCATGCAAAATATATCAAAGTTTTGGAAATTCTATATCTACAGTTTCTTATTGATGTGCATGAAAAAAACTCTGGTGGCAGGCTTGTGGGGGGTTTTTTTAAGGAAAGAGAAGGAAAAAAATTGCATATAAAAGGGATGCCCTGCACCATAAGTCACCCCTCTATTCCCCAGCATCATCCCAGACATTCTTATCCCAGAGTTTACACATTACGGTCCGCTCCTTCCCCTGCATCTGACCTTTTTTTTTTTTTTTTAACCAAACCCCAAGTTCCCTCTCCTTCCCCTGGGCAATGTTGACTGCCTCAGTCCAACTTCCACCCCCTGGTCATTTATTTTCCAGGCCTATGTGCTTTGTCAAACAACTGGACTATCCACAGTATGGTTACAAGAACAATGTCTCCACCAGCACGCCCCGCTCCAACCTGGCCAAGGAGCTGGAGAAGTACTCCAAGACCAGCTTCGACTACAGCGCCTTCGATGGCAGCAACAACCACCAAGTGTACGGGAAACGGGCCATCGCACCCAAGGTGCACGGACAAAGGGACACCTCCCCAAAGGGATACGACGGTACTATACATCACAGCAAGACTGGCACATTTTATTCTCCTTGCTTTGACATTTCCATGACACATCTTTTTTCTTCTTCTTTGTTTTGTAATTTCTCCCATGTTAAATTTTTGATTTAAGATAGAGTGGACTCTGAAGTGCGCTCAAGTCTGTTTA
This sequence comes from Scophthalmus maximus, assembly GCF_022379125.1. Classification (NCBI taxonomy): domain Eukaryota; kingdom Metazoa; phylum Chordata; class Actinopteri; order Pleuronectiformes; family Scophthalmidae; genus Scophthalmus; species Scophthalmus maximus. Next base: position 19,250,175 of record NC_061529.1, on the reverse strand, counting down.
GCTGTGTCAAGCATAAAAGCAGATAAGAGTGTCATTAAAGATACCAAATTTAATAAACCATATTTTTTTATTATAAATATTTTATGTGTCTAAGAACTAGAAACAATTGTCTGGGAAATCGTCTTCTCATTACTTAAAGCTGTACAGCAGGGGTGTCAAACTCTGGCCCGCGGGCCAAATCTGGTCCGAAGTGTAATTATATTTGGCCTGCGAGATAATATCAAATTTCTATTTGAGCTGGCCCGCCGGTAACGCATGCACCGCTAATACTACAAATCCCAGAATGCTCTGCTATTGCCTTGGCGAGTCAAGACCCGCAAGCATCCCCTCCTCTGTTTTCATTCATTCGCAACCTCATGCTACCGGTCACCTCGGGCAGATGTCAGACACCCTGCAAGGAAACCTGGGCCATTTTGCATGCTGCCAAACCATAAAAACGCAGATTTCTACCGCCGTGTTCCCAAGTGCACAGTTTGCTGAAAAACTCAGCGTACTCAGAGCCGAGTTTACCCGGCGATTTGCCGACTTTGAAGCACACAAATGTAGATTTGAACTGCTCAGTAATCCGTTTGGAGTTGACGTAGAAAGCGCACCAACCTTGCTACTTGAATGGTTGGATTTTCATTGAAGGAAATGATCATCATTGTTATTATTATATTTGTTGTCGTTGGCCTGTGAAAAAATGATTCCACTAAAAATGAACCGAAAAGGCTACACATGGAGGAAGTGGCATAATATTATTTTTATTTAAGAAATGAATGCCACTGATGTGTCCTTTATTTGAAAGTGATTTCTCAGGTGTTTAAAGTATTAAGCTTTGCTTGTTCCAGATTCAGTGTTTAAGTAAAACTTAAGTTTGTTCCCATATGAAAAGGTGCATTATTATATCTAGAAAGATTAATTAATATGAAATCTGGCCCGCGACTTTGTTCCAGTTTTTAATTTTGGCCCACTGTGTATCTGAGTTTGACACCCCTGCTGCACACTATATGACAGGATTGCAAGGTCTCACTTTAAACACACATAAAAACACACTTCACCAGGCATACACTTAGCTTCGTTCACCAAATGCACTAATTTCACTCACAATCATTTTGAATTTCTTGATTGGCCCTGCAGCCAAACGTTACTGCAAGAACTCCAGCTCGGCCAGCAGCACCACCAGCACCTACGCTCCCAGCAGCAGCAGCAGCAGCCTGAGCTGCGGAGGTGGGGGAGGGGGCGCGGGAGGACGGGGCGGGGGCAGCAGCGCCAGCAGCACCTGCAGCAAGAGCAGCTTCGACTACAGTCACGACATGGAGGCCGCCCACATGGCGGCCACGGCCATCCTCAACCTGTCCACGCGCTGCAGGGAGATGCCCCACGGCATGGGCGGGAAGCCCCAGGACCTGTGCTCGCAGGTAAGGAGGGGCAGAGGAGGAGCAGGGGAAAGACTGCCTTGACGTGTGACGTTTTGTCTGTCAATGAAATGGTCAAACTGTAAAAAATAAGATATAGCGTTGTGAGTAAAAATTCTGCACATTTCCGTTAGGAAGTTAAAATAAAACACGCCCTGATTCGACACGTTAGCCTCACATGACTCAGTGTTCACTACACCCCTGTAAGACTTTCCCTGTGCTGTGGCTTCAAAGAGAAGAACCCTGACAGATTGTATCTGTGCTTCCTTCATTATACTGAGGCTGGCAGTGAACACTGTCAAAGATAGGGAGATTTCAGAAGCACACACAACATGTACACGTACGCACTCTCGCACACACACACATTCCATTATAGATCCAAGGCTGTGTCTTACACTCCGGGCTCAGCAGGGCAGTTTTTTTATTTTCTGTCTAGGGATCAGATAGGAGCAGGACGAAGCGCCGTTTGACACGGCGTGAGCCCGGCGTGTCATTTCTGAGGAGATAAGGTGACGCTGTTCCTGTATTATCTGCACCCAGATGCTGAGCTGGAAAATGGGGGCCAGAGAGAGAGAGAGAGAGAGAGAGAGAGAGAGAGAGCACACAGCAGAGTGCTAATGCTGGCTTAATGCTGATGTTGACAGCGGAGACTGCCAGAGAATGAGAGACGAGGCGATAGAGACACAAAATAAAGGAGAATAGGAGAGTTCGAAAATGAAGGGAGAGTTGGAAGACAGGGAGGAAGGAAAGGGAAAAAAGGCAAAAGCAACAATTGCCTGAAGCAGCCCGGCTCTGGTCCTGTCTCAGTTTGTTGCGTGTCCTTCTCTTGCTCCGGGGCCCGACAGGCAGGATGCTCTCAGGGCAGGATGGGAAGACTAGAAACTTCCGATTTCGGATCAGACTTTCAGATCAGCTACTGCTTTCATCTCGAGACCTCACGGCACACACTCTTCCTCTCTGTCTGATGAAACTTAACAGACACACACACACACACACACACACACACACACACGTACATTTTCGTCTCCTTTTCTTTCCAGTCTTTTTATCTGCTTTGCCTCAGTCTACTCAATGAATTTATTGCTATCGGGGTTGACGGAAAGACGGATATGAACTGCATTTGTTTAAAGGTGACATATTTTGCTCATATTTACGTTCATACTTTTAATTTGGGTGACCACTTGAAAAGGTTTACATGCTCTAATGTTCAGAAAAGGCATCAGTGTTCCCATACTGCCCATTCCTGCAGTGTACGGCACAATACATCAAAGAGTGATGTTCAAAACTTTTATCGGTAACCATTCATTGAATAACAACTTAACAGACAGGTCAAACATTCGTCAAATCCCTGTGACACAATAGTGACGTCATAAAACCCTCAGCTGGATGGTTGCGTAGGTTTAGTTTTTTTTTTGTACACTGCTCAAAGTTCACAGTCGACACTGCATCCCCTTCAATCCATTACATTACATTGATTTTGCTATGCCTTTGTCCAAAGCAACTTACAATCATCGAGGCAGTTAGCATTAAGGGCCTTTGCCTAAGGACCCCCACTGTGATGACCTGGATTCAAACCCTGACTTTCTGTACCAAAGTCAGTGGTGTAACCCACCTAGCTGTAACCCACCATCCTCCATTATGCACTTGCAAATGATGTAGTCGATCGGATGAACCATTTTTCAAGATCATCCTGGTGGCAGCACATTATCTAAATGCGCTCCAAAAAATATACAGACAATCATGAATGCTAAAATAGGAAATAACCACAAGACATGAAGAGGAGGGAGGAAACTGTGAGCCCAGTGAGAGAAAGAGAGGCCAGAGAGGAGGACAGGAATTTTTTTTCACCTGGAATAGGTGGGTAGAGGTAATGTGGCGAGAATCAGCAGTGGGACCTCTCTGGCCCTCTAGCTTCCAAGCGTCGTCATGACAACAGAGGTCAGGGGTTTAGCCGGGGTGTCAGTGCGAGGAGGGTTAGTCTCTAATGAAGATGGTGGGTGCATGCATCCTCACACATCACCCTTGTTAATTCGATATGAAGGGGTGGGTCACGTTAATTGGACAGTGTCACACAGTACAACGGCTGACGAGGAGAGGGCAGACCGCTGGGTAGATTCACGAGGACAAGACGAGTCACCGCAACACGCCGTGCGTGTGTGCCATCGCATCCATTCCTCAGCAACTTCACCTTTACATAACAGATACCGTTTCCTTCGCGTTTCCAGTCCTTTTTTTAATTCATCATCAGCCTCCTTCTCTCACATTTTGAAGGCAAACCTACAATCTGAGTGTTAGTTTGAATACATTATGACATAAGTGAGTGTGTTTTTGATAGAAGTAGATACTAACATCATGGAGTAATGTAAGCTCAGCAGGTGTGCGGTTCATGGTCAGCCTCATAATGATCCATCTTTGTGTTTTTTTTGTCTTTTTACAAAATGTTTGTACCCATAGCTCTTTCTCCACAAACTAAAGACCTAGAAGCGCTTTTACTAAACTTCTTTTTTTTCTATTTTTAAGTCCGTGGTTCAGCCACACAGTTCTTGCAGTATTCATGCCCAGTCCCAATATCACCCCCACTGCATTTGAGTCGATGTGCGTCACAGAGATGTTTTGGCTTCGGACAACCAGGAGAATCCACCCCCAGGGACACTGTCGGCTGCAATAAGCGTTAGAGCAGGCATTCCTACTCATGAAAGGGTGCAAAAGGAATGAGGGAGATGAGGGTAGAGGGTAGGAAAAAAAGAGAGGGCGAGGGTGTTGATGAGAGCGAGGCCAAAAACGCATGCACATACCTATAAACATAATCCCGGAGGGTTAGGGACAGTTTTTGGTACATACAGCAGAAAAAATAACCCAAAAAACGAATATGTGCGTAAATATATGGATATAAACACACACTCATCAGGAGATTAAGTGAATGGTTTAGTGAGCAGACGATCTTATTGGATGTGTCCAACTTAGTTATTTGGGGTTTGCAGCAGTTGCTCTTCACTGCTTTCAACCCCACCCCTGAGCCTCAGCCCCTGCCCCCCACCCTGATGTCGACTCGCATTAGGCTCACACACACACACACACACACACACACACACACGCATTCTTCTACAGTGTACAGTGGAAGGAAAGAGACAGAGAGAGGAGGGATTCGCAGAGGGATGCACTCGTCTTGCAGCAGTGATGGCCTCTTCTTCTTTTGACACTCTTATAAGTGTAAATCTACATTGTTACTGTACACTGCAACTGTCTTATGTGTCATGCTAGACAGACCTGGGCAAAAATTTAAATAAATATGTAAAGATTTGAATATTGTTTCAAATATTTGAACTGCTAATGTTCTTGATCCATCTTTCCAGACATCTGAAAAGTTCAGAAGGGGAGGAACAAAGCACTTTTCATCTACTCCTTTCGTATTCACCATGTATTCAGCTTCTGTTTTGCCCAGCTCTGATCCTAGAACATGTTTGACTGCAATTAATCAGAAACTCTCTCTCTCTCCCTCTCTTTTATCCCTTTTCTCCATCCCTGCCACCTTATGTTCTGTACATCCCTTTTCCAATTCTCATAATCATCTGACTGAAAACTCACCCATCCCCTCCATATACACTGACCTGACTTCACCCCTCTCTCTCTCTCTCACACACACACACACACACACACACACACACACACACACACACATACACACACACATACACCAAACTACATACACCCTCCAGAGTCCTGGTCTAGATGTTGATGAGAACGGCACGCTGGACCTGAGTATGAGCAAGCGCCTGTGCGGCGGCGGCGGTGGTGGTGGAGGAGGGGACTCTGTCCTCACCCCTCTAGAGCCCATGTCCCCCCAGAGACAAGCTGCCCTGTTGGGCTCGCGCTGCTACGGCATGGGGGATGCCGCTGACTGCTGGGACCTGCCAGTAGACTACACCAAGATCAAACACATAGATGAGGACGAGAAAGAGGTAAAGGGTCAAAACGACAAGGACGGTGTTGTAAATTCACTATATCAGAAATTGAAACTATTGATCACTGCCAGGACGTAATGATTCATTATATCATTAAGAAGCGTGCAATATGACACAGAATTTGGTCATAATTACAAATGTTTTCAGCTAATCCCAAATTTTCATGGTGGATTGAGGTAGAAATGATGACAAGCGGTAAAGTGATTAATAATACAGAGAGATTTGTAACAAAGGACTGAAAATTGAGATGGCGATAGAAACCATAAAAAAGTAACATCCTGTGTGATAGTACGGCTGTTTTTGGAGCTGAGAGACCATACAGTTGGCATGTGCCGCTCGTCCTGTCTGTACAGTGTGTCGCAGATCTACTCCCTCCAAACCACTGATTCAACACTGCCTCCAAGTCAAACATTTGCCTTGCCATCTGATTGTCTTCTAGGTTCCCTGCCTCCCTGTCTGACTCACTCTTACATTTGGAGTCATTAAAAAGTCATATTATGGATTTATTAATGAAAAAAAAAATAGTTTTTGAGGGAGCCCTAATGAATCTGCATGTTAACTGATGTCAGCATTGCCCATGCACGGAGGTATCTGCTCTGTTTGTATCATGCGCCCCCGCATGCTGGCTTTCTGTTTTTAAAATTCGCTCCTCTCCAAAATGAATTATGCAAAGTAGCACCTTGGGAGGGAATCGGAATGGCGCATCTCATCAAAGAGCTGCTGGAAATCAATGCAGCACTGCTGGGTGCGTCTGTCGATGTGTGGCGGCGCTTGCATGCACTGTACATGTGCCTCTGATGGTGTGTGTGTGTGTGTGTGTGTGTGTGTGAGAGAGAGAGAGAGAGAGAGAGAGAATGTGAATATTCATACGAGTTTGTACATGTCTGCACCAGTGTCTCTTTGGGAGTGTCTGTATATGAGCTTCTCTAGCCTACTTTTTCCGCATCCCTGTAAGTATGCATGTGTCGTTCTCCTTCCTGTCAGCCTCTCAGCCTAACACCCCCTTTAATTGGAGAAGCTCGCTGGCTGACCCAGCATCACACACACCGAGACAGCTTGAGCGCTGGATAATTTAGGCTGTATCTGGGCCCGTCTCTCTACGGGCATTACTGTATATACACTGCAATCATGGAAGAAAGGAAATAGGATTTCCATCAACAGCCAGTGTGCCCTGGCTGTGTGCACTGCAGACAAAGCACAGCCCCACGCCAACACAAGGAGTCAGCTGCCTGACACTGCACCACAGTGCCACCTAGTGACAGCATGGTGCTTAACAAGAATACACTCAGCCCACTCCCTGAATGAGCTGTACTCACACGCACACAAGAGTGCTCTGTTAATATGTGTACACCCATGAGTGAGCCCGCAAATACACACACACACACACACAAACACACACACACACACACACACACACACACACACTTCATTTGGCATTGAGTCATTATTTCCTCTCAGGGATTCTATTTTCTACCTCTGTTAGACTGACAGGTTAGGCGCAATATTCACACAGGCTCCACCATTAGCATTCAATTTGACAAAACTCTACGGGCTGACAGGTATGTGCGAGTGTGTGTGTGTGTGTGTGTGTGTGTGTGTGTGTGTGTGTGTGTGTGTGTGTTAGTGTGTGTGTGTGTGTGTGTGTGTGTGTGTGTGTGTGTGTGTGTGTGTGTGTGAGTGAGTGTGTGAAAAGAGGTAAGATGAGGGAAAGCAGTTTTTATTCTGTGGAAATGGACAAACTGCATTCTAATTTTCATACAGTTGAGTGCATGTGCTCTTTAATAAGTATAAACTTGTATGATGTAAAACAAATGTACAGTGGAGGAGTGACCCAAAATAATCCTTATTTGTCCCCCCCCCCTGTTCCCAACCACCCTCAGCCGGATGACCTGGATCCCTTCCACGACCTGCTGGACGACCGCTCCTACACCACAGACATTAACATGCCCAGCCCCAAGCCCAAGTACCTCCAGTGCAAGGAGAGTAAGAAGGACCTGATCACGTAAGGGCCTACTCCTACTCTCCCCAACATGCCAGTACTTCCTCCCATCCAACTGAGCCCACTTTGCTTCTACCCGCTCATGCTTTGCTCCCCCTGGAACCCCACCAACCCCCCTCCATCTTGTTCCTTTCTTTGTTTTCATCCTTCTCTGTACTGCAGTTAACCTCAGAGACCCCCCCCCATCAATTCCAATCCATTTGTCCACACCAGCTCCAACTGGTGATTTTCTTGTTCCCCCACCCAAACACACACACACACCTTTTTTTGATGCTCTACCTTTTACACTAATTGCCTGTATCATGCGGTATAAAGTCAGGAACCTCAATGTTAATCGCAGACAGTGAAGCTAAACTGGAAACAATGAAAACCAAAACAATTAGAGACGACCCCTCCTTTTTTTTCTTCTAATTTTCACATTTTCTTCTCCTTCCCTTTGGGCTTATAAATCTGTCTATTTTTCCGGTGGCAGATGTCCCACACCGGGGTGTGATGGAAGTGGTCACTTGACGAGCAATTTCGCCTCGCATCGAAGGTGTGACTTGCTCTTCTCCTGGTGGATTCTCAGTCTATTTCTCTTTTATTGTTTTCAGGTTACCTCGACTGTGCTGTCAAACACCTGTAGGCCCAATCTCTCTCTTGTTTGTTAGCCCTTTGACTATTGACAACTCGACACACTGAAAGAAGTGTATCGTAAATTAGGAAACGTCTAAATTAATTGAAGATTGGATACATGTTAAGGCGACACCCTGGGATGAAAAGACTTCCCAGTGGGTCTTGCGTAAAGCCTTCTAAGCTGATGTTATTCAGTCCTCCATGCCCCTTCCCAGAGCGCTGTGCAGACTAAGCACTTACCATTCAGAGATAAGTCTGCAAGGACTGAATGATATACAGTGGGGTCCGCAGGTCTGAATGGGAAAGCGGTGTCAGGCTTTTGGACCACATTGTAAGTGGGAAGGCGGATCACGGCTGCATGTACAGGAGATTTCTAAGTTGAAGCCCATATGGTGTTTTTTTATTCACTCAGTCCTGTTAGTGCAACACGTCTCCCTTTGTTTTTACACATGATTACAAATACTCAGACGGTTAAAGTTTTCTGATCAACTCCCTGCACTTGCATCATGTCTTTTTTTTTCTTCTTTTTTTTTTGCATTTCTATGGAGTTATTTTACTATCTTTATTCAAGGGCGTGGTCTTTCTGTTTGAGCGCATTATTTACTGATTTCATGTCATATTTGTCATTCTTTCATTCAAACTCTGCCCTCGGACTCAAATAGCTCCTTCTTGTGCTCAACTAGTTTCTTTTCGCATTCACATTTATTCTGCTTCTGTTCAAACTGTATGCTTGTGCGCAAATATATTGTTGCTTGTGCGCAAATATATTGTTGCTCGCAATTAGATATGTTGTTGCTCGCACAGACTTCCTGCTCCCAGCTCCAGCTCTTCCCCTCACACTCGCGCTGCTTCTGTGCGCTCTTGAGTTGTCTGCTTGCGGATTTCTGCTGCATGCTTGGAATCTTTGGGTGACAACCCTATCAAAAATCCTCAGCCAATAGAATTCCAGGTGAATGTGAAATCAGCAAATAATGCGCTCAAACCGAAAGACCACGCTCTTGAATAAAGATAGTAAAATAACTCTCTCACATCTCTTGATTGGTGTTCTACGTGTGCATGTTTGGGTATGCGTGGATGTGAGTGCGTGTTGAGCGAAGTCTGTGTTAACAGTGGTTGGGGTGCGTCGTCGCTGTAGTGAAAACTAATGTTCCGCTGGTGTATTTTTCAGTCTCTCAGGTTGCCCTTTAGCCGATAAAAGCATTCGAAGTATGCTGGCAAACAACGCGCAAGAGCTCAAGTAAGACGTGAGATGACTCACTGATATATGTATGATTTGTGCCTGTATGATATCATTCTGCCCAGTGTAAGGTCAACCTTATTAGTGTCACTTTGAATAAGAAGCGGTCATCTAAAGCGATATGTTAACAGAAACGATAGGCTGCTCATTATGTGGACTTCAGGGAGCTTTATTAAGGACAAATATGAAAAGGATACGACTGATCTTGTTCTTATTTTGCTTATTGTCAACACATCTATTAAAATTAATTGATCCTATTAACAAGTTTTGTCTGCGTGGCCAAAAGCCTGATGCACCTTATTCCTCTCATCTCCAAAATTTGGTAAAAACACAGTGAGCCATACTGTTTCACTGGGCTACATGAACATATAAACTGGTTAGAAAACCTTTATTGAGTGAAATTGAAATTGAGGTGGTACTTTTGAAAACTGCAAATTTATTTATTATAAGATACTGCCAATAAATACAAGGCAAATAGGCAATATTAGAGAATAGTAGTAGTTTATCTTCCCACATGCACTGTCCAAATACTCACTCAAGCACAAAATGTATATTAATCCTGCACTGAAAATAGTCCCCAACAAAACACAAGAAACACAAGATTTACATCATCAGTAGCAAACAAGAAGAGACAGACTAAAGCATAGTCACTTTCACTCCATCATTCGGGTTTTAGGACAATAATAAAAAAAATCAATATACAATGAGTCTCCTACATGCATCTTTTTTTGGGGGTGGGGTGTTTATTTATTTTTACTGTAAAGTGAATAGATATTCAAATCTGACAGGGAAACAGCAGCACATTTTTCTTGTATACTCTCTTCCCAATGGGGTTGGCGATCCCGTAGTCACCTGCTGTAAAGTTGTACAAATTCAACATATAATTACATATCAATTAGAGTTATACGTTTATTAAAGGGGCAGTAAGTGATTTTGGAGAAAGATTGGTTGTTGTTAATGTTTTGACCCCTGAGTGGTAACGTTAGTCGCAAGCACGTCTCCAAAGGTGTCTTGGAGTGATGTTTACAAACTGTAAGTGGTGTTGTGTGGTCCGCACCATTTTTGGTTTTCACATTATGTGCACACCGTGAGGAAAATATTTGCTAATTTTTACAAAAGGTTTATTGAATTAAAATCGCTCCCTGCCCCTTTAAGTTTGAACATTTCTGCTCTTTGGAAATCCCTCAGTCCCTTAGACTTTGCTTTAGACCCTGAGCCCTTTTTGTGTTTTCTGCCCCAGGTGCCCGACACCAGGGTGCGATGGTTCCGGACATATCACTGGCAACTACGCCTCACACAGAAGGTACACACACACACACACACACACACACACACACACACATACTACATCATACATACCTTACAAGAACCTATCCCTCCATTTTTTCTTTTCTGTCCAACATACTCCTTAAGTTCTTGTGTGACCGCCCCCCCCCCCCCCCCCCCCCCCCCACCACCACCACCACCTTAGTAACACAGTCATTTGTCTGCAGTCTCTCAGGGTGTCCTCGGGCCAGGAAAAGTGGGATAAAGATCATCCACAGTAAAGAGAACAAGGAGGACCAGGAGCCTATCAGGTACAGTCCAGACACTGATCATCAGGCTTCTGTCTCCCCTAAAAACTCCCATCCTGCTACCAACACTGCTCACTGCTCTCGGCTTACTTAACACCTCTCCCCTGTGAAACCTGGGGGAAAAAATTACACAAGTTTACTTTTCCTTTTCTGAAATTATTCGAGTGGATGGGAGCAAAGGAGTTGATGTTCTGATGACAAAACGGTGCACTGCTCTTTGACATGCACTGATGCAAGCAAGGATAAATCAGTATTAGCTCTGACAAGACAAATGTGCTATGAGCGTAAAAGTTCCAACCCAAATCTAACGGTTGCAGGGGGAAACTTCAGAAGTGCAAGCTTGTAGAGGTTTAGAGGGGCGGGGGCGCAGTCTCTGGTGAGCTGCTGCAGGCACACAGGTAGGAGAAGACAGAAAAGCAAGCAGGGGGGGGGGGGGGGAGATTGATTGGACTCTGCCTGAATTCCACTGTGGGCTTCTGGGGCCTCAGTCCTGCAGCTCCATTGATTTCTCCGGTGGTGCAGCAGCAACACACTTTGGCCATTCTCGATCATGTCACTCTGTTGGATCCCGAGGAAGGTTTGCCGCGGGTATCCCTGTCAGCGTGCTCCTTTGACACTGAAATATTGAAATTCACTAAAGAGAAAGCGCATATCTAAATAATCGAGAGGATGGAGAAAGTAGAAATGCCATGGGGAGAGAGTTCTTGTTTTGGTTCAAAACGCTGGCTTAAGCCTCGCTCCACAGCCCAGTGATTTTCACACAGCTCCGAAACTGAGCCACAATACGTCACTCATCACGCTCTCCCTGCTGGACATTTGTTTGCTGCCAGTTCTTTGTCGGTTTAGTACCCAGGTCACGGATGTGTTGCTGTGAGCAGATATCTGGTTCGGGCAGGTGAAATGCTGGTGGCCTGGGCTGGCATGCAGAGTTCCCCTCTGAGGATGAGATGGTTTGCAGTCATGGGAGAGGCGAGCAATAATGTAAAGACCTTTTTAGTGCATCATGAGTCATCGCCCGGAAGAATTTACAGATCTGCAGGGCAAAATGTTTCCGGGATGATTTCATCAGTTTAAATCCACACTGAAGTTTCTATTCAATTCATTTTGATTTTATTCATATTTTGATTAATACAGAGTAAGATGAAGACCTTACAATATAACAGAAAGAAACCCAATAGATGGGTGAAATTTAAGATGGTGCCTTAAGATGTTTAAGCATTTGTTCTAAATAATAAAAAAAAGGGATGTACAGAGAGAAAATATGTGGAAAAAAAGAGAATCCACCTGTTTAGTAGATTTACTTGGAATAGATAAATGCATTTATGATTAGATAATTGTCAATGTGGTCAAGCAAGTGGGAATCTCATTCTATATTATATGTTTTCTCATTTGGGATGGGTTCAAAAATATTCCAAACTGACATGTGACAGAGCAGATAAGATTGTGATATCATGTCAGAGGTTAAGTAGCACTAAAGCATCTGTTCCTATTCATGAGGGAGGGATGAACAGATGAATAAACATGTATAAAAACACTGTCTAATCTAAGGGTTAGGGTTAATGGCCTAAAGGGTGAACACCTATTGAGATATTATTCTAAAGAAATTCATCTAACCAGCACTGTGGATTGTGGATTAGCTAAATTTGTCACAATAATGCCACGCAGCTCCACAAGATTTACAAATTCAGTGGCAAGTAATGATTCATCTAAAAGGAAGCTGTTGTGGCGGTGTTGTTCAGTGTTTGAAAATGTCTAGAATTTTGGCAAAATGTGGGAAATATGTCAAGAAGGCTCAGGGGAAAATTCATTCAAAACAAAATGCTGTGTAGAGATTGTTTTAATGCTGTAGACAGAGAAACGGAGGAGGGACTATATGTAACCGAGTGGAAATCAGTGGCCATTCTGGGTTAAGATTTTTGGAAGGCCTGGGTGGGTTGATTACGAGGGCAATTATCTCATATATCTATACAATCTGTATCTTTCGTTACACTCAAATAGCCATGAAGCTGAACTAAAATCATCTATTTCACAGACAGAACTTTTACTTTGACAACGAGTGCCGTCTTTAGCCAAAATCCATTTCGCCTGGTGTGACTTTTTGAATCATTTACTGCCTCATTGCATCTGATTAGCACCGGTGTTGATGCACTGTCAGCATCCCCCATGCACGATAAGGCTGCCACTGGGATAGCTTTAAAATAAGATGATCATATCTTTGTTTCCATCAAAGTGAAAGAGATGGGAGGGAGACAGAAAAATTGAATTTGCCACAGTGTACTGTATGGTGTTTTTATAATCAGTAGTGGTAGACTGTGGTGTTTACCAGATAGCCAGCAGGACTCAGCAGGTCAGTGAGTGTCTCCAAAGTATTAAAAAGATGGCTGCGTCAGCTATTAAGCAAACAAAGGATGTGGCTGAATGCGAACATGAGAATTAAACAATGATTAAAACTAAACATTTTCCCCCACCAGGTGTCCAGTCCCAGGTTGCGATGGTCAGGGACATGTGACCGGGAAGTATGCATCCCACAGAAGTGCATCTGGATGCCCCATAGCAGCCAAGAGACAAAAGGATGGCTATCTGAACGGCATTCAGTTCACATGGAAGTCTGGCAAGACGGAGGGCATGTCCTGCCCGACGCCCGGCTGTGATGGCTCGGGTCACGTCAGCGGCAGCTTCCTGACACATCGGAGGTGGGTCCAGAGAACATGACTGCAGTCTTAAGTAATGCCCCCCTCCACTCAAAGTAGTGTGTCTGAGCTTCACTGATGTTATCCTTCCGCCGAAGAGAACGTTTTAACAGTGCTCACCTAAAATCCAAGTCCCTGAAGATTTGTAGGTTTTAGTCATCTTAGATATGCGTAACAAAATAAACAGCTATCAAAGTTTGCAATAAACCACCCTATTGAATTATTTATAGAGCCTCACTCTCAAAAACCAGCTGATCGTGTCCATCAAGTCTGTGAGGGTGTGGTTTGATCAGATTTAATTGACAGTTTTTTGGCACTTAAACAAACAGTCCACAAGCTGCCATCAGACTTGGATTCAAATATAAAAGTGGGAAAAAACAGCACAGGCAGTAATGAGTCGTAAGAACTGACCAAATCACTTCCAACTTCAGCAGAACAGGTTGTGTCCATGCAATGAGGAAGAAATAGTCATGGTCATTTTAAGAATTTTGAACAGGGTGACTTAGCTTTAATGTGGAAAAATATCCCAAACACAACTGCAGGGTATTTAGAATGTGCTACTCGGATATAATAAGATAAGAGTTGTGGAGCAAGGAGTGTTGCTAACCTTTTTTCTGTAATTAAGCTACAGTAATTAAAGACCACAGAGGTGGTGTAACGTTCTATTCCTGCTCTGGTGCTCAGAGGAGAGGATGAGAAAAATCATTCATGGCTACAGTTGTTGCACCAAGATTGAAAGGGGCATTTTATTCGAACTTACTGGTTTACGTGTCATGAGTGAGTGAGTAATGTTCTGCCCCAGAAAGTTGTTGCACTTTGTCTTCTGTGTCTTGGGAGTAGATTTTTAAAGTCTGAGAAAATAGCCCCTGATGTCATTAGTGTAACTTGGCTTTGGCTTAGAGACGACAACCATCGGAAAGGAAAGTCTGCAAACCCAAATTGGGAAATGTGGCTTCAAGTCTTGTGGATGTTTGACCCATACCAGGGACTAATAGTCCTCGGGCATCGGTTTTAACCATTCTTTTTTTTTTTAAAGAATCTTTCCTGTGAGTCCTCAAACCTCCCCTTTAAGACTGACACTGATGGAATGAACGGTCTGTGAAAATATGATGGCTTGTTGTGTGTTTGTGTCGAACATAGTGAAACGGTCCTTCCTTCTTGTTTGTGCCTCTAGTTTGTCGGGTTGTCCACGTGCCACCTCCGCCATGAGGAAAGCACGGCTCTCTGGAGTGGAAATGCTCACGATAAAGCAGCAACGTGCCAGTAACGGTAACTTACCACTAACTACCACTCACCCGCACAATGCAGCCAATCAGGAAAGACATGGACGTGGAATGATATGCTGAAGGCTGTTCATATTTCATTTAATAGACCAATCAGGTGTGTCTGAGTGTGTGTGTGGCAAGCAGCGTCAGAGTAAAGGCTGACAACTTGAAATACACTGCCATTCAGGAGTAAGCGATGAGGAAAATGTGTCTCCAATCTGGAATAACAGAGCTGGACTCACGGAGCAGTGATTAGACACAGTTGTCTGTTTCCCTAACTGAACTGCAGTGGATTTCAGTGCTTTGTAGAGGAATGTGACAAGATCATAATGTAATTTGTCTCTGTGGCCGTTCGAGTCTTAATCAGCCTAAATGACCTGAACCAGCTCCATTGTAGAGGTGACGGCAGTCGCACACGTCGTCCAGCAGAGTTTTTACTCAGCCGCGAGTCACATTGTGTCATTTTTAATTACTTCGGTCCAGGCATGGAGGCCGTTAATCTAATTTATGACGGAGGTTCTGCAGTGTCGGTGTCAGTGCTAATGCTGCTCCTCCTCATCTGCAGGGCTGGAGCATGAAGAGGAGATCAAGCAGCTGGATGACGAAATCAAAGATTTAGGTGAATCCAATTCACAAGTAGAAGCCGACATGATTAAACTGAGAACGCAGGTAAGCCCCTTCCTGTCTGCTACAGTGTCTGAGTCAGCGGTGGTGTGCACCTGCCCTGTGCTGTAACGCCCTGTCGTTCGCCCTTTCCTTTCCTCAGATTACAACAATGGAGTCCAGCCTGAAGTCCATAGAGGAGGAAAACAAGGTGATTGAACAGCACAATGACTCTCTCCTGCATGAGCTGGCCAACCTCAGCCAGTCACTGATTTACAGTTTAGCTAATGTCCAGCTCCCTCATATGGTAAGGGTCACCTGGAATGGCAAGGCCGGCAAGTTGCAGAATAAAGCTAGTTGTAGCATCAAAGCAGCTTATTCATTCATTTGTGTATTTTACCACTGCTTCTCGCGCATGCTTAGTAAAAAGTCTGGAGCGTTGCTCGTCTTTCCAAACAGTGAGGGGAAGTTGTGCAATGAGGTTTGACTGGGCATGTCGTTTTCTTTCACAGCGGAAGCAACTCCAATAACTTAATTATTATTAAATTCAACCATTCAGGTTCACCAAAAAAAATATATAGCAGTGTATAGTGAAGTTTTGCGTGTTCTTTCAGTGAAGTATGATTGTGAAATGCTGCAGTGTAAGAGTGTACTGCTATGATGTTGAACTAAGGATGGAAACCATTTTTTTAAAGATTTATCACTGACAAGATCTCCATGTGCTTCAAACACCAAATTTTATCGGCTATCATTCTGTCTGGGGTTTTTGTGTTGTTGTTCTTTTGTTTTGTTTTATCTTGAAGATAACACAAATAGAGTTTCATAGTAATCACACACTATTCTGTCCCATTTTTTTCCATCAGTTAATAAAATCTATGACACTGAAGTAAAACAAATCTAAGTGCTCAGGATTTTACTAATGACACCTCCTCTAAATACAAGGGATCCACTCTGACGCCCTGCGTTGTCTTGGGCATATACTGTATGTCCTCATCAATGTCCAGCGTCTACTTTTCCTGTTGATTTGAAGCCCTGTTTACGGCTTCGTATCCAATACTGCCACCTAGTGATTACATGTGAAAACAACAGCTTAGTGAAATGTGTCCTTTCTTTTCGCCTATAGAAACCTCTGGCACACAAAGAGCCTCCGCTGAGGAATAACAGCTGCTTACAGTTGCACCAGCAAGTAAGTCAATAACTCATATCAATTTAAGCTGCCTTGTTCATGTTCTATTTTTAAGTATTGTGTCTCACCTCCTCTTTAAATGGCATTGTTATGGAAGCAAAGAAAGGCCAAGGTTTTGAATTCTACAAGCAGCTGAATAGTTAATTGTTAAAATTTAAATATCACTAAATTAATATTGTTTTCCATTCCGCTCTTTGAAAAAACAACAACCTTGAAGTATTATTTGTTGTTGTTTGTTTGGTTTCTCTTTGAGGTGTTGAAGTTAATAATCCTGCCTGGTGGAATCAATGTGATTATCTAAGAGAAGTTGAGCAGGTTATGGTGGCACAAAGGAGTCAAAGTGCCCTCTACTGGACAAAGTTCACAAAAAACACCATGTGTAAATGAACCCAAGCATTTTTAATTTTTATGCTTTCTGATTTTAATTTCCGTGCATATTGGACGACATGTACACCAGACAATATGGATCTGTAATAGACTCATATCGCCAATGAAATCAGGCAACCAATACATGGATCAGGCTCTATTTTATACTTACCTATTATAATGTTCAAGATCCAACACAAACAAATTTAAAATGCGTGATGTCATCCTAATTTAAAGTCTGTGGGCAGAGTGAGACTACATTGGTAAAGCCAGCAAGGAGATGTGTGTGTGTGTGTGTGTGTGTGTGTGTGTGTGTGTGTGCAGTGTGCCGCATAATTTTGAAGGAGACCCAGAAACTTTTGGGTCCTATGCATTTGGTGATCAGTTTAATTCATGTGAATGACTGCCGTGCAATGCTAATTTGGGTGTTGCCAATGAAATTCAAGTATGGTCTTTACTTGCTCACACCGTATGTGACATGTATGCAATTATGTATTTTATTATGATGAAAGCAGTTTTGTTTTTAACTTTGAATTACTCTACAGCACAGTGGGTGGTAGACAAAGCAGCATTTTTAACTGCCAGCTACTCAGCAAAGTTCATCAAATGAGATGTATGCATGCATACTGTATTCCTTTTACTCATGTGTTGTCGATTTTGGGCCATCTCAAACTAAGGTGACCAGATGTCCCCGAAAAATTTCTCACCCGAAGTTCAAGCAGTTGTCCTGGGATCCCCAATCCTGTCATGATTGTCTCGAGATTTAGACTAAATCAGAGTTATGATCAATTATAGTTTTGCACAAAAAAAAACAACTGTGTGGGCCTACAGCAGTGGCACAAATTAATAAATAGCTACTGTGAGGGCGACGTTATGATGTTGTTTAATTTAAAAATAACAGAGGGAAAATATACCATCGTTGACAAATGTCCCGGGACCTGCTCCAGCCAAAAAGCAGAAACGCTGTTGCAGCTTCACACGGAAAATGAAGAGTCTTAGCAGTAGCTATAGATCAGTTGGTTACAACGTCGACTCTATGATCTGATATTGGGGATTCGATTCCAGGTCTTGACCCTGTGTGGTGTTTTCCATTTTTTGTTTTCTGCTGAAGATGAACATGCATCCAACACGCGCGTCACACAGACATGCAGGCACATGAAATGAAAGAAACAATTGAATAATTAAATAGTCTTTTTTTACGTATATTTTTTATTGAATTTTAGCAGGGTGTTTTAATTTGGATGTTATGGAAAGGCTCAATGAATTAGACACTGAGACAGTTGAAGCACAGTAATTATGTTGACATACACTTGAGTTAAGGAAAACAAAGAAATTGGGACGGTTGTACACTGGCCTACATTAAACACAGTAATTTGTTAATGACAGACAGCTGAATTCATGAATAAAAACAATTTTACATTAAGTTTTGACTGTGACAACGTGACCAGGCCCACCCCCAACTCTCCTGTTCTGGTCACCCTATCTCAAACCTCTGTGTTCGTCTGACAGCCTCCATGTTGTGTCTTTTGTCCTGCAGGAGCCAATAAGCGAGCAGAACTTTGACGCCTATGTGACCACTCTAACGGATATCTACACGAATCAAGACCAGTACCAGAGCCCAGAAAACAAAGCCCTGTTGGAAAACATCAAGCAAGCTGTCCAAGGGATCCAAGTGTAGCCATCAAGTAAAGGGGGATTTTTGTTCCCCCGTGTGGTTGGTGCATCAAATCCACAGACAAACAGGCAGTGGGGGTTTTAGCTCATCGGTTCGGTGCAGTATCTTATATAGTGTTATATATTCTAAATTCTGCTCTCTTAAAAAAAGAGGTACGATGCTTGGAAAGACCTCAAGATCATTTATTTCCGTCTTTCTTTTCTTTTTGGGTCTTGCTTTAAGGAAGAACATTAAAAGAGTGAACCGCAAAATAATTTTTGAGGACATTCACATTTTGTACGTTTTCATATGAGCTGACATAGTGTCATGTAATGTTTCTAGCTGCTCATTTATGCACATTTTTAGTGTATATTTCTGAACAGTAAGCTAATGATAACAGAACGCGAGTTCTTTTTATCATTTGACAACAAAGCATTTTAGATGAAAAAAAATGGACAGTGAAATAAAAATGAAAAGACTACATGCAAGGAGGAACCTAGTTATTTTTCTGCTCACTGGATGATTTTGGACTTGATGATTTTAAATGGTTTTTTTTCTTCTCCTCCTCCTTCCTGTTCTTCTTCTTCTTCCTGCGTGTAGATTGTTCAAGAACAAGAACTGGTTTGCAAATTCTTTTATTTTCTGAAAATGCTTGAGAAAAATTTGTGTTTTGTTTTGATGAAAAAAAAAGAAGACGTGTAGCTGTAGGTGGGGGCATTTTCAATTGGTGCTGTAAATGAATCCGGAGGGGAAACTGACCTGATGTTTGTATGAATGTATGTATGAACAGTTATATTGTAAACATCATTACACGGAAACCCGATGGTGGAATTCCCATTATCTAGGAGAGCCAGTTGATTCCTAGAGGAACACATCTGTGCGGTGCATGCATGTTCACATGCTCATCCTTAACTAATCTCAAATAGAAAATGATGTGTAAAGACAATGACCTAGACGACATTCTAGCCTTTCTAGTATTAAATCTGCTCAATCTCGAGACCTGTGTTGCTAGGATCAAGAAATGTCTCAGCAATACAATAATTAAATCATTTGTCTATAGTAGGTACCGGATGCAATCTGCAAAGAAAAAAAAAGGTTGGGTATATGCAATTTCTTGTTTATAAGCATAGCGGGGTAACGTTAATCTTTTTAATATAGCCTATGTAAAATATTGATTTTTATACAAATCTTTTAATACAAAAGTCTTTTTAAAAAACAGGAGGGAACCTGGACATTGAGATTTAAAAGGGAAAGTATATGAGTTCCACTTTTTTTCTGTACGATTTTGCACAGGGACACCTTCGTTTCCATGTTTTGATGTTCTTACAGGAACTAAAAGCAGTACCCGAGCACCTAAAAAGGAGGGTTTCCGAGGGTTTTGTAAAGAGTATTTATAGAGTATGACAGCGGGACTTACAGGGTCACTGTCCCCACTTATGTGCCAGTAGACTATTTGCACTTGTCCTTGAAGATATTATCCTTGCGTACGGCGGCGTGCAATTTTCCAGGGGACCTCTTTGGCACTCGATTGGAGCGACCAACTGCTTGGAGCCACTGTAGGTGTGGATTTAGTACCACTGAGAGAGGAGGAGGAACAGGGACTTGAAATCAGAGAAGAGGATGATTATAACTATAGCAGTTATAGGCTATTATGTAAAAACATTAACAATGTTCTTTCATTTTTGCTATGTTTTAGGAAGATAAAGTTATCCCCCAGCAGCACTTTATATCTAATCACTGTACAAAGGGTTAAATAGTCAATCAATTCAAGGTTTTTAAAAAAAAGCTGAAGTAAACAAAGGTCTAGCGAAATGAGACCTTCGAGGGGTGATACAGTCCAGCATAACGCCTGTATGCCTGACTGTGTTCACTCCTCCATTCTATTGTTCTAGTTGTTAGCGATCATATTCAGAATTTGCCTTTTCCGAGAGCTAATGCAAAAGGTGCTTGTCGTTCACCTAATTGAATTTCATCTATTGTACTTTACTGTCCTCTTTCAGGACTCTACTACCCATCATCCATGACTGCATTCGCCTTTTTCCACAGCATCGTGTCTGCAGCTTTTTGCCAATATAGTAATGCTTCAGTAGAGTAATAGCTAGTACCAGTTTTTGAATTACTTCTCATTATCAGTAAAAGTGGAAAAGGGGTTTTAAAGCACAAACGGGCTGCTCAAATCTGAAAAGAGTTATCTGTCTATAGGGAACACAAAACGGTTGTCGAGTATTTAGAATGCTGACTTTTCATATAAATTATTGTGAATTCATCAGAGTTTATTATTTTATTTGAGCCAATTCCTTTTGAGATTGATTTTAGTGACCATTAACAAAGACAGGATTTTGTATAAACTATTGTGCTCTCTGTGGAACTGAAGTTTGATTTATTTTTGTACTACACAGCATGGATTTGTTGACATTTTAATTTTGCTATAAATGTGTGAGATCACAAGTTGCTGTGATATTTAATTTATAAATTGTGAACTTTGTACAATTTTTGTCATGCTGGATGTTGACACATCTTAATCTGAATAAAGAAAAAATGTGTTGCCAGAGGCCTGTAAAATAACAAAATTTGTGTGATCATTGCACATTGATGCTTCATCATATTAATTCTCACCTTCACTGATAAACTCTCATGGGTAAGGGTTTATTGCAGTGTATTTATATTACAGTGACAGTACTGATGAAAAGCAATTTCACCTCACGAACTAAATGGAATTCAAAACATAACCACTGATTTGCAAGCTATCCTCAAATGATCCTGTTGATGATCGATTCAAGTTGTCATTTAGTCAAGTCAATCCATGTCACATTGGAGCAATGAAAGAAGGCTACAATGCCCTGTTCTATATTCATATTTCCTCCTCTCATTCAGTGCATACCTCATTCTGAAACAGCAAAGTGTGTCTGTAAAATCTTTCAAACTGCACAGCCTTACAGTAGTTTGTGGTCTTTATAAGCCATAAGACCGTTAACTCAATTTGTCATTTTCTCCTGTGAAGTGCTCATTTAACAGGTCAGTCTTTGAAATGTTGGGTTGTCTTGGCTCTTCTTCAACACATTGTATGAGTACTGAAACTGTGACTCTGACAGTGACATTTTTAAGGGAAATTGGGGAATGTAGACATCATAAATCGTATGGTTAATTTCATTACAGAGCCAACTGAAGGCTTCTTTAGTCTATTGTAAGCGTACAGAGAAACAAAAAAATAACAACAACAAAAAAACAACAAGGAATCAAACTATGGATGTTGCAGTCACAGTAAGTATAGTACGTGCTTTAGCTCCTTGGGCTTCCCAAGAATTGTCTGAATACATCTGTTCTGTTTGACATGACAGAGAACCTAATGCTATATGTGTGCATAGTTGATTCCATGCAACAATATTTCCCCTTGTACTTTGATTACGAATATGGCAGGAAGGAAACATGTAACTTTAAGTGTCTTGAGTTAATGTCTAAATTAGAGCTCATTAGACTCATCAGTTGGCTGCCAAGACCTGGCCGATGTGAGCCTTCCACAGACACATCATGACTGACATTTATGTTTTCCAGCATGTGCCAAAATGAAAACTTTTTTTTTGCCGACTAAACAACGCAGAAAAGATGTGCAATTTGGTTTACATGTTACATAAGATAAATGTGTGTCTTCTTAATTCAGGTTCTATACATATGGTTCTATTTATTTGTATAAATATTTACTCCCTAATTTTGGTTTCGACATCAGCCTCCAAAATTCCATATCTGTTATTATAAATTGAGACACATCCTACCAGCTGGAACCAAAGTAGGGACACTGTGAGTATGTAGTAGGAACCTTGAATATGTTGCTACCAGCGTGCCTCAGGGTACTGTTTCTTAAACACTGTAAGATGTCTAAAGAGATAGTTATCACAACCCTGGGTTTCAGACAAGCCAAGGTCCAATATCAGGACCCAAGTGAAACAATCAATGATCTCATGTGCATCTTCCATCAGGAGGAGTCTTCAGACTGACATTCTGTAAATGGCTTTGCCCTTTTGGTTTTCAATTGTCACCTGCACTCTGTCTTACAAAGATCCACAGCTCTCACATCCACTATTGACACATGAACACAAATAGGAAGGAAAATATTTGGCAGTGGCATGGGAATGTCAGCTGCGTCTCAATTACACTATGTCAACAGCTGACCAAGAACTGATCTTGCTGACCTGGGAGGCTTTGACACTGGGATGGTATAATATACTGCAGGGAACTTTAAAAAAATGAATATATATATATATATATATAGTATGTATCATCGTCTATTCAGAATTTCCCAGCTTGGGATAAATAAAGTTTCTATCTATCTATCTATTTATCCACCTCTCAAACCATCAATCAATCAATCAGTAACACAGGTGTGGAGTAGAATTACAATTTTCAGATAACTTTGTGCGTGAACAGTAAGCTGACGCTGGGTTGTGTAAAATGGAAGTGTCAGTCTTCTCATGGGTATTAAATAATGGCTTGTACAGCTGGGGCTGTTAGTCGTTGATTTATATTCTCAGTGGAGTACCTATTGCTTGTTTTATACACTAATGCAGAATAATAGTTGAATGTTTTTAAGGCACAACAAGCTTCATTTTTTAATGAGCCTACCTCCACGTATATCTGGTTATCTGGGGGTGTCTGCCAGCCCACGGAGAATGAAAAGAAAACAATGAGTCGTTGATTCGTGGTTTGGGTTGATCGTACAGACGGTCTGTAAACGAGCCGTTCACAGCCCGGGCGTCAAGTGACGTAAGTTGACTCCTGCTACTGGGGCGACCACGCCCCCAACCTGAGCAGCAACTCCCCCCTTGAAGTGCGGAAAAACAGATCGCGTCTACGCCATCATTTTCTCCCCGCAAGTGAACGACGACCGCGGGCATGGCCAAGCTAGACTCGCAACCTGGTGGCCGGCGGAGCTCGCGGCTACCGGCCGGAGTAGCTGGCGGCTACCGGCCGGAGTAGCTGGCGGCTACCGGCCAGCGGAGCTCGCGGCTACCGGCGGAGCTCGCGGCTACTGGCCGGCGGAGCTCGCGGCTACCGGCGGAGCTCGCGGCTACCGGCCGGCGTAGCTAGACTCGCGGCCAGGATGACGTTAACGTTCTATCGCCCAGCCCCTTGTGCTCTGTGTGTAATTATGGAGAACGTGTCTTCCGGGTCTCTACGTCGTGTATGTGCCTTGTCACGTGCGACTGTTGTCATGGCAGCGCAACGGCGTAGTTGCGCAGCAGAGCCGGGGAGGAGCGAGGCGGAGCTTTGCGGTACACGAAGGGAGGGGGTCGAGATGTGGGCAGGAAAGCGCTGGAATCGACCGTAGTCTCACAGGGCTGTTCATAAAGAAAGAGGAGGGTGCTGTGTGGCTTGATCCTTGAGGTGTTTTGACATGGAATGGCAAAGACATGTAGTTCACACACCTGAAAACCAATGTAGCTTGTGTAAAAGGGGGCTTAATATGGGCCCTTTAAATAAAGTCTTTTGTGTATTGATGTGCAGTGTTATTTCAACATGTATGCTACCAGCAGATGTCAGCAAACCCAAACTATTAACAACGGAACACTGGGGCCTATTTCAGGAAGCAGGTTTAAAAAACTCTGGACTTAAACCTGAACTCTGACTTGATCTACTCTCAGATGGGAAACTCAGAGTTTTTGGTTCCAGAAAAGCAAGTCTGAGTTAGTTAGATCAACTCTGATTATTTTCACACAGAGTTACGTGTGTGCCTGCCGAATATAAAAAGCCATTATCAATGGTCCTCCTATGTCACGCCGTTACATTTGGAGATACAACTTTGTGCTTATGGAGAAAATAAGAATATTCTGAGAAAGAGGAGAATCACAGCTGCAGCCGGTGAGGAGAGACAGTTGGTGTGGGAGACAGAACGACATTTAAGACAAAATAAAATAATCAAATGATTTAGAAGGATCTGATATTTTCTCCACAAATGTCTCTAAGATTCTGGTATGATGGTTAGTGATGCTGTCTGGTGCGCAAGTGGCTGGGGCTCGATTCTTGTTGCTCACGTCTGAAAAACGTCCGATGTTTAAAACATCAGTGGCTATTTTAACTTGTTGTACAGAAAACTCTGGTTGGAGCATGTCGGCGACGTTATAATGCTGAAATAAGGTCTTAGAATATTGTTCATATATGTGATAGATTTGAGAGAAACGGTAAAGTTCTACTAAGTACCCGTCAGGGAATGAAAGCATCGGGTCTCTTTCCCTCTTTTCAGGGTTAAAATACTCAGAGTTTTAGCAAAACCATCTTCCTGGAACAGGCCCCTGCCTTTTATTGTTGCTAATATAAACAATATACCCACTTATTAGCTAGAACCCCACCAAGCAGAACTAAATGCAGAAACCTATTGGGGCCACCCGGGGCCCAACTAAACTACTTTCTTTACATTCATTTGTTCATTTTTGTCATATCACCCTCTTTAAAGAAACCCACCCTTGAGATCTTGTTTGGGGCATGTGTACCAGCAGATCAGAAATGAATAATATCATTAAGGGCTGTAATTCATTTACAGTAGGTATGCCATTGGCAGGCCCTGTTGAACATGCTGGCCCACTGGTTTGAATTGTGTGATTTTACATTTTAAACACCATTTCCATTCTTAGAGAGGAGGTGCAATATCCTTTACTGCTCATCTGCTGCAATCTGAACTTGGAGTTGGTTTTTGAGAGAAGGATGCTGCACCAACTGTTGAACATCACTGTTATTACGATACATCTTCAATTCTGCATTGACAGGAAACGCTACAGGAAGCCATTTATTCCTGCCAGCTGTTGTCACTACAACGATTCCCCTTTGTGTCGGGACAGGGGGAGCCTCAGACAGAATTGTTTATCCTTGTATCCGAAAGAAAAAAACTGCCATTGATTTATTACATTATTTTCTCTCAATTACTCTATTTAAATGGGATGCAAGGCTCAAAAAAAAAAAAGAGTATGTAGGCAAATCGTTACGTCAGGTTAGTAACCTAATGACGTTAGAACAAAGTCAGCAAACACGAATAAAGTTATTCCAAACTCAGCTTTTCTGTCAGACTTGACTTGGGAGAACACACTCACTCTCTCTCACTCTGGGAGAGCTCATCTTTCACTCTGTTTTTTCAGTTATTATTTTGTTTTGTGTTGTTGTTGTTGTGTGTGGTTTTTTTCATTTCATTTGTAGAGGACCGTGATGTTCTCTGGTAAATCTTAACAAACATTGTTTTTGAAAATCTCTCTCTCTCTCAGTTTGTGTCTCCGGCTCTCTCTCTCTTATTCTGTTTTTCAGTTATTTTGTTGTTGTGTGTGTTTTTTCATTCCATTTGTAGAGGACCGTGATGTTCTCTGGTAAATCTTAACAAACATTGTTTTTGAAAATCTCTCTCTCTCTCAGTTTGTGTCTCCGGCTCTCTCTCTCTCTTATTCTGTTTTTCAGTTATTTTGTTGTTGTGTGTGTTTTTTCATTCCATTTGTAGAGGACCGTGATGTTCTCTGGTAAATTCTTAATAAACATTGTGTTTTAAAAATCAAAAATCTCTCTCTCTCTCAGTTTGTGTCTCCGGGTCTCTCTCTCTCTCTCAGACTGTGTCTCCGGGTCTCTCTCTCTCTCTCTCTCTGTTTGTGTGTCTCTCTCTCTCTCTTCAGGTTCCACTCTCTGATGAACCGACATGCAAGAGTTTTTGAATCAGTGGTGTTTCACCACGGCTGTGTGTTCAGTGTTTTTTTTGTTTTAAAAATCAAATCTCTCTCTCTCTCTCAGTTTGTGTCTCCGGGTGTCTCTCTCTCTCTCTCAGTTTGTGTCTCTCTCTCTCTCTCTCTCACAGTTTGTGTCTCCGGGTGTCTCTCTCTCTCTCTCTCTCTCAGTTTGTGTCTCTCTCTCTCTCTCTCTCTCTGTTTGTGTCTCCGGGTCTCTCTCTCTCTCTCAGTTTGTGTCTCCGGGTCTCTCTCTCTCTCTCTCAGTTTGTGTCTCCAGGTGTCTCTCTCTCTCTCTCTCTCTCTTAGTGTCTCGGGGTCTCTCTCTCTCTCTCAGTTTGTGTCTCCGGGGGTGTCTCTCTCTCTCTCAGTTTGTGTGTGTCTCTCTCTCTCTCTCTCTCTCTCTCTCACAGTTTGTGTCTCCGGGTGTCTCTCTCTCTCTCTCAGTTTGTGTGTGTGTGTGTGTGTGTGTGTGTCTCTCTCTCTCTCTCTCTCTCTCTGTCTCTCCTGACTCGCTGTGTGTGTGTGTGTGTGTGTGTGTGTGTGTTAGTGAGAGAGTGAGCGAGTGTGTGTGTGTGTGTGAGAGGGCCAGCTGGCGGTCTGTGCTCTGCTCGGCTCACTGCTAGCAATGGCGCTGCGGGCTGCCCAGCTCTCTCCTCCGTGTCTCCTCGCGGCCGCGCTGCTGCTGCTGCTCGCTAGCGGACCACAGGCCGGACTCTGTTGCCCGAGCCGCTGCCTGTGCTTCCGGACCACCGTGAGATGCATGCACCTCAACCTGGAGACCGTGCCGGCGGTGTCCCCTCAGACCACCATCCTGTGAGTAGCCCCCTGTCGTCGTCGTGTGTGTGTGTGTGTGTGTGTGTGCGCGCGCGCGCCTCGCATGTGGCGGGAGCGACCCTCGGGTCGGGGTCGGGAGCGACCCTCGGGTCGGGGCCGACGGGCTGAGGGGGAACGCGGTGGGACGTTGAGGTGTCCGTCCTCCGCCTCTCTGGAGCGCGGCGACGTGACAAAGGGTGGAATTGATTCGCCTTACTTCCAGGAAGCGGCTCGAACGAACTTTTTTTTGGTTGAAACTTCAGCGCAAAAAACACCTTTGAGCCTGCGGGGACTCACGTCGTGACACCTGCCGGTGGGCTCAGCTGTTGGCCGCAGAGGGTTGTGAAGCGGGCCCTTCTGGGGGTCGACGTGAAACACGACCAATTAGGTTTTATTGAGACCCTCCTCGTCGCGTTCTGGGGAGACGTGGACCCTTTGTCCAAGATCAGCCCGTTTCTCTCAGACTGGGGATCTTTGCACCACCGCTTCCGAAGCCGCTTCCTTGCCATCTTTCGGCTTGGAGGTTGTTGGTTTTTTTTTAGGTTAAGTTTTGTCGGGAGCCCCCCCATCCCCAACCCAACAATCTCTGCAATTAGAGAACACAAAGCGTCAGATCCGCCCAGCCTCCCAAATATGTGGCACCCCTTGTCTTGCAATCTTGTTTTGTGCATTTCAGTTCATAATGCATGGATCTATAAAAAAGAAAGAAAGAAGAAGCTCCGTTTGGACTTTAACCAATGTGGGGGCACAAAGGGGCTGCTCCGCTTGCCCATACCACAGCAACACATTCAGAATTAGCCATCTGGGGAGAGCACAGCCCTTTAAGGGGAACCTGTGTTGCAGATACCCCACCAAAGGAAAGTAAACGTCCACCCTCCATCACAGCAGTCAAATGACTGTTTGGGTTGCCTGAAGGATATATCTAAATCTGATCAAAGCACTTGATCCTGATCAGAGCAAGCCAGCATGCTGTGGTTTCCCCCCAGGATCCTGTTGCTCGTGTGAGCTTTAAAGCTTCAGCCACTTGTTACCTTCGCTCGCCTCATGTCAGGACACAAATGCAGTTCATGCCTGGCCTCAACTGGCTCGCTGTCAGCAGTGGGACAACTGCACTATACGCCAACCTTGAGTACGCCTTGTAGCGCTGTTGTACGGAAGGTCTAAATGTGAGGACGAGACGTGTTCCTGCAATTTGTGTTTCCCTCTGCTGTGGCTGATCCCATTAAGCCCCATAGCACGGCAGTCAAATTGGATTGAAAACATGTATTTCAATAGGGACACCAAAGGTAGGTGAGTCCAATTTGACGTTTTTCTCACTGAGCTTTGGTTAGCTTTCAAATGATTTGTATTACTCTGTTTCAGAGGTCCCTCAATATCTTAAGAGCTTTGCAGTATTAAGTAATAGTAAGTAGAGGGTTTTGTTTCTGTTGTACGGTCACTTGACCTGGAGCTGTGCAGTGTAGCCTTCCTTTTCCCTGGCAGCGGGGTGTTTTAGGATTTTAAAAGACTTGTGTCATATAAAGTGCAAGATGATCCATCACGTAAGCCTCTAGTGTGCAGGTAACATGATGCGAAGGTAAAGGAGTTGTCCACTTAAAGACCCATTGTGTAATTTTCTGGCGGCATCTGGTGGTAAAGTTGCAAACGCAACCAACTGAGCAACCGACAAGGGACACTATATGGTGGCGTACCGCCGATTCCAGTGCAGGTTTCCGGGCAGTGCTAAAAATTCAACACCAATGTGTATATTCTGGATTGTTTTGTGCAACCGTATTCAACACGACGTAGCAAACATGGCAACTTAAACGGATGTCGGGTCCACCTCATGTAACTATATTTAACTCATTCAAAGTTGACGAAAAAACACAAGATCTTTGTTGCAGGTGATTATACATATATGAACACATATATTATATTCAATTTCTGTGAATAAATTCTTCTAAATATTACACACTGTAGTTTCAACACCAGTGTTTGTTAATCATGAAAAAATACTCTTGTTAATATAATCATCACATCATGTTTTCAGGATATATTTTTACAGCAGTACTCTTGCTGGAAAGATTTTGAGTATTAAATGGTGTTGAATGTTCTTTATTACCAACTTAATCCTTGCGTTAGTTAGTTTGACATGTGTGGTATAAGGTTGTATTAATCTGTGTGCGTTATCATATTGAGGAAACGCTGTCCAGATGTAGGCGAAGGCGCCAAACCGACAGTTGTTTGGGTAGTTTCAAACAATGAATATTATTGTCTTCAACCTTTTGAAACTCAAAACATCTCATTCAGTTTCCCTGTTTCCTCATGGTCCACTGCAGTAGGGCCTAAGAAGTGTTGGTCCACAAGTACTGCTGCACCATGGGCTTTTTGCCTGGAGCTTTTCAGCATGACACTTGGACCAAGTGTCCAAGTGTTCTCTCTGTCCTACATTTGTTTTTCAGCTGTTTTCTCTATGGACTTTCTGCTCGAGGCATGATAATAAATTACGTTTCCTCTCTGTAATGACAATGCCGCAATATCTTCTCAGGGGTTTGCTGGAGTTTGAGAAATTATCACTTTTACATTAGCACTATTCCGACAACATCCAATGGGTTTTGGTGGTATTACCTTAGCAACTCTTTGTATGTATAACCTTTGTCAGGTTAGAGGAGGATTTGAATTTCACAAGTCAGTAGCCCCTGTGTTCCACATTCTGACATCTTGACTGTTTACTTATTCCAACTATGAATTGTATTTTTGTGTCATTTGTAACATAGTGACACTGGAGCCATATGATACACATGTACACACACGTATGTCTGCATAGCTGGGAATATGCCAGACGGTTGTGATCTGCTTTAGTTAATGAACTTTAAACTTAAGCTTGTAGTCCAATGTATTCTGTCGTTGTTTTTTGTCATACTGATTGATGACGTTCTAAGACACAGGTACTGTAAATAACCATTTTGAAACTGTGTACCTAACATAAGTTTGCATAAAGGTAACAAGACAAAACATATTATATGGCTTGACCATGTGAGGTCAATGTGCAAAATTGAGGACACAGCTGAAAACTTGTGTATCTGCAATACGCTACTACGACGTCATTGCGTTGCATATACTTTCTGTCCAGTGTCAGCTGGTTTCAGCCCTTTATTTGTTTGTACATCGTCTCAGTTTTCATTATACAGACTTTGTCCCTGGGACCTAGCAGGGTAGAGTTCATTTAATGTCCATTTTAACCGATTCTGACATTTGTGTTCACACATACAGCTCCTCCTGGGAAA
Organism: Scophthalmus maximus; assembly: GCF_022379125.1. Classification (NCBI taxonomy): domain Eukaryota; kingdom Metazoa; phylum Chordata; class Actinopteri; order Pleuronectiformes; family Scophthalmidae; genus Scophthalmus; species Scophthalmus maximus. Next base: position 19,219,857 of record NC_061529.1, on the reverse strand, counting down.
TAGCAAGAAAAGTGCAGGGTTGCTTGCTGTGTGCAATGCAGCTTTTTATCTCTATCTAGGTAACAAGCTGCTTCTCTGCCTCTCTGACACTGACTGAACAGAGTAGAAGCAGAGAGGTGTGCCTATCACTCACGGGTCAGTGCTGGCGACTGTCTTCTATGGGAAGTAGCTAAAGTTTTGTTCAAAAAGTCACTCGATTTTATTTTTGCTAGGTGCATTTTGGGGGGGAAATAACGGGTCTGAAAAGTCGGTAAACGTAGTAACAAATGAACTACCCCCCACAACCCCCCACACCCCTGATGACATAATGGAAACGGTTTATAACAATTTGGGGGAAATCTCCCAATTCTTTGCCGGCCAGCCAATAGTTGGCCAAGCAACAGTCAGTCACGCGGCACTTTGCCGATCAGTGGTATAATGTCATTATGAACTCTATCGCTAACTCTCTCAGTCAGTCACTCAATCACTGACATGCAGGAATGTTCAGCCAAAAAGATGCCTTGCGGAGCGAGCTTCCAGTTTAGTACCTGTCTGTTTGCTGAATCGCAGCGTTGGATGCAATAAGAGTCCAGATCTTGATTGAAATCTGATGTTTGTCTGAAGGCTGGTGAATCCTTTCAGCGGGGGTGCGTGTCACAAGCCTGAAACCAGGCTTTAGGCGTGATTCCACAGCATGCTTCTGCCTGGTAATGGCTTTATTTGGGATACACATTTCTGTGAAACCCTCCTCTAAAATCTGCAAGGTTTACTAACTGATGGTCGTCGCTTAGCCAGTGTTCTGTCCAACTGTCTGAATGTCTCTTACCCCTCACCCTGCTCTCGATGGCTTGGTCTTCCCGAGTGTCAGTGCCTCGTGAGTCAGGGAGACAAACTTGAGTTCCATTGTGTGGAATTTGCTGCAGTCAGGCTTTGTGAGGCACTCAGTCTCTGCAGCATTATGGAATGCAAAGCCAGAAATCCCCAAAGCTTTGCTCATTTGCACAGAGAGATTGGGCCCAAGATAGTTGTTGAAAGGAACTATATTGGCCTCTTCCTGTGCCCATCCAATGCAGGCCAGCTGGTGAAACACTAAACACTAAACGCTAACACTGTTTCACATTTCTTCTGAATTAGTTCTTTAAAAATGATCATGATTAAAAGCAGCAAAATTGATGGAGACAAAGTTAAGGCGGTAACTCGATAATCGTCGAAACATACTATGCAAGTGAAAGTACACATTACTCCTGCTAGTCCTGGTCAAAGACCGAATCTGTTATTTTTTAAATACATTTTATTTTTATTTGTCTTTTTGAAATAAGACGCTCACTTTTTTCTTTTTTGTTTGGGTGTTGTTTTTTGTTACAGTGGACGGCTGTGGCTCAGGACGTAGAGTTGTTCGTCCACCAACCGGTGGGTTGGCGGTTCAATCCCATCTTCTGCCAGTACATGCCGTTGTGTCCTTGGTCAAGACACTTAACCCTAACTTGACTAGAAAAGCACTATATAGATACATTCCATTTACCATGTTTGGCTCCGTTTTTTTGTTGATAGCCTAGATAGTGAGAAAAATCGTGATTGAGATCATGGACCGTGATTCTATCCCAAAGAGAAGTGTGGCCTATGGAGAGAAGTGTGGCCTATTACTCAATATTTGCAGCTGACGATTCCAGACATAAGGTCAACAGTTCCTGTGATTGTTCCCAAAGTACTGTAAGTGTGTTCTACCCCTCAATGTAGACTTTCCTCTTTTTTTAATTTGTGATGACCTTCAAGCTGTATTCAGCAGTCAAAATCCTCCAGGCTCTACAAGGACTGACTCTTGCTGTCCACCAGCTCTCCTTTGACAAGAAACAAATCCTTGTCACTTTAGCACAAGAAGTGTTTTGCAGAGAACCACCGCAGCCATGTTTGGAGATGCCTGTTCTGTGTTCCTCCAACCAAGCGAGGAGCCAGCCATGTTCTTGTTTAACAAAGAATGAGTCACGCACACCGGAGAGTCCTTGGCAAGCCCACTTGGGCATGTGTCACAAAGTCAAATGACTTCCCTGACTAGGGAGGGAGAGACAGAGTAAAGGTCCACACATGGCGTTCAGCTGCTGGTGGAATTGGGCAGAGGCCAGGTTCAGCCGTCGTCCCAGCTCAGAGAAGAATTTACAGACATCTTCTCTGAAATTCTTTCCCTTTTACCTTTTTTATTTTCCTTGTGAATGCCCAAGAACATTCAAGCATAACATATAGTAAATGCAATGGTAGCAGAGGAACACACGGCAGAGCCACATTTTCGCTGATAATGCTGGTCGAGAGGTTGATTATTTAACAAGTATACCTCACTTACTTTCACACAGCAATTTCTGAGAAATAACTCAATTTTACAGTAGCTACTGTCAACACATATTGGTCCAAACGAGTAGTTGTCTCTTTTTTGTTAACAGCCACTGCCATCTGTTTTTGTTGTTGAAGTTTTCGTCTTTTAGGTTTTTCCCTTCAAGGAAATTTTTCAATGTTATTTGTATAAAAACTATTAATTTAATAGGCTAACATCCTGCTAACTGTATTATGGCATTAAGTTGACATGCATTAACAAAAAATTATGAAAAATATATTCTTGGTTTGCTGGGTAATAGAGCAGGAGAACGATGATATCATTGATAATCAACTGATGATGTAACAGCCCAACAGGCTACTTACAACCAAGTGGCAAAGGTGACGTCACCCATTGGTTTGTGAGCTGCCGTTTTGAAGCCTCGTGGTTTAGCATTTTGGCCAGTGCCATCTTTATTTTTGAAACCAGAAGTATGCACATTAGGAACACGTGCACCTGCAAGGTGCAAACCATGCAACTATTGGACGGTACTAACTGTCAATTTTGCTGTATCCACGCTCCAATGCATAAAGTGCTTTATCGTCTATCGAACTCTAAAATAGAGGATCATTTACAAATTGAACATCATACTGTATTGAAGAAGACATGAAACTAGAGATTGAGACCATAAATAAATCAAGTGAGAAGTAGAGTCACTTTCTCATAAACTTCTATGGAAACACTAGCCTGGCGACGCAGAGCAAAATACCTGAGTATGCAATTGGATAGCAACGAATCATGTGACGTCTGTTGAGCAATACAAAAATATCAACAGAATAGAGCTGAGAGGAGATGTCTGTGATGATGATTTCACAATGTCTGTGTACGAGTAGGGATGGGACGATACAGTTCTCTCATGATTTGGTTTTTGGATCGCGATATATTGAATTTTTTTTTTTTTTTTAAGTATCGGGTACTTTCAACTCGCATGCTCGTTCGTTAGCAGCAGCCTTGGTTGTTTACAAAGGTTGCTTCTCTCCCCGTCATGGCATAAACCCCGCCCATTATCAGATTATCGGTTGTGGTTGGACCGTCAAGTTTTCTGTCGGGGGAAATCACTTCCCAATGGAGGGGATCCAGACTGTATTCTGGCAGGGAAAATTCCAATGAGCTCCCAGAATTTGTCTGGGTCTTGGGCTATAGAAACAATTTTTTTTTTGCAACCAGTGAGTCGCCCTCTGCTGGTCCTTCGAGAGGATACAGTTTTCTGGCACTTTCCAGACCCGGTGACTCGACCATTTTTATTTACAATCTATACTTACAACATTTCTCTTTAGTCAGACAACTGTAGGCAACCACTAGCTCGCACAAATTATGGAATCTATCTCTGTGTTTCTGCCCCTGCAGTGGGAGAAGGGAACCCCAGGTTGTCATTTTCCTAAGTGCTGTTTATTGTTAAAAGTTTTCTCTCCTTAGCGGCAGAGAACTCTCAACAAGCGTTTTTGTTTTTTATTTTGTTCATTAGACTTATACGGATGGGTGGCCAGCCTGTTAAACAAACCAGTCCTGTATCGAAAGTGAAACATCCCCTGCTTCCCGACCACGCCGGACGCCAAGCAGGAAAAGATCAACACCAGTGTAGTGACGGCTAACGCTGCACCAGTAAAATGGAAACGCCCCTTCAACATTTGCTAATTCTCAATGATCTATCAGTTGCGGGTCCAGGTCCGGAAAGGACGGCGTCTTTGTTCCGGATCCGGACCGCAGTCAGGCTATTAGTAAACCCTGAACTAGACAGTTTACTTAAGTTAATCACTTACTGATCTGACAGCATTGTTGGGAATACTGTAGTTAATGAGAGCTTGGCACAAAAATTCCCCTGAGGGTTCAAAAAAATGCCATTGGATTTTTAAATATGGGGGTTAAAGAGTTGCATAGTTGCTCTGTCCCGAAATCACCTCTGAGCACTCAGTGGACCTGCAGACACAGTGTGCCCAAAACACAGAGCAGACTATCAGCGTTCTCAGTGTTCTAAATGGGTCACTCTAATTATCTTTTGAACAGGGCTGGTTCATGGCATGGGCGACACAGGCGCTTGCCTAGGGTGCAGAATATCAAAGGGGTGCCGCAAGAATGCCACTAAGGTCATTTTAGTAAGAGCAATAGACTAAAACAGCTTTTTAATAAATAAAACTGCACCTCTTGAACTGTCAGTCAGTTGACACTGTGTGCTGAAGGGGGGGGGGGGGGGGGGGGGGGGGGGGGTTAGGGGTACAGTACCATTTGATAAGCAATTGGGCATCTCTCAGCCCAAAACCAGGACGTAACACTGACGACAATGATGGAAAATGCCTGATTTGATCAGACTTCATTTATTGTCATTAGCTCAAATTATGTGTGAAAAGAGCAGGAGGAAAAATAAGGTGGATACAGAGGTACTGTATATTGTCTTATGTTAACATTAACATGTAGGATTGTGGCAATAAAGCCAATACTGGATAATGATGATAGGTTAGCTGCTAGAATCAGATACACACTGAAGGGTATGAATCTGACAGGCAAGCCAACTGTGGTGACTGATGTGTTGAGATCAATTACTTCAGTAAATGTAATAACACAGCAATGTGAAAATACTCCATTACGAGAAAAAATAAAACTAAGTATTAGCAGCAAATTGTTATGGTCCCTCTGACTGATTTATTATTATATATGACATCATTAAATGATTAAAACTGAAGCAGCTGCAGCAGATGACGCTAGTTTGAACTACTCCAAATACAGTTTTATATTCATGGTCAAGATAAATCTGAGGAGTTGTACGAAGATTAAGAGAGGAAAAAAGGAAAAGGCAATGTTCTGTCACAAAAAAATTAACAATGTAATTTGTTTTTTTTTTAGTTAAATATTCATCTCAAAAAGTAACTTTTAACTCAACGACAGAAATAATATATAATAGAAAATAACACTCAAATAGGAAAGTATTATAAGCAAAATGTAACAAAAGTTAACTGATTGTGCAGTGAAATGGTGCCATGTTTATTATGATGTATGAAGTTTTTCGGAAATTCATCTAACTGCTACATTCTCGTGCTTGTTGCCTTTCACTGCTGCTTTGCTTCATTTCACCTCGGGGCACCTACATGTCAGGAGCCAGCCCTGCTCTTCAAAAATGCGGGGCTCAAGTTGAGTTAATGCCAGAAAACTGCAGTGCGAACAAATGGATGTAATCATGTTGTCCTCAGTCTCCCGTAAAGCTCAGCTGTAAACTCTCTCTGGGCTATTTTTTATTTATCATTTCTGTATTAGGGACTACAAGATTCCCGATACCGATATATCGGCCGGTATTCTTATATATATTTATATAAACATATTTTTTGCAATGATTCCCTCAAATGTGGTTATCAAACACTTGATCAAACACAAAGATATGTGATGGAGGGAAGATATTTTACAGTTTAACAATGAACTTTATTATCACAAATGAGTCATTATGCACTGAACAGTAAAACTTAAATTATAAATTAAAAAAACTAAAATAGAACAAAATATATATATATAACTTCAATTTAGAAAATAAACATAAAATGTGTCGGGCAAGCCTATTTAAATAAAAAACAATTGAACAAAAATTACATTCTTTTTCAAAAGCCCACCTCAGCCTTACATTCCTTAGTGCCAATCTAAAGGTGCGTTCACACCGGACGCGATGGGTCGTTACAAAGTCAATGCAAAGACGCAACTAGACGTGAATTTAGTGGCACTGACTCGGGCGACACGAATGGTGCGATATGCGCGATGCCAATCAGGCAAAATTTGTGGTGCGTCCATCGCTCGAGTTGAAATATTTGAACTCGGGTGACATATATATATATATATCCTTCCTCCATCACCTATCGTCAGATGTCCTGTCATTGTATCAGGAATGGAGGATCACTACTGTCGCTGTGTGTGCGCAGCCTGACCGGGTTGATATCTGCATCATGACAAGGTGAAGAAGGCGAGAGCTCGGCAGAAAATGAACAAGGAAGTTGGACACTAGCTAGCTAGTTAGCACAACCACTTTGTGAAGCTTCCCTAGCGGCACTCCTGTCCTTCAACAGTTCATGTTTATGTGTGTGCGCACGTCTGGCTTTCACTTCCATTCGAGGCTGCCTTTTTTTTCCTTCAACAGTTCATGTTTACCTGTGTGTGTCTTTGTCGGCGTGTGTTTGCTCAGATGAGGTATGTTGGAGAAAGTGGAAAGAATTGAACGGGCAAACTTTCTTGTGAATGACACATATAAGCACAAATGTTTGCTTGGTGTTAACACACGATGAGAGGCAGGTTATAATGCAGGAAGCAACGCTTCTCAGGGAAGGTAGAATGGGCTAAAATGCTCTCACATTAGCTTCCATTCAGCTAACAAGGTATGAAAGTAGCAAGATGGTTAGCAAGTAAACGAGCATGATAAGCTTGTTGTCATGGAGAGTAAAAGATGGGCACATTGTTTATTAATCACAAGTTTCCAGCTCTGCATCTCACTAACTAGGTAACAACGTAGCGTGAAATCAACATTCAACAGATTCAATCCACTCCCGCACCGTTGTCTGCTGAGGTGCAGAAAGATGCTCTTATGCTAACCTTTCAATGAGCTACGTTAGCTAACATAGTAAACACGTGATATAAGCGTGACATGGCAGTTGTTAGGAGCAGGGTTGACGTTACACTCATATTGCAAAGGGAAATGATGTAGTCACTTTCATTAACTTTCTAGCATCTTACCGTGAAGCCGGCGCTTCACTCCTGTCAGCAACACCATCTGCTCTGGCGCAGCTGTCCTGCAGACAGCGCTGAGAGTATTGTAAACAATGGAGTCGAAGCGCGCTCTGCTGGGCAAACTACGTCACGACACACTTTATATCCCAGAGCACCTTTTTCTACATTATATGTTCTGAAAAAAACGTTTTCACATTGGCGATACAGATATTTCTCTAACAGAAAACTCGAATCGGCCAACCGATAAATCGGTCGGGCTCTAGTTCTAATGAGTATTACCTGTTCGATTACTTGTATATAAATGACAAACTTCTTAGTTCGTGGCAAAAGAGATCAAATGATCTCTTGCTGTCCTCTCACTGTATTATTGCTGTTGTTGTCAAGATGCTCCTTCATTTCTGAGCCATGGAAGCTGTTCTTTCTCAGGCTTGGTCTGTCAGCCTCCCTGCCGGTTTATTAGTCTTGCTGTTATATAGTTCCCTTTACATTAAACAGACATATTCGATTAGTCACAGAATGAGCATAATAAAGTGTTGAGCCTTTGTTGTCATTTTTTTGCTGCAACTAAAGAACTATTTGCTGTTGAATGTCTCACAAACTCCTTGTTTACTAAAGGTCCGCCACACTTCCTCCAGTAGTTTTCCCCTGGTGGACTGACTCATTCTCCTCCCCTGCTTTTCTCACGTTCTTTTACGATTAACCATCACAAAGCAGTTTCATCGACCGCCATGCTCCTCTGACAATACGCACCCATTACTTCCTGTTTAGTTGTAGTGAAACAATTGTGCTGTTTTTGCTTTCATGCTCAGTGCCTTATTGTTCTGAGTAGAGGCTAGAAAATGATTATTCTAGGTGTGTTTGTGAAACACACCACTGCCTCTGGGCTACGGTGGATGGGCAGGGTCGGATGTTTGGTGCACACACAAGGTTTTTATTAGCAGATCTGCGGACAACACAGTCACTCAGACAAAGGCACACAGTGCAGTTCAGTGTGGGCCATTGCTGCCATTCTGTGATCAAAAGCAACATTCCAGTGTTACTCAGTTCAGGCCTGAGCGCACAGTGGTGCTGATGTCATCGGCCTCACCACCTCCAGGAGTCTCCGGTCGGCTGCTAACGACAGATGAGCCTCTCAAAGCACCCCGCACTGCTGCACACAACTCTCTGCTGGACTTGGCTGTAGCCTTCTCTGCAAACAGTCATGGAAGTAAGATACACAAACACAAAACAACATCACACACCATCTCGAACCTCCAAGTTTCCACTGTGTCACTTGTGCAGGAAAGTTTTAAAGACTTCACAATATGTACACAAATGGTATTTCTGTATTGATGGGAAATTAATCTTTATTGTGTCTTGAAATTGGGGAACAAATGTTTTGAAGGCTTTGTTGATATTATTGTTGATATTGTGTTTTTTTCATTATATTTGAAGTTGAAAAAGCAGATTTTTCCAGTAATTTTTTTTGATTGAAAATTTAAAAAACTGGTCTCATTCTCTACTTGAGTAAAATGATCAAGGTCTTAAACTGCTCAATCTTGTACATGGTTTTCACAGTTCACCTTAGCAGTTTTGAAGTTATTTTGGATCAAGCTTTTAATTCACAATGTTCTAACTCACACAGATTACTAAGAGCTAAAATATATATGTGTGTGTTTGTGTGCATGGTGAAATGTTTGTATTGCAAGTAATCTGAGGCTTTGTTGCAGTGACATGTAGCTTGAGGACTAGCGTTCACCTACTGAGTGAAGAGGATTCAGTTAGAGCCATTTCAAGCTCCGAAATGAATTCTGTGAGAGCCTTCCTCTTACTTTAGAAGTCCCGCGGCATAAATCAGAACCATTGCTTTCATGTACACTATGCTCCAGCGACTGACGGGTGCAGCCCTCTCCTGCTCCCCTCCTCCTCCTTGCCTTCATCCCTCAGAGCTGCAGGCAGGCAGGCAGGCCCACGAGCAGGATGGCCCCTGCCTTCAGCATGTCCGGGCAGTGCGCTCTGCGCCCTGGACCCGTATGCTGGAGAGACATTTTCCTACCTCGTCACCCAGCAGTGATCCCTGCTGAAGACCCTTACCCCTCGGGTCCATTCAGATGCTTTTGACTATCACTCCTGTTTAAACCTTCTAATCTTGTCTTAATTCATAGTTTAGAACCTGTTGATTAATTCAAAATTATAATCCAGTTTTTTTTATGTCAACTGAAGACCCACATTTTCTCAAAGACATTTAATAATCGTAACGTCTTTGATTTAATTATGTATCCATATGCTTGTGTATCCAAAGCATGTCAGTTGCAGAAATGCTCTTTTGAGTGGATTGCTGTGCTATCTCGCGGCCTATATAAAAGGAAGTTGGCATATGAAAACTTGTATTCACTCTGATTGGATCCATATGTGAGGGGTTTTACAGAGTGAAATGACCCATAAACATTTCACTGGCTATGAAATCAGTAGGTTGTTTTTTAATCTTTTTTGTGTTGGGGGGCTCACACAAGACAGCAAAAACCCTGGAAGGTGTAGCTTTATGCTGCTTTGCCTGCTGTGCATGGATGTAAGTAGACGCAACAAATGTTAAGCTAATGGATGAATTCGATCTGTTTGCTTGGGATGAATCTCAAGCTGTTTTTCAGCCCCTCCCAATCTGCAAAAACACTGATCTTGAGACACTCTTCAACAGTTCTGCCTAGTCAGTGAAGTCTGTGTGACCCAGTCTCACAGTATTTACTTTGTGAGGTCGCTGACTATCAAGAATGCCGGTAGACAGTCCAAGCTGTAACTGTGGGAGTTGAGCTTTCTAGGTCAGATGAGTTGATGTAGTTCCCCCTTCCTTCCTCGCTGCAGTGATAAATCATCTTTGTGGTTCCATCCAAGTGCTCTCTTCATCCGTTTCCGTATGTTTTTACCGTGGTTGTTGTGGATTATTTCACCAACAAAAGAAAATTGATAGAGGGTGTGATTTATTTATTTTCTATGAATATAGGGATGATACCAGCACTGTTTCTGAATGCTCTCAATCTTCTAGCTTCTTTAAATGCTCCTTATACGATTGGCTGGTTTCACTTGCAGTCTTGCGAAAACACACTTAACTCTTCTGAAGGTCAGGTGATTTAGAGCCCAAGTTCCAAAAACATGACATCACTGTCCAGATGAGCTGTATTCAAATTTCAGACAACAGTCTATGGCTGGTAATGCCACGTGGGGATAGGAATGATTTTTACCTTCATAGAGCTAATTGCGGTATCAGGGTCTTTAGCATGACACATTTCGTGGCACACCAAGAGCAGGAGTGATTAGTGTCGTGTCAGCCTGTATTATCATCACACTGGAGACTGATCCTGCGACCTGCTGAGTGCCACGACCGGCTGCATGCTTGTTATCTTTGGGGCAAATGTTATATAAATCTACTCTCATGATTAAAAGCACGACAAAGGCATTCTTGTGTGATGATTAATGTGTCCAATTACGCCTCAGGATTTTTGCATGATGACTGCTGTGGACCTCAGCTCACACAGATGTGTTCTGCCTGCTTGACTGTTGAAATTATGTACAGCTTGGTTAATGATGCTTTGCTGAACATAAATATATAAGTATTTCCTTGTGTTCTACAGAGACCTGAGGTTCAACAAAATCAAGGATATACAACCGGGTTCTTTCCAACGATTAAAGAACCTCAACACACTGTAAGTCTTCACCCCAGGTCTGCATGCACAATTGTGAACCTTTGTTAGACGTACACAAATTATAAAAAAAAATTGGTATGAGATTGTTTCCTGAATAATATTGAGGTAAATGGTGGTTACAAAGTAATGACATCCTGTTGGTAGGAAATTTCAGTGCCTCATGAAGGCGGCCATTGAAAATTAATCAAGCCCATTTCCTTTTAACAGCACTCTGCAGAATGATTGTCACTTCCTCAGAAAGTCCTCTTTGTGTTACACACACGCCTGCGCGCACGTACACGCACGGGCAAATTCTTGCTCTGTTCTGTGGTTTCACACATGTAGGTCAGCTCGTAATCTGGGAGGAATTTATTTTTCCACTTCCATCCACAGTGCCATTTATCATATGTCCAGTCTGCTAGGTGGTGCAATGCTTAGCTAATAAAGCAGAAATGTACCAAGTATTGTTTTTTTAACGGTTGGTATGTTAGTTAAGCGTCCTTCTGGAAATATTTGCTCATGTGGCCATATCTGAATCTTCATACGGTCACATTTTAGACCGTGCAGCTGACTGCTGTAATAAATCAAACGCACCTCACCCTTTTCAAAACTTTTGCAGACATTACTGGGAGGCTTTCTCATCCATGCCTGCTGTGCAAAAATAAATAATTTCAATTCTATAAATACAGATACATAGTTATACAGTATATTCACATAGGCCTGTCACTATGATTACGTTATTGACTTATTGTATGATACATGAATATGAACTCAATCATTTTTTACCTCAATAACAGCCATTGTGTCCACATGTTTGTTTGTTGAAATAAGAATGAATGTCAACAACAGTTCAGCAAGTCTTGCTACTTCTATCCTCTCCTCTGTTCTCGTCGTATGATTAATCAATTACTGGTTTGGCCGATTACATGTCAGGAAATTGGGATTTCTGAGTATTTTTCGAAAGGCACCATGTATTCAAATTGCTTGTTTTGTATGAGGCCTAAATGCAAGTCTAAACTTTGGATAACATTTCTCTCAGCAGCAACACAAATCATGTAGGACTTGCACACACAACAAACAAAAGGCCTATACTGAAAGCTCACATGATTCAGTATTAAAAAAATTGTCTTACAATGAAGATAATATCGCTATCATTTCTGGGACAATATATCGTGCAACAAAAAGTAGTTATCGTGACAGCCCTATATTCAAACACAATACGAGATTGTGTGCACGACACAGACATGGTGGCTTCGATTGAGTTTCACAGTGTAGTGAGGTCGATTAACCAGAAGAAAAGCCCAGCTTTTCCTATCAGCCAGGCAGCCAGCCATTTGGACTTCTGAGGGATTTATATCCTGAGAAGCTCTTAAAGGTTTCAGGCTGCAGTTCCACTGACTTATCAGCGACATGCACCAATATCACTGTTGTACAGACAGAGGTACTGTAAGTCGCTAATGTCGGTTGAAGAACAGTGACTTTTGTCTTCTCTCAAGTCAGCCTATGAAAGAGTGTCAGGTTTAAATCTTAAATCTGAAGCATAGCATTACGGTAGGAAAAAAAAATTGTTCTTGTTCTGTTCCCTGTGGTGCCACACAAAACGAGGGAAAGAAATTACTTCAAACCATTAGAAATTACAGAAATACAATTGGCGCCCTTGTGATGTCAAACTGCAGAACAAAGCTGACCAGATGACCCGTTAAGACGGTATTTCCACTGAGACAGAGGTAAGGGGTCAACTGCTGCAAACAGCTTGCAGTTAAATCACACTGCACCTCGTCTACTGATGTGGCCTTTACCACTTAGAATTAGCCAAGACCAAAGTCACAGTGCGACTGGGTACTGTCTTGTAACCACAAAATAACCCCTGGTTTCTTTCCTTCACAGCCTTCTCAACAACAACCACATACGCAGGATCCCCAGGGGGGCGTTCGAAGACCTGGAAAACCTCAAATATCTGTGAGTTGCCCTTATGTCAATTTACTTTTCCTCTCTAGAGTCTGAGACAATGTGGCATCGTCTTTGTTCTGTCGGTTTCAATAGGGAAAAGAATTCTAAAGGAGTTCACTTTTTATTCAGTCCACAGCAGAGGAGGCATGGTGAAACATGTCTGACACATTGTTGCCTAAATAATAATAATTATGATATTGAGTCTATAAAAGAGGAGGACAGCTGATGTTGCTTGACTGCTCAGTCAGTGAAAACATATCAGTGCTGTGTGCGGAAATTACATCAATGAAAAGTCTCCCTTTGACTGATCCTCTGTACTTACATGTCTGGAAGTCTTGACCTGGAGGCACAGCTGAGAACAGAGATGTGTGTTTGTGCGTGCGCGTGCGTGCGTGTGTGAGCATGTGTGAGAAGCCTCAGGGGTTCTGTTGGCTTGCTCACTTTGTTAGTCACTAACATTATTTCCCCTCTGGCCTCCCCAGTTGTGGTGATAGCGGGCGATGTCTGTGCTCTGTCAGATATGTTCTTGTTTCCTTCAGAGAATGTTGTGCGGGATAGACAGGTTCCAAAGACTGGGATTTTTAAATTATAAATAAACACGTAGCCCATGAAGTCAAAATGACATCTTCAATCCTGTGTCCATGTGTTCGATATTTATCTCTTGTTATTTGTGATGCCGACAAAACAAACTTTTCTCTTGTTCTAAAAAACGGTTTCAGCAGTTTAATGACTCGTCCTGCACTCTGGGTCGTCAACTAATTTTGCGTCTACCATAATTCTAACTTCCTCCCCGTGACTATAAATTCTGACCGACACTCATGGACCAATAGGCTGTCTGATTCATCGGTTAAATCTGCAGTCGTAGCGAGAAGCCCTTGACAGGTCTGTTCAGCGCTATCCATTACTGTAAACGTCAATAAATACCCGCAACAAATAGCCTTGTGTTTTTACCAGACACACGTGAATATGCCAAGTCTAATTGCATCTGTTTCTTGTGGTCTGTAAAACTCAGGTTTTAATGGCTCTGTTCATCAACTAGGAGACCACTTTTTTTTTTAAATGTCATCCTGGTCCTGGCTCAGTTATGTCTCTCCTACAGGACTGCTGACAGCACTGTCAGCCAGACGTCACGTCTCAATGGCAAACTGTCCTTGCGATGGGCCGCCCTGCGTTTCCATCACCCACCCAACAAATCTTCCCAACTTCCACCTTAGTTAGTTTTGTGGTTCTGTCATTTTAGGGAGAATTTACAGCATGAGACGTTGTTGCTGCAATGCGCTGTTCACTGTGAGGCAGCTGAAGAAAATGTCCACTCACAAAAACAATCTTCGTAATTGATGCATGGATTCATCTGCTTTTAGGGAAGATCTCTTCTGTGTGCAGCACTCCAGCACTGGGGCAAACCATACAAACAGGGAAGGACATGTTTGATTAGCTTTATGTGAATTAGTTGGTTGTTTGCTTGTTGGAGATGCTCTGCACACTTTGCGACTGAAGACGATAGGATGATTAGTGGCGACTGCCTGTGTGAAGTAGCGTGACACACTGTTGCTTTCCAGCTGATATACTGTTTATCGCTCCACAAGGGGGGGGGGGGGGGCGTTTCCTTCACACAAATGCAAACATACACATTCCAGTCATGCTACCCACTATTTATGTCGTAATTAAATCCTGTAACTGTTTGGTAACTATAATTACAGAGCTTCTCTCACTTTAAAGCCGAGTTGATCTTAAGCCTGCACAATTGCCCCGACCTTTGTGATTAGAGTAAGTTCAGTGTTCTATAGCTGTGGGCAAGATTGTATCTGCTTTCTTACCTCTTCACCCCCTTGGACCCCAGTAAAGTCCACTCCCTGTCACCCCCCCCCCCCCCCCCCCCCCCCCCCCCCCCACACACACACACACACAATGACCACCTCCGTAAACAAGTCAAAAAGAGGTGGACACACCTCCTTTTCTAATTATTAGGTTGTTTTATATCCATCTGTAATTAACTGTCAGTGTATTTATAATTAGAACTGATTATTTTCTGTACTTGCACCGATTAATATTAATGTAGGTTTCCTTTAGTGTACACTGTGTCTTTCCTTAGTATGTACATGTGTATACGTGTAACTTTTGTGGTTGTGAATATCGTTATAAGTCATTTTAATCAAGCCAGGGATTTTGATGAGTAAGTAATATCTGGTCAAGTGAAGGTCCTTGAGATTTAAATCCAGTTTCCTAAGTAAACTTCACATTCACAGACACAAGAGGCTGCAGTTAGCAGTGTTTCACTTTCATGAAAGAGAAGCCAAAGAATTAAGTCATTAAATCATTAAAAAGGTGTGACAACAATATTGGTAACTGCTGTGTCACTAAAGTAAACAGATTATACAGTATTTTAAGACCCAAAGTTTTCAGTATCATAATTATTATTTTTTTTTTTTTTAAATAAGTGCTCTGCATGGGCCTCTGGTCGTGTACATGCCTGTGACTTGTGACTTTGAGCTCAATTTATCTTTATTTAATTTTTGCATTCTATACTACCTTACGTGGTATGAAACCTGATGGCATTGACACAGGCAGGTCATAGCTTTTTGAAAAGCATGCAGTGATTAAAGAATATGTTTTCTTCCGTTCATTGCATCACCGGTGCTGTGCGGAGATCTATCTCTCATCACGTCTCTGAAAGTGAAGTGCAGTTGAGAGGTGGGAGATGAAAAGGCTGACAGCTGCACGCTGAGTATCACATTTCTTTGACATGAACGATGGAGGGAAGGCATGCGCACTGCAAGGGTGTTTGTCTTTCAGTGTGTTGATCCTGATACAGCTTGCTGCAACTTGGTTCTCTTTAAAATGTGGATGTCACTGAACAAAGTGGAGAAAATATTTGACACAAGGAATCTATGACATCACATTTATTGTTTGTCCACTGCTGAACTAATTTTCATTTGATGCACACACACCATCTGAACAGACTGTTTTCCTGAGGTGTGCAAGTATCTAATCGTTGATTTTGTAATGCGAACCTAAACGTATGTTCTCTGACAGCAGGACGCATTAACTGTATATTGAGGGATTGATAGTATTATATTGTTCTAAAAGTCTAAACGAGCTGTCATAAATAGCTTTACTCTTGACCCCGCTGACTTTATTACTATGTGGTGTTTTCCACAGTTTTCCAGTAATCACTGAACACTCACCAAGTCCAATGATCTGTGAAGTCTGAGGTCTGTGGGAGCACAGTGCATATCTAATTTCTGTTTAGTCAAGCCCATCTGTAGCTGAAGGGAGAATGCACCGTGAAAAAATACTGTGGCAGCGGAATAAATAACACTTGCAATGTTACAGCCAGTGCGCTACTGTAAGCTCAAAACATTCCCACCTCAAGTTTTAATTGTGCAGGGTGACTGGTTTTCTTCAAAGCTGTTACAAATACATTCTAGAGCCTCCCGGTACATCTGGACATACTGCACAAGGAACCAAACAGTGATTGTTGTTTGAACAGGTCCTTTCTACTTTCTCTCCTAGTAACCAGGCAGAATTCAGATGATCCTGTGCGAGAGTGTGTGTGTGTGTCACTAATGCTCCTGATTATCTCTCCTTTCAGCTATTTGTACAAGAATGAAATCCAATCAATTGACAGACAAGCATTTAAGGGGCTTGTCTCTCTTGAGCAACTGTAAGTGACCAACTTCCTCGTCCACCTCTTCCCTCTGCTCGCCCTGCTGCTGCTGCTGCTCCTCCTCCTCCTCCCACCACCTACTGTCTCTCTCTTTGTCTGTAGAATTCCTCCACCCCCACTTCCTGAGAGATTGCTTTTTAAACATGACTACTGGCGAAGTCTGCATGGTTAGAAGTGAGTTAGAGGCAAAGCAACATGATGTAACTGAGTACCAGGCATGTCACAGACATATGTTTCTTTTGAGCTGCCATAACTTTGTAGGCCATACACAGGCATCATGATAACTCTGCTCAGTTAGTTTTCATTACAGTGACTCCTCCTGAACCAACACCCCCCCACGTGCACCCCTCTCCCCACTTTCCTACCGCCACCATGCATGCCGTGTGTGCACACATATTTGTATATCGCGCTGACGCCCCCTTGACCCTTTTGCATGAGTCGCATGTGTTGTGGTCAGGACAACAGATATGCGCCCCCCCCCCGAAGCAAAGCTTATAGCATGATGTCTAGCTTTGTGCTGCCAGTGTTGTGCTGGAGTCAGAGCTTCTGCATTTGAGCAAAGCTTTGCTTGTGTCTGTCCCTGTATGTAGCAGAAACCGCTCTTCTGCTGCAATGTTATGTTATCAGTTGTGTGTCAGTGTTTATTTGTGAGACCTGTACGCATTGTGTGTGTTTAGTCTGTGTGATTAAAACTAGGGGTCGAGCCGATTATCGGAGCCGATGTTCAACATTTTAAGGGTTATCGGTATCTTATTTGCTGATAAGATAATTTCATTTAAAAATATGGTAATTTGGCTCTGATGCAGCCAAAGTCACTTTAGGAATGTCCCGTCCATGTTTGTTTGTTTGTTCAACTTCATAATGATGCTCCAGATAGGTCCCTGCACTTTTTGTGTTAAGGTCATGTTGAAAGGTTTTGTATATTGAACATATGCTTTCAGGCATTTCAACAAAGATTTGTGTTAAGAGTTTGAATAATTGATAATTTTGAGGCCTTTTGACACTTTTTACTGCAGACAAATATCAGTTTCAAATATCCGTTATCGGTGATCGGTATTGGCCCGCAAAATGCTATAACGATCGACCCATAATTAAAATCCAAATGCTTCCTGTAAGTGTCGACACTGTTGTATCTTCATTCTTAAGCAAATTTCTTGTAGATGTTATACGCATGGATTGTGTTTACAGAAATGTAAAAGAACCTCTGTAATCATGGTCAGCAGAAATGATCCTTGTAGTTTGTTGATAAGAGTCATTACCACGACAAACATGGCTGGTATGCACCTTCTCCTGAGCAAATTGGACTGTTTTGTAAGTGTTGGAGACTGTTACTTACTGTGCCTGACTCTATGACCATATCATCAGAGAACAAATGGCTAATTCATCGAGTCAAAGCGATTCCACCAGGCTCCATGCCTGGCAGCTGTTTTGGATTTCGCTACAATAATGAAAGGTTTTATAAGCGAGTGACACGTTTTGAGTCATATTGCTTTTTTTTTCTCCAACACTGGGCCACAGATGCCAGAACCTGAAGTCACACGGGTCTTTGGGTGAATTATATAAGCCCAAAAACTGATGCACTTTTTTTTTTACCTCAAAATGATGGTCAGAAACAGGAATGTAAAGGAGGAAATATAATATCCTTATTATAGTTAAGACTGTATAAAGATTATAACAGCTGCACTGGTATAAGTGTATTGAAACAGTCATCCCAGATTTAAGGCTCTAAAATCTAAAATTAGTTTAATGCTGGATTCATTAAGCTTTTATGCCTTTCACTTACAGTATCTGCACTGTGTTGTGTTTTTCTATTTAAGGCCCTCTTCAACACATACAGTACTGTAGGCAACACTCAGAGTCTATATTGATTTGTCTTGTATGGAAGACATTTAGTCGTGATGGATTATATTACAGTCTATGCTGCTTCGGTCTTTCTGTGTCTTGTCTGTTTTGCTGCTACAGTACCTTTTTGGTTCCCCTGCCTAAACAAGCAAGTACACACCTGAAGCCTTACCGTAACCATACAGCCATCGTTTGGATTTCATTTCCCATCCTTTGATTTGTACGAATATGGTTTGATCTGTTTTCTCAGCTCAAATGCCATTCTTAGCCGTTGGGGAATTTTGCTTGCACTGTTGTTTGTGGAATAATGGCTGTGCTTACTTTTCACCTGGTATATCAACTGTCTCATATGAATGCCGGATGTGCAAATCCCTCCAGTCTGTCTGCATTCATCTACAGTTCACCTGATTATTTCATCAGTCATCAGTCATTGGAAGTGCCAGGGATGACAGGAGAACACATAGGTTCCTCAGTATCTATTAGGACAATGACATTACACCTAGTCAGACAGGGAGCCCTAATCCAGTTTTTACTATGCTTGTCTTCACTTTGCTCTTCTCTAGGTACCTGCACTTCAACAACATTGAGTCTTTGGAACCAGAATCATTCACCCATCTACCAAAGCTGGAACGACTGTAAGTTCATTTTCTGTTATTTTGTTAAATGATAATGTTGAGAAGTTTAGTGTCTTTTAAATTAACATTTCTTCAGTTGAATTCCTCATGTTATGTTGGTGTTATGTTTCTTACAAAATTCCACGTCTCAGTTATTCTGAAGTTAAAGCACAGACAAAAAAAAATTGATTTTTAAATGTGGAATCATGTCCTTCAGCTGAATGCTCTTGTGTTGCTCTCTCTACAATGGAAATCAAATATTATTTAGAAAGTTCCAGAATCAAAAGATATAGTTGTAAATGAGCATAACAGTTCCCCTTTTAGTTAATTAACTTTCTAGTTTTTAATGATAATTGTATACATTATTAAAAGACTTTGGAAAAAAATGTGAATTAATTTGTGTCATTAATATTTTTTTGTTCTTTGTCCTTGGCCCTGTGTTAACAGTTTTTAAACTAACACATGTTTCAGGGGCTTGAAAACTTCTGAGTCGTGTGGATGGCAGGAGTTAACGAAGCAAAAGTGATGTTTTCAAACTTAGTTTGGACATAGTGTTTGCAATGTGTGTTTTTTTAGTAAAATTATTATGTGTCTTGCACATTACCATAATGTTTCATATGCAGCCTGGTAATCCCTATAACTGCCCGTGAAAGCTCTGGATATGAACTTTCCCTTCAGCATGTAGATGAAAACTAGTTAATAATTCTGAAACTCTGCACAATATGTCAGAAGTTTGGAAGAAAATCCTGTCAAACTCCTGTTTCTATGTCCCTGTTTATGGGCCAGCGGCTTCCCAGTCTATCCATACTTCCCAGTCTCAGGAGAGGGTGAGGGGATGGAACGCCCCCTCCAAAAAAAAATGTGTGTGTGTGGGGGGCGGGGGGGCTTGTTGGGGAATATCTCCATGGTCACGGTCAAAGCAGTCCACATATCTGTGGATCCGCTTCCTACAGGTGGGGAGGGAGGGTCAACAACTGCAACAAACCATATCTTGATTTAAAAAATGAAAAGTTCAGAGGGAAAGATTTGGGCAGAACCTTACATCATTTTGATCTCTGCTTTCAGCCAAGGGGTCATCAAGTTGAACTTAATAGCATGTCTGGAAGGAGGATCATATTTCTTGTCCTATTTGGGAAATTTTATATTATATTAAAACAACAGAATCAATATTTCTTAAAAGTCTAATATCAGTGTGGTAAATTCATTTTTAAAATATAATTTATCACACGTAAATTATATTTACGTGAACAACAACACACTCTTCATTCCTTTTAAATTATTCAAATTCCTCACGTTTAAGGAGCCATTTATGGACCATGAATGAACAGAGGCTTTGGGGACTCAAAGCTCACTGTGTAGCTCTATCTTGCTGTATGGTTATGGACACGAATGAATAATAAAAAAAAAATTCTCTCTCTTACTCAGGTTTTTGCACAACAACAGAATTACCCAACTGGTCCCGGGAACCTTCTCTCATCTTCAGGCCATGAAGCGATTGTAAGTTGAAAAGTGCTAAACAGCCTCGGACACTGCTGTGTGAGAATGTATGTCAACATCATTTTCTCTACTGTGCATGTAACCACACTGCACTGTTCTCAGGGGGCTCACCATCCTGCCCATAACTTTGCTTTTTTGTTGTTGTGTCAGCTGCCGTGGAGGTTGGAGGGGACGGTGTAGGCTGGAGTATGATGACAGAAGCAAAGCAAAAATTCTACCATCATAAGGAGCTTAATTTTCCCATAAATATGAGAATCAAGCCAACTATATCTTATACATCTTCAAACTCCATCCTCCTCCAGCCAACACACGGTGATAAACCATCAGCTGACTGGCCTCGCCTCATTGTTTTCTCCCCTCTTGTCTCAGTCACATGAGCCTTTTAGTATTTGTTAGATCCCAAAGGAGGATATAAAAATATATAAATGATCCCTTAGGCTTTGAAAGGCCGTGTGTGTCTTAAAAAAATCAAATCTCTAACCCTTAGACAAAACTAGCCTCTCACACTACGTAAAACACTGCCAGTTAAATGTTCTGAAAGGCACGGCATGGATAATGGACACATTGTGGCAGAACTTACGAGCGGACAGGGCCAGACAGACAGACAGATAGTTTCCCACGGCAGAAGGACAGTGTCTTCCAACAGGGTCCGACTGAGCCCCACTGCTTGGACTGACCAGGGCTGCATCTGGCCAAGCCAGACCGGTTTCAGTTCATAAGCTGCCAGAGCAGATTTTCCTAACACTGCTGCACACACAGCCATGCCGTTACAAGTCATTTACTGTATCTTTTATGCGGGGACTACATGTCCATGTCTCACTTGTGTATTTGTTTTTGTGTTCAGGCGACTGGATTCCAATGCATTAAATTGTGACTGTGAGCTGCTGTGGCTGGCTGACCTGCTGAAGCAGTACGCCGAGTCAGGCAATGCCCAGGCTGCTGCTACCTGCGACTACCCCAGCCGCCTGCAGGGCAGATCGGTGGCAACGCTCACTGCTGAGGAGCTCAACTGTGGTACGGATTTTTTTTTTTTTTTAAAGGAAACGAGCATTACATTTCTGGAATATCCTGGATAGTAGACATTCAAAACAGGGACAACAGTGTTTTTAGATTAGTGTGAGCGGTCTGAGAATATCAGGGCTGTTCATATATTGATCACTTAAAGGTGTGTGTGTGTGTGTGTGTGTGTGTGTGTGTGTGTGTGTGTGTGTGTGTGTGTGCGTGTGAGTGTGCGCATGTGTGTGCATATAAAACCGGATAAACCTTTTGCTCTTACATCATGAAAGAGGAAAATTTGGAGAATTTGATTATTTAGGGTTGAAGAAGAAAGAAATGAAGAGAGTGAAGGGTTTTATATATATCAGACTCCACCTTTTTAAAGTGTCAAATCTTCAGGAGGAACAATCGCTGCTGTCAGTAGAAGTGGTTTATGATATTCCTGTGAACATTTTGGCAGAAAAATGTTCTCTGCTGTGAAAACTAAAAGTACCGGTCTTTGTATATTAAACACTTGCAAGTAGAGGAGGAATAGCAGATTTCAATGTGCGTCTGTGGGATTAAGTTTCAGTCCGTTTCTCTAACAGGCGGTTTGCTCATATACCAGTAAATCTAACTGTCTGAACTCTTGTTTCATTCAGCTCTCACTGAATGCTGATGTCTGAGCCAGACAGACAGGCCAGTTGGCAGCTGAGTACAACTCGACCACATTTAAATCTCGGCAGCTAATTTGATGGCCCCAACGTGCCAATTCTTGCTCAAAGCAACACCCCTCCCACCCCCCTCCATCTGCCTGCATAGCAAGGCAGCAGGGGAAGAATGTCTGCATAAAAACATGGTGGAAGCCACACCTCCTTCCCACCTTATTCTCCCTCCTCTCCCCCTGTAAGTGGGGCGGAACAATGCACGGAGGGCTGAGCAGATGTCAAAACAGCCACCCTCCTTGAGATGAAGTGCCACCTCCCTGCGCAAATGGTATCTGATGAGCAACGCTTGCCTCCTCATTGGGCTTTGATGGATACCGGGTTACCACAAACAGGATTTCCAGCTCACTTCATTGAGCCCCAGCCCTAGTTTTAACATGGAATATTTGGTGGAAAAGGTGGGGGGGACATGGGTTGATATTCTTAGTCTGAATTTCAGAAGCTTCTTAACGGTTTAGGTTAGGTTTGTCTGCTGGTGTATATTGTTCTTTATTATGTAAGCAGAGTTGAGAGAAGCCTAAAAAAATAAGCCTCTGAAATGTGTCTGCCATATGTGTGTGTGGAGCAGGGGCTACAGAGAGTGTGGGAGATTGTCTTTCTATAACGTGTGTAGTAGTTTTGAGGAGTCCTTGTGAAAGAATAATATGCTGCCATTGTTTGTGGCCGTAATGCATTAGACACAAAGTGCCACTCGCCATTAAACCAAAAGAAAAAGGGCAGCATTGTTATTAGCCTCACCACACAGCAAGATCAGTGCCACGCTCTGATAGCTCAACAGCTCAGGCTACGGAACTGACAATGTTAGTGATCTTTGGATGTGTAGCGAGTGTCGTTTACTCTTTATCTTTACTGCCTCTGAACATGTGATCTGCTCAGCCTCATCTACCAGACAACATCTGTGGAAAGATCCTACCAAGGTTCACCAGAGGCTTGATGCAGGCACATGCATATGAATGTACATGCATTTACATCTGTGCATAACTATCTTCCAATCTGACCTCCATCTCCAGAGGTACCCAGGATCACCTCAGAGCCCCAGGATGTCGATGTCACATCAGGGAACACTGTCTACTTCACGTGCAGGGCCGAAGGCAACCCGAAACCACAGATCATCTGGCTCAGGAACAAGTAAGACGCCAAAGTTATGTGACCAAAGACTTCGCTAGCTGTTTTTAAGCTTGTCCCAGTTTTAAGGTAGATTTTAATTCATGTGTTTAGTTCCCATCTATTGTGGGCATTTAAAATTAGAAATTTTAAAAGTCAGACATTCCTATTTTTTTTAAATTCATGGATTGTACCAATACTTCACTACACTAAGAGTGTTATTATGATAATGTGGAATTTAAGAGAAATAAAAGTTTGTGAATAGATTATGCACATTTATTAATTCATGTTTCATCGTTGTGGTGTGTGTATCTCTGTGTGAACCTGGCAGCAACGCTCTAAACATGCGCGACGACAGTCGTCTGAACCTGCTGGAAGATGGGACGCTGATGATCCAGGACACCAGGGAGACGGACCAGGGGGTCTACCAGTGCATGGCCAAAAACGTAGCCGGCGAGGTCAAGACTTCCCAGGTCACACTGCGGTATTTCGGAGCCCCCTGTAAGTGGCTACTTTTACCCTCAACCCTGGCTCGTCAGAGGCAAACTCTTAACTACTTAAGAGGAATCATGCAATGTTTCATGCAGACATCCGAGTTACAGCAATCTCCAGGCAAATAATCTACCTAACGGATTGTTGCTTCAGCCT
Organism: Scophthalmus maximus; assembly: GCF_022379125.1. Lineage (NCBI taxonomy): Eukaryota > Metazoa > Chordata > Actinopteri > Pleuronectiformes > Scophthalmidae > Scophthalmus > Scophthalmus maximus. The sequence goes on along the minus strand of NC_061529.1, from coordinate 19,196,143 downwards.
GGTATGGGGCGGTCAGCTCCTGGCTGATAATGTTCATATTTAGGAGGAAGAAGAAAAACGAAAACATAAATCTACTGTATAATCTACTGGAGGGGGTCATCACATTTTCAGTTTGATGGGAATAAACAAAAGTCAGACTGAGGCTTTCTGAGTGAGTGAGTTTTCCTTGTGGGGTTAACAAAATAACACTTTGCTAGCAGGGGTTTGCCGTCAGTATGAGAGGCTGTAGGGAGACACGAGCAAGGTGTCTGCCCTCTGAGTAGATCTGAGTAACTTCAGAGTTCAGTAGGTCAAATAGCTGTGATTTCCCACACAAATACACACACACACACACACACACACTCCCTCACTCACACACACAGAGGAACACTAGAGTACATTCTGTGCCCTGTCCCTATTGCTCTTTCTCTCTCTTTTCCTTCTGCCTGGCATATATGCACACTTAAACCGTGCTCACACATCAATCATCAGTCACAGTGCGAATAGTTGCTGCTGTGGGAGATTAGCACGGCTGTCTCTGGATGGCCCTGAGGGGTCATCACCAGGGTGACGGATGGCCCTAGTGACAAGACCTTGTTAAGGAACAGTTTTTGAGAGCAGATGCGTTTCCTGTCTCTTGTGTGACCGTAAGCGGCCGACCCCTCACTGTGTACATATTTCCTTCAACTCGACTGTAATCACTGGCCAAATATGGACGGGACGTGACCGCATTTTTGTGACCCATAAAGAAAGTTGTTTTAGCGGTAGTCCAAGTGGCGTTTGTTGACAGATATATACAAAGATGATCTTTGTGCATAAACTCACCTTTAGGAATGCAAACGTTCCTATGAACATTATGCCAATATTTATTGAGGGACATCACTTGTTACCTAATACCCTGAAAAAACAGATGAAAAATGTCATGACCTCACTCTGACCTAATTAATTTAACCCCATTTCCTCCTGCTCCTCCTCTCTTGCCCTGCTCTTCCAGCACGGCCAAGTTTTGTGATCCAGCCCCAGAACACCGAGGTGCTGGTGGGAGAGAGCGTCACCCTGGAGTGCAGTGCCACCGGTCAGCCCCAGCCCCGGGTCTCCTGGACAAAGGGCGACCGGACGCCCCTACCCAATGACGCTCGCATCAACATCACCCCCTCTGGAGGGCTGTATATCCAGAATGTGGATCAGGCCGATGGGGGACAATACACCTGTTTTGCCTCCAATAACGTCGATACCATACATGCGACAGCTTTTATCATTGTACAAGGTAGGAGTTTAATTCATGTGTGTATTCAATGAATGTATTTTCCCATTTGTATTTATTAATAAATAGTGCTCTCTTATAGCATGATAAAAAAGGTTTTGACATTGCTTGATTGCATTTTCCTTTAGCTTCTGTAAACTGTGACAGGGATCTCCATTTAATTTTTTTTTAGGAATTTTAACAAAGTTACTCACACTTGATGATAAGACAACAAATGTAGATAATTTTTTTTATTGCCACTTTTGTGATTGTCCTCATATCACAGAATTTCAAGCAATACATTTGATTTTTAAATCCAAACTAAATGACTACCCATAAGGACAGCATTCAATCACCTTAAGCCAAACCACTCTACAAAATGTAATTATATTCTACTTACCAACTCATAAGGGTGCTTATAGATGTCAGCTCTCGATGTTCGAATCTGTTAGCGTGTCACTTGATTAGTGATTTTGTTAACTGACATTAATAAACATATTCATTTTGCTCACAATATCAGCTAAGCTTAGTCTGACCAATGTATCCACAGCTTGCTGCCATTTTTAATTAAAATAAACTGTTTCCCTTTACTTCTATCTGCAGCAATCCCCCAGTTCACAGTCACACCGCAGGACCAGTCGGCCCTGGACGGTCACACGGTGGACTTTCCTTGCGAGGCAAGTGGTTACCCACAACCGGTGATTGCCTGGACAAGGGGGGGCAGTCCCTTACCCCTGGACCGTCGCCACGTGGTCCTGTCGTCCGGTACTCTCCGCATCACTCGGGTTGCAGCCCACGACGAGGGCCAGTATGAGTGCCAGGCAGTCAGCCCTGTGGGGACTGTGCGCACCGCTGTTCAGCTCAGCATCCAGCAGAGAGGTGAGGGTGTAGCTGATTGGTCATGATGATAATGTTCAGTGTAAACTGACTCCATTGATAGTTTGCTAGATTCATTAAAGGTTAGATTCATCTATACAACCTCACCCTGACCTAATCTATCTAATTGCTAATAAAGATCTGCATGATAGGCAGTTATGGTGAACATGAAAAACAGATTCTATAGGGCAGACGACTTCAAAGTACTGCTGGAACTTGCACAGGCTGTTTGTGTGGCTACTCTTCAAACACTTAAGCCGTTAAGAGGAGGGGAGTGGTGCAGTACCATTCTTTCACAGCTTATTTGTCTTTACATGTGGAAGTCACCTATTAATTGTTACAATCCATGTATACATTGGAAGACATTATAACTGTGTGTATGTGTGGGTGTGTGTGTGTTAATTTGCATGGGCAAGTTCTGCCTGTGTTTGTGCGATGTAAATGTATTACACTATTACTGTGTAATTCATTTTTTGTGTGCATATGTGTTTGCATGTGCTTTGATCAGAAGATGTAAGAAGTCTGCTTGTCACTGTGTGTGTGTGTGTGTGTGTGTGTGTGTGTGTGTGTGTGTGTGTGTGTGTGAGAGAGACTAAAATTACAGGCTTGGCACAGGAAAGCATGGCAGTCTGTAATCCTGAGATGACACCATGTTTTTCCATGTAGTAATGGTTGTTAACATGACTCAAAGTACATGTTGCATAATGGCCCTTTGCTGTTTAAGTCCTGTACAAGCCTACAACCAGGCTGGCTGCCTTGTGCTAAGAGCACTGTGCTGAGTAACAGACGAACCATAAGAAGAAAGTGACATTTTTAATTGTTTGTATGTTAAGCATGTCACCATACACATACATTTCTGGTGGACTTTAACAATATTAACTGTTTTATGATATTGTGTTGACATTCCTGTGTGACACAGTGGTACTGGCAATACATTGTGGCGGATTTGACGCCGCTCTTCTGCGCACAGCAGTGAACCCTGTGCTTTAGAAAGTTCAACTTTGATTTAAAGGCAGTTAGTGTGAGACGACAACGAAACTGCCTCCCACTGCACTTTGTGTTCTTAAACGAGTGGGATTTTCCCATGGCCAGGTGGCTCACTGCTGGCTGCTGTATGGGAACCATGTAGGAATTTGAGCACGGTGTGTGAGGGCCAAACATCCAGCCTCTCCCACCAAACACCTCAGCCACAGACTGTGTCTATCAATAAGCCTAGACAGTACAGTATAACACAGGTAGTTCCGTGTGTGTGTGCGAGCGCGTGCATGCATGCGTGTGATTGATTTTATACCCGATGGAGACTTATGCTGCGTTCCATCATACCTCGGAGCTTTGAGCTCGGAAGTTGGGGTGGTTATCTTTTACCGACGAGGGGCGTTCTAGTTGTAATTTCTGACTCAGAGGTTGAGGTATTCCGATTTCCAAGATTATATAATGGATCGATAATCCTGAGTTCCTAGGTATAATGTAACTCAGCATAAAAGGGGCAGTAAGCAATTCTAAAGCAATACACGTTTTGTAAAAATCCTCACTGTCAGCAAGCTGTTGGTTCTGTGTGTACGCAGAAAAAAAACAGGTTTTTTTGGCTCAGCCCTGGCTCTGTTCATCTAAAAAACTAGACAAAAATTTCGGACCGCACCACACAACAATGCGAATGCAGTTTGTACACATTACCTGTCGACACCTTTATGGACGTGCTAGCGGGTGGTGCTGCAACTTCTCGGTTTTGGCCTATTGGTTAGTGCGTTGTTCTCCCATACCCGTGGGTTGCGGGTTTGCGGCCAGGCCAGAGGAGAAAATCAAACCAAAAAACAAAGAGAGAAACAAGTTGGATTTTGAGTCGATTTGGGGTCAGGCATTTAGTTTGGATGGTTAAGGTTAGGATAAGGGGCTGGGCAATTTTTTATGTTAATGGGTGTCCCTCACGTGGGAGGGGAACAAGAACGTGTGTGTGTGCGCATGCGTGTACTTATGATGCAGTCAATGTAAATTATGGCAGACTTACTCAATCTCTGTACACAAATGGAAAACAGCTGTTTTCACAATGTATAACATCTGTGTGGATGAGACTCTGCTTGCACAATGTATTGAAAGGGTGGGGGGGGGGGGGGGTTTGGAGCAACAGAAACGCTCACTGCAATTACTTTATGCCAAACGAAACACTGCATTATTTCCTTTTGAAATACAGTTTGCCTTCCTCATCCTCTTAGCTCCACACTGGCTTTAACATGTTTAATGTTGTGCAGCCCTGTAATAGAGAAAAGAAAAATAGGCTCTGCAGCGTAACACAAACGCTGTAAGTGTGTATATACTTCGAGTATTTGAAGGAAAGTAAAACACTAAGATGAGTCCTAGAATTTTGTGTCTGCTATGATTAATTGCAAATTCAATTTTTACGTGTATACTACGTTGCGCACTGGTGCATAATCATTAACACATGCGCATGTGTGTGTGTGTATGTTTTAACTCATTCAGTAACGCCTGTTTTCACAAATGCTCCAAGGGACCTGACAGTTGAGTCTGGCCAGGATGTCCAGATTCCCTGCAGCGCTCAGGGCCAGCCGCAACCCGTCCTCACCTGGAACAAGGTTAGATGCTCACGCTCCTGTTGGCTGAGTAAAGGTTGCCCCTCTCCTCATCACCACAGAGGTCACAGGGTTAGACAAGTGCTGAAGGGGCTGAAAGAGAACAGAGGGGAAGAGAGGGACTGGGGGCCAGGAAATGTGTGTCGTTACTCGATTTGTCATTTTTATAAGTGAAAGCAATCAATGAGAACGAAGTAACTAAGTGATGAATAGTTTAAAGCTTATGCCAGTTGGTCGGAAATAAAACTTAATTACTGTCTCGTAATTTGATCCCCACATTTGTTCTCTGGGCCATGACCTTTACCCTTTGTCTCTCCCCCAACCCTCTCTCTCCCAGGATGGCGTACAGGTGACAGAAAGTGGAAAGTTTCACATCAGCCCTGAGGGTTACCTGGAGGTGAAGGACGTGGGCACTGCTGACGCTGGACGCTACGAGTGTGTCGCTCGCAATCCCATTGGCTACCAGGTTGCTAGCATGGTGCTAACTGTCACGGGTAAGAAACAACAGAGGTCAGCAACTCTTTTTCTGTTCTGGCTGAGGGGCAGCGTGAGTTAGTGCACCATGGTAGTCATTTACAAAGAAGAGAAAGTGAAAATGAAGCAGGAGAGTTGGACGCCAGTTTGCAAAAAGAGTTTAACCTCAATATCAGGAAAGAAATGCTTCATTTTTGTATGTTCAGTATAAATTGTTCTCACATGAGTGCACAGTGCGCAGAGTGAGAAGCCCTGTGTTGATCCTCTTTGTCCAAGTCAATGAGTAGTTAAGTCACACTCTGCTGCAATGCTATCAGATTCCTATCAGCTCTTCCCTGTGTGTTGGTGCTTCCTGCTGAGATTTCTAAGGTCAGACCACAGCACTCAGCTGGCGAATCAAAAACCGTAAAGTGTGCTCAGTGGTTCTTGGACTCTCTCAGTCCTCACGTCACAACTTCACTGTTTTCAGTGGCACACTGTAGTGGAGGAGTGTGCCAGAAATGTGTTCGCTCCAGCTGCAGCAGGGAAGCTGAGGTGCCAAAGTCTCTCACAGCATTCAGAGGAAATGAGAAACATTAGCTCTATATACCAACTCTGTATACTAACGGTTGTTTTTACCCCTTTGAGCTTTACTAACCTCATGTAAGTAAATTCATAGAATATACTGTAGATGCTGTGGGTAGTGTAAATAACGTAAATTATTTTTTGTAACATTTGAATGCTTAAGAAAAATAAATAAACCACAACTGGAGAAAGTGGGTGGGGGGATCTATGTTTGTTATGGCTTTGAGCAACCTTTGACTGATGTTTTGTGCTGTTAATTTTATATGACCTAATAAAACTGCAGTTTAACTTGGCTCAACTCTCAGGTCTGGCTCTCTGTCTGTCTGTCTGACAACAGTTCCTGCAGTCAGCAGAGAGGGGGACACCTTCGTGAGCACGTCCATAGAGCAGGCCATCCGTAACGTGGACAGTGCTATTGAGTCCACAAGGAGACGTCTATTTGATGGGTGAGATATGATAAGGTCACACAACGAAGACACACACACACTTGTTTGTACTTCTGTCTATTTGAGGACACAAATTGACTTCCCCTGACCTTAACCATTGGAGCTAAACACCCAGATCGCTCACCCTATCCCTAACCTAATCATCAATCTAAGGTTAACTTTAAAACCAAGTCCTAACTTTCATTCAGCCCTTTGAAGGTGAGTCAGAAAGTGAGGACCGGCCAAAATGTACGCACTTTCCAAAAAACGTCCTCAAATCCAAGGTATGAAAAATCTAATTGGTCCTCAGAAAGATAACCATACACACTTACTGTACACACACGATACATCAACAAGCGCACAAAAAATGAGCAGTGTGACATCCAACAAGACACCACACAGTTCAGTACTAAAATTACCACATCACCGTTGTACACCTCTGCCAACCAGTCACAGGAAATATGTTAAAAATCTCCCCTTCTGTTCCTGAGTTATGGTGTGAAGTACTGGCTGGAAAAGTGTTTTTGCAGAACATAATTACTTCACAGTGAAGTTTACCTTTGACATTCTGTATATAAAATGTCATCACTTCATCATTTTATCCAATTAGACAAAAAATTCATGACGGAAAAACCCTCAAACATAATGTATATGCTGACATGGACACATTAATAGGTTTACATTGCACATACATGCACATAAAGATACATGTAAATGATTGAGGCGTAACAATTTTATGCCCGACATATGGAATTTTTTTGATAAATCTTATATGAAATTATTGTGCAGTTTGATTCGATTGAGTTTGATACTTATATTATATGTGTGAGTGTGTGCGTGCGTGCTTGCGTATTGGGATATGAGGGGCCGTTAGGGAAATAATCCAGAATTACCTCACACACAACTGAAATCCTCTCTCACACACAACTGAAACCCTCTCACACACAACTGAAACGCCTTCCTGTTCAACTGAAATGCCTTCCTGTTCAACTGAAATGCCTTCCTGTTCAACTGAAACGCCTTCCTGTTCAACTGAAATGCCTTCCTGTTCAACTGAAACGCCTTCCTGTTCAACTGAAATGCCTTCCTGTTTAACTGAAACACTCTCACACATAAAACTGAAATCCTCTCACACACACAACTTAAATTACCTCTCACACACACACAACTGAAATCCTCTCACACACACAACTGAAACTACTGAATTTAGCTAGAAGTTTCTAGCACACATGCCAGACTTTTATTTTTGGATTTAAAAATGTATTTAACACTATCCAGCCACATGTTTTAGCGATGAAATTGCTTGTTGATTTTAATCTTGACATAAGCCTTGCAGTGCTCCAGGCACAAGAAAAATCTAGGAGCCAAATGAAATTTTCAGGAGCCAAATTATATTGATATCAGAGTACAATGTCTAATGTCTCCCTTACCTTTTCTTCCCCCTCTGTACTGTCGGCCTTTATCTGCCCTGGATCCTAAATGTCAAAAAGAAAAAGCTGTTTTTGCCTATTTGATAAATGTATATGTACTCCATTGATTCTTGCACTTTTGGGTATCTTCATGGTTGACTTATAGTAAGTCGCTTTGGACAAAAGCGTCTGCTAACTTAATGTAATCTAATAATTTTTGTTTACAGATTTTCTTTTTATGGCCAGCATGTGGTTTGCTACATTTAACTTATTAAAATTTTTTACAAATTAAAACTCAGTCGAACAAAATGACATCGAAATAGCCTAAATAAAACACATGATAACACTTCAAAGTTGTACAATGAAACAGGATTTTAAACCGTCCTTGCGGTGTTGCGCAATAGCGTCGGGAGACAAACACGGCGGAGGAGAAGCCAACATAAGAGCGTCTGCTGTCTGTTCTGATCTGGAGTTTTTCCGGGGGAAGTTTAACTTCATGTGGCGGTCTTTCCCCCTTTTTTAAAAAAATGTTTTCTGCTTCCTTCTCCTCCTCCTGACACCAGCACTCCTGCTGTCTTCCTGATTTCATGCTGGTAACGTTACAGACCGACCTTAATGTATGTGAAACCGAAACCAAACCCGTTCACGCAGGGCAGGTAGATGCAGGTGTAGGGAGATGAGAGTTTAGCGGGTAACACAAATGAAAGTAATAGCCATTCCAATTCAATTATTTATTTTTATGTATTGTATATTTGCGTCTGGATGGTCGCCACTGGCGAGTGGCAGAAAAAACAGGTGGAGAAATCAAAAAGTTAGTCGCATTGGCGACCGTTTTATTTACCATCTGGAGCCCTGCCTTGTGGGCTGGATTTCAGATTTTTTAACAGATAGAATGGCCTTCTGTCAGAGCAACGCTCCTCTTCCACTGGCTTTCCTCAACATTTTGGTCCTGTCCCAAATTGCTGATGATACAGTTATGGTCAGCCTGCTCCATGAAGATGAACCTGAACTATGCGCCACAAGGACCGGGACGCTGGAAGTCGGTCAGAGTTTGGGGTGCTGAGAGAAAGTGTATGACGTCATAGTGTGGCGTCCTGAGGGGCCTGGCTTATAGAACCTGGACTCAAGTTCAGTCATTGCCTTTGTATGTTCTAATTTTTGTTCTGTTATGTTATTAATGAATAATGAGACCATGGCCGGTGAGGAAATAATAACAGAAACCAGGAGGGACTGAATGAAGCTCGTGGTCGGGGGCAGAAGGCTGAGGTGATATCCGCAGGAGCGACGAGACGGGGTAGTCAGAGGCAAGCAGGGTCGATACCAGGAAAGCAGTCGCTGGCTATAACGCTAATATAAGTATAATAACGCTGGAGAGTCTTGCATGAGTACAAAGAACAATCTGGCAGTGAGTGCATGGTGAAGAGCCGTATATGTAGTGGGTTGATTGCTGATCAGAGGCAGTTGCGGCAACAGGTGAGTGGAGTTGGCCTGATGAGGAGGGCGTGGCTAGCAGACAGGTGAGGAGGAGGAGGGGCCGCTGGAAAAGTACTGGGAGCATGAGAGGACTGGGGTGAGGAGAATGAAGACTGACAATAACTCTCAATTGTTTCCTTTCTGTCGAATGATGTGGTTAGCAGTGGGGATTTTCTTGGCACGCATGCACATGTAGTCCGTTCACAAACACATATACACAAGACATTGTAGTAATAAAGTGCGCATGTTCCAATAGCAACTCTGCTTATATGTTATGACATCATCTAAATGTGCTTCTTTTTTTTTTCGGCGTGGGCTGGGTAGAACACCTGTGCAAGTGGCTTGTGGCGTTGGTGGCATGGTCTGCCATATATACCCTAAAGCAGTTCAATGGTCTTAAAGTGGGAGTGAAAGCAGGAACAACACAGAGTCCTGCCCACAAACTCAGCTGCAGGCTTGTGATGAAGGAGTGAAATGACTATTGTGCATGTTTTGGGCTTCTCCTTGTTTGAACTCTCTGACCTGCTGTAGCTGCGATGAAGACATGTTCTTTGGAAGGTTGAGAAACCTCTGCCTGCTTTTCCTCCCCTCAAGGAAAGCAGAAACAAACAAAAATCTGCCTAGCAGAATGTGGTTTGAACAGGCAATTATTTTCTTATTATTTGTCTTCTTTTCATCCCTTCTTTACTCCTACACAATTCTATTGTTTCACACGGCCCTTTTTCCTCCTTACATAACTCAATATTCACTGTCCCTTATCCATCATCACTCTTTTGTTCTCTCCCACCTCCCTAACACCCCATTTCCTTATCCCTCATCCCTCCAGTCAGCCTCGTACCCCAGGAGAGTTGCTAGCTCTTTTCCGGTATCCTCGTGACCCCTACACAGTGGAGCAGGCGCGTGCGGGGGAGATCTTCGAGCAAACCCTTCTGCTCATCCAGAACCACGTCAACCAGGGTCTCATGGTTGATACCAACGGCACCGGTGAGGCTGTTTAACCTACTGTGCTACTTCTGAAAGTGTCCCACCAGGCCATCTTTCTTACTTTGTCCCCAATTTGCATGTGGCTGCAAAGCCTTTGAAAAAATGCTGTAACTTGCTCACACTGTAGCTTTACAGAGCACAGGGGGAAAACAGTTACGGTGCATCTTGGCTTTTGGCATTTTGCCTTTATTTGAGAGACCACATTGTAGAAAAACAGGAAGCATGGAGAAAGAGATGCAACAAATGTTCCCAGCAGGAATCCAATGTGAAAGTTTTGGTTGTGTGTAGGGGTGGGCGATCTGGCCAAAAGATCATATCACCATCTTTTGGGATAGTATCACAATCTACGAACTGAATCACGATTTTTCTCAAATTATGATCGTCAACGGTATAAAATCGTCATATTGCACACCCCTAGTTGTGCGTTCTAATTATTAGGCTATCATGGCACATAAATTGGCATTACATGTCATTTTTTTACATGAATTACTGAGAGAAACCCCACACTCTGATGGAGACATTGTAGATCAACCCCTCTTTGCTTGAATGAACTTTTCACATTTGGTATTAACACTGGCAGTGAACGTGACAAGCTGTAAAGTGTAGATTCAACAAAAAGTATTGTTGTTCATTTTACGGGAAAACCCAGCTCCATCATTGTGTGCTTAATTTATCTGAAATATTGTCGAGCAACTTGACGGGTCAGCAAAGAAGCAAAGAGTGAGAAATCTATTCACGTGGGGGGTTTTTTCATATCCATCGCTCGTGATAATTAAAATATGTGACATGCTAGCAATTAGTAAGCAACAAACCAGAAATTGCAGACCTAAGACAATTAGCTGTTAGCAATGACCTATAAAATTTTAAGGAACAGTTCGTTTTGGCTTCTTCCTGTATTGCGTCACGTACCATATAGTAATATTGATAAAGCATCACCTCTTAAGTAGTAGGGTGTCATATCACAGGCATCTGGTATCTGAAGGCTCCGTAGCTGAGTACTGCTGCTCTGTCAGGGCGTGAACGACCTCACTGGGCCCATGGGAGTCTGCTCATTAGTTTACTGGTGTCCCAGGGTGGAGCCTTTGGCACATTGTTACTGTTGATTATTCTGTATTCATAGCAATGGGAATAACCACTGGAACAACTTATTGCTCGCAGGAAATGACTGGAAGGTTCTCATACATTTGAGTATTGACGCCATTAACATGACAAAATGGCTTAAACTTGTTTTCTGTGGACTCAAATTGCTCCAGATAATCATGTCCACAGTTGACATGCATGAAGTGATCATTACACAGGAGGCTGTGCTTTCACCCACATACTGTAAATGAAAAATCCAAAGATGTTTCCTGGCATGGGGTTATGATTGAGATTGATAAAGAGATAAGCTTTATATATACAAAGGTGTTAAAAAAATTAGAATGTAAAGAAGCTTGATCGATTTTAAAATAAAAATGCAATTTACTTTTTTCTGGCCAGTGTTTACTATAGCTGGGACAAAAAAAAATCAACTGACTAAAACATTATGATTTGTTTTTAGGATTTTTTTAAAATTCTAGATTCCTGAATCAATATTTCATTTGCACTGAGCTACTAGTGCAATAACAGCTAGCCCGGGGGGTAAGTCTGTTAGCATCAGTAAGTGAAATAGAGAGTAAGTTTGTCACAGACATAGTGAATAAATCCTCACGTTTAACAGTGGTGCTGACTGCAAACGGTTCAACTACCTGCTAACTGTCAACAGCTAATTGCTAACTGTTGTTGTCCAACCTTCATTTGAGCAACAGCTTCTAGTTCACAGCAACAACATGAACATTTCAAACCCAAGCTACCAATATAAGCACCAGTGGCTCGTCTTTGATTCAGTACTTTATTATAACACTTTATCTACAGAAACTAAAAGGTATAAGATGTCTATATTGGTCAACTGACTGACTGGAGTGGTAATCCTTATGAAAGATTTTCATTAGCATTGCTTTAACACTGAGCCAGTAATGGCTAAAATTTAAGAAATCGAGACAAACGCCCCAGATTAGGGACAAATCAGCGATCGATCAGTGAGCTACTCGATTAGCTCAACAACACGTCGGCTCCTTCGACTACATTTCTAGCTGGCTAAATCTCTAGTCTAGATGACTCAGCGACCGCCAATCAGAGCGCAGGACTACGGCCTAGTTTCTCCTGGTGAAATATTGCAAGACTCCTGATCACAAGGACTTTAAAAAAGGCGTCTAGTCTGAACTCGGCATTAGTAATATTGGTTTTGCCAAAAAAAAAAATTCTTGCAGAATTCAGTAAGAAGCTCCCATCCAGTTTCCTGAGCAAAGTCTCATGCAGCCAGTAATTCAGTTACCCACCACTCTATGAATTACCATGTTATTGTGAGCAACTTTTGGCTGCGTCTAAGCCCTCCATCTGTGTGCCATTTTCTCTTAAGCAGGACCTGAGGCGTAGAGACGTAATCATAGCGCGGTTGAAGAAGAGGACATAAACAGTTTTATTAGCCCTATGTAGCACCACACAACACTAACCTACAATCATGACCCGAGCACGGGACAAATTTTAAGGTGGTTTGAGTCGTGTACAGATATTCTCAATTAGCCATGAATGAGATTGAGAGAGTATGGGTTAATTTGGATGTTTATATGCACAAGTATCTGCCTTTGTTTGCAGGCACATAATCACGGAAAAATGTCAAGTGGTCCAAGAAAGAAAACTGGAGAACCATATATTTCCACACACTATGGTGCATGAACACACTCATTGTAATGGAGGGTTTGATTTTAACAGCGCAGAGGTCATAGGGGCTAAATGTGTCCAGAGTCTGTAATTGTGCTGCTTTGGAAAATTTTGCCTGAATCAAAGAATTTAATATAAAGGGAAAAAATAATGGTGATAATTTGTAGGCTGTCCAGAGGGAGAAATTAAAGTAAGAAATAGTGTTGGAAGAAGAAAGAGGTCTGTGAAATAGGAACAAAGAGAGACAGTGTTTTCACTACTTGTGTCAACAACCAAATGTTGGTTGCTGCACTGGCCCCAAACCAAGTGAACAAAGAGATTTCTGCCCATCAGCAGAAACAAATGTGCTGTTTTTATTGTGTATCCACTTCATGTGGGAAGGCAACGACACACTCTCCCCATTGTCCTCTGAACACACACACACAGGCACACTAAACCAGAAAAAAGACAATAATGCAAGCAGACTTATCACATGTTCTCACACACACACACTGACATGCTGCACATTGGTGCCTTCACATGTCAAAGCAAGTTAGAGCAGGTTAGTGAAATACTGCCACCTGCACCCTCAGGACAGGACATTCTTTCCAGTCTGCTACACAAAATATTTTAATGTAACTGTATAGTCTAACTGATTATTGTTAGCTTATTTGCAGCTTCATGAATATTCTTTACTTCAAATATTGTGTATGTATGTAATTTTCATTTATTTTCACAAAACTATTGCTTTTAAACATGTATCCTCTTAATGAGTGTGGATTTATGTCGCCCCTCCACAGCATTTCGTTACAATGACCTGGTGTCCCCCCACTTTCTGGATGTGATTGCCAATCTTTCTGGCTGTACAGCCCATCGCCGCTTCAACAACTGCTCTGACATTTGTTTCCACCAGAAGTACCGCAGCCACGACGGTACCTGCAACAACCTGCAGCACCCTATGTGGGGCGCCTCACTCACTGCCTTCGAACGACTCCTGAAGTCGGTCTACGATAACGGCTTTAACCTGCCGAGGGGTGCCACTGAGCAGCCGCATAATGGATACAGGCTGCCGCTGCCGAGGCTAGTGTCCACTGCCATGATTGGAACAGAGACCATCACTCCTGATGACCGCTACACTCACATGCTGATGCAATGGGGTCAGTTCCTAGACCACGACCTGGACTCAACAGTGGCTGCCCTCAGTCAGTCGCGGTTCTCCGATGGCCAGCTCTGTGCTCAGGTTTGCACCAACGACCCACCGTGCTTCCCAATCCAGTTCCCTCCCAATGACCAACGACAGCTGCGAAGTGGCGCCCGCTGCATGTTCTTTGTGCGATCCAGCCCTGTGTGCGGCAGCGGGATGACGTCTCTGCTCATGAACAGCGTTTATCCAAGAGAGCAAATCAACCAGCTAACCTCTTACATCGATGCTTCGAATGTCTACGGCAGCTCACGGCACGAATCGGAGGAAGTCCGAGACTTGGCCAGCCAAAGGGGTTTGCTCCGGCAAGGCATCATACAGCGAACAGGGAAACCACTTCTGCCTTTTGCCACTGGACCACCAACTGAGTGTATGAGGGATGAAAATGAGAGCCCGATTCCATGTTTCTTAGCGGGAGACCACCGTGCAAATGAGCAGCTTGGTTTGACTGCCATGCACACAGTGTGGTTCAGGGAACACAACCGCATAGCCACAGAGCTACTTAGACTGAATCCCCACTGGGACGGGGACACCATCTACCATGAGGCAAGGAAGATAGTGGGGGCCCAGATGCAGCACATCACCTACAGTCACTGGTTGCCGAAGGTAACGGCGAACAGCAGCAGTCTAACGTTATGCTTTCATGCTGCTCTTTCTCATTCTGACCTCTGTTCCTCTGATTATTTCTTAAGATGATAATAAGAATTTCACATTCCTTTTCCCATCTCCTAGATCCTGGGTGAGGTAGGCATGAAGATGATGGGGCCATACGCCGGTTATAACCCCAATATTAACGCAGGCATCCTCAGCGCTTTCGCCACTGCTGCTTTCCGCTTTGGGCACACCCTCATCAACCCAATACTGTACAGGTTAGATGAGGACTTCCAGCCCATTCCCCAGGGACACATCTCTCTACACCGCGCCTTCTTCTCCCCGTTCCGCATCGTGAACGAGGGTGGCATTGACCCGCTGCTTCGTGGGCTCTTTGGCGTCGCCGGGAAAATGCGTGTTTCCACTCAGCTGCTAAATACGGAGCTGACAGAGAGGTTGTTCTCAATGGCCCACGCTGTGGCCCTGGACCTGGCTGCCATGAATATTCAGAGAGGAAGGGATCATGGCATACCCCCATACAATGATTACAGGACCTTCTGTAACCTGACCTCAGCTCAGACGTTTGATGAGTTGAGGAACGAGATCAAGAATCCGAGTGTCAGAGAGAAACTACAGCGGTAATAACACCCTCACGATTATAATTAATACTTTGAGAATCTTACACAACTTGGCTTGAGACCACAACTGAGGGCTACAGTCATACCTAAGAACAGTTTAAAGAAAGAAAGTCTTCACAAGGTTTTTGTTAGCATTTTCATTTAACTGCAACATAGTGTATTGACTTAGTTTAGTGTCCCTGACTATTTTTCCTGTATGGCAGGTTGTACGGCACTCCTCTGAATGTTGACCTGTTCCCGGCCCTAATGGCTGAAGACCTGGTCCCTGGCAGTAGACTGGGGCCCACCCTCATGTGCCTGCTGGCAGCTCAGTTTAAACGCCTGAGGGATGGTGACAGGTACAGTAAGATCACACTCATCGCAATGATCGCACACATTTCCTGATGACGTGAAAGAATTCTTTCACTTCACACACCAGCCAGTCTTTCACACACTAGCCAGTCACTTTCAAGGACCTTTTGGTCACTCTTTTTGTTTCTTTGTTCCCCGGCAGGCTAAGCAGCCTGTGATAATGATTAAAGCTTCTTGTTTGTTTTGAGATCATTCAAGAGCCTAGATGAATATGTCTACATTTTAGTGAACACATTCAGCTCATCCAATAGAATACCCCGGGGGTACCAAAGCTACACAATACCCTCACAAAATTTTTCTCCATTACGTCAAAGTGAGAGAGGGAAAAGGAATTTTATCTCATCAGTCACCGCCCCCCCCCGTCTTGCTCAGATTCTGGTACGAGAACCCAGGCGTGTTCACTCCCGCCCAGTTGACCCAGTTGAAGCAGGCGTCCCTGACACGGGTGCTGTGTGACAACGGGGACAACATCACACGCGTCCAGCGGGATGTCTTCAGTGTGGCAGAGCTTCCTCATGGCTACGGCAGCTGTGACGACATTCCTCAGATCGACCTGCGCATGTGGCAGGATTGCTGCGAAGGTGAGAAGAGTTTTAGTTAACATGTGCTTCTCCGTTTGCTTCTTATGGTTCTGTAAAAAGGATTCAGACCCCTTCACATCTTGCACACTTTATTGTTTCAGGGATTTTAAATCTATAAAACAAGGAAAACGTGAAAACATGCAAATTGCAAATTGATAAAAAATCTGTCATTTTGTTTCAACCCCTTAACACACAAACGGTCAGATTTTCGGTAACTGACATATCATCACTCACTAAAACGTCATAAATAAACATTACCAGATTGACGAAGATCAGATTTGATGCAGAACATAATACAGCCAGTTAAAAAATATTATTTTAGATAGGCTTTGTTTTTTTTTTTTAAATACTTCCCTGGTATCAGCAAAAGTTCCCACAAATGAGCTCCAAATGTCAATCACGACTGCTTTAAAAAAGATCTGCAGGCTATACCTCTTCCACATCCAGTTTTGGTGTGATGTATTCTGAAAACGATCGCCTGCGGAACCACCACCTCTTGCCGTCGCATCTTTCATCATCTTGGCTGATCTTGTTGAGCATATGCCTTTTCTTCGCGGTGAAAGAACGCGTAGTTCCTGGCAGCCCAGGAAGTCGCCCAGACGTCTCAGTCAGTGCCTAACACCGGTCCAGTATCTGGGCTGTGTTGTGAAATTAAACCCATACAATATCCTTTGCCTTTTGTTTCCCTCTGATAACATCTTCCTCAAGGCAGCTTGGTTTCGCAATAATCATGGGTTATATGCTGCAATTTAGAGCAGGCTCTTTGACCTCAGTTTACTTGACAGTACTCATGTCAAATGGATTTCACTCATTTGCTTGACTGTGTGTGAAACCTGGAAGATGTAATATATATACATATATATATATATATATATATATATTAATCATACTGTGGAGAAACAGCGCCTGGGATCCCTTCTCTGGCTTCAACAAAGGCGAAATGTCTGTCAGATGTTGATTTTAATAAATAAAGCTTGAAGTCAAAATCCATGTAATGTCATGCCATCGCTACTCTGCTGGATCCCCTAGGCAGACCACCTATTCCTGAATATCATGATATAACCAACATTGTGCTTTTCACACACTGCTCCCACTAATTGCAAGGATAAGACCTGGTATTTGGATGTTTAAACATTCCAACCATGGGAGCAGCTGACAAAGCAAAAAAGGAGATGAATGAAGAGGAACCTCTGTTGTTATGATAAACCAGCATGAGGGTTTACAGTGATTGTTTGCCTTGTATCATTTACTTGGAGATATGATCAGCTGTGAAATGAGCAAATGGCTTAAATTACATGGGATAATCTGAGGCATTAGAGTTAGCCTTTGGAACTGTGAGCCGTGCGGTGATTGTTTAAATTGGAACGTTGAGTAGTCATAATGGTGAACATTGTCGAACGACTGTGAGGAAAAACTTAATTTTTGCTCCACTGTCTTGGTTTTTCAGTGACACAATATGGCCATTTACTACTGTTCACTGTGAAACATGCAGGGACCGCTTCCCTACCTGTTTCCATGAAAATTAAACAAATGATAAATGAAGTCATGCAATAGTGCCGAGTAAAAGAGAACACACACATGGCTATGTGTGTGTGTTCAAGATCCTACCCACAAACGTCTGTGATTTCTCCATTAATCTGGATTTTGTCCTCGTACAACTTTTCTGTCGTTCGCCAGTGTCTCCTTCAGTTTCCTGAAGCTGGTTTCTGCTGCTCTGCATCCCATGGTGTAGTACGATGCTGCTGCACTGTTGAATGAGATCGTAAGAGCACTTTGAAGCAGCTGATGTCGCTAATGTGGGTGCGTGCATCCGCCCATGCGTATCTGCCAGCACGAGGCAGAAGGTCTTGTTGTTTTTAGATAGTCTTTGTCTTTTAACGACTGTTGTCTGGTAAATCAAAGGTGTTCTGAGGCTGAGCAGCTTGATTGACAGCCGCCCGACAGCTTTACCGGGATAAAAGGTCAAAAGGCAAAGTGGTTGGTGAGAGGACAGAAATCCAGAATAACAAAGTGTTGAAAGCAGCAGAATTCGTTTAATTAAATCAGTAGAATTGCACCTTATTTTTAACTGGTATGTACATTACAGGACCGAAAGGTTGTTGTTTTGACATTATCGGCAACCTGATTTTTAATCCACTACAGAGGAAATATTGTATTCATGTGCATGTGAATGTGGCTAGCTATATTCATGTATGTGCAAAAGATACAAACTTATTTTCCTTACACAGGTCATTCCCTCTATTCTTTGTGCTCATCAATCTCTGAATTGGGAAAAAAATGAATTGGTTGTGAGTACCAATGTGGTCAAAGACTCCTTTTGTGATTTGTGTTTTGTTTTTCTTCTGTTAGTGAACTGCAGTTGTGTTGTGTTGTGTTTGACCCACCAGACTGCAGAACCAAGGGTCAGTTCAACGCCCTGTCGTACCACTTCAGGGGACGCAGGTCAGCTGAGCACAGCTACACAGAGGAGAAACCTGCCAACAGCATCCAGGAGAACAGGTAATGCAGCGTGTTTAAAAAAAATTCATCAAAAGTTTGATGACTTTTACCACTGCATTTTGCTTGTAATTTACCATGAAGGAACATTTATATATACATATACTGCTCACGTGTGCTGTATGTGAAATGACGCCACATCACTTCAAAAGGTTTAAATGCTCTAATGTTCAGAAAAGGCATCAGTATTCTCATACTGCCCATTCCTGCAGCTCATCTTTTCACCCTCTGTCTAAAACGCCTGGATTTCTGTTGGCTCCCCCTCCCGATAAACCACAGTCTGCTCTGATTGGCCAGCTGGCCCAGTCTGCTGTGATTGGTAGACTGATTTCAAAACTGTGTAGGAAATGTCACGCCCCTTCAGCAGAAAAAGGGTTGATTCTCAAATTGCAGCAGGGTTACCCTAAAAGAGTCCAACTGCTACATCACAGTGGGAGAGAAATCTGAACCAGTTGTTCAGAGCCAGGCTGTAGGGTTTAGCCAGCTCAAAAGAACAACAGGGTGATCTTTTCTCAAACTTTGTGGGCTGGTAGGCTCCACAGATACACACATTTATGTGCACAAACATTGAAAAAGGGATTTTTGCATAATATGTCACCTTTAACAGTAAAATAACTGCTGCTGCTCTTTACATGATGTTAATTCAACTGTTTATTAATCTTCATGCAAAAAAACTCTGTGTTTTGTATTGTATATGGTATCAAAAAGACTCAGCCCAGCGGAGGAAACCATCGAAAGTCAAGTAAATGTCACTCTCACTTCCAAGAAAAGCACTGAACCCTCGGTCATCGACTTCCAGGATTTTGTCTCTGACATGCAGAAGACGATCACAAGTTTACGAAAGCAGGTGTGTGTCGTATGCCTCCACACACACACATACACACACACACACACACACACACAGGCAAAGATTCACCTCTGTAGCCCTTGTGTTTGCATTTAACTGCCAGTGGTGAGCTGGTGATCGAACGGACGGGACAAACTGTCGACTAAATCTCTAACGTTTAAGACATTTACAGCTGAGCATCGCACAGCCCTTCCCAGTAAACCTAAAAGTGCCATGAGTCTAAACATGTCTCGCTCCCCCAGGTTGCCCTCTCGCTCATGCTGTATGCATGCCTGCGATGTCTTTGCTGTAGGCTAACATATAGACAGAGTCAAAACCCCATACATACGGACATGTTTTCCATTAACTTGTCAGCAGTACAGTTAATTCCTCAGGGTGGGGCCCAGAAATATGACCTTGTCCTCTGGTCAACTGCAGCCCTTGTATATGAACAGTCCAGTACTGTCTACTTACGTATCATATATGTGACCAATGATTTCCAGTGTTTGTTGGAAGAAAAGGAATAAAAAACTTCTACACAGCTTGTTCAAGGTGGAATAACGAGGATATTTCTTAAAGGCAACACAGTGGTATCTCTGTATGAAAGCAGCTGGAGACTTGTGGCGGTGGTGCAGAAACAAGCGCGCCCCTGAGTAAATGTGCTGTGTCCCTTGTATCTTTGCAGATTAGAAGACTTGAAGCCCGTCTGAGCAAGACTGACTGCACTGATATTGAGGGACGCGAGCGAACAGATGGGGATCGGTGGAAAAAGGACTCCTGCACCATATGTGAATGCAGAGTACGTTCAACGTGTAAATCAATATGCAGTGCAAATAGTTTACACACGCACGCACACACACGCACAAACTCACACATGCTCGATAACTTCATCCTTTCATTTTTCACATGAAAAAGCTCATTCCGTTTGAGTATTTCCATGTTTCTCATCGTCTCTCTGTTCCATGTCTGCGTGAGCAGTCTGCCCAGTTTAATGCCCAAGTCTCTCTCTCTCTGTCTGGCACTTTTGGAAGTGTTTCACCTCTTCCAGCGGCTCTTGGCAGAAGCCTCCTCCTGGCACCAGTGTCTCCCCTCACTGTGTTTGTGCATCGGCCACTTTTCTGCCTTTCATTCTTTATCTCCAACACTTTTTCACTGCCAACTGCTGGCACAGCCCCATGCCAAACCTGGCCTCCTCATATCTTCCTCAGCCTCCTTTGTTTCCATCCCACTTCGCCTCTGTTGCCATCTTTCCTACTCCTACTTTTACTTCGCTCACCACATCTGATAACACACCTGTCAGTTTCTGTTTTGTTTGCCCCCCCACAAAAAAAGAAAATCCACGCCTTCCACGCCTCGCTGTAATTGGAAGATTTTTGTAAATATTGAATTTTACAGGCAGAAGCACAATCAGGCTTGTATAGGAAAGAACGGTTTGATTCAACACGTCATGTTACGGCTCTAAAACAAAGCCCTTCATTGTTCTGTTCAGTCTTGTCGTCAAGCTCCTCAGCAAAGACTTGTGCAGTAACTGCTACGTTTCAAACAAAAGCATGAGACATGGCAAACAAAATAACTCATAACACACACAAAATCATTCATTAAACTTTTTTTTTTTAATCTGTGAAGTTCTTATAGGAAATAATAGATCCCGATGATATATCAGTTGACCAATCAGCTGTTATCAGAATTGCCGTAAATGTAGTCCCATATGTGCTGATATGAAAAATTACCTATATCAGCCGATATATCGTTATCGGAATTTTTGTTTCTCCCTAAAATCTGTGTCCGCATCGCACCAAAAATCCAGTATCAGTGGGGCTTTAAAAATATTGTTGTACTCTTGTTATTTGTGGTATAATGTGCTATACATGATACTTTCAGTTGCTTTAGTTTTTTGTTTTGTTGGCCTTCTTTTCTTGGCTGTATCTCGATTGCATTGGCTACAGCTGTTCAGTTTCCCTGCAGTGATCACTTTTGATCCAGTTTAATCTAATGTGGTCACTGACCTGTTACCCCTTCTTTGACCCCCCGCACAGGAAGCCCAGGTGACCTGCTTTGTGGAGTCTTGTCCACCAGCCGAGTGCAAACGGCCCGTCAAGTTAAAAGGTGCCTGCTGCCCGGTTTGCCTTGACAAGCGACAAAAAACGGACACCCACCAAAACTAACCCTCAGGACCCCCGCCGCCCGCCCCAACAAAACACTCCAGTGTCTGAAAGTCACACACAGACATCCAGAGAGAGGAAGAGACTCTTGAAGGTGTGCTAATCCACAGCCACTAAAAGCCTCGATAGACCCAATAGCCTCAGTTTTTATTTTTGTTTCATTTTATATCCTTTTTCTTTGATCAGTAGAGGGGTTGAATTTTGTTTTGCCCCCTGCAGGACCAGCAGACTGAGGCTCTGTTTGAAATCTTCTGGCAACAAGCCAGCGATCACTAAATGGATTTAATTCTGAACCGATGGATGGATTGTAAACAAGACGGACAAATCTCTCCTGCCTGCCCGGAGTCCACTGAGGCTTCTGAAGTGTAACAAACAGCCGCTGTGTTTGCTCTCCTGCGACTAACACTTGGTGACAAAACACAGGGCCAGTTGCCGTCAACAAGCAGGAAAGGGAAGTAGATTGGAAGGTGGCAGCCATTATGTTGTATCACAAAAAAAAAATTCTCAGGTTAGAGATGCCGAAAACTGGTGCTATATCCCCCCTCCTTTTTTTTATTAATGATTTAATCACTAAATACAAACCTTCAAAGTATTGTCTTTTGTATGCAACGCAACCTATATATACTCAGTATATGCCTTTTTAATGAAAATCACAATTGAGAGGATTGTTTTATTCAAACTAAAAGCCTTTTTTATGAATAGAGTTACTTCATCTTTTAATCCACGGTGCTTTATTCCATGTTTTGAATATGTTTTTCTTATTCTTCCCTTTTTGTATAAAACATGAAGATAATGTGAAGCCCTACAAAAATGTTTGTAATGCAAAAAAAAAAAAAAAAAAAAGTCTACTGATTACTGCTCCTCTCTCCATGGACACCTTGTTGGTTAGGTATTGTCTCTGCCGGCCTGTCCTGAACTTGAGTGAGGAGGGGGCCGCGCTGCGCTCCCCGTTGCAGGACACTCGATCCAGCTTTTGCAGTGCTGTGCTCCTTTCCAAGATTAATTTTGCTTTCAGAAAGCAGTGAAAGAACATCAACTCTTTTTACCACTGTAATGTTGAAACCTTTGTCCCAGTATTTTGCTCCTCAGTCTTTCGAAAGCCAAATGTATGACTTATTAACTTCTCACTTAGTAACTTCTGATATAAATAACACTCGTCTATCTATAAAACTATGTCTGAATGTTGTCATGAGGACAGGATTTAGCCTTTGGTACTGCAAACTCTACCACAGCAGTATTCTCCTTTGGACCTGCTCACAGTTGTTGTTTTACTTCTGTTTATCCATCGCAAGTCCACAGACCACACACATTTGAAGGACTGTTACCATGACTGTTGACCGTTCTCTAGATTTGTGGACCTGCAGCTTTCCAGCCCCAGTTTACACAAGGACACGCCTGCATGCATTCCTCTGTCAAGCGTCCACTCTCTTCACCTTTTCTCTCATGAGATTGTACTCATGTGTTCCGTGTTTTCGTTGACGTTTCCACCTGTGAGGACCCGTTGTCAGTGTTGATATAGGTTAAGAATTCTTCGCTCTCCTCGTGTTTCATTTCCATGTTGAAGATTTCGAGACCAGGGAGACGTCATCCAGCAGAGCATTAAGCGGTGCGCAGGCTTCTCTTGCTCTCTGACCCTCATTCCGCTGTAATGGAAGCCATATGAGAGGGGAAGCGAGGGTAATGTTGGGGGATGGGTGCTGATGATCAGGATATGGTATCAATCGAAACCATTTTTTCGTCACGTTGCTATTGGGAGACAAATTTATTCCACTGCCTCCTGTCAGCTGGTTGTCCACAAGTACTGTACATAGACTGTACCCCATGCACTGGCTCACTTAGTGTA
Organism: Scophthalmus maximus; assembly: GCF_022379125.1. Classification (NCBI taxonomy): domain Eukaryota; kingdom Metazoa; phylum Chordata; class Actinopteri; order Pleuronectiformes; family Scophthalmidae; genus Scophthalmus; species Scophthalmus maximus. Next base: position 19,172,724 of record NC_061529.1, on the reverse strand, counting down.
ACACTTCACGTTTTTGTTGTTTTCCTGTTTTGCTCTGCTCCTGATTGTGTGGAAGTGGCTGCAGCTGCACTGTTCCTTTCCATTGTTTTCTTTATGTGGTAACGTCCTGAGCAAGTATCTGTCACTAAACACAAATAATACTCTCTGGAATGTTCCGTTCAGGATTCCAGATGGATTGTGGGGCTGGCAGTACCACTGGTATATTGGTATCATATCACATGTTTGAATATATTGGAAAGGTTTGTACATCAAACTGTGTCTATGGTTGTGTACAGTATGTTGCTCTCCTTCATTGCATTCTGACAGTGGCTTCTACAACATAACCGTTAACATCCCATTCCCTGTTTTACTGAATTTAGTATTTTAATAATTGTAATTTGATCAACTATGTGAATGAATGAGTCTGTGTCTGTCTCTGTAACATGCTTAATGCATTTATGGCCCAAGCTTTGGCTGCCAACGCACTGTGAGCTCTCTTCGTTGCCAGTCGTCAGTGACATCCATATATCTGTTGCATTAGTTCATTTGTGTTTTCTGTTTTCATCATGGTTCATGATCATGGTTTTTTCATTCCCCCTACCAACTCTCAACTGTCAATGGAATGCACTGCTCTGCAAGACTGAACACGCTTCACCCACACTGTCTCTGAACCAGTGGTCAATGTGGATATAGTAGTACATGTCATGACATTTGTATTGTATTGTAAGTTTGCCAAAGAATGGTTTGCACTGTAATGTATGCCTCTCAATAGTAATAATAAATAAATACGCCACATTTGAAATACAGTCAGACATGTTTGTGCTTGTTAATTTTCAGCTTCCATGCACAAAGTGACCTGTCATCAGCTCCTTAATGGTCTCTCAAAGCTCAAACATTCTGGGATTTTGGTTTTGCCTATTGTGAAACAAGTTTTTGTACTAATCACATCTATCGACTGTACAATCAGTGCAGTCTTTTTCGTAAGTTGGCTGTCCCTGACCCTAGGGTTAAGGTTAGAATGTCCCTCTGATTTACACTCTAGCACTGCGTGTCTCAACTATTGGGTGAAATATGTTAGAAACATTCATTGTCCTTTTAAACCAGGAGTAACCGTTTTCTGAGGAGCACGTGTCGGGGCCTGACTGAGAGCTGGTCCAGCTGCCACCTGCTCCCATTGGAAGGTAATAGCTGTCAATCACACGGTATCCACTCCACAATACACACTGTGCTTTATCGTCTATTTTACTCTATGAGACCATCATTTACTAAATGAAATGAATGATCATGCTGTATTGAAGAAGTATTCAAGAAACTAAAGCTTGAACCCATAGCGGACTTCTTTTTGCAACCAGTGAGTCGCTCTCTGCTGGTGATTTGAGAGAATACAGGTTTTAGGTACTTCCGCATTGGCTTCACTTTCCAGACCCTGAGACTATACGTCCATTTTTTTTATATACAGTGCCAATGCTATGGCCTCCCATACATATGTTCTAGCATGTAGCGTCTTATGGCCCAGCCTTACACCCGGCGTAAAGAAGCACCAAGCATGATGCAAGTGTCTTTGTGTGACACATTTGTCATTTTTCTGTCCAGCGTTCACATTGCTCAAATAGTAAATACACTTGCACACAATGTGAGTGCCCATGGGTGTGTTGGTGTTGAAATGAGGTGTAGGTGCCAGGTACATTTTTGGCTACTGGTGCCGTGACCTTATTTTGCCATTAAACTAGCAAAAATAGATGGACATGCCTCAAATGTCATGTCCATGTGCTTGAGTCCGTGTGCTCAGATCATTTAACTGGAGCCTTTGGTCTTGTTAGGCTTTGTTTGATTTTCTGCAAGGTTTGACATGAGAGACAACAGTCTCTACAGCAACTGTAGACAAACAAAAGGCAGCTGTGAAATGTGTGGGAAGTGATGTTTGAAATGTGAGTAATATAAGCCACAGGAGAAGCTTACCTCAGTCTGTTATTCACGTGTGCTGTCTGGTGCACATTTGTATTGTTCAGATCAATACTTGCGTATCAATATTGATCAGACCTTATTCTACAAAACTTGACAAAAGTGTTTTTTCCTGTTTATCTCTGCTTCCACCATCATCGCCATCAATCATATCCTCCTTTCTTTGCTCCATCCTCGTCCCTCCCTCTGTCGTCCTTGCCTCTCCCTGTAGAGTTTGCGCTGGCAGCCGGGGCTGTGAGTGGATTGAGGCTCTGGAAACAAAACTGGACCAGGAAATGAGGTTTCCAGTTGCTGCATAGATAAAAGAGCCTTCATCTTCTAGCCAGCCAGGAAAAGACATTATCACCCTGACAACAAGAGACCTACCTTACTCAGGGTAAGAGGTCTATTCCTGGGAGATCCAGACATGAATACACATGCACAAACACACACATGCATTTCCTCTGGGTTGTTTCCATATCTGCTGCAGTATTTCCCTTCCCTTTGCCGACAGCCAAAGGTCCGAGTTGTTGTTTTGAATGAAATCTCCCTTGACTTTGGAGAGATCTGACTATGTAAGTGAGAGAGTGCTGCAGATGTCTGAAGCTAGATGCAGGCAGACAAAACGAGTCACCATCTATCAGCCCACAAACTCTGGTATTCAACTGAGACTAAATCATCTATCTTATATATCTCCATCCAGTACATTTCAGATCATGAAGCAGTCTACAGGAAAGAGGCAGACGATTTGGGGCTCTTTTCGTGGTTTGGACAGGACACTAGCCCGCAGCTGCACAAGCCCAGCTCCTCAGCAAGACTCTCGCTTCCCACCCATCACATACTGGAATTTCATTTAGGCAATTGGCTCTCTGCATTGCACCTCTCACTTGCCAAGGTGGGGAATTCTTTCCCCTCTCTAGTGGAACGTCATTCTCATTTTCCAGAGCGAGGCGGATGAAAGGGAGAGAAGTGGTGTCCCGCTGGGGGAAAATAGCTTTCGCATCCCGGGACTCAAAGGACTGGAGCGATGGTTTGTCACCCCCAGTGGGTGGGAAATGTCATGAGATGGCTTCCTGCTAGTGTTTTTTGGCTCTGACACACAAGCCCACTGAGTTTATGGTGCAGGTGTTTTCACAGGCAGTTGCAGTATGTGTAAAACAGCTTGGAAGGGTGCTTGTAATCGCAGAGGATGTGGTCCATTGGCATACCAACTAAGCACTCAATGTGCTACTTAAAGTTATGTTGAAACTAAGTTTCACAAATCTCTACTTTGACAAAAAGGGGTCATGATGCATGATGGTCTGATGTATTTTTTGAAGTATTCCACACACTGAGACAACACATTGGGACAATTTTTAATTTATTTCACCAGCTCAGGGTTAATAGGTTCATACTAGCACAAATCAATATTTTTATGTGAACAATGTATGAAATCAAGTCAAGTCAACTTTATTGTCAATTCCTGCAATATTGTTCCAGACATACAGTGGAATTGAAAAACCGTTTTCCTCGGACCCACGGTGCAACAGTGCAAGAAAAAAAAGATAATTAATATATACAATAAATAAATTCTAAATAGTGCAAAAGGTATAGAAAAGCTAAGCATAATCAAATGATTATGTGTAATCTCGACTCTCAGTGACAAACATACATAATCTACCAACTCTGCAGTTGGCTCAGCTCTATCAGCCTCTTTTAGCTCATTGCTTTGGTTTTCCTGTAAACTCTGCTCACACCATTGACCTTTCCAGAAGCAAAAATGAGTAGTTTTCATTGAGTTTCCTCTGATAAATGGACTCTACTAGTGCTAACCCTGTGCAATGTAACAGTTATGCTCTGTCGTTTATTTTGTTGTATCAGCATCAAAATGTTTCGTCATTTGGACGTTGTAACGTTGACAAAGAAGAGGGTAATTTTGAACAGGAGAAAGACTCCGACCAGCCATTGCAAAAGGGAACTTGTAATAGTGGGGCTACTTCAGTCACATAAACGTGATTCAGTGTGAAAAGACTGACTCTTATCTGAAAACTGTACTTTGCACATCATGCCACAGACTGGTCTCCACAACAGACTCAAACACCACAAACCTCTTTTACTACCTATGCAAGAATCATGTCAAACATTATTGAGTGAGTCTAGGGATGAGAGCCACAAAATATACAGTTGAGTTCTCAAAACCTTAAACCCAAGGGCTTTTGTCCTCAGCACACAATATGGCAAAAAAAAAAAATTCACTGAGATGGAAGATGGAATTATGGCTTGCAACCTAATATTTGCGAAGACATGACCCGAATTTACACAGTTGAGAAAAGGCATGCATGGGTAATGAGTATCATTATCTGGATATGAAATCTCCATCTATCAGGAGATATGATTTTGGTTGAAACCCCGTCCTGCATCAACAGCAGATAGATGATGCCAGCGATTAGCTGGCGAACATGCTGCAGCATTTAGCAACTATAGAGTCATATGTCTCAGGAGTTTATGGGGACTGTAATCAAAGCCTTCCAGAAACATCAATATGAACACACTGTAAAAGCAATTATGATCACATCATTGTGCAGATTTTTGATGAGGCTGGAATTACTGCTCATGTCAGCTGACTGAAGTGCTCGCTGTTTTCGAACCTGAGGTTTGGCTTGAGTTTTAGTGAAAAATCAGTTTGTTGTTCAGTTAAATATAACATAGTGAGGTCTGGGTAATTTGTGAAAATAAAATGTATGATTGTCAGGCCAGGAGGTGGGTATACACCATAATAAATGTATTTCAGAAGTGCACCTTTTGCATTGGAACCATTTATGTGTAGACCTGGAGATTTTAATAATACTGTATGGCATGACGTGGCTACAGTGAAGGTCTTTTGTCTTTAATTTCACAAACATGTTTTTTTTCTTCCGTATTAGCATGATAAGCGACCTGATGAAAAACATCTTGAATCTGGAATTCTAATACTTAAAGCAGTCAGTTGCAATAACTTATCCTTCGACCGATGACAAACCTAATCAACAGTGATAGTAATGCGGCAGTGTTTGTTGTTCAAGTGTCTCTGAGACAAAATGTATGTATGCTCATTGGAAAAGTTGTGCTCATCAAACCTGGTAGAAAACTTGTCGGCCTCATTTGCAGTAATTTTCGCCTCAGGAGGGCCCCCTCTGGTGATACTACGCCTTACTGCTGTTGTGAACATCCCCCAGAAGGTTGTGATCCCCCACCATTTTCTGTTTACGTTCCCCATTCACCTGTCCAGGGTGGAGAAGTAATCATAACCCGGTGAAGACCAGCTGCCCTAATGCACGCCGAAGGCAATTTACATTTTGCGGATGTGCATAGTACGAACACAATATATTCATGTGCTACCTCATCTGAAAAATAATATGTTCGACATTTGTAACAGGCTGCTGTGTAATATATGTTCAATGCACCAAGCTGTGGTCTGAATGTCCCAAGGGAAGACAGCATAGAACACAGAGCTGTTGTTGACAGGAGGAGGAATGCTAACTCTGGGAGACAGAGAGGATCCAGATTCCTGACCTCAACCCTCCCTTTTTTTTTGATTAGCAAAGGTGTGTGAATTTTTCTGCCTCATTTATTTATTGGTTTATCTTTTTTTAACAACATTTTCTTTTCCTATAGACATATATCTCATTGCATGATGGTCTAAATGTGGCACACAGTTGTTTGGGCCATAAAATGATGAAAAACAATCCTGCTCGTGTTTCCAAAACACCAAAATTATGTTGTGTTTTGTCCACACACCAAACATATTCATATGACTGTCATAGAGGAGCAAAGAAACCAGAAAATATAACAAATTAGAAACGACTAAAATAGTTGACGATTCATTTAGTAGTCGATTACTAATCAGTTAATTGGTTGACTGTCAGAGCTCTATTTATAATGTATTTACATTTTAGAATATGGTTTAATAGAATTTTAAAAAGGAGCATTCCAGCTGGGGAACATAATGGAGTTTTTAGCACCTAGGCCCAAATATTTTTGTCAGGAGTTGGAGGAGACCAAAGAAGAGATAAAAGAGAGTGACTGGAATTGGGCTCATCAGTCCAATACTGTACCATGGTTTTATGGAAAAGGTTTTCTCACTAAAGTACCATAATGGACAAAGTTTGGTAGCAACTCCCAATGCTGGAGTTACACTCATATTATTACGGTCTGTAAATCAGCCCCAAATAGAGTAGGACCTGCTCCTGCATATGAAAATACCAAACTCGTTTCAAGGGTCGGCAAGAATGTATCCTGTAGCTGATATACAGGAAAAACAGGTCAAGAGATCAGAGGAGCTAAATTATCGTCAATGTCACCGTACATAGACAAGATAGCATGTGTGTGTGTGTGTGTGTGTGTGTGTGTGTGTGTGTGTGTGTGTGAGTGTCTGTGTGTGTGTGTGTGTGTGTGTGTGTGTGCAAAGGGTTGAGAAGAACATACAGATCCTACAAAGTAATTGCTGTTGATAGAAAGCCAAGCAAATCTCATGTGAGGACTGGCTGCGCGCCTCACTGACAGATGACTGACTGGATGGCTCAGTGCGTGACCGACTGACTGGCTGACTGATAGGCTCGCTGGTTGATTTGCCTGCATTCCTCCCTAGACGCCAGCGGGGTACAGTCTGACCCAGCGTGATAATCCCCTAACATCCAGGACCCCTAATCAGCTCTCCTCTGGACCTGAAATAGGCTGGTTAAGGGTCGGGGGGGGCAACTAGACACAGTGAAGGAATGTATGTTGACATGCACACTAGCACATTCACACCCACTGTGATGCCAAAAAGAAGTCTGTACGGCCTCTGCATCCTCAAAAGTGAAAGATATTCTGGACATGATACATGAACTGGGCTGGTATTTTTATCATCGGAGGTTGTGGCATTTTTTAGTTTGAGGTGAGTCAAAACTCCAGCTGCAGGCCAAACACTGTCAGCAATGTAGGATTGATACCAGGCACTTAAAAAAGACAAACTCATTTTGGTTGTGATACTCAAGATACATAACGTCTTTCAGGTCTGCTGTTTGCTCCTGTTGTATCCCAGACAGCAGCTGACCCTAGATCCACCTGCAAACCTGCCTGGGCCTGAACACCTGTGACTGCATGCATTGCTGGGTATTAAGTCTTGTGTATGTAGGAAAAATGGTCATCTGTAAAGAAAACAGTAACGGAAATGAACATAATTAATAAAGTGAGGTAAACGTATACAGTTTGTACCGGACTATCTGGAGTTTCCACCACTGGCTGTTTTCCCTGTCTCCCTTACGCACACCGATCCTACATGTCACTTCAAGTATTTCATTCCCTTGATACACACTGGATGCAGATTTCGACCCTCTGGATATGTCAATTATTTTGAGCATTTTTAACTTTTCAGGCCACAAAAGATATGATTTATCAAGTTGAAATTTAAAACAAAATTGATATCATCCCAAGATAACAAGCAGAAGGCTACATAAATCAGTTCTCAGCGACGAATCATTTTAAGGCAGCACAGGAACTGGGTGTCCACAAATAAACTCTGCTGCTGGTCCACTGTCGAATGACGAATCAGTTAGACTAGGGTGCCATGATTGGCACAATCCTGTCCCCTACGCACACCTCAGGTGTTCACCTCAGAGTGCTACAGTATATTAATAAACATACTATTTCATAATTGTAAACAATTATTGACAACTATTGTCCAAAATGGGTAACACTCAACCTCGGACTGAACCTTGGACGGGTCGGACTGGGACAGAAATTCAGCCCTGGACTTATCTGCAGAGTTGGGTTGTTCGGTTTAGTGAAATGAGCCCTGTCCCGGGACAAATACACACACGCTGTTAGACTACACTCTTGTATCACCTTCAACAGTTCGTCGGTAAAGATCGAAGAGACAGGAGGAAGTAAGTTATTCTCAGGTACTCGTTCACCAAATATACTTAAACACCCATTTGTCTTCATCCCTGTCATATCTGAATGTTTGTCAAAATTAAATGTAGAACTGCAAAAAAGGTATAGTCACAACTACACAAAAAACTACAGTAAACACAGACAGACAGACAGACACACACACACACACACACACACAACCACACACACACACACACACACACACACACACACACACACACATTTAGCAGGGATCCTTACCCAGGCTAGATTATCAAGCATGCAGGTCTCCCAAAATATACCACGCCGCTATAATAAAAACCTTTCAACGGCGATGGGAGAATAAATCACAAGCTGATTGCGGTACAAGAGTTTAAGGAGTGAATTCACTGTCAAATACCAGATGTTTAGCCCAACATACACAAGGGTGGTAAAAGAGAAAAGAACCTTCATGAACGGCGCCAGGGATCCACTTTGAGGGAATTTATCCCGTAAGGAGGACCGCTCTTAGTCACTGCGGCGCCAAAGAATAGTACCCAGTGTTATCTTGTTTTAGCGTGTCCATAACGTGTGAAACTGACAGGGTTGTTTGGAGTGAGCCTGGTGCAAAGGGGTCTCCATATCACCACAGTGAACTTGTCTGTCACGAGGTGTTTTTCTGAAGGTAAATGGACAGCAGTATATTACCTGATGCTATAGATTCTGACCAGACTGGTTCAAATCAGCAGAGAAGCTACTGGCATCTAGGTGAGACATTTGAATGTAGTGCGTAATGCTCCCGCATCCCTCCACAACTACCACCAAAGTGACCTCGAGTGCCCAAACCTTTGCCCCCATTTCCCAGTGTTTCTTGGGCTTGCTGCACTAGTCATTATTTTCATATTGACTTTGGATTAAATCCCCTTGTATAGTGAAAAACCCACAAGGAAGATCAACCAACTCGGCAGCTCTCCTCAGCTCTATGGAACTTTTAAGTGTCTTTCAGCCCAGTATTTTGGGTTTTAACACTTATAACTTGCTTGCAGTGTTTTGGTTCAGTCTTACTGCTTAGGGATCTGTAGACACAAAAAACAGAGCTCAAAGGGGAGTGGAATGGACTAAAGGTGTTTCATTGTCACTTATGACGTGCATGCATATATATATATATATATATTGAGCAAAGCGTTAGTTCAGCACATCTATGCAGCACATCAGCTGACAGTAGAGATCTCTATGCCAGCACACATTAGTTGACCGCTCAGCTGTTTCCTTCTACACATCCAATTGGCAAAACTCATATTGCACTCACTATTTAAGAAGCTTTAACCTGCCTACTCGTCTTGCTTGCTGCACGCCACTTCGCAACCCGCCTCCACCCCAACATCTCCTTTTCATACTGTCTCCGACTTAATCATTGTCATTGATGACTGCTCCGTTCTGCACTGGTGTTTTTTTTTTTTTGGCTTCTGCCCTCCCTGCCTCACATTCCATGATGGCTCATGGAATGGTAGGGAGATGTGCTCTCCCTATCTCAGGCTTTCCATGTAGGCATGTGGAAGGGCAGGGGTGGTCCCCAGAACAGAGCCATACCACCAAATATAACCATTCACTAGTATTGAAATGAATCTATTTTGACTATAGTGGTCCTGACTGAAATATATATATATTGCAAGATGAATGCAAATTAGCAATATTAGATCATTTGGAAAGAACACTAATCTGACATGTGAGGGAAGCTGTCACTTCCACTTTGGTATTGTTCTAGCCCTGCTTGTCCTGACTGCACGCCACAGTTCACCGCTGAAAGGCGACTACATGTCAGTTGTGTTGACACCTTGTTCTGCTACCCCAAGAGTCCAAAACAAAATCAAAAACAAGCAAAAAGCAGAAGAAGAAAAAACCCAGCTGACGCAGGTTAAAATTAGATTTTTGCCACCAATCACGAAAGTAGACACATTAATCACTTTTCAAATTCTAGGTTTTAGGAAACGTTTGAGTCTGCGACATTTCACTTGGCAAACATGCGCAACTAGCAACATTGCAAATGGTTCAAATTCCATTTGTACACCAGGGCTCTGGTGTCGTGCATGTTCAAACACCATGGTTTCTGAGTTCTGCAGTGTTCTGTGAGAGAGACACACGTGCACGGAGATCATGTATTGGTCGATTCAGATTTTGTTTGCTTGTCTATATCTATCATTCCTGCCAATAAGCAAATAAGGAACAGCTGAAGAGGGAAGTCATGGCTCTTAAACAAGGCCGGGTGGGGTGTTGAGACAGTAAACCCTCTGAGGACACCTAGTGGGCAAGTGGTATAACAACAGACCTGACAAATGGCTACATAACCGTGAGAAGGTGTGTAGGTGTTGGCCTGACACCTTTTGGGTATATTGTTTTTTCCTGTATCTGGGAAAAAAACAAGATAATTCCTAAAATCATAAAGGTTTTTGAATTGAACACCATGAAATGACGGTGCGTGGTGGATCCTATCCTACCCCACAGCTGAGGCCCTGTTCAGACCTGCAATCTTGTGTCCAGATGTATCCAAGGTATATGCCTGATCTAGGATCCAGCTGAGTTTAACTGCAGCTCACATCTGGCATTTCGATATGTCCAACGTGTGTCTCCAGTGAAATATCATTTGAGACACACGTTACAATCGACATTGTACTGTATTTTTTACATTGTCCTCCATCAAAATGTTGCTAAAGAGGCCCAATAGGTTTAGTGGATTATTAAATGTCTTACAGCTGCCAGCTGTGAGCACAAGACATTCAACTAGATTAAATCATAACAGTAATCACTTGTTTTTGAGATGAAGAACATGAAATTGGTTTGTACATATCTTTGTACAATCTTCAAGTACACTCATTTTTTGTATTGCAGAAAGGAAACACAACAGAATCAGGTCAGGGTTGAAATCACCTGAGCTCTTTTGACCAAAATACACTAATATCTAATGACTAATATCTTTCTTATAATAGCAAATTCATATCTGCAGCCCAAAATCAACAAAAGAAGAGCAACAGGATGCGGGGGAGCCATACACACAAAGATTATATTGTATATTTACTATGTGAAGAATCTAAATTACTTTTTTTTTTCTTGGCGCTTAAAGCTGGAGCATGAAAGCCATGCTGCCAGCTGGCCTGTGCTCTTTGCTCTTTCCTGACTGACACCTGCAAGCAGGTAGTGGTTCAAAATAACTGTCCAGGAAAGAGAAATGCTATGCTTAAAAAGAAAAAAGGATCTAAAACAACAACCAGACTGTGAACAATGTTGGTTTCTCAGGAATAGAACAGAACTCCACCGGGTTATCTTTGATAGCCTGTCAGGTTATGACAAAGCAATCCGCCCTTGCATTTACCGCTTCTGCTTGCAAAACTGAAGATTTTACACTTTCACTCTAGTAACATGTGGTGGCACTTATCAGATCTGATCTGAACTGACATGAGAACAAAACCGACTACAGGATGTGACCTCAAAGTGTATTGGCATACACAGGTCAATTTCACAGTCTTTCAAATCTGTATTATGTCCCACAGAGAAGATTTTTACGGAATGCAGTGAAGTTAATCATCTTCTTTTAAAGCAGATTCAATTCGTCATGTGCATTCTTAAAAATGTCACAGGAAAGAGGACGTATGTATCTGGCGTCTTTTGCGTTGTCCAACTGGATGAATTGAAGCCAACGGAGAGAGGACTGTCAGAGTTATTTGCAGATCAACTAGAAGTACATTTAAATCTAAATTATCTGAAGGTAAAATTGCTCCCTAGCTAAACAACATCATACCGTTTTTAAAAATGCCTCTCTGGAGGGCATCGTCCAACAAGGCAACTTTGGCTCAGTTGCTCTGTGCTGAAAATGAAAACCAGATCAGGCATCTGGGAACGAAACAGAAAGGGAATGGCTGATGATGAAAATGCTAACATGCTGATATTTGGCAGGTTCATTGTGCACGATTGTCACCAGCTTAGTGTAGCATGTTAGTATGCTAACGTCTCCTAATTGGCACTTGGCAAACAAAGTGTACGGCTTAGGCTGTTAAGCTTACTTTTTAGTTTTAGTTTATGTGGTTATTCACTTTACAATAAAGTTCAAATATCACATTGTGGATGTTTTATGTGCAGTTAAATCATACAAAATCTATTTTACAGCATTATTTGTGTCATGAGTAAAATATGATGAAACTAAACAATTAGGTACAATCTGCTAACATCTGATTCCCAGGAAATTTCTGCTGCAATTTTCTGATTGATCTGATGATGATACATTTTCCAGACAGACTGTTTATTAAGACAATATGGCAGACAAATAAAATCTGATTTACATTATACACACTGTCAAAACGTTATAAATGCTTAATACAACAGGATATATGGTTCTAGGAAATTAAAGTGACAGAATTGTAAGATCAGAAATAAGAGGAAGCTTCTTCTCTGTAAAAAAAAGTAGCAGACTCAGTCAACAGCATATAAATAGGAATACTAGAAAAGAAGATGCTGTCACTATGGTAACATGAGTACAACATCAAAGTAACCAAATGTGTTGCAGTCATCAGCAGTCTCTCCACTTTTATTATTTAAGCCTCAACTAGAGAGAATAATGTCATCAGCAGAAATATTGACTCCAACATTTGGATATGCTGAAATCTATAACCAATTCAACAATGGGAACAAAGAAGAGAATTGTAATTCCACAAACCAAGACATGTGTTCTTATTAATGTATGGGTGTCATTATAGGTTGTACCAGGTTTTTTATCGCTAGGGTTTAGCAGACATCCGTTCTGTGGTCAATTACTTAATCGTCATATGTAAAATGCTTTTTAAATTCCACCATATTTTTTCAGTTACAATACATTCTGCATTTCTTTTTCTGGTTGTTTTTTACACATGCAAATAAATGCCACTTTATCATGAGAATATAAAATATTTATATATAAAAATATATATTTAAAACATATAGAGTTTGCCTCACAGTGTGTGTCTTATAAAAATGTCCTATTGGTTGCATTATATGAAATTAGCATATCCAGCATTTTCTCAGCTTGACCCATTTTTTGTATGAAAGTCAGTCTCTTTTTCTTCGATTTCTACCTTTTCTTTAACCTTATTTCGAGGTCACTTTATCTTCTTTACTGAAGTACAATAATTATTCACCAAAGGAACCCATTTCAGTATTTTTTTAAGCCAACAACGTTTAACCCTACTCACTTGGGAGAATAAGAGAGTCCAGGAGCATTAGCATTTTTTCCCTGCTGCAGCATCATGCACTGAAGGATGACATGTTGTTGGAGCCATCTGCAGATTTGAAGCCCGAAATGCAAATATCAGACGTCCCACGTGACGAACGAGCAGAGTAGATGTACTTTTTGCTGAAGCACCAAAGATCCACGATTATTTGCCGGAAGTGGCCCCTGAACTTCACGCCGATGAAGGCGTAGAGAATAGGATTCAGACAGCAGTGGAGGTAGGCTACGCCTCTGGAAATGGCCAGAACTTGGAGCTTGATCTTCTCTGACTCACAACTCCGCTCCTTAAAAAGAGACACGGTGTGTTTCAGCAGAGTCATGTTGTAGGGAAGGTGGCACATAATGAAAACCACAACGATTGCCAAGACCACACGGACAGCCTTGTGCCTCTGGCTGCTCTGCGCTCTCAGCAAGGTGCACATGATGCTGGAGTAGCAGAACACCATCACCACCAGAGGCAGCAGGAAGCCAATGGCCATTTGCAGGCTGGGAACCAGTACCTTCATCAGCTTCGCTGTCTCGTTCTTGCTAAAAGACAGCTGACACGTCACAGTGGCGGTCTCAGACCCCAGATTCTGCTCTTCAGAGCGCTCAGTGTGAATGAGCGTGGGCAGAGTTAAAGCCACTGCAAACACCCACACAGCAGCGCAGATGAGGCGGCTGTAGATCAGGGTGTGTGAGCGAGTGCCAAAGGATCTTCTAGCCTGAACTATAGCGATGTACCGATCACCACTAATGCACGCTAGCAGCAGCATGCCACTGTAGAGGTTGATGCTGTAGGCCGAACTCAACATCTTGCACGCCACAGGACCCATTAACCAGTTGTGCTGCTCATTGTATATGATAAATGGCAGGGCCACCACAAAGATCAGGTCAGCCACAGCCACGTTGTACAGATAGACATCCGTCATCGTCTTAGTCCTCTTGTAGAATAAGTAGGTGATGATGACAAGAGTGTTGCCGATCAGGCCGAGGGCACAGATGATGGAGTGGACGTAAGTTTGGGTGATGACCTCCGAGGGACTAGGGTCAAGGTCGCAGAGCTCGTCATCGAAGATGTCTTCCGTTGTGTTGAATTCATAGTCTGAAGTCGTCAATTCCATGTTTATAATCTTGATGAGAAAAGACAAACATCAAATAATTCATTTGACAGCTACAGTAGATTCTGCTTAATTTACACATTGGGATATTACTACAAAATAAAGTAATAATAGCCTATATTACTGTTTTTGGTTAATGTAATGTTGTTATAATGTTGTTGTTATTTTGTGAAAATATAATATAGAATATGTGTCTGCAAAATGGTATCATACCAACAATACATTTTTGCTTATATTTACATTACTTTTAGTAAATATTTATATTATTATAACTATATTCTGGAAAATGTACACATTATTACATGTAAATATTTCTTCAAAACTTACAGAATATGATGCAGTTTTAAAGCATCATATAATAATAGTGAATATATAATATACAGTATAAATATACAAAATAAAGTATTAAAATCCATAATTACCATGAATTTGTGAAAATGTAAGCCTCTGAGTATTTCTGCATGATGAGATTACTACTGATACCAAAAATACATTTAAATGATAATACGTCTGTATATTTACTTGTCTAATTGTACATTATTTGTATCAAGATATACTAAGTAAGTACGTATACTAAATAGCAAGAATAAAAGTACAGCATGCTCCACCTCACACTAAAACATATGATTATTTCTTTTTCGGTAAAATTGTGAATACCGTTAAACTGATAAATGAATTATAAATTGATTTATCAATGGCAAATTCCCGAGAGCACACCTCACAAGCACATGCTGCATTTCTGTTAAAACAAAAACCCAGTCGGTTCGTTTCAATCCAGACATAATGTTTGGTAACGCTGTGCAGCTGCCAAACCGGAAAAACAAATCTAGTACACAGTCTAGGCAGTTCAGTGAAAACCACACAGGGCTGAGTAAAGTTCACTCACAATTAGAGCTAGTGTTCTAGTTCAGCTCTTCCTCTGGTTCAAAATGACCCAATTTCAGCCACATTTGACATTAAGCATATGCACGCAAAGGTATGTAGGCTGCAGATGGGCTGCACTCTGTGCCTTGACTGATCTCAAGAGGTGATAAGATCCTCATCAGCGAGGATCTTTGATGTATCACTGAGAGTCAGCATGAAGGTCACTGACATGTTACAATGTCTGTCAACACCAACAAAGTCACTTGTAAGATAAAAACAAATGAGGAAATTATCAGTGTACCTCTGCGTGACACTAGATCATTAGACTGTTTTTTTCTGTTCTGTTACTTCCGTAACTGATGAATATAATTTACACTAATTGTAACTTGTAGCATCGTGTAAACGATATTTCATATGTGCAAATAATAGCATGTGAGAAACTTTTACTTCTTCAAAACCCTGATTTAAGGAACCAAACCTGATAATGGGACGTATCTCTTGCTTCAGCAGTTTCACTTCTCACATGATCACTATGTTTAGATTCTACATAGTATAGTGCAGTAGCGTGAGTTGATAAGGAATACAATACAGTTGGTCATGCACACACAGACTCTTTTGGGAAACAAAAGGGACGTGCGTATCGGGTAAAAACATTTTGAGAACTAGTGCTCCGCAAATATTGTTTTCCATAGCTTTACTTTTCTGTTAAACCGTTCAGTCTCTGTCATTTTATCTTTGGTAATTTAAACTTTTGTTTAAACCTAAGCTGTGATTTTAACGGTTCAAAGCGGATCACTCATATTAAAACTTTAAAACTGATCATTATCAAAAAGTATTATAGTATTTTTATTTACATAGCACCCATATGCTATGCCATGTTTTATGTAAATCACTTTGAATTGCCTTGTTGTTGAAAAGTGCTATAAAAATAAACTTGCCTTGCCTTGCCATATGACTCAAAGGATTTTACTGTAAAAAAATAAAAGCTTAATAAACTTTTAATGACAATGCAATGAAAATGAACATTGATCAAAAGAGAGAATATTAAATAGTAAAAATGGTAATAGAAAAAGTTTAAGATAGATTAAATATATATATTTATATATTTTTTTAATGTCACTGGACAGGTAAACCCACAGTCTTGGAGCAAACTGAGAGCATTCCCCACATTTCCTTCTGCCAGACGCCCTAATGTCTCTCAATGGTTGACAAGTAGCTGTAAGAAGGAAATACATCATTAGTAGCTTTGTATGTGAGCACAATGATGTAAAAATGAATTCCAAAAGAAGAATCTGTGAGTAACGAAAGCATTAGACAGTTTCTCTGCATCCTGCTTGGCTAGAAACGGCTTATATGGTGGAAGAACACTTTTCCTATCGGGTTGGAAATGTTATCTTCAAACATTAAAAATGGCATCAGGATATTTCACTTCTGATTTGGTCTGCTGGCCCAGGAACCTTTTAATTGTCTCTCTCTCTATCACATGCACTATGTCAAAGAAATATTAGGATTTAATTATTGCTAAATGAATATTGCAGATTCTGTAGAGACATCAAAATACATAATAAATAATGCAATAACCAAACTAACTAAACAATTTAATTAACAATTTGATACATTTAAAGCTTATGTGCATTTGCATTTTTACAGGACATACAGTACATACCTTGTGTTGCTATTAATTTCTGTGTTTTCTGGATATGATGTTGCCAGGTGAAAAGAAAGTACCAGAGGTGCCAGAACTTCACCAGTCTCAAAGCTGCATATAAAGAAAAGAGCTCAGTGTAGGGGCTTTATGTCACAAAAAGAAGAAAAGAAAAAAAAATCAAAAGAAGAACAAGATAAAGCCAAAACCGCATTCTCACTTGTTCTGCCACTGCTTGAGGACAATGTATCACTGAGCTTCTTGCTTTTGATCTCAGACTCATCCATGTCGTCTACCCACATTTGAACACACATCTCCCTTATCTGATGGTTCTACAAAGAAAATAACAGCTAGGATAATTTTTCTTGCAGGAACACCCCCGCCTGCATGCTCAGTGCACACTTGGGGGTTTCTTTTGCGCTCCAGGAATGCTTTGATTTAAAGCCAACTTGACGAATTTGCTTACCTCCTTAAAGGTGTCTCAACAAAAAAGGATTTTTTTTTCGAGATCAACTTCTTAATATGCCATCAACAATTCTGCCGATTTCAATTCAACATCATCAAGGACATTTGCAATATCTCGCAAAATGGTGCTATTGTTGCATTATGTGAAATCGTATAAAGAGGGGTAAGAAGCAGCTCCTTGGTTCCGCTTTGCTGTCTCAGCCTCCAGATTCTGCTCTTCAAAGCGTTCGGTGAAGGTGAGCGTGCGCAGGGTTAAAACACCCAGACAGAAGCGCAGATAAGGAGACTGCACGGGCTGATGCTGTAGGCTGACTGTATTTCGCTTATCTAGTCTCATCAACCAATCGAAGCGCTTTACAGTACAAGTCACAATCATCGCTTCACACACTATGTCTGTCACTCTGATACACTGACGGAAGAACCATCAGAGGCTATTAAGGGGTTAAATGTCTCAACCCAAGCCCCCAACCCCTCACAAGTACTTTACTATGGTTAAATGAGGTTTGGTAAGATGATCATGCTTAAGAGAATATTATTTTCTTCATGTTTATGTAAGTATTCCTGGAGTATTATTATTATAATCATTACAAAAAACAGGTCAGCCAGAGCCACATCGTAGAGATCGACATCCGTCACCTTCAGGGCTTCTCTTGCTTTCTGTCTTTGAAACCCCCCACAGAGAAACCCTTTTTTTCTGTTAAGACCCAAAATCTAAAATCAAAGTCTTCCTTATCATATAAAGATCTTGTCTTTTCTCCCCTTTGTTTTCTCTTTCTTTTTCTCTCATTTACATTCGCCCATACACTCTTTCTTTTTAGTTTTAGTTTAGCTTTTGAGTTTTAGTTTGTGTCAGGCCAGTGGTTTAACTGACAGAAAAATGGGTAATCAGGAACCTGACTGCAAACGATTTGATAATGTAGACTGTTGCTGCTTTTCCCTAACGCGACCAGCAGATAGAGCTGTGATTCCAGTGGAAACATGATAATGAGTGGAGTTTCTGAAGTGAAAGACACGTGGGACATGTTGATTTTCGAATAATCATTTGCAAGGATATAGTAGAGGGTTAAACCATCTCAGCTCAGCTTTTACTTCATGAAACATCCATCCTTTGCATCTGAAAGCTTATTAACATACAGTGCATTCAAAATCTACACCACAGCAAACTGATGTAAGTCACATAAATAAAGAATCTTTTGTAGGAGAAAAAATATGTTAATGTTAAATAAATAACTGGTAAGTAATTAGTAAGTAATTTAAAACAAAAGTATAGGAGCTTATATGTAGAAGAAACACATTGTTAAAATATTTGAAATTAAGAACCAGACCCTAATTATCATGATTTTCTACACAAATGATTTCTTTGAATGTCATGCAAGGGAAACTTTTATAGACTTTTGTCGATAATCATACTTTTTCTTTTAAAGTAAAAGCTGTTTTAGAGCTGCATTCTCAACCACTTTGGTTACATGGACATTCAGGTTAGGGTAAATCTGTTCCCATCACCCCCAGGGACTGGTGGATCAGAGGACCAAGAGATAGTGATGGTAAGTCGAATCAGTGGTGACCTGTGTGCATTCCATAGACAGTCACCCTTGTGGGTCGGACAGGCCATGCCAATTTCCTTCAGCTTAGACATCTGCATATTTTTAACCACATTATGCCTGCAGCTAACACTCCACTCACTTCACAGCACTTCACCTGGTACATGCAGTGAACTGGGTCTGTTGTCATGTGTAATACATTCCATGTTAAATGATTTGTGACCTTTGGCAAATTCTTCCAATTGAATATTTTGGATTGCATGCATTTGTATCAGTAGAACATTTTGACATATACCGGGACACTGCTGCCATGACCTTTTAATGTTTAAGCAACCTGGAAGGAGCTGAGTAAAAACAAAGATTCCTTCAATTAAAATGTCCACATTTTCCAGGTCGATACATCTCAAACTTAACAAATTAATGATTTTCTTCTTCCACATACATGAGAGTGAATTGAGTGTCTTTGGATTTTTGTCAAATTTTTAAAAAGCTATTTGAGCGTGTCACCTTGGACATTTGAAACTTGAAATGGTCTAAGGACTTGGTGATGAATCAAGAAAATATGAATTGGAAGTAAATACAGCAAATGAACTGTTGGTTACTGTAATCATTAGTTGATGCCGTACATTATACAAAAACAAACAACTTGGGTATGTAACTGTGAGACTGAATTGTTTAGACTCAATTATTAGACACGGTAATTTTGGTGTGAAATAGGTATAAGTCAATTTTGTACATTTCATAGCTGGTGTCGTTTGTGAGACTAGATCTCACTGACAGCCACCTCAGGATAGTCATTGTACTGTAGCTTCATGGGTGGTTTTATTTTGAAAGGTCACAGTCGGAAGTGCGGCAACTGCTGGTGTCTGACTTTACACAGCTGCACCTTTCTCACCTGGCGGAGCGCGCGATGTGTGTGGACAGCTCCGCCAGTCCCGCGGCCGCAGCAGCAGCAGCAGCAGCAGCAGCAGCTCTCCTCATGGTCCCCACCTTTTTGCTCTTCTTTTTTTTCGAAATACCATGAGTAAGTCCGGCACTCTCAAAGTCAAGTCTCTGTTCAAGTTGAAGTCGCCCGACAAGGAGAACAAGGAGCTGAAGCGGTCGGCGACCCTGCGAGATGGAGCCGCCACCAGCCCCATCGACGGGCCGGGGTCGTTACCCACGAGTCCCGAGCCTCTCAGCCCGCGGGACGGCGCCACGCCGCCCGCCGACGCCTCGGCCGCGCACCCGAAAGAAAAGAAGGGACGGCGGCTGCTGTCGTTCAGGCTGAAGCGGAAGAAGTCCAAGCGCAAGACAGAGGACGTGTTCTTCCCCGACACCGACGAACTGGACAGCTTCAGCAGCCACCTGTAAGACGCAGACGAGGTCATTTGTTCATCCCGTTGTTTTCTACTCTTGAAGGGCCACGTGTGGTCTGAAGGTGTCACGTGTAGTCCGACGACGTCACTAGAGTGTGAAAACACTGCTCTTCAAAAGCCTTTGCAGACAATATCCCACCAGTAGCCTACATTAAATCCATTTCTCCTATACGCTATAAGTTATTGAATGAGGAAAGTCTCCTTGCAGTCCCCGGATCCCTCCACTCCTCATCCCCGGAGTTCACAGGCAGGGTTGTAGTACTCTGGTTGGTATCCAGTTTGAAAAAAAAAAAAATATGCTGAGAGGTTAACGTACAGTGAGATCCAGGACTTCACCAGATTTTTTAAAAGAAATCATTAAAATGCTATTGAAATAATATCTATAGGAATTTTAAAAATATATAAATGATTCTAATAACGTTACCAGTCAAACTTATCTGTAACCTTTTTTTTGCAAGTAGATTCTACCCAAAATACTGCAAAACAATTACACCTACTGTATTTACGGACATGTTTTTCAGATCTTCTTATTTGTTTATTTTTTTTCTTCATTTTTTAAATGTCAGTTATCAAGGCCGGCACATTCCAACACCCCTAGTCACAACCGAGTGCAGGTTAATTGGTGTCACACGAGACATGTGAGGTTGTTGTGTTGCATTCAGTTCAAAAAATTATAATTTTGCAAATAAGCCCCCCACTCTGTTGGGAGTTGTGGAAAGTCAATGTGAGGCGCAGTCTGACCCCATTCTGTTAAGGTGCACTTAAGCAATATACTATCATATTTATTCATTTATTTTTGTATTCATAGCACTTCACAAGAAGAAAAAACATTAGATGTTTGACCCAATGTAGTTACGAATAAAACTGTGGAACATAAGTAAAGAATACAGATATAGTCATGAGTCAATGAATTAATAAATAAAAAATATGGTTGTCAATGTAAAAAAGCCAATGTCAATCATGAAAAAGGGATTTAAAAGAAGCAGGATACGTTTTCTATCCAAGGCTACATCCACTTTACTATGTTTTCATTTAAAAACACGTCTCTTCTGCTACATTTACGCCTGCTGTACGCACTGCTCCAGAGGTTCCGAGCGCCTAGAATGGATTTTAGGCCAGATTTTAGTTTGACATCTCCAGGGCTGCGTTGTAGCAATATAAGGTGAGACCTGGGAGTTACTAGCAGGACTCCATGGATCCGCTGAAATTATGAATGACCTGGCCAAGAGGCGGCATGTGAAGCACTGAGCACAGCACCCTTATCCCGTCTATGTTGCTGCTCACTGACTTGCAGTGCGAGGCCATGCTCGCTCTGGATAGCTCCCTGATGGGAACTGTGTGTGAATGTGAAGCAGAAAATATCCACACTGAGTCACTCTACCCTGGATGAATTAAAGATTCAAAAGGAAGGTGGTGAACCTCAGGCGGTCACGATAATGACAGAGACATTTCCAGTGGCTTTCCTTTTTATTCCAAAAATTTCCAGTCGTCTTTTTATTTTTGTTCAAGCGGTGCTCAGATCCACATTGTCCTTTCTCCAAAACCAATCAGAAGCTGGGTTGAGACCTAATGTCTCTGGCACAGGTGTTGTTGTCACACATTGTCAGGTTAACCTACATTGACAATGTTGTTGTGATGAGGAAGGCAGGCATGGTGTAACATGTAAGGCTGGAATTGGAAAAACCGGCCGTGCAGGTATGACACATTTACCTGCTCAGTCGAATTATGTGTGGCTCAATCAAGCTGATATTGTTTTGAACTGGTCTGGATCTCAGTAAATGTGACTCGTACAAAAGACGGAGTGACTAAGTGTTAATTTTGTCAGCTATTATTAGTCTTACTCTTAGATAAAATTCTTAGATGTCACTTGTCCTTTTCCTTTTTAGTCAGCTTTTAGTCGACTTAAACTTGGGACGTTTTAGTCTTGTCTTAGTGAAACCAAAAGGTCTGGACAGATGCCACACAACACAACACAATATCAGTCGATCAAAAGGAAACCGGGAAAAAGAAACCTGTACAACGGCCCTGCAATAAATTATCCTCTTATAATGTTGAGTTGTGTCAGGACTGTGCCAGGAAGGTGTTGATTTTGTTCTGATATTTTGTCTGCCTGTGTTAGTGTTAGTCATACTGTACAGTAAGTGTTTTTATTAGGTGGTACACTTACCATTTGAATACATTTGTTAAGAACATTTTTGGAAGCTCTTTGCACATGAAGCAAGCATTGTAACACACACCTGCTGCCCAACATCATCTACAATAACCAGCTGTACATGTTGCATGGCCATGTTTGTAGAAATATTAATGGAAACCTTCAGTTGGCTGCATGTACATACATACAGTGTATCATGAGATGATATATAAATGTGCCTAGTGTCAAAGATTGAGCCTTTTACTGTAAATGCTGCAGAAACTCAGACTGCATGAAATAGCGCACTGTATGTTTTGTTGCATTAGACCACTGTAGGGAAATTTGCAGATAGATGAGAGGGAATTTCCTTATGGTAATATTGGATTTTTGCTATATCATGAAACATATTGGTACCACAGTTTAAAATTACAATTCTTTTATCACCCAGAAAGTATTCAAACTCTTGGCTCCTGCTAAGAAGACAACCAATGTGGTTTATTGTGAAACAACTCTATGAGGGGGTTTTTTCAGTCTGTGCACTAATAGATGTGGTAGCCCTCTATGATGATTCATTTTGCACAAACATAAAAGGTGTGTCTGCTTTGGCAGATTTCAGTAAGTTCTTATTCTTTCACTGGTTAAGGGGGTAAAGGATATTATAACCTATATTGCTGTAAGGAGACAACTATGAGTGTGTTGTTTTGTCAGTGACAGACTAGATTAAACTATCTTTAACCTGTGGTAATCGTTGATAACGATATCAGTATTTTCAGTAACATAAACTCGACTGCACATGATATACACAAACTCATATTGGTTTTCAGTTTAGTCAGTGCCAAACTTTGTGTAACTGCACTCTCAATAATACTGTTTGTTTTCGATAACGGTGTGAAAGCACGCGGTCCATTCCAGCAGGTGCTCCATATTGTTTACCTATGGTACAGAAACAGATCCTGATGACGAAGCTTATTAGTGGAAAGACTGTTTTGTAAGAGGATGAGATCCCTTGAGTTCGAGGCATGTTTGCTCTGTCAGAGGCGACTGAAGTGAGGTTTCAAATGACGTAGGTGAATTCTGTCAAAATTCTTTTGGATTTCCAGGCTTGTGACTTGAAGGAATCTGACCTGGATGGCACTTGAAATGTTTCATGTGCTGAGCGAGCAGGGAGAGTACAGCCTTTTCAAACGTACTGATAACGCTGAAGTTTGGAGAAGGTTCCAGTGTTTGTGTGTGACGGCTTGTCTGAATGCTGAGGTGTTAGGATACATGCTTGGGCGTGTGTTCGGGATGTGACTCCACCAATAGAAAAAGGTCTGTCAGGTTCATTAAAAATAAGCTATCCGTTTTACTGAAATGCGTTGACCAAAGTAGTGGAGAGTACAGCATCTGAAAACAAATCCAAAACAATCTGATCTTGCCGACTAGATCGGCCCGTCACACCCTCCAAAGGAGGCAGTGGATTCCTGCGCTTACAATTTCTAGACAATCCCTGAGGTGAGGGTGTGGACACTGAAAACCAAAATGAACAAGTCAACATTTTTTAAGAGTCTGGTCGCATAGCACTGCAGGAATTAACAAGTAAATCACCTTTAATGCAATCACTCACAACAGGCCTTTATTCAGCAACAATGATTAATTGATCACACGTTTTAGGGTCGCAAGTTTGGGGGGGGGGGACATCCCATAGTCAGGATGGGTATACCACAGGGCTGACACAAAGCTGCTGATTTTCCTGAACTTTTCTGGAAGGGCTGTATGTGAGAACGCAAATGTTGCTCTTGGCATTTCTTGGAACTTTTGAAAATTTCAGGAAAATGTTCGAGTGAGCCCATGTGCAAATGCAGCAGCAGGAAACAAATTTCCGGAAGATTCACATAGAGCGATTGAGTGGGCGCTCTACCCAGGCTTCACCCCTAGACTAAATGTTCAGGAAACTTTCCTGCTGTTGTGAAAGTGTCTGACACGGACAATCTCCCGCTGCCTCCTCAAAGAACAAATTGGGTCTGGAAAATGTCCCGACTTCATGTCTAAAAAACAGCTGTAGACAACCAACCATTCATACTCACATTCACATCTACAGGCAATCTAGTCTCCACTCAATCTGCATGTTTGTGGACCCTCACGTACAGAAAGCCCCCGGCCCAATCAGATCAAAACCCAGCACCTTCTTGCTGTGAGTCATTTGATCATGACTCAGGGTCATGTGGTACTGTAGGTATGGTTAAGCTTCAAGATTGTCTTGTTATTTTTTGTTTCTTTAACAAAGAATGAGTCATTTCTGTTTTTTTGGTGCCTGTTATGCTCCCTGACATCTAAAGGTCATCAATATGTCATGTGAGGTTCATATTGTCAAATATTCAAGAAACAAACCTGCAGGAACCACAATATTCTACTTGAACACAGTTTTCTACTTCAGAAGTTTCTGTAGATGGGATTTAGTTCTAGTTACCTTTGTCAGAAGATTGTAACACGCAGCAGCACCAAGATCCCTGAAAGTTAAAGTTTTCCTGTTCGTGACAATGTTTAATGATAGACATGGGAACATGTGAAGCAAGTTTTATCAGTTGTGCGACAATGAGGGTTTTGTGATGTGATGACAATGGAGATAAAATTCACCAAATGCTTATTGTGATCAAAAGTTCTTATCACAGTAATGGCCAGGCTGTTGAGCAGATTCACCGAGAGATAAAGTCTCACAACAAGCCAGATGCTCCAGACAGGTGTTGTCAGCTCTGAATGCTCAGACTGTCTGTGAAAGTGAAAGTGTTTGTGAGCACAACATGGAATGAGGAGCTGTTGATCGGCTGTTATGAGCTGTGGCCCAACCATATACACACAGCTGCTCATTCATATGCAGACATGTACGAGACTGGTGCCCATAGGAAGATGCACTGCATCAGACTCATTCTCAAGCAATCAAAGATACTTCCAGATGTTTATATATTCAAAAGTAGATATTCAAGATTGAGCATAAACGTACTCACTTTGGACCCTACTGTAAATATTCTGTATATGTGAAATGAGACACTAGCTGCAAGGAAAAAAAACATTGTGGAATTATATATACATTTGTTAAATAAAATATGGTAACATGGTCTTCAACTAAGCTAAACTAATGGACAATCTTTTTTTAATTAATAGCAAACTTATCATTGTACTGTTCTTGTTCCTATTGTCAGTTCAGCTTCCGTTGGAAAAATTAAGATGATAGATTGAGCTGCAACAGTTAATCCATTAATCGATTAATAATCAAGTACTAAAT
This sequence comes from Scophthalmus maximus, assembly GCF_022379125.1. NCBI lineage: Eukaryota > Metazoa > Chordata > Actinopteri > Pleuronectiformes > Scophthalmidae > Scophthalmus > Scophthalmus maximus. The sequence goes on along the minus strand of NC_061529.1, from coordinate 19,147,334 downwards.
TAATCGTCAACAATTTTTTAAAATCTAAATGTTTTTTATTATTAATTAATTAATTTATAATAATAAAAAAATGTAAACAGACAAATGCACAAACAAACAAACAGCAGCGCTACAAGACTGGTCTGTGTAGTAAACAGAAATGTGTCAATTGTCCATCATATTATCTATCCATTCAATTCCAGATTATAGTCCATTCCCAAAAGTTCCAGTGGCCTCTTCCACTTGCGCAGAAAAACATGAGTCCTTTTCTTGATGTAGTGTCCAAGTTTTTCCAAAGTCACAACTAGGGCTGGGCGATATGGCTGAAAACTGTATCACGATATAAGTGTTTCATATCGGTCGATATCGATAATTATTGATAATTTTTATGACCTAAGAAACACAAACACGAGCCAATGAGACGGCGCAACCAAACGTGATACTGTTACATGATTGGCTATTAGGCGTGTCACTCCATACGTTGCTAGGTACCAGAGGACGAGTGCCGGCGTATCTAGCGGCCGGCGAAGCTAGCGGCGTAGCTAGACTCTTTTCTCCGATTTCTTCCAACGAGGAAAAAAAAATTATCGAAAGGTTCTATTGAACTAATTTTCTATTGATATTGATTACGTGTATATCGCAATACATATCGTTATCGTTTTATTGCCCAGCCCTAGTAACAACCTCTGAAATAAGAGATTTCCACATGGAAACAGTGGGAGGGTCATCACCGACCCACCTGATCATTATGGCTTTCCTGGCTAGTATCAAAAGTGACTGAATCACATCTCCATCTTTTTTAAGAGAGACAGGAAGCTTCCCAAACAAGCAAAGAAGTGGTTGTACTGATACCCGCTGACCTATTGCTGTACTGACATCTGTGCATACCGCCCTCCAAAACATTAGTATTTTGTTGCATTCCCACAATGCAGCCTGGTACCTACATGAGATTTACATTTGGGACAATTTGGTGAGGCACCATTTGTATACTTACTATAAGTATATGGTGATATGTAGACCTGGTGCAAAATATTATATTGCAACTCTTTATATTTGTTGCAAATCGAAATTCTGGAGGGCAATCGCACTATCTCATCCCACTCATCATTATCTATTACACAGTTCAGCAAGGTACACCATGATGTTCTTAGGCATGTAAGTTTATCTAGGTTAAAGCTTAACATCTCCTAATAGAACTTAGATAGAAAATGCTTGTGCTGCTTATAGTTAAGCAGAAATCTGTCTACTGGATGATAATCATGTGGGGTTTCCAGCGAGTTGTTCTTCTTATACACAAAGTGTCTGACCTGTAAATATTTGTAGAAATCTTTGTTTGATATATGGTACTGAGCTTTCAGTGATTCAAATGTTTTGAATCTTCCATTCTCAAAGAGGTCAAAGATTCTGACAACACCTGCTTTTTGCCAAGGTGTCTAATTTGGACCCATTCCATGTGGGGAAAGCTCAGGATTATCCTTCAGTGTCGTGATAAGATTGAAAGGCTGAGTATTATGGAATATTTTCGTAAGTTTTCTCCAAGCCCACACAATACATTTGTTATCAAAAGGTTGTTTTTAGCACTGTGTGGCAGTTCTTTCTGCCACACAGTGCCTTTACCCAGCAGGTTCACAGGAGAAAAGGGTTTACAAACCCTCCATATCAAGCCAAGGGGAGTCTGAGCACTCATTCACCCACGAAGAGATAAGCCTGGCTTGTATGGATAGTATATAGTATTCTATATTTGGTAAGCCCCATCCACATTGGTCTTTTTGAAGCTGTAATACCACTAATTTGATTTTAGGCTTCCTGCCATTCCAAATAAAGTCTGACATTGCTTTATTTATAGTTTTAATGTCATTTGTAGTTAGAATCATAAACAGCATGGATGTGGGATATAGTATTTTTGGGAGGACTGTCATCTTGATAAGGTTGATTCTGTCAAGAAATGATACAGGGGGACTCTTCCATCTTATTAGCATTTCTTTGAGACTTTTAACCAAGGGATTCATATTAGCTGCATTTAGTTGGGTAATTTGGGGGGTGACCTTAATTCCTAAATACTTGAACCCAGACGGAGCCCAACGGAAGGGCTGAATGTAGTCTGGTTCAGTATTTATGTCATTGTCCAGGATCAATATTTCTGACTTATCAAAATTTACTTTATACCCAGATATTGGGCCAAATTCTTTAATACATTTAGTCACGGCTGCTAATGATTTAGAAGGGTTTGTTAGTGTCATAAGGATATCATCAGCATACAACAGAATTTTATGTTGTTTCGAAGCAAACGTCACACCTTGAATATCTGGGTTTTGCCTGATAGCCAACGCCAGTGGCTCTATCGCCAGAGCAAACAGAACAGGAGACAGCGGGCTTCCTTGAGCCTAGCCCCTTGTCACTTTAAAGGGAGTGGACAGCAGACCATTAGTCAGAACTGAAGCTTTAGTTTCCTTATATAACAGTCTGATCCAGCCCAGAAAACCTGAGCCAAAACCAAATCTCTTCATTACATCAAACACATATTCCCATTCAATTCTATCAAACGCCTTTCCAGCGTCCATAGAAACAATAGCACTCGGCGTCTTCGAAGTATTAAGATAATGAATAATATGGAATAGACCCTTGTGTTGTGGTAGGAGTTTCGACTCTTAATAAATCCAGTCTGGTCTGCATCCACAATTGAGGTTACAACCTTCTATAACCTGAGAGCCAGTATCTTAAAAAGTATTTTGTTATCCACATTGAGGAGGCTAATGGGTCTATAGGAGGAGCATAACTCTGGGTTTCTATTTTTCTTTGCTAATAATATTATATTGGCTCAATACATAGATTCAGGAAGTTTGGAGTCCTCAAATGATTTATTAAAAACTCTTAAGAGCAGGTTATCAATTTTACCTTTCATCATTTTAAAAAACCATCCTCTCCGGGACATTTGCCTGATTGAAGTGAGGAGATAGCTTTGTTTATTTCCAACAAGGAAACAGGAGATTCCAAAAAGTTTGACTGTTCCTCATATGATTGTGGAATACATAAATGATCTAAAAAAATCCCCTGCCCTGAGCCTCTTCATATCAATCTCTGAACCATATACATTTGCATAGAATCTTTTAATGTTATCATTAATTAATTAATTAATAATTAATTTCATTAATTAAAAACGAGAATATAATCAATCCGCGAAGCTGACGAATGGGGCTGAGAGTCAAATGTGTATTGTTTTGAAAGTGGGTTACAGTGCCTCCATATGTCTAAAAGATCAAATTCCTTATTTAAATTTAAAACAGCCTTGGCATTTTAAGATGTGTTTGTCTGCGGGCGGGGGGGGGGAGTCTATCGTTCATTGGGCATAACGCACAATTGAAGTCCACCCCAATTATCATGTTGGGATAGTCCATGTCAGCTAATTGGTTAAGTAAAGATGCATAAATGGACTCATCCTGGGAATTAGGGCCATATACATTACCTAGTAGAACATTTTCACAATGTAATACCCCTTTAACTAAAACATATCTGCCTTCAGTGTCTTTAAAAGAATCTGTGACAGTAAATGAAAGATTTTTATGCAGCAAAATTATAACACCTCTCCTATTTGTTGAGTATGATGAGAAGAAAATTTGACCTACCCATTCCCTGCGGTATTTTTTGTACTCTTCATCGTTTAAATGCGTTTCTTGGAGAAAGGCTATTTGAATCTTGTCTTTTTTTAGAGTTTAGAACGGATTTCCCTTTTTACCACATTATTAGAGCCCCGAATATTCCATGTGCATATCTTAATAGTCATCAACACCAAATTATGTAATGTCACAGCTAACTTTAAGTATTGTATGTGAAGTGGACCATTCTGTAGCCTTAACTGGAAAATAAGTTCTGTTGAACACAGAAATGTTTTCCGAGCAAAAACTGACCATTAACACACGGGGAAGGTGCATTATGAGCACTCACACCAAAATTTTGTCCGGACATTATTACTACGTTAGCGATTATACCTGTCAGCAGGCTATTTTGATGCAGTCGGTTTGCCGATGTATTCATTAACTTCTTTGATGGTGGAGAACGAGGAGCTGGTGCCATTGGGATGGAAAACTTTGATGACAGCAGGGTACAGAAAAGAGTACCTTATCCCAGCTTCTCTCAGTTGTTTACGGGCATTTGCATACTCCTTTCTCTTCCTCACGACCTCCGTGGAGAAATCCTGGTAGAATGAGACGATGATGCCGTCGATGTTTGATGTGCCTTTGTTTCTGGCTGCTTGCAGGATTTCCTGTTTGTCAGTGTAGTCGTGCAGCCTTACCGGGACCGCTCTCGGCCGCTCTTTACCGGCGAATCTTGTCGTCGGGCCCATGCGGTGGGCTCTCTCAAGCTTAATGCTTAATGCATGTTTGCATATTCAACACATGTGGTATCCACTTTACAAAAAGGTCGACCGATGTTTTGCCCTCCATACCTTCCTTCAGGCCAATGATTCTCACATTTTGACGTCGACTTTGGTTTTCATAACTTTCCAGGCGATCTAATGCCTTCTGGAGTTGAACTTCCACAGCTGTCACCCGGGGTGCTGTTGCCGTCGACAGGTCCTCGAGGTCTGAGACCTGCTGTTCGACAGTTCCCATCCTCTGTATTAGGCTGTCAAGCTTCTCCGAGACTTCACTTACTGGTTTAAATATGTGAGCTAGTTTGCGGTCTAGCATCTTCTCTACATTTGCAGTAACACAGTCCACGATGGCTTTGTCTCGTTGTTCACTTAGCTCTTCGTTGTGGGTGGGGCTGGTCCCGTACTCTGCCTCATCCTCCGGTTCCAGATCATTGTTTTGGCTAGCGTTAGCACGTGCAGCATTAGCTTTAACGTGAGCTTCCCTTTTACGTCCTGGTCTCTTCTTTCTGCCCAACTCAGGGTGTGCAGAAAATGTGTCAAGTGACATTATGAAACGAACGTACACCCGACAGAACTGTCCACTGGTAGGAAAATTAGTTGAAAAATAGAGTTTAAGGCAATTCAGTTGGGAACCGATAACTTTACGTCTATTCGGGTCTGTGCATCACGTGATCCCCCAAAAAGTAGTTTTTATGAAAAACAAAGTAAATATTCTCAGATTTCAGCTTCTTAAATGTGAATATTTTCTGCTTTCTTTGCTCCTCTCTGACAGTAAACTGAATATCTTTGGTGTGTGGACAAAACAAAACATCATCTTGGGGTTTGGGAAACACAATGGACATTTTTCACCTTTTTATGACATTTTATGGACCAAACAACTAATCGATTAATTGAGAAAATAATTAGCAGATTAATCGAGAATGAAAATAATTGCTATTTGTAGCCCTTGATGGATTTCCTATTTATAATAGCATATTTCAAGTTGTCTTGCTTGTTTTATCAAAAAAAAAAATTCAGATTAAGATATTGCTCTGCAATGACAATGATGGAGAGAGTGAAAAGTTCAAAAGTGTGGTTCCACACTGCTGACAAGACTCTTTGGCAAAAGTGGATCAAGTCTTTTGCATGTAAAGACAAGACATATGAGCAAACGGTGGAAACATCAAGTGAAAGTCCATCACATACATACAGGCAGAGAAATGTGATGTGCTCATAGATTCAGTCAGAAATCGTCAGAGTATCATCTGAACTGTGGTTCAGAAATTCACTGTAAAGCTAGGCTAATTCTGTTGTTATTATTTTTTCTCTTTAAAAAAAAAAAGATGTAATAAGTACTGTTTAAATACTGCATCAATAATCAGTATCAGTGAGAGTACCAGGTGTAATTTGACAGTTACCGATCAATCGTAAAGGGAAAAGATGCATATCGGTGAGGATCCTGGTGTGTGACAATAAGAATATGACAGGGAAGGGGAGCAGGGCTTTTATTGTTTTTAGAGTGAGGTTGCAAACTATTGTTTATAACTGGTTATTATTAGAAAGTAGAAAAGGAAGACACCGTGTAGTAGACAAAACCTGTGTATGAGTTCCCGCTGTGCTCCAGGATATTCATGCGCACAGAGTAATAATGATGTAGTGCTGATTGATTCATTACTGTTGTCAAACCTTAAACAGACATTGTCTCGTGTTACTCAAACAGGAATGGCTTTGAAACTGTTTGTTTTTTTGTCACATGGTCAACCAGCCAGCAACAGTTATAGACGTATCTTTAGAGTAATCATATCTACTGTTGTATTGATTATGGCACTGTTACTGTGAGTGCTGACTGTCTACCCAGCAGGACTTTTGAATTATAGCTATTGCAGAGTGATTTGGAGGGGCAGTTTTATGTTTTAACCATTGAAAGGGTTTTATTTTCTGAAGCTTGAAAAAGGAGTTTGGAGGTTGAGAAGTTATTATCTTTTCACACATCTGCATCTGTGATGTCCACATAGAGCTGTTCATTCCTATGATGTTATGTACAACATAAGATTCTTATCTTTGTTATGAATTATTGAAGCATACTGTATGTTTCATTTTATGAGGAATGCCACCCAGCATTGTGACTGAGAGGTGCAGTCAAATATTCTCTGGCTTTGTGTCTTGTTCCTTCTAAGTGACTTTAGTTGAAAGAAATGCCTACAGATAAATCAGGAGGTTGCATAAAAGGCATTTAAAACGCACAGCACTTGGGTTTTTTACTGATTCTTTCAGCCTCGGTTGAAGTATTTTAAGTATTTGCTAGTATTTGTACACGCTAGCACTGTTTATATAAGAAAGAAACAACCTTACTTGGTTGGTGAGTCAACAAATTGAGCTCAGAATGAAATATCTCATCAAATAGATGATTTTGGTGATCCTCTGACTTTTCCTATCGCATCTCAATGAGGTAGACATTTTCGGTTTGCAGGGAAATGTTTTCTCAATAACAATTGGGTTTACAGGCCTAAAATTGCATTAGGCATTTGTGGCCCCCAGAGGATGAACACAAAAGAATATATTCAAGCAGCTACAATGCACTTTAAACGGTGAGAATTCTGCGGTTTCAGCCCGGCCAAAATGGTTTAGTGTCAGTCCTAAGAGAAGAAATCTTTATATCAAAGATGCAGAGACACAACTTTTTCCTCCAAGTTGCAATGCACCAAAAAAGTTTCAGTAGGGCAAGTCCCCTTTTGTCAGCTGGAAAAAAAGTAAAGCTCTCTTTGTGTGTGGTTTTGCCAGTACATGTAAAATCCACAGCTGTATACAGCACTAGAAATTACAGTCCTTTCATTCTGGTTATAGCCTGTGGTGTAAAGTCATTTTGGAAAGGGCAGGAAATCAGTGGTGAATCAATACAAACTTTTTTTTTTATTTATAGCTGCAGAAATTGAAAACCATTTTTTTTTTTTAATACAGTAGGTTAGAAGCGGGCTCTGTCCAAGAGCAGTGTTTATTTTCTCGACCAATGCTAGTTTACTGTTGGTGACAGATATAGTAATAACTGAATCTCATCACCCCACCTTCAGTTTACGGCTACAATTAAACGGAGCACAAGTAAAAGCTACTTTTTTTCCTATCAACATTGTTCGGCCTGTGCTGAAAAGGGGTAAAATAATAATTGGAGGGTTGTGAGGCGGTGATTTAATGAGCTCAAGAAGCTGAAATCTGTTGATCAGAGGGAGTGATATTGCATGTGGGGAAGGAATGTAGTTTGGTTGTTTGGCTGCAGATTTAGTTGCTTGTCTGTGGTCAGCCGTTGGAGCTGCAGCAGTGGCTTTGTCACATTCGCTCAGCTCACTGAGACCATTAAGCTGCTTCAAAACACTCGCCATCCAATTGTCAAAAATTGTACTCCACAGATATCAGTATAATTATAGCTATTGCTAAATCTGCTCAGAAATAATATGAAAAAAAATCTGTGTGTTCCTTGTACAGTAACTCCAGAGCTTTTACTGAGAAACGTCTAGTTCTCCTCAGTGTCAAAGTGGTTGTTTGTGCATCACTGGGTTCTTTCCAAAACAGGAAATTGCTACTTATAGCTAATTCATGAAACGTTTAATGGTGCCAACTTGCAAAATTATAACCATGTAAAAAAAAATCTGTGTTAAGTTGCGGCCAAAGACTGTATATAAAAATGGACATAGTCACTGGGTCCTAGTGCTAGCAGAGGGCCCCCCCCTGTAGTCTCCCCTGAAGTCTGTTTCTATAGAAGTCTATGGGAAAATGACTCTACTTCTCACGTGATTTATAACGTCAGTTATATTTTCCTGAGGAGTTTATGGTCTCAGTCGCTAGTTTCAAGTCTTCTTCAATACAGCATGATGTTCATTTTGTAAATGATGGTCTCATTTAGAGTAAAATAGACGATAAAGCACCGTAGCCTGGATACAGTGTGATTGACACCTGGTCCGTCCAGTCGGTGCATGGTTGCAGGTGAAGGTGGGCCCGCAGTGGACGAGCTCTAAGTCAGACCACTTCCCCTAATCTACATCCGGTTTCAAAAAACCCAACGATAGCGCTGGTCAAAATGTGAAACTCAAGGCTTAAAAAACAGCAGTTCACAATGGCAGCCCACAGCTAAGTAGCTGACTTCATGGACACATGATACATTTGGTTTACATCCCCCACCTCGCCCCTTCTTTAGATGTTACTGCACATGCTGCTATCTGCTATGCCGGTTGGCTGAAAATACAAACAATAGATCAGCCTTCATTTTAGACAGGGTCCAGCTGGATTTTAAATAATGTGATGATAGGTCTGTGTATTTTGTAATAACAGCTACTGTAGTTAGTACTATTATTCCTGCCTTGGTCTTGTATGTGGCCTGATATACTGCTGGATAAATTGGGGTGATTAGTCGCCTTGATTGGTCATTTGACTGAAGAAATGTCAAGTTTATAAGAAGGGTTGAGGTGGTCCTGTGCTCCTAGATCCACAGTGTGTGTGTGTGTGTGTGTGTGTGTGTGTGTGTGTGTGTGTGTGTGTGTGTGTGTGTGTGTGTGTGTGTGTGTGTGTGTGTGTGTGTGTGTGTGTGTGTGTGTGTGTGTGTGTGTGTGTGTGTGTGTGTGTGTGTGTGTGTGTGTGTGTGTGTGTGTGTGTGCGTGCGTGCGTGCGCGCGTGTGTGTGGGAGCGCGCGTGGTTTTGTTTAATTCATTATTTTGACTTAGTGATTAATTTTATACAGTGTTTGTATGCCATCATTCTGTAGAAGGACATACAGACCCTTTCATTATTACTGCAGTTATAAGGACAGTTGCAGAAGCTGAATAATGTAGCCTAGTATGCAATATGTGCATATTTGTTTTTGTTTTTGTGTCAGATAGTATTTGCATGACCGACACATTTTTGAGTTTAGATGATGGGATTGCAGTGAGGAGTGATGCCTGATAACTCCAACATATGTGCTGTGCCTCATTGTTGACCTTTTGTGTTATCATCATTAAAATCAAGGTGAGGGAGCAGCAAACAGGCTGGATCGACTAAAGTAAACATGACCTCACTTTTGGTCCTCAACAACAAAGTGCTGCTGTGCTGTTTGCATTAATTCAATGGTGGATTTTAAACTCAAAAGCTAATATATACAGTGCAGCATACTGCAAACATTCATGCAGTTGTGACAGAAACACACCTCGAGGACTGGAAAATAAGTTGTTAGGATTAGACAAGCACGGCTGACTCAGGTTTTTACTTGTTGTTAAGGAACATTCACCACCATTACTGCAACACATTGAGGACAGGAGCCAGCTTTGGGAAGACATTCAGTTTTTACTGCCACACTCATCTTCGAACTTCTTCTCTTCTTGCCTCTTTGCATTTTTATTTTTGCAAGAAGAAACCAGGTAGTTTTATTAATTGGTGAGAATATTGTCTTACACGTACTGTAGAAACGGAGAATGCTTTCTCTACATACAGGAAACGGAGCTGTTTAGAATTTCATGGTAACATATATATGGAATCCCATCACTGTCAGGAAGATTAAATGCAAGGAATGAAAAAATAAATTTTTTGAAATTGCAGGTTTTAATTTTATATACCAAATCAAACATAATGCGAATTAATAAGTCAAAAAAGACATGACATTTTATCCTAGTGAAATTATTGTATGTACTAAAATTGGAAGTTAATGCAGCTATATTTCCATTTCCGTCTCCCCTTCCAAAGTCAACATATCAGCATTATGAGATGTCATCATCACATTGTCATCCACATGTCTTTGTGTTGACATCACATCACACATGTCTTTGTTCCTGTTGCTGACTTTGACAGTGATATACTGTACTGTGTGCATTTTATTATCACTACCCTTTGCTTGCTGCAGGTCTGAGCACACACACGCACTTGGCTCTGAACTGCAAGTACAATATTGGCTGTGGTTTTTCAAACAATGTATCATGGATGCACTCCTCAGTTTAGGAAAATGCTAGGAAGTATTCCCAAAGTTGTTGGCTTGGTTTTCATCGTACTGGTTATTGGTCCAAGTGGAAATGTAGGGGCTGCAGCCTACTGGTTGTTTCAGACCCGCCCAGCATCTGGCAAACACTCGGCCCTGCAGCAGTTGTTCAGGGACTCGCAGTGCCTCTTACAATCCACTGCTGTTTTGGATTCACAGTGCGACGCTAAGTCAGACCCCATTTAAATCTTCCCATTATCACTTCAGCTTATTATAGTTTTGTTTTATGAATGCAGTATTTGTTGCACATCAGGGTGGTTTCAGCCCCAAAGGTATCTGCTGTGTTGTCTAAACATGAAACTGTAACATGAACAATTACAACCATAGAGTGTGACAACTTTTTGTCTGCTCAGCTGCAGGTTCCAAGTTTCTTATTGGGCAATATGACCCCAGAACACACACTTGCATCAGGCAAATATATGAACAAGATCTCTTCCATCAACAGCCTCTAGTGACTCAATATATCCCTCATATAGCCAACAGAGGATGAGTCAGTGTTTGAAACCATTCCATCCCTTGTTTAAGTTTATCCAGTAGCTCCACACAGGGCTGCAGCTTTGCTGAGCTAACTGAAATGTGTTTGTTTTATTTGCTGTGTTGAGAAATGAAAGATGAGTGTGTGTTCATAACCCTTTTCCTGGCACCAGCATATAATGTCAAAGTGGTGCTAATCTCTGGGTTGCATGAAAACTTACCCTGGTTTAGGTCTGGTAGTTTGGTGTATGTTTCAGAATGAATATGCCTGTATAACATACCCCTACTTAATAGTTGACATGGTTTGCATACATGCATGTGTGCAGCACTTAGACTGGAGTTTTACTTTTCTTGGAGACAGAGTCTCTGGCTAAATGATGTTAGAATGCAGCCCAGTGAAAAGACAAGTGAGTTTACCACTCTTGTTTTCTTGGTTAGTTTATCTTTGCTGACCTCCAATGTTCAGATTATCTGTCAAGGGGGAAAAAAGTCCTTCAATCAAGAGAAAAACAACTCATATAATTGTTTGCCAGCTCACCCAGAATTCAGAACTTTTCCTAGTTCATGTGGAGTTTTTTGGGGGGGAAAAACTTTAAAAACTTTATTTCATTGGACACTGCAAAACACTACAGCTCTACTCTTAACATAGACTGTACATAAAGAGGTACTTCATTTGGAGCCAGTCATAAGAGGAGAAATATGTATCTTTAAAAAAAAGGTATTAACGTGTACTTTGACATTTTAGTTTGGTCCATGTCCCATCTGGAGGGGGGTCCCATCTAGGGGCGTCATAGTCGCAGAATTTAGGTCACATATTGCAAGAAGCACAGCGGTAATTAGGCGTGGGCGATCTGGCCAAAACATAATTTCACGATTTTCTCACCATCTAGGCAATCCCCCTAAAAAACAAGTGAGCAAAAAATAAAAAAAATAAAACAACAAGTGAGTTACTTATGTCAGAAAAAGACAAATAACAATAACATGTATTTAAAAAATACCAGCAGTAGTAGAGGGTACTTTCACTTTCACCTAATGCTTCGTCAAATCGCTCATGTTACCAACTTAACTTGCAAAACATTTGCTACACATGATATTACACACAATTGTCTCTTTTGACTGGTTCACACCTAGCCGGTCTGTCTCTGTATCTCTCCATGCTGCGTGTCGGGTCGGGCAGTGAGAGCTAGACACGCCCCCTGCAGCAGGCAAGCTCCAAGGCACAGACACAGAGCGCTCAGGATTGGAGAAGATTCATCATAGACGAATACGTTAATTTCTTCAATACCATTAGCAGCGCCAATATGATAATACATAATAAAAAATTAATATGTCCAATGGATGTATGTGCAGTTTTCTGTAACAAAAAAAAAGCAACTTCCTGTGTGCGATCTGTACGATTCCTCTGAGTAGCAGATCATATGCCAAATGATGATCGTCCACAGTATAAAATCGTCAGATCGCACACCCCTACGGTAAATAAAGAACATAGTCAGACAGAGACAGTGTTACTATGGAGATAGCCATTCTGTTTGTGAGATGACAACATTATTCTGAGAGATCCAAATATACTCACAGGGACCGGGGTTAGACAAGGGTTTTTTGGGACGCCATGCACTGACCACCTGTTGATCTGAGTAACTAACCTGAAGTCTCCTCAACGTTTAGCTTCTTGGAAAAAACACTTCTGCTTGAAACATCCACGGTCTCTGTCTTCCTGATTCAACTGTCAATATTTCCATTACACTCTGTATGTGTATCTTGAGCCTCACCTACTGATTATTTCTCACTGGATTGTGTTAAAATTTCCACCCAACATCCAAGAAAGCCCAAGGAGAATTTGCAATGGTTGTTGAATGCTTGACGATAATAAAATATATAATTTTTTAAATCTGAACCAACAATCTTTAATTTTAAAACTGATTGTGTGCACTAGGGCTGCACGGTGGTGTAGTGGTTAGGACTTTCGCCTCACAGCAAGAAGGTTCTGGGTTCTGCCCCCCCCCCCCCCCCCCGCGACCCTCAAATGGATAAAGCAGTAGACGATGAATGAATGAATGTCTCCACTAGTTTTCACATTTTTGCAACATGTTAATTTCTGTATAGTATAGATATAGCTCTATGAACACCAAAAGTTATTTGGTCCTTCATTAAAGTTAGTGTGGATTTGGAGCTGAAAAGAAATCACTTTTTAAGATATTTTGTCTGTATATTTTTTCTTAGGTTTATTTCAATTTCCTTGAAACTTTATTTAGATTTTTATTTGCAAATATAAACAAATTTAAAGAGGTTACAGTACTCCATCCTTTATAATTTCTTCGCACTTTTAACTGGCTGTAGTACTACATTTTGTAGATTTGTGCTATGTTGGCTTAAAGCTTTTTTATCTCTGTGTGATACCTTTTGAGCCTATTTTTCATTGGCTTCAGGAATTTTACAAGTTACGGCTTGTACTGGCTCAGTTTGTTGCAGACCAGATGATGTCATATGTGTGTCAGGTCATATGTGGAAGCCTGTTAGACATAGTATAGAATAGAAGAGAAAAGAATAGAAGCCCGTTATACAGAGAGAAAATAAGGAGAAAGCGAGTGAGAGGGGTTTAAATGTGAGAAATCTCACTGGTCGAATTTGAACAGGAGACTTGGTAGTGTGCTCTAATATTTTGGGAGTAAATCTAATTCTCTTACTTGCAGAGAATAGAAGAAGAGAAAATTCGATAACTCTCCATGTTTGTATGTCAAATGTGAAGCTAACCATGGCGGCATCTTGGCTTAGGATAAAAACTCTTTTGTTCTAAACTAAGAGAATATGCCTAGGAACACCTTTTTAGCTCACTAACTAATGTCATGTCTCTTTTGTTTAATCCTTAAAAAACGAAATATACAATCAAGTTGTCGCTCTGTGCGTGGGCCATTTGCTGAACAGTTGCTGGAGTCCTTAACCTCACAGTAACAACACTCCATAGGAATAATAAGCCAATAATAATGAGCCTACCACTTCAGGACTTCAAACCTGTTGCTGTGGTATTGTTACTGTAAGGCAACTGCAGTTTTAAGCAGACCAAAGTCGGCTCCTTCAAGGAGTCGGCTTTCTGAGGGGCCGTTGGAAAGATTCTTTATTCTTTTCTTTTTATTGCTGGAGCACAACAGCTGTAGAGGTCAGTCTCCAACCTGACCTTCCCACATCAGAAATACAGAAATGAATTCATGAAAAAAGTAATTTTCACTTGTTGAGTGATTTGACAATATGTGATATAAAGCTGACTGAATAGGTCCTTTAATATATCTGTCTATATTCAACATTGTGAGTAATGTTGTTAGAAAATGTCTTGGTTATATTTCAACCCAAATTTCCTTACATGGGGATTAATAAATTATTATTTTACCATATCTTATCACTAGAAATCAACTGATAGCATGGTTGATCATAATGGTCAATGTTTAAAACCTCTATCCTCGGCTGCTTTTCATTATTTCAGAAACTGATAGCCTACGGTTTGCAGAGTGGAGATATAAAATCACTGAGGGGACTGGTGTTGAGAATGTAGACTTGCAACATTGCAACACTGATACAACCTTTATCCATCATCCCTGAACTGAAATTGAAGGATTAGATAAGAGGCCTGAAACAGTGAGTTCAAGAGCAGCGTATCAAAACTTACACTAAACTTTGCCATGGTGCCTCACAGACAAAACAGCAAATGTTCCTCATTAAACTCTCACAAATGGTGTGCTCTCATGAGTAGAGCTTTTGTCTTTGTGCAACAAAGACGTGGTTCAGGCAAGTTCCAGCTGGTTGGTGCCTGCGTGTTGAAAGAGTGTGAGAAAGACACACCGCACATAAGTGACTCTGTAACTTTTCTTTACCAAGGTCAGGGGATATTTCTCCAGTACTCTTTGGATGCGTAGTTTGCATTTTCCTCTTACAATTAGCTTTCGTTAGTTGTTTTGAAAATGGCACCTAGCCTATAACTGCTTCCAAAATCTTATTAAACTCAGCCTAAGGGCTGTGCCAGGGTCAAAGGTTGCAGAATGCATCGGCCACTTTTTTTCTCCTCACACTAAGCGTCCACTGAATTCAAAGCTGCCCAACCCTAATCCCCAGCCCTGACTCGCAGTGTTTGTATTCATTTCATTTTTTTGTTGACCTTTACTTCAGGTTTTACTTTTGAAGTTGAGATGGTTACAAGGCAGTGCAGCACGATCTTGGGCAAAAACAACTTGACAGGAAGCATCAGCCGTTTACCTCTCTCCACCGACATGTACCAGCATGATCACACTCTGGCGTCATTTGTATTCCTATATATGGATTTGATTTAAAGCAACAAGTCGTTGCTTGCTTTTGAGGGGTATTTTGGGGAAATTTGTCATCCGTTCCCACCATTTTCCCCTCCTCCTTTCAACTGCCACTCTCCTTCCAAATTTCAGTTTAACGGCAGGTTGAGGATCAGTCGGCTGATCCTCTTTCCTACTTCTAAAGTCCTCTCCCTCCTCCACACATAGACCATCTCTGTCTACCTGTTCTACCTCGTGGTTTTGCATTATAATACAGCAAATCTTCAAAACGCCTGTATTCTGTCCTGACAAAGTGCCCATCTTATGCTCTATCCTCTATTTATTACAATGCTTTCTGAGTGCACGTTAAGTCAATGTTAAATCTTGCTTTTCTGATGAAATTATTTTTTGAACGACATGTAGCAAAAGAAAACATTTGCTCTGTCTGTAACTGTGACTGTGCTACACACACCTGTGTTAGGTCATGTAAAAACCCCATTTGAGTTTTTAATACCTACAGCAGAGTCTCCCAACCACACACGCCCACTCAGGTGATCAGCCTGTTTTATAAAGCATGGAGCTAAACCTAATAAGGCTTCATATCAGATGAGGCGTGGTTGGTTCATCCCGCAGCTCAGCCTGCACAAAGAATTTAAACAGGAAGGATGAGATTTTCCTCACAAAACAAACTTCTGAATCTTTATTACCTAGCCCCCTGCTGTGCAAAGGAGAAAGAAAGACACCAAAGAGTAATTCATGTCAACTGACTTTCTGTTAGTGATCCTGGAAAACCAATCTTACTCTGCCCCCCTGTGGGCAAACACAGTATTGCAAAGTGGCTGGCAACATGGTGCTACCATGGGGAGGTTGCGTAAAAGTTACTGACACAGATGCCAACAATAAAGTTTTGTAATAAAAACTTTGTCTTGTCGAACAACGTCCCGGTAAAGTTATTTTCTATCTCAGCTGCTCCCAGAAAATGAACATGATATGTGCACTACTCCTGCAGAGGCAAATTGGACGTGCTGCACGTGCTGGAGAATTAATAACATTACAGCTGGAGGCTGTCTTTGTGCACTTTGTTAACACCAGCTGTCAGAAGCCCTGATTGTATGTCGCATGACGTGACACTACCTCGCATGTGTTGTTCAGGTGAGGCGGAGAGCGCCGTCTGTCACTCTGCCATTGTGCTTGACTGCTCACTACGCAGAAGAGGATTGTTTGGTTCCAGACTGGGTGTGATTCGTCTGTGAAATCCTCGAGGCGACAGAACTAACTTTGGCAGCGTAAGGAAACCACTCCTCCGCTCCGAGCAGACGCACCTCCTCATGCCTCACACGTGCTCGAGAATCCTCGCTTGCCCTCTAATTGGTCAGTGTGCGCGGCTCGCCGTTCTCCCTCAGGTGTCATACTCGCCGCCCGCTTGTTTTTCCAACTCAACGCAGCATCACAATGAGAAAAACAACATCGCTGCGTTTAAGAACAATTAGAGGTGTCAACATCTAAGAGCACAAACTTCCCTCTCTTTAAATGGCTGAGTCAGCATCTGAGGTTATATTTGTATATTGATCAGGATATTGCTCAGCCCATGATGCTATATGCAACTTTTTGACTCAAACCAAAACAGCAACTTATGTTGCAGCTAAACCTTTAACGTGTTGGGGTCCATGTGCTCGTGTTTGTAATCAGAAGCGTCTATTCCTACTCAAAGACATATCAATCCAAATAGTTGTGAATTGCAGTTGAAAGGTTTAATGAGCAGCTGTTTGGTGAATTCATGATGAAAACATGAGCCTTGTACAGTGAGAAGTGAAACAATAGCTGCTAACATAACATCCTCTCTGTCCCTCTCCCCCCCTCGTCTCCCCCTCTGTGTTTCCTGCCTCTCTTTGCCAGGAGCTATGACCAGATGAGCATTTCCACAGAGTGCAGTTTCCGCACAGAATCGGACTGGGACCCTCATTGCGAGTCCACCTCCATGATCAACTTCGACATGACTCAGCCAAACACCCTTGCTTCACCCTCCAGATTCTTCAAGGTTGGTTTTACTCACATAGATTTTTCATCGTCAGAGTGATTTGCGCTTTTTTACTTTTACTTGTACTTAACTTGAGTATTTGCATTTTGTGCTGCATTATACTTGTACTATTTTGCAGAGGGATATACCTAACAGCTACGGTAAGACTTAACTTTTTTTTTCAGGCTAAGAACTAACATCAGGACATTATAAAAAATGTGATGCACTGATTGAGATTCGACATGACAGAAAATAATTTGAAATAGCTCTACCTCAACCAGCAAAAAACAGTAAAATGCTTCTTACACATTCATGCATCAGCAGGTATAATCTAGTGATGAGATTTTGTGTGCTTCGTACTTTGTACTTTTAGTTTGATTAGTAAATGAGAAAAAACAAATCTGGATTATAATCCAATTAGAAATCCCGGAAATACCCATTGTTCTTACAGTGAGCGACTAACAATAAGTGAAATCAACCATGAATGTATTAACCAAAAAGTGCAAGACTAATGCAAGTACAGAAAAAATTATGCGACGGGCCAAACGGCTTCAAGTGCTCCATTTTAGAATTTTATTTCATTCGATTTTTTCTCTCTCCCTGAAGTCGCCGCTGCTGTGTCTAATATAGTCAGCTGACCAAGGGCATAAGAGCTTTATACCATGGCTCGATGATAAAAGAGAGCTATCAGGTCACAGAGGAAAGAAAGAGTGACAGCGTACAGTAAATGGGTACATTTTACATACCTACATATGGATACAAAATCCAGCTCAGGTGATCACTGTACTCTTTTCCATAAGCTGTCAAACCTGCTCGCCTTGATATTTTTGTTTTATACACATTAAGTTTGTCGCTGACATGAACTCCGTTTGTTTGCATTTCGGCTCGCAGGCTAAAAGACGGCAGTGCCCTGCAGCGTTTGACAGTAATTAGGACAACATCATTATCCCTGTTTCTACCTCCATTATTATCTGCTGCTGATACGAGAGAATGAAGCAGAGCTTTGGCCGACAGATAAGGAAGTGGGCCAACATGCTGCACAAATACGGTGTGATATCTCCACCTACCTGACATTTGACATTGCTATGAGTAAATACAGCCCAGCAGAGAGCTACATGCGCATGTAGTGGCTTTGCCTAGAGGGACGACAAGTAGCCATTCCAGAGTTGAACACACACCGGACACAGGATATTTAATTCATGCTTTCTTTTATGTACTCTTCGCCTCAACACGTTGGATTTGTGAATGAGTCAACAGAGCCAGGAGGTACTGTACAGTGTCACAGCTTTGATCACATGATAATGACGGAACAATGTTCGATCCGAGCGAGGGCTTCCAGTCGGGTTTTTGTGTGTTTCATTCTGTTTAGACACGAACTGGAAAACCCGGCCACACGCCGCCTTCGCCCTCTGTTTGCTCAGTGAAATTACGTGAATGTTTGAGAACGCCCGAGAGTGTGTTGACTGGCTTTTCTAAGAGAAAGAAAACTTCAGCCCTGAAGGAACTCTGGAAATACTCCAGTTTAACTCTTACACCAGTTAAGACAAATACAAATTGGATTGCAAATGTATTTTCTTACTCTTGCTACACCGGGTCGTGGGAACCTTTGACCCATGTCACTGTGCCGTCCCTATCTGAGTGATAGGTTTCATCTAGTGATCTTTACTGAAACAAAGTGAATTCCTCTTTAATAAAAGGCTCAGTAGATAACAGACGTCCTATTGATTTTCTCAGCTTCAGAATTTGAAAGGGTGGGGTTGTCGCCAGCACTCCTATCCACTCCCCACCCTTTCAGTTTCCCTGGACTGAGTGAATTTCTTTGGCTCGTTTGCCATGTGATCTGCGTTTCACAATTTTTTTTTTTTTCTTCCACACTGTTGCTCTGATGCAAATGGCCATGCCCTCAAGTCAGGCACTTTGTTCAGAGCTGGGACGCTTTAACTGTAGTAACTCACAAGCAAGTACTGCTCATAAGAGAGAGCTTTTTTTTTTTATATAGCTCACTTAAGAAAGTAGGACACTGGCTTTTATATTGAACTTTACAAGCACCTTTGTGACTTCCTAGTTTAAGGATCTTTCTTAAGATCATTATGTCTCCTAAAAGACGTCAATTTAAGCTTCTTTAGTCTGCTATTTTTACAATCCTAGGCATTAATCAAACACCAACTCCTAAGGAATGCGACAGGTTAGACTCCTGGAAGTCCAAATGGTATGTAACTGTTTTTTATCTTACAGGGGGATTTTTGCCTCTTGTCTTAACATGTGCCCTTGATGCTGTGACTCATTTTGCCAGGTTTTTCAAGGTGTGTCACGGCGGCATGGTGTCTTTTCCTTTGCGTCAGCTCTTCTTGAACTGATTTAAATCCTGTTAAAAAAGTCTCATGGAAACTAAGATGTGGTTTATATTTGACTGCAGAAGTATTTTGAAGTCACAGCTGCTGTTTCAAACTCTATCCTACTTGTTGGACTGTTTATGCAAAGTTAGTAGCGCTGGTGAGTGACCCTTGAGCTAAGCATCGAAGAAGTTATGCATCTGTGTAGTTAGTCATTAGTGTGTGTTCTTATTTACGCCAGGTTCTCTGGATTTTTAAGATTAGAATATTGAATTTTGCAGAAAAGTAATTTATGGTAAAAATGTGTATATGTGCTTTTTACTGTCATCTTGGGAAAAAACACTAATCTACAAACACAATATTTTGACAGTATAAGCAAGTTCAAAGAAGAAGAAGAAGACATAAAACTTAAGTATTTGAAAAAAACAAAACTGATCATTCAATCATCATTTACATTCTTACATAATTCATCTGTTACAAAAGTTCAGAAAACACTTCCATCAATTTTTTTCATATATACATTTTTTCTAGATCCATCTCTTCCTTACATGTACATCTTTATATTGTTTTTTTTGCAATGGATTTATTTCTGTTTTTACATAAGTTAATGTATACATTTTACAGTTGAATAGGACGGCGCAGGACATTTATTGACTGTGCTTGTTAATTATTGACTGTGAGCTTAAAATGTGTTAATCCTCATTTGTGTGGTAAATTAAATTAGGTATTGTTTGTCCCTTTGGGTCTCGGCTGTGTATCTGGTGAAGAGCATACTTTTAAATTTCATTTACTTTTTTCCTTTGATATGAGAGCCAGAGACAAAATTGTGTGCTGGCTGCTGTCCCCACCAAAACATTTGTCTTTCTGTCTGCTTCTTCTGCTTTCAGAATTCAGAGGAGAAGAGGGGAGTGTTAGATCGCCTCAGCAGCTTCTTCAACCCCAAGAGAAAGAAGAGCATTCGCAGGCAGCAGTCAGACTCCTCCAACGATGCACTTTCCCCAACATCCCCTCTGTCTCCACGTTCACCCCAGTCTGAGGAGGAGGAGGAGGAGGACGGGCTGAAGACTCCGACTCCTTCTCGAAAAGGCAGTGAGCTGACACTTTACGGTGAGGCCAGGACAGGAGCAGAGCGGGGCGACGCCCTCAGCCAGTGCTCCAGTCCCTCAAGCATAGTTTCCCTGTCAACAGATGAGCTCCCATTCGCAGACAGCAGCAGCAGTGGTCGGAGCAGCATGAGGGAGACCTATGTGTGCAGGGTCAGCACAGCCAGCGTTGAGAGGAATTCTGGGAATGTGACTCCCACATCTCTGAACCTTGCTACTACCGCTCATCCAGGCCCGGAATTAGACCTTGTAGAGTCAGTATACAAGGAGCCGCAGGTAAATTCAGACAAAGGCGTCCGGACAAATGCAGAGGTTTCCACTGAGGGCACTACAGTCAGCCCGGCCACGCTGTCGTCATTTAAAATCCCCCTTTCAGCTGAGATTCCAAAGTCACCTAACCTAATTTCTATAAGCTTAGCATCGAAGAAAACCTCTGTGAAAGTTGGAAAGAAGGGGCACAGCACTGCTCTGACAGGGATAAGATTAGGCTCCCAGTCGTCCACCTCACAACTCACCAAGACTCAACAGGAAGATGAAAAGCCCGTAGATGAAGAGAAAGGAAACGCCGAGGCCAAAAGGAGAGCTAGGTTATTCTCTGGGGAAGCTACACATATGGCATGGGGCCCTTCACCTGATAGAGGGGAAATAGCCAGAGGTGATTCGCCTGTCCAACTCCACAAAGCCATATGGATGGAAACACACCTGGGAGAGGAGTGGGAAGGGGAGAAGGAAGGGGATGTAATGGAAGAAGGGGAGGAGGGCTTCAGAGCAGACTCGCCTCCGGTGTTGGCTATACCTGTCACAGTAATTCCTGAGGATGACTCTGCCCCCTCAGAGACTTTGCCGCCCAGTGGCAGCTCGCCAGTAACAGCCATCTCCCTGGTGCTGACGGCAGGGGAGGGCCAAACAAACTTACCGCAGTCGGAGGAACCTGAGACTGGCACCGACTCACAGAAAAGTCCCCCTCGGGAGAAACGCAGATCGAGAGAAAGTCGCGTGACACGCAAGACTGTGAATCTGCCTTCGAAGCACAAGGTTTTTGCCCATAAGGTGTACGTGAGCCCAGAGCCGGGTTTGGAGGGGAGTGGCCCGGCAGGAGAGGAGCACAGCGGGGATTCAACTTCAAAGATTTCAGATCCAACAGAAATCAAACAGTGAGTATCTGTTTATTTTACTCTTCTGCGGTCGTTGTTTAATAGTCCCTTTTGATCCGGGGAAAAGCAGAAAGCAGGGGAGCTAGAGAAAGCCAAGCTGACATGCAACCTGAGATCTGAGTTCCCATGCTCCATTGTACCGGAGGAGAACAATACGGGCTAAACCTGCACTTAGGCACTGAAATATTCATACACAGCCCATCTCATCATCCTAAAAACACTGACTCTGTTCCATGAAACCCTGAAGATTCTGCTCAAAAGCCCTAAAAAGTAATTGTCACTTAAGAAACAATAAAGGTTAGAAGAGTAGATCACCTTCGCTGTGTTTACCTGTGGTGTATATTCACTACCTGAATAAGTTAGTCATTGCAGAACTTGACGAGCAACCGGCGACTACTGCCGGCACACTTGTGTTTGAGTTAAGGATTACGTACGTACATGGCTACATGAAAAAGGCATGGAGCATACACAGACGCAGCTCTCAAAAAGAATAAGCAGTGAGTAATCTGTTGACCATGGGAATGCCCTGTGAATGTTTCGAGTTTCTGTGCCCCTCCAGGCTACAGATGTTCATGCATGCCTGAAACATTCCAGAATACTGGAACTAAGTTATGATTTCAGAAACTACTCCAGGGTAGTAAAGTTTAAACTCCAGAGCTAAAGTTTAAACACAGAATCTTAACTTTTGTTCTGTAACTCTGCCTTCGAGTTTGGTCTGAAATAGAAATACCAATCCGAAGTTTAAACTTCACCAGAGACTTCCACATGTTACAATAAAAACATAAAGAGACAATTGCTGCCAGTTAGATGAGAAGATTGATACCACTTTCATATCTGCATAAGTATGGAACTACAGCCAGCAGTTGGTTAGCATAGCTTAGCATATAAACAGGAACGGGGGAAAACAGCGGACCTGGCTCAGCCCAACGCTTAAAATACTTTT
Source organism: Scophthalmus maximus (assembly GCF_022379125.1). Taxonomy (NCBI): domain Eukaryota; kingdom Metazoa; phylum Chordata; class Actinopteri; order Pleuronectiformes; family Scophthalmidae; genus Scophthalmus; species Scophthalmus maximus. The sequence goes on along the minus strand of NC_061529.1, from coordinate 19,124,717 downwards.
TTGAAAATAATAAAAAATCCACCAACCACCACAGTGGAAACGTTTATAATTAACCTGATATATTTTTGTTTTTTCATCTTACAATAACTACAGTGTAAAAGTGGTTTTGATCTTATGGCAAGAATAATAAAACCCAAACTTGGAGCTTCTTGCTTAGAACAGATTAGTAGTTGCCCTGTATCCAGTTAAATGCAAATCATTCGTTAAGTGTAGCATCATTCTTCTCATCTAACTCTGCCAGAAATCAAAGGAAGTCAGAGTAGCAAAACTACGCCATGAATATACTCCATTGCAAGTAGAAGACCTTACCTTTACTTACTATTTACTGCTGCTTTGTTATGCAGAATAGAAAGCAACTATTATCTACAGCAATCAAATGAATGTAGTTGAGTACTAGTGCAATATTTCTGTCTGAAATAGTACAAGTAAGTGGTATAAAATTGAAATACTTAAAGTACCTATTACTTGTGCTCAAGTGCAGTACTTTATTAAATGTTATTATCTAATTTACACCACTCATTGTTTCTTATTGTGCTTATAAAGTATTTTTTTTAAATTTCTATTAATGCTTAACTTTCTCTGTCTCTCCTCTGACAGACTGCCAAGCCTCCAAAGCAACAACCATGCAGAACTCAAGGAAGCTAACCGTGAGCCATTCACAACAACAGATGAGACGCTCACTGACTCAAATACTCCTGGGCTTCTAGGTGAAGAAAAAGCAGACTCTGAGGCGTCTGACTTTGATGATACCTCTGCACCCTCGGACATGTACAAAGCAAAGTCAAAAGACTTGGGGTCTGGGATAAGAGGCAAAGAGACCAACAAGACTATATCTTCTAAACCAGGGCCTAAAGCAGCGACAGAGAGTCGGCATACCACAGCAAGTGAAGCAAAGACCCCATCCTCAGCAGCTGGAAGCAAGGCCAAAAATGTCACAACGAAGGCAAAGGGCTCCACAGAGGGCACAAAAGTGGGAGCTTCCGGTGATATTCCACAACAGAGGGAACAACGTAGTGAGAAAACTGTTTCTGTGTTACCAACATTAAAAGACCAAAGCACCAGCGCTTCCTCAAGTGCAGAGAGTTCAAAGTCTAAAATTCCCAAAAGGACAACATCAGATGTTGATGTGAAATCCCCAGGGACACCAGATAAAAAATCAGTGTCTGATGCCTCAGACAAACTGCAAAAGCATCCTAGAACCAAAGAAAATTCTAAATCTGCTGTCAGCACATCCAAAGTTGGCAGGAAACCAAGTTTTGAGGAAGCTAAGGGAGGGAAATCAGAGACACGAGACATTTCGCCTACAAAAACCCCACACAAGACAGGAACAAAGCTTATTAAAGAAAAGTCAAATGAGGATGTTGGCTCTAATAACCTGGTAAATGGCAAGGAGAAAGATTACAAGGAGGGAAGTGTTAAAACGGAACACACACTTGAAAGGAAAAGTCTGAATATTGAAAAACTGCCACAGAACCATCTGGAGAATAATGCCTCCTTGTCATCAAAGAGTCGGTTGCCCATTTCATCTCCAACAAGAAAGAATAATGATGATATAACACAAACCGGTGGCACCAGCCACAAAAAAATTCCATCTGATCTGACAGACTCTGACAGACCAAACAAGAGCTCGGACGGGCAAGAAGTACCTTTCCGAGAGAGACCTGGAGGTGAAAGACCTTTGCATGTACCTGGAAGTCCCACAAAAGGTAAGACACAGTCACACCGACATTGTCATATAACTAAGTTCTTTGAGTTATTTTTTGACAGTGAATGAAAGACCAACTTTTTAGAAACACTTTTTGAAATGTGTCCATGTTTTGAGGGAATAGTTTTGTTTTTTGACTTCTCGCCAAAAAGTAGATGAGAAGATTACCACCACTTTCTTGACTGTATGATTGACATGCATCTAGCTTGGCTCTGTCCACACATAACAAAATACACCTACCACCCCCTCTAAAGCTCACTGATTAACACCGTATTATGTTGTTTGGTTAATCAATGCAAAAACCATTCCTGGCCAAATTGCTGAACTATTCCTTGAAGGCGTCTTCATCTTTTTAGATTTTTGTTTCATTAAAACTGTGTATTTGTTTCCAACAGGAGGCATTTTGTCAACAACACCATCTAAACACCAGTCTAACAGAAGCATTAGCCATGAAGAGAGAGACACTCCCACCTCGTGTGTCTCTCCACCTCCCACAGAGCCAGATGAAACCTTAAGGCGTTCCAAATACAACAAGAACATCAACCAACGTCAGAAGAGTCCAGTAAAGGATTCAGCTGATCCCTTAGTATCTGTGAGCAAACTACCTACATTGGGTCAGAGAAGCTCCAACAAAATAAACGTCAAGAAACCTCAACATTCTGAGAATTCTGCAAGCACTTCTACGTCAAAGCAGGACTCTGATATGAACGCTCAACCAGAGGAAGCTGTCAAACCATCTGACAGAATTGTAGCAGATGGAGCGAAGGACGGAGCCAGTGATGACAGATCCAAAGTCAAGACTGTGTCTACAGAGGAAGAGGAAGACATTATAAAACCAACAGACAAACAGTCCAGCACCAGTGCTTTCAGGCTGGAAGGAAAAGAGATGAGCGAATCAGAGAGCACAACCAGTCCTGCAACTAGAGAGATTTCAGAAATCCAGCCAATACAAAACAATGATGCGATTATCACAGCAAACGCTCAGGAAGAAGTTACACTAGAGGCAGACCCAGCATCTAAGTTATTGCCAAGCAGTGGGGTCGTTAAAAACATTCCCGCTCATTCACCAGTCGCTGATGTAAACAATGCTGAGGCACATAGTCGCGGAATACAGCAGGAAGCTCAACAGCAAGTTAAAGTGGAGTATTCACCAGAAAATGAATCTTGCGTACAAAGTGACAACAATGCGCAGGGACAGCAAACACCGCTATTAGTAGGAGACGTTTTAGAGACAACCCATGTAATAAGTAACATAAAACCAGATTTAATTCAGGAGAATGAGCCAAAGCCTGCAGTGGTGGCTCAGGACACAATACCAGCGCATGAGGATGTAACTGATATGTCAGCCAAACCTGTTGTTGGTGACAGCATACACTGTGACATAATGACCCACTCTGATGAGGATGGTGTTTTGCCCGATAATGTTTCCGTTGAAGCAACAACTGAGCCCCACACTGCTAAAGAAGAGGATACCACAAAAAGTCTTCCTGCTACATTGGCCTTGAAAGACCAAAATAATGGGCCAAAAGATGCACTTTCGGCTGTTTTAGTTGATGCTAGCCTGGCCAATACGGAGCAGCGAAAGGAAAATGAGTTATTAAAGGATCAAACCACAAATATAATTTTTGAAAATGATAGGTTGCCCTCTACAATAGGCAGGGAGTCAGGGAAAAATGTTGAGGTGGAAGAGATACATAAAGAGGAGGTTGGCAGGAAACCACCAAAGGCTTTGCACATTCAAACAGAGGCTGTGACTGTTTGTGAATTACCCAAGAATGTTGAAAATAAGCCGGACAAAGAGCCTCTTTTACTGGCAGAACAATTTGAAAGACAGCAGAAAGACTCAAAACCAAATGAGCAGTTGAATGGCGCAGCAGTGGAAAGCGCTAACTCACAGAGCAGTTGCAAAGAGGAGCTCGAGGGCATAACCATCGAGGATAAGGCAGAGAAAAACTTTACAAAACCAGGGAAGCCATATCATCCATCAACAGAGCAGAAATGTGTACAGCCTGACTCAAAGGAGGGACCACAGACGGTAGCTACAGATGCCCTGGAAGAGAAGAGGACAGAGGCAGAGCAAGCAAGAAGTGTTCCTAATGAAGCTACATCCAGAGTGGTTGACACAAAACATGAATGTGAGATCCTGATAAAAGAAAACGCGAGTGGCAGCGAGGAAACCCAGCCAAATGAGCAGCAAACGATGGCATCAACAATGAAAAGTGAACAGGAGCCCAAACTGCTTCTCACCAGAGATGAGGTCAAGGACGACATCACAAAAGAAGAGGAGAAACATGCAAATGATGTAATGGAAATCCAAACATCAGGAATGAAAGCCATTGGAACTAAAATGTCGGAAGATGCAGGTAATGAAATACCAAATGAAACTTCAAATGAGACTGCTGAAGCTGACGCTAACAATCAAGCAGACAAGAAAGCCTTAATTGCCAGAGACTTAGATGAAGATATTAAAACAACAGAGGAAAATGCGAATAGCTCAACAGAATCCAAATGTCCAACTGCTAACGTAGAACAGAAACCGGAAGCACAAAAAGCTCCAGAAATAAAAACTGAAATGGTTGCAACTCATGAACCGTCAACAGCAAACACTGATGCTCAAAGTGGCAAAAACACTGAAGAAAAGACTGAAACAATGAATTCATCAGTAAAGAGTTTGGTAAATGACACTGCAATTGTGACAAGTGACACTAAAGTTAGCATTCAACAAGACCTGGCGTCCGGAAACAAGGACATTTCAAAACCAGATAAAAACAAATCAACAGAGTCCAAAGGTCCAAACTATGTGTTAGATCAGGAGAGCCACGACACTCAAGAACCCAAATCTGTAAGCACCAGTGCTGAAGATACCAAGAAAAAGACCGAAATAATGGATTCCTCTTTAAAGAGTTTGGTGAATGAAAATGAAGTTGAGACTGCTTACTTAGACGTTTGCAACCCAAAGGACCGAATGTCTGTGATTGGTAGAGACCAAATTAAGGACATGGAAAAGGAAGAGAAAATAAAAACATCAGAACCTGAACATCCAAATTCTAACCTAAAACTGGAACCAGAAACCATAAAAACAAAGGTGTTGGAGAAGATCAGTGAGAACCAAAATATAAAAATTTATACAACTCAAGAAATTGACTCCATAAGCACTGGTGCTATAGATACCAAAGACAATACTGAATCTGTAAAGAGTTTGACTGCTAATAGCAAAGAAGCAAAGACTGTAACAAAGGAATCTGTAGAGATAACAGAAGATGCCAAATTACCTGCAAACTCAAGTCTTTCCACAGTAGCTAGTAAGAGTGATGAGATAAAGAAACAGAAAACCATCACCAAAGAATGTGTTCAAGATCAGGATGAAGTGACGAAGCAAGAGGCTGAGCAGAAAATCATTTCAAAGATAGATGTCAAGCAAGCATCAGAACTTATTTTTGTGAAAGATGCGTCCACCAAGAAAGTTGGTGGAGAACAAATGGACAAGTCCAGTGTTATGTTAAATAAAATTCCTATTAGTAAAGATGCTCAGAAGAATAATGAAGGTAAAAAAGAAAATATATCAAAACATGAATTCCAGTCTTTAAGAGAGGAGAACATCCTGAACCTCACTGATCCACAAAAACCTGCAAAGCCAAAGCCCAATGGCAGTTTGTTTCCTCCTGCCACAGCAAAGCCGTCCACCTCCTCTCAAAGTCCTCAGCTGAGGAAGGAATCTCCATCTAGCTGGTTGGACGTGGAACATCGTCAGAAACAGAAGAAGGAACACAAGAGAAGACTAAATGCGTCCGCCAGTGAAGATGAATCGGTGGAGCCTGATGACTTTGATGATTTTATCAGCAGCATAAAGAGGGGTGGAATTCCTTTCTCAGTACCTACAAGGAGGAACATCCGTAAAAAGTCCCCATCTCCACCTTTTGCTATGCCCGCCATCAAGGAGGACCGTTTTGAGAGAACATTTGATCCTGCAGAATTCCAGTTTGGCTTAAGGAAAAATGGCAAAATCTTTAAGGATCCTTCACCAGCTATGGCGATGAAGCAGAACGCAGCCAATAGGGAAGGACGGACCCAGGAAAAACGCGCACAAGACAATGCCCTGCCCACATCTAGGGACAAAAATAAATCACTTGATGAGGTGGAAGGAAAAGAAGGAGTCAAAGAGGCGACCAAAGCTGAAGCAAGAAAAGAAGAAGGACAAGGCAATGGAGAGGAGCCTGGGAAGTTAACGTCAAGACTTGAAAGGATGTCCATCCTCTCTAGCTTAAGGAGTTACTCAAGGAAGACCAAAGAGGAAACAAACTCTGCCTCAAACAGCTCATTTTCATCGAGCCAACAAAGAGACATGCCTGCTCTTGGAAAGCAGGGTGCTGCTGATTCACTTCTGCCTGGTGCTGGAGCAGATAAGGAGGGCGTGAAGAATATGGATCAAGGCCCACTAGTGGGTGGTGGTAAAGGTACAATTAGTGAGTCAGCACTTAGCCCTTCCTCTCCTCCTCCTCTGCCACAGTTCGCAGAGATAAAGCTGCCTGATCATTTAGATAAATACCTGAAGAAGAACAAAACAGAATCTGAGGCCTCCAAGGGCTCCACACAAATGACTAAAACTGAACTGAATCCTGAGGGGAGCGCTGTTATGGACCAGGCCTTGATATCAGGAGTACCCACTGTGGATGTGGGCCTGAAGGGCCCTGCTGCTCCGCCTCCAACCACCAACTACAGCCAGCAGAATTCCCAAAGAAGACTTTCGACTACTAAGAAAAAGGCAAGTATTTGAATATTTTAAATGAAGAGCTCTGTAGAAATTATGGAGAAATAATAGCCCAAAGCCAAAATGGGTTTTGACTTGCTGGGCTGATACTGTATTTCCTGGTTTCCGTGGTGATATGTGCCCTAGTTTCATATCCTGTTCTTTTGTTTTGCCAAGAAAGTTGCAGCTAAGTGATGAATCATTTGCATGTGAGGACACGAGAAAGGCACATGTCCTCAATTTTGAATCCTGCACAGGAAATCTTTGCCCAGATCAGCTCATCTGAAGCTCTGCTGTCACATCATGATACGATATTTGCATCAACATGCAAATAGAGCAGAGCTATGCAAAAATAAGTTTGTTTAGATGAACACAATGTACAATACCTGCTACACATAAAGGGTTTATTTCTCTGAGTTGTGCAGTCTGGTGTAGAGGATTTGTTTCCTGTACCAGAATTATTTTTTTGAATTACATTAAATTTTAAATTAAATAAATTTCTTCTGATCAAAATGTATATTTTACCTTGGTAATAACCACAGAGGGGTTGTTGTACTCCAGTGGAAATTAGTTTATATTTGATTATTGGGGGAAAAAAAGTTTTTAGCCATATCAACTGAACTACTGTGTTTTGCCTTACAGAGCATGAAAACGAGCAGAGTGGTCTAAACATTTAGCTAATAGTAATGGAAAGGTGTTTGAAATATTTAGTACAGTAAATCGTCAATGGTTGAAATTGTCATTGATGTATTCAAATTCCTAATTGAAGTGTTGCATCTCCTCACAGACACCTGTAGTGAGAGGGGTCCACAAAAGGCCCGGAAAGGTAAGATTCAATGTTGTTTGCACACATTTTTGATTTACATTCTTGCATGTAATAAACACATGCACATCGCTCATCGCTGCAATGACACGTCTATTTCCTGATCCAGATTGTCATTCACGAACAAGCTCAGTTTGGAGGGGAAGCGTTGGAGTTCTGCCGCGATGTAGAGGATGCCACCATGATGACGCTGTCCCCCGTCATCTCAGTCAGAGTCATCAGAGGATGGTAAGGGCCTTCTTGCCAGTTAAAGACATTTATTTTATGTTCTTAACTGTGTAAGTGTCACTTATATGCCATAATTGAAATAACTATTCAGGTAACTGAACTTTTACCAGCCAGTCTGCCTGTACTTCTTATACAGTAATCAGAATAGTCAGAGTTTCCTGATCCTTTCACCTCTAAAAATGCCTGTTTTTTGTCAAATCCAATGTTTCCTCTATGTTCTCATAAGCATGTACAGTATCTTCTGGAGCCTCCGTGACAGCGACGTAGCTATTAAATTGTCTCCTCAACTATAAACACATTAACATTAATGGGAACATTTTCTCTCTTCATCTCCCTTTAGCTGGCTTATCTATGAAAAACCTGGCTTCCAGGGGCGTTTAATCGCACTTGAGGAGGGTCCCACAGAGCACATAGTGAATGTGTGGGCAGATGAGGGAACTCCAACAACACTGGACCAGAATGGTCAGCCTGTTCCAACCACACCCATGGTCATAGGTTCTCTCCGATTGGCAGTTAAAGTAAGTCACCTATAGTTCACTTGTCAGTTTGTCATACTGCATCCATATTGTTCTTGTTTGTTCTAAAAAGGTGGTTCATCACCTCATGTGTGAATTTGGAAGTATCAACACTTCTTTGGTACCAACCAAAAAATTGAATGTGGCACCATCTATTACCAAAACATGGCACTGGATGCTTGCTCAGTTCCATGCTTTTTTAATTCTCCTTTTGATTAGACGGAGTCAATTGTGCCAGTTTTACATAGTATTTTATATGGGTGGAGTTCTTGTATTTAGATGTAACATTAGAAATGTTTTTGTCTTCAATCATAACCTTTGTATATACTTCAAAAAGTAAGTATAGGAAAAATTAAAGCTCACTATGCAAACTTCGGTAAAGCACTGTTACTGAAATTTCTAATGCCCAGCCTTATTTGTAAAGATGTTTGTTTGTTGTTTATTTAAAGTTAAAAACTTGAAATTCTCTCAAAATTAAATGTTTAAATTTGTGTTGTACAGGACTATAGCATGCCCCGGATTGACCTGTTTTCAGAGGTTAATGGGATGGGGAGGATGTCATCTTACTGTGACGACACTGTGGAGATCGCCTCCTACGGGATCCCACAGACCACTGGCTCCATTAAGGTCCATTCTGGAGTGTAAGTTCAGTACTTTGCCATGTCACCCATTTAAAGGAACAGGGATCGTGTGTAAAAAAGGCATTCTTCATCATTCATTTTCATTTCGTTGCTGGTGGCAATTCTGCAGCTAACTAGTAGAGGTCACTTGAGATGTAAACTTTTTGGAGATTGCAGCATCTGTTTTCTGTCTCTGGGGGAATGCAAGCTTTAGGGTAGGGCATGTGCTCATAATACATCACATGTGCTTTTACACACGTGAAAGTTCAGTCTTTTTTGTCCATTCACTGTGTAATAGGATGAAACAGTTTTGTCCCTCAAAATTACTGTGAAAGGAAAAGATCACTAAAAGGTTTTTACACTCTGTATGTTTCCCCGCTCACCTTTACTCTCCTTTTTTTTTTCCCCCTCTCTCCCCCACGCTGTCTCTGTGTATTTTTAGCTGGTTGGTGTATGCTGATCCAGGCTTTGGAGGTTTTATAGGCGTGCTGGAGGTGGGCGAGTACCCCTGCCCAGAGAGCTGGGGTTTCTCTGAGCCCTTCATCGGCTCGCTCAGGCCCCTCCGAATGGTACAGTACATGAAGTATAGAATGTTGTAGCACACTGTCACTTGTCTTTTTGTCTTTGACAAATGATGTGGGCCTCTGCATTTCAGGGAGCAATAAAGGTGGAGCATCCGCATGAAGTCAAGGTTTGTTGCGCATTAAATCACAACTTCTGTATTTATCAACATGCGATGTGAATAGTAACTACAGTCGGCTTCTCCTCTTTCTCTCTTTTTCTCATAGCCCAAACTAGTAGCCAAGCCTACAACATAAGTAACATTTTAATGTGGCCTTGTCCTTTTTAGGAGCACCCTCTGTGTCAGTGTTTGACCGATCAGACATTTTCAACACTGCAAACTAGAGCCCGGCCGATATATCGGCCAACCGATATGAGCCTTTTACAGATATATCGGGATCAGCGCTATCAGCTTACCTATGTGAAATCTTTTATTTCACAGAATAAACAATGAAGAAAAAAAAAGCATTTATGTTTACATTTTATGGGGAAAAAATAATTCAGGTTGTACATATTTGGTTGTAATTTAGTTTTGTCTGTATTTTTAGTTATTTATGATAAAGGTCATGGCTAAACTAAAATATCAAGCCTCAATTATATTTTTTTGTCACAAAGGATTGATAATGACATCTTAGGAATCATTGACAGATAATGAAAAAAGAAAAGCAATTGGCCAGAAACAAGTGCAGGAGAATTAACTCATGTCAACATGTAGAGGGGCTCTGTGAATACTATAGCGGAGAGACTCATCTTCTTCCTCTCCATCCCTCATCCAGGCCTTAGTGTTTGAGAAGCCCAACTTTGAAGGAGAGTGCATACAGGTGGACAGTGATGTGTACAACTTGCAAGAACAGGAAGAGGAGGAAACAGAAAAACGTGACGAGAACAAGAAGACTTTGCCTACAGTCGGCTCTTTAAAGATACTCCGTGGTCTGTGAGTATCTGTCTGAGTTAATATGAAATCCAGCGTGTTTCTTTATTAGGGCTTATTGTATAATTAATGATTAATATTGGATAATATTTCCTTGTTCTGTGCTCGTAGCTGGGTGGGCTATCTAGAGGCAGACTTTGAGGGCCAGCAGTACATTCTGGAGGAGGGGGAGTATCCTCACTGCAGTGACTGGGGAGGATCTGAGGATGGGCTCCTGTCCCTCCGGCCTGTGTGCACAGTGAGTATCAACTTAAATATCGAACGGCAAGATCTCAGTTTAGTCTTATTTCTTATCTTATATATTTGGCACTACACAAAGATTTGCGTTTCTCCTTTCATAGTTCACTCATCATTTACTGTAAACGGTGCCCAACCTTCTTCTTGTGTCCTCAGAGTTTTTTTTCCCCTGGACAGTGAGGCACTGAAAATCAGAGAACTGCCTTTTAACTTACTAATGTTTTTGTTGTTTGACTTTCTTCCCCAAGGATTTCCTATCTCCACATGTTAAACTGTTCAGCGAGCAGAACTTTGATCAGCTGGGGCTCAACGCGGACTTGATGGGTCCCATCCTCAACATGGAGGATATCAGCCACGGTGTCAGGTCCCAGTCCGTTGACGTCATGGGTGGAGTGTAAGTCAAAAAAAAGAGAAAGGAAAAACAATAACAAGGTTTACATTCACAAGGAAGGGAGTGTCCTGGTAGCCAGGTGCTTGCAATGCATGCCACAAAACAGCAACGTCCGTGGTTTCCAGATAGGGATCTTTGTTGCCTGCCTGTCACACCCATTCTTTCTGTCGCATGCATCCTGACTTCCTTTTTACTGTCAGATGAAGGCAAAACACCAGACAACAGTAAATAAATAATCCAAGAAACCTTTTGACTTTTTTTGTGCACACCCTCGGAGTTTGTGGAATTGTGCTTCTCACCTCACAGACATGACTAAGTGTTTTTTTGACTAAGGGTGAAAAATATCTTCTCTCAAAGGCAAGGATTTACACTGATGACATACAATAAGTGAATTTCTAATTACTATTAAAGATATTCTATTAAAAGCTTCTTTCAGAGGTTTCAGCAAAGAGAACCAGGCCTTGATTCAAGTACAGAACATACTGTCAGAGACGTTTTAAGAGAACGACAAACCTCTGAAAGAATCCTGCGAAGAAATGTCAATAGTACCAAAGATGCCGATTGTATGATACATATCTCAGTCCTCCCTCCAGCAAGCCAACCATCTGCTATATTAAGCAGCTTGTTCAGCGGCTGAACAAGAAACATGTCCAACCAACTGTGTTGTTGCAACGACACAAGCGGAACCTTGTACTTGCGTAGTAGATGAATTGTATATCTTGGGGCAAAGGGGAAACACATTTTCTTTAGCCAACAATTAATCAGCCACATGCAAGTTTGAGCTTGAACATCCGTCGTACCTTTTATGTACCATTCTGTTTGCTTCTCCTCTGCCTCGCCTGCTGAATTGTTTTACAACCTTTTAAAGGCATGAACTTCCTCTTCTTGTAAAGATTCACAGTTCAAGTCAGTGATTTAATCAGAGAACCAATCAGATCGGTTTGGTCTGCTGGTTGATGGTTTGCCGTGATTGTGAAGTGACAGTATTATGTTTTTTTTTGTCTCTAATCAAAGAGTTATCATCTTAGCATGTTGTGTTTGGTGTTGCTGGCAGATGGGTGGCGTTTGAAAAGCCTGGATTCAGCGGCGAGCTTTACGTGCTGGAGAAAGGCCTGTACGCAAACCCAGAGGACTGGGGAGCCCAGAACTTCAAGATCTCCTCCATACAGCCAGTCTTCCACGTGAGAAATGATCTGTAGTAAAGCTGCTGATTGGTCGACTGAAAATTCTTCTGCAAATATTTCATATAATTAGTTAATCATCATGAATAAGTCATTTTAGAATTTTTACCATTAGTGGGACAAAACAAGACATTATGGACTAAGCATTTAATTGAGAGAGATTCATCAATAATGAAAACAGTAGTTATATATTTGCATCGTCTGTTGGATGAGTTAAAAACAGGATTCTGGGTTTTACATAAGGGATATTTTACTGTGATGTTACTTTAAGTAAGTGTAATGTTTAGTGATTAGTTCAAGCTTTAGAATTGACGTTAGCAACAGCTAGCAGCCCTTTCAGTGCAAAAACTATGTTCCTAATGTTTTCATCCCCTCTGTTGGATAGGAAATGCTGATGGGATCTACAAAATTCAAGGTATCGTCCATCCATTTGAGGTTTTATGTAAAACGGATTAAATCACTCCTTTAAAACCGCCCTGGTTGTGTGTGTGTGTTGGCTGGGCCACTCAAGTTGTTTGGATGCACTGTATGTTACAGGTGCAGCTGTACTCTGAGCCAGGCTTCCAGGGGAGGCTGGTGGTTCTGGAGGAGAGCACAGCAGCTCTGGATGACGACTTCATGCCCCGGTCCTGTAAGGTGCTGGCTGGCAGGTAGGCACAAAACACTGACTGGGACTGCCAGTGGCTTCCTGTGTGTAAATGTGTTTGTCAAAGTTAATTAATGTTTAACTTTCACATTTATCTTTGAGTTGTGGACATTTTATAGGCCTCTTGTGAACAAGCCTTTTTAATTCAATTCAATTCAATTTTATTTGTATAGCGCCATATCACAACATACATTGTCTCAAGGCACTTTACATAGTGAGGTCAATATTACAATATTACAGGGAAAACCCAACAAATCCCACAATGAGCAAAGCACTTGGCGACGGTGGAGAGAAAAAACTCCCTTTTAACAGGAAGAAATCTCTGACAGAACCAGACTCAGTTGTGGGCGGTCATCTGTCTCGACCGGTTGGGTTGAGGAGAGAGAGGAGGAAGAGAGGAGAGGTGGGCAGAAAGAGGGTGGGAGGAGAGACAGTAGGAGAGAAGAGAGAGAGAGGACAGTTGTACAACCGCCGCTGTAATCTCTACCAGACTGATACTTATAATTAAAAAATACAATTATGTTGTTGTCATTATTAGTGATGATATTAATATTAATATTAATAATAGCAATAATAATAATGACGGGTTTGGGTCCTGCAGCTCTGGGGTCAGAGATACACTAGGAGAGATAGAAAACACAAACAGGGTTAGTGACATGTACTGTAAACATATCGGGGGATGGGGGGGTAGTATAACAGTTGCTTTAATTTCTACCAATTTCTTTTTAGAACCACAGTGTATGGTAAAAAATGTGTTATGAAAAGTAATTTGACATATACATACCATGTCTTTGGCAAAGGAACATTCTTCACAATAATAATGTGTGTGTCTTTGTGTCAGTTGGGTGGCCTATGAAGGAGCCCAGTTCACAGAGACCATGTATGTGCTGGAGGAGGGAGAATACCCCAACACTGTGGCCATGGGCTTCCTGTCCTCAGAGTCTACCCTCCGCTCCATACACACCACTGGACATGTGAGTACGGTGTATGAGTGTCTATAGAAAAGAAAATGTATATTTGGGTATGAGAATATCAGGGATTCAAACTCTCTCTCCTCTCGCTCTCTAGGAGCTGTCTCTGCCCTCCATCACCCTGTTCAGTAAGGTTGGCCGTCGGGGTCGCAGGGTGATGCTGACCAATGGAGTTGTGAATCTGCTGCAGGCAGGCCTGGACACACACATACGTTCCCTGGTGGTGGAGGGAGGAATGTATGTCACCATTTTCAAATTTCCACAAATATATATTTGGTATATTTAAAGGTGCCATATCTAAGTGTTTGCTCTCACTACATTGCCATTGCATGAACAGGTGTTTACTTCAGCCATTGATATTGTTAAGAAGACAAGAGGACAAAATTCTTCCAAACAAATTTAGCTACTGGCCAATTTCCGTTTGTAGTTCTTGGGCAGAAACTACACAGGTGTTAAAGTCTTCACCAGCTGCCAAAACAGATTCAGTGCATCTTAAGCATAGAGTCTCTGAACACTAAGGGATAAAACATCATTCTTCCAAAAGATATTTGCTCATTTGATGTTTTGATGATTGTGGTTGAGAGCGCTGTGCAACACAACAGTCCAAAATCCAATCCAATAGGTGTTCCATTGGGTTGAGATTGGGTTTAAAGGCTATAACATAAAAGCTATACTGGCCGATGTATAAATATCTGAATTTTTTTTACCCCCATCTATCAGTATCAGCATTTTAATGTAATTATAAATATACATAAATATGAATTATATTATATTAATATTATATATAATTATTGATACTGCTTTTAATCCCATCTTGATTAATATTAAGTAATGTATTAATGTTTTATAGTTATCTTAAAACATTGTCTCTTTTAGACATTTTAGCCGGTTCTGTAAATTCAACTCTTCCCTTCTATACATGAGTATAGCATACAGTTCAAATACTTTTTGAATAAGCAAAGTTTTTGCCTGAACTCTTTAACCAACCTCATAGTCACTGATATGTGGAGGAAATTAAAAAAAATTGAGCTTTCAACTTATCTTCATAGTACTGCAAAAGGTTTGACTCACCACATTCCCAAAATGCCCATGATGTTCTAGTTAAGAGCGCTCAACATGTCAAAGACATGAGGAACCCACCAAGTCAGTAAAATGTGTTAAAACAGCAACTGTGAATCATGGAGCTCAGCCTGGACTGTCAATGCAGACTGATATTTATTTGACGTTATCCTACATTTTATATGCAAATTGATGAAGCTGTGTTAACGCACATGGCTGTCCGTCTTCCCTCCAGGTGGGTGTTGTATGAAGGCAGTAACTACCGTGGTCGACAGCTGCTTCTTCAGCCGAGTCAAGTGACTGACTTTTGCAAGTTAAGTAACTGGAAGCAAATAGGATCCCTGCGCCCGTTACTCCAGGTAAACATGGAAAAATATGTCCCGTAAGGAAATGATAATCTTCGAATGGGTCTGACTAATACTTTATCTTTCCTCTACCTGTGTCTTTGGGCTTACAGGTCAAATACATCAAGTTAACACTGTCTCTGTCTTGTTTGTTTTTTTGTTTCACACATAGAAATTAATTTTAACACTGAGTAATACACAGTATGAAAAATAAAATACCAAATAAAACATGGTCACATTAATAAATAAATGAGTTGCACACTTTGATGAGATGTTTTCATGAATAAAATCAAACACCGTGTGTTCTGCATGTTTGCCTCCAACAGAAGCAGATGCACTTCCTGCTGCGTAACAAGGAGACAGGATGTATCATGTCGCTGACAGGAACTTTGGATGACATTAAACTGATGAGAGTTCAGGCTGTGGATGAGACAGGAGGAGTAGAGCAGGTCTGGCTCTATCGGGACGGACAGCTTACCTGCAAGGTACTCAACTATAATATCAGCACTTCAAAATAACTGCTAAAACACTGGTCAGGGTTAATGTAAAGGAATCTACTCATCTTCTAACCCTCATGTCTGTGGGACGTTGCATCTAGACCTACTTTAAACCTACAGAAGTGAACAGGGCCGTCTATTTATATCTCTGCAAACATCCAAACAGCTCAAGTGTGGCCTGAAAAACCTAGTGTTGCCCACTCACCTCAATGACTAGCAGTCATCTGCAAAAAAAAAGAAGACCTGCACTGAGCAAAAGATGAAGTGTGGTTTGCAAGTGCAACAACAACGCAGAGAACTTTCACCTACTTTCCCCCAACAAGCGCAGACGATTGTGCTCACAGGAAAACATGACCTTACTTAGAGGTGCTGAGTTAAAATCTGTCTCTCAAGTGGAATCTTGCCGCCATATGCTGCATGCAAAACAGGAAATAACGTGTATTCCCAACAGATCTCATCCATTCCACTGGTTAACTCCGCCACAGAGGCTGTTTCCAGTCCAGTTTGTTGTCTATTAGCAGGATATATTAAACTTCATCAGAAGTTGGATGATAGTAATGCAACAGAAGCTATTTCATTCAATAACTCACTAAGGGGTTTGTGGTAGCTAAATCAATGTTTTCAAAGGCATACACTATATGCAAGCTTCGTCATTTTGAGTTTGTTTGCACTCTGGAAAATGGCAGAAGAAATTAATGGTTTTCATCGTAGATTTTGTTGAAAACTAAATTGCTGCAATATTAAAACTGGTTAAATAACCCTAAAATAAACCAGCACTTACTAATGCAGTCCTAATCCGTCCTCCCCTCCTCAGCTGATTGAGGACTGTTGCCTGGAGACCTCAAGCAGTGTGGTGATGGCGGGCAGTCGACTCTGCGTATCCCCAGAGCGGGGCAAGGACAACCAGCTGTGGAATATCACCCCAGATGGCCTGGTGCACAGCCACCTACAACCTGATCTGGTCCTGGAGGTCAAAGGTCGGAAAGCTTTGTCTTCACATACTCACGTCACATCATTTTTACAGAATACATACAGTAAATGATTAAATAGCTCCAGTATTTGATTGAGTCAGTCCTTAGCTAGCAGCTCCATCACCTGGTGTATCTAGGAGGTGCAGATGTCTGTTTTGTCTTTTGTAAAAATCACAGTTGTCTTTTAATGGTTCAGGGTTTGTTTTTTTTACCAATGCATGTTGCCCAAAATAGATCAGATTGCCCAAATTACCACGTTCACAAACCTTCTCTGTGCCACAAAATATAATTTTATCAGATAGTCTAAAAAGTTTAAATGTGGTTTACCATGTAAAACTATCTGCGTTTTACTGTATTCGTTTTCCAGGTGGACAACAATACGACAAAAACCAGGTGATCCTCAACACATTTGATGACAGAAAACTGAACCAAAGGTGGACCTTGGAGATCCTGTGAGAGGAGAAGCTCTGCTGTGGCCACCCCACAGGTCCCTGCTGCGGCGCTGCGAGAGCACTGGGCCCTGTGATGTGGCTGCAACGCGGAACCCCCTCTTATTGAGGAGTGTCAACATTGACTGGACCAAATGCTAGTTATTAACCAAAGTTTGGAAAAACATGCACTCACATAGCAGCTGATGAAATAGTTTCCTCTTTTTCAGAATGAATGTGTAAGATAAAATGCTACAAATTGTTAGCCACTTGATTTTTGAACACTGTTCACCAAAGACTTCTCCAGGCCTCTCCATGTTTTAACTGCACGTAGTGAAAACTCAGCCCTGTCTCAATGCTGAATACTTCTCTTTATTTCACGGTACTTTTCTATTGCATGGATTCAGTGTGTGTTCTCTGATCTTCGTGGGGACAAATATGAATGTATACTTCACACTGATGGCTGCAATATGAAGTCGGATGTGACTACACTCCAAAGATGCATTTAGATGAATTCTTTTTGTAATTACCGTGGATCATGTAAAGTTTTGATATATATTTTTAGGTCTTTTTAGAACTTAGGTTTTACACAAACTGTACTTTAATGCATTAGGTTGTACATAAGCGTCAAGTGTATAAAGTTTAAAATTTCAAAGCAAAACTGCCACAATCATGCTGCCCACTGTTAAATGTAAATATATGAATGTATGAGTCAAGTGTTACACTAAAAAATTCAAATAAATGGTTTTCTCTGCTGCAACCTTTTTGTAGAAAATAAAACTGTTTTTCTTAAAGGTTTCAAAAACCTGTTGCAATGAAACTAGTTTGTTAAAATAATTACTGGGTAAATAATAGTAGTAATAGTAGCTGTAATCACAGTCGAGTGACCAGTTCCATCCCCAATGTATTGTAGATGGACCAACTGTCACTACAGTGAGCTACTTATAGCACAAACCATTCAGTATGATTCCTGGTGCAAAAAAAAAAACAACTAATGTACTGAGATCACATTTTCTCATTTTGATTTGAACACTCATCTGCATGTATTTAAATGCATTGCATTGCAGCCAAGTCATTGACTGATTGGATTATTGCAGGAATGAGCAGGTATAGAAGTTTTCTTAATAAAGTGCTCAGAGAGTGTATTCATACAAACTTAAGCTGCTTTCGGACATGGACTTGAACTTTTCCGGAGGGGCTGGATGTGAGTAATAACATTTCTGGAAAATGTTAAAGTGAGCCCATGTGAGAATTTCCCTGCTGGTGTGACTCAGACGATCATCTGCTGAATTCCGTCATGTATGGAAAAAGTCAGAACCCAATTTCCGGACAATAGTTTTCATGTCTGAAAACAGCTACAGTAAAGCTAAAAAATCCACACGAGGGGAGCAATAACTGTAGTAACCTTGTTTACTGTATGTATGTTTGCATATATAATTGGCTAGGACCTAAATGTTATCAAAGTTATGATTTCAAAGTTGTGCAGAGGACAGTAGTTGTACAGTATCCAAGAGTCAATGCTATAAGTCATTGCCCTCCTTGATGATCTGGACCACAGTCTTTCCTCTGGCGTGACCCTTCTCCATCTTCTCAAAGGCCTGGGGAACCTGGGAAAAGTCGAACGTCTCCTCCACCACAGGCCGAATCTGACAGAGAGGAGAGGGGGGAAAGGCCGAGCAGAGGTCACACAAGCAAAATTAGCTGACGGCTTTTATAGCAGTATGTGAACTTTCCATCATGCCATGTTCTCCTCAGTGAGCCAAGAATTGGGGTCTATAAACAAAAGACTACATTAAATTCGGAGTTCAAATATGCTTTGTTCTTCCCACCAACTTTTTTTTTTTCTAGATGCTGCTCTATGTCCTTCATTTTAAACAATGAATAAGAGTATGTTCTGATAAGAAACCCATAAGACAAGCGGGATGTTGTTTGCATAGAGGTTATGATAACCCTCAACTGCAAAATAATTCACAATGTAGTCTAACTAGGGAAAAAGCAACATTCATGCAAGATGTGAAATGCATTCACTATTCACGTGACCCCTAGAACTAATGCTTTTGTGACCCATTTTGTTGTGCATTTCTCAATCAATAATTTCTAAAGCTCCATATAACTGCCGTACCTGTCTCGCATCCACCATTTCCCTAATTTCATCCAGTGCGGGACCACTCGGTGCAAAGAATCCCCAGCGGTAGTGAACTCCTTTAACAAGGTGCTGCAAGAAAATGTATTGAGAGGAAAGGAAAGGCATGAAGATTAGAATTCCTCCACCTTTTTTCACTGAGTGCAAAGCAAAAACTTTATTTTTGATGGTTTTAACTTGACAGTGCATGATAATATGGTCTGTCTGACCAAGGATGTTAAATAGTCACAAAGGAAGACATGAAGGCATATGTAGAACTGATTGCTGCAGAGGATCTAAAATAAACTCATTAGAAGCTTCCTTTTCTCACCACTTGTTCATCTGGCTTATTATAGAGCAGTCTGACATTATGATCTCAGTGCTAATAATATGTATCATTAAAGACACAATTATTTATTTGATTATAGGTAATGTTCTTCAGCCGTGTAATAAATGAATGTCATGTTCTACAGATCCCTGTTGGAGCTTTTTTATTCAATAAATTGATCCACAAAATGAAAAAAAGTTCTACTGAGCTTATTCCCATTTATGGTCAAGTTTCCTGTGTAGTCCGCCCCATTACTGAGTCTCTCTCCACCCACTGCATAATTTAGAAAAATATTTTTTTTAAACTGGGCAAGGGGAGACAAAACCTCCCTTGATAAAACTAGAATGGCCCAACAGTCCCTCATAATAAATCAAGCTGCACCAAATTGCACACATTTATATCAGTTCCCTACATATACCTTTTTCAACATGATCAATGCAAATGTAAAGAGACTGATGAACAAATTCCTGGATCCGCCCCTTTGTATGGAGCCGTGGAAATAATGAAAGGGTTCTTTCTAAGCCACCTTGTTTTGAGGGAATTTGTTCATTGGTGTAATCCTGCTGGAAAACCAACTAACTGGCATTAGGTGTCACCCATCAGTGAACCAAGAAGGAAGTAGCGGTGTTACTTGTTGGCGCACCTTTTTGTACTTCTCCAAAAATACTGCAATCCACAATGACACATGTTTGAGTCTATTTGCTTTGTGAATTTTGTGGCTCAGACTTAAGTGGAAAAACGTAGGGAAACGTAGAGCACTGCAATGACATGACAGGATGCCACTAGCTGCGTGCGTGCGTGTGTAGGGATTTGTGATACAAAGGACTCGCTGAACATGTTTCCTTCAGGCCCCTTTAGAAAATGAGGACACTGCGATAACCAAGCCAGCTGGGGGTGCCCTTTTTTCTTTTTCTATCTAAGTACACCATATGGGCGTGAGCACACAAGGTGGCGCTCTTTTTTCTTTTTCTATCAAAGTACACCATATGGGCATGAGCACACAACGTGCTTATGAAACCTGACGGTGCCCTGCATGTTACTGCTTCCTGTTCTGCAATACTTCTCCCATTCGTTTTACTTTGAAACATCATTCTGCTGTTCCTCCGGTGTCTTTCTTTCTGACTGCAGTGACATGTAGCCATACAAGGCTCTATGAGAGAATCTCTCAACCGACAACTCCTCATTTCGGGGACAAAAACAAATCCAGTTAGCATCACAGAAACGAAGCAACTGTGACTGGGAAAAAAAACACCTCCACTGCATCAATCTGAATAATCAGTGTCAGATTGTAGTTCTGATTGGATAGTGTTGGTGCAAATGAGAGACAATGCTGTTGTGAATTAGATCCTCCCTGTGGTAGCTCACCTCTCCTGGCCTCACTTATATTACATCGTCTGAAGAGCGAGTTGTGACCATGGAAGAAAAAAAAAAAATCAACTAAGCCCTTCACATTTTTATTCAGGGAGTTCAAATTAATTTGAGCAGGGCGTATATGGACTACATGGCCGTTTATTCCATTTGTATGGAACAGAGTGAACATTTCTACGGCGCCACTAAGGCCTCACAGTACGTGACACACTATCCTATCTGGTTACCCTTTGCACAAAGAAGGTGGAAATGGTTAAGGACTGGTAGTAGAGGCAGAAGAAACTGGAAACTTACTTTATAGACTGAAAGGGAAGTGAAGAAATTGAGAGCCTATAGGAGTATAACGCAAGTGCATGTGTCTCTGGGGCTGTCCCGCAGCATTCAAATCCTCCCACATGCCAATTTGTTCATCAGTACATTAAATTCAGCTTTACTTTGTGAGCTATAGAAGAAGTTAGAAATGAAGATTCCTATGAATCACTCATCCTTGCCGAGTTAAATGCTGCATTAACACCAACATACTGATATTAATCAGGTCGCATATTTACCATGTTTACATGTTCCTAGTTTTCCATGGTAACATTTTCGAATTAGCGGCAAATAAAAAGGAACAGTGGCGTATCATCGCATTTCATTTGGAGTTGTGTTTTCTGTCCACCTGATGATTCAAGTTATCTCTCTGTCCTTTGAGCTCTTTTTTGGTCTCAACCAGCTTCTGACAAACATCCCAGATAAGTCTCTGACTTTGTCTATTGTTTGGTGTTGGGCAGCTAGTGGATTTATTTTTTAAGCAGGTAAAAGCTGCCTTCTGCTGGTGGAAAACAAGGCTGATAAAAGTGGAGTCGCAGGCTAGAAAACCAAGACCAATGAGCTAAAAGATGCTTAAACGCTCATCGGAACTAAGAAAAACGGCATAATTAATTCGATCATGACTTGTTTCAGGTGGAAATGTATCAAGACACAGTTTACTTGTTGCTTTGAGAATGTAATGGAAATAGTTTGAGAACCACATCACTTGGTGTTCTCAACCTCAATGCCCTCAACTAGACAGAACTTTCCTTTAGAACTCCTGGGTATAATACAGCAACAATACCAATAATCATAATCCAACAAAACTCCATTGATAAAACAGTCCCTCATAATAAATCAAGCTGCACCAAATTGCACACATTTATTTCAGTTCGCTATATATGCCTGATTTTTTTTAACTGGCATTAGGTGTTACCAATCGGTGAACCAAGAAGGAAGCAGAGGTGTTACTTTTTGGCGCATCTATTTGTACCTGTACTGCAAAAATACTGCAAACCACAATGACACATGTTTGAGTCTGTTTGCTTTGTGAATTTTGTTGCTAAGACTTAAGTGGAAAAACGTAGGGATGGGAATGCACACTTATGACACCACAAACGCAGTGCATGCAAGCTCTGCTCTGCTGTTAACCACAGTCGGCACAGCAATGACATGACAGGATGCCTGTGTGTGTGTATGTGTGTGTGTGTGTGTGTCTGTGTGTGTGTGGTAAATGAGGTTATATTTCATATTTGCTCTAAATTTGTCTGACATGCACCTGGATTAATGAAGTTAAAAATATAAGATATATAGTAGACAAGATGGAGAGGAATCTTTCTATATATAATATAATAAAAGTATCTCTATCTTACACACTGGAGACTGAGACTTTGTCGTAGCATGTACAACTAGAAACACCCTGTAACCATGGTAACTGGAAAGATATCATTGCATGTGGTAATGGCAATGTATTATCTCCCCTCTTGGCAGAAAGAAATGACTGAGAGCTTTTTATTTTCAGTGCAGGTCAGCTGGTATTCGGACTAGATTACTGGATGTAAAAACAAGCGAGTCACACTTCACCAGCCCAAGATGTAACATCATCAATGCTATAGTTTAATACTGGTCTGTCACATGAACAAAGGTTTAAATGATGTTGAATCACTGATGCCGTAAACATCCAAAGCTGCTGCCTTTCAAATTAACAGTTTGGGCTTTTAATTTCATAACATACTGTATCTGTGAATATCTGGCCAAAAGTATGAGGATGCCCCTGTTCAGAACCTGAGAATTTCTTCTACTTACATTTCTAATTTATTTTATCTATTTATTTATCAAAATCAACAACATCTAACCATGTCGATAACACAGAACAAAAAGTGCTTGGGAGACACGTTCACAACATTCATTCAGTCCTATTGATGTCAACTGACAATTGTCCATTTGAATATCATCCACATACTCCACTTTTATTGCTTATTGTAAATGTTTAATCCTTGGTATAATGTCAAAATGTGTCTTATGTTACTCTCTTTGTAAGATTTGATTATGACTTGAATCATAATGACTTGGATAATAACATTCACTTCTTCGGACAGATCTGGCTGCTAAAGAAATCTGTGAAATCAAGTGTCACCAGATCTTATTTTCCTTTCAAATTCTGAAAAATCTCCAGCTGTCCGTTTTCTCAGACACACCAAGCTGCCTTTCCTTTGCTGCCCAATGTTAAAAATACTTGGTCATTGTTTGAAATTGCTATTGTACAGTGTGTAACCTCTTTCTGAGTCTCTTAATCTCTTTTAATATCTTATAAACATACATTAGGTATGTAATGTTATTGACCGCATGTTATTTTTTTAATTTCTTGTATCACTAACATGTTTCCAATTGGCTGTTGTTATAGTTGGCATACACCAACAATAGGTTTTAAAATTCCATAGTATTTCATTCTGCTATAAAAATGTACAGTAATAGATCAATATGCCTCTGTGTTATTCCAGCATGATTACCTTGAGGGCCTTGGAGGCCACTGTAACAGCAGTCTGCATCATGCCATCAGCAATACCCAGCCTGTCTGTGTTCTGGAGGAAAGGTGTTACCAGGGTGACATACTTGGCGCCACTCCAAGGCTTAAGCAGATTCAGCGCCCAGCGCTCTGCGTCCCCCCCGACATTATCTAGGATCAGGTCAAATCTTGAGGTGGAGGGGTTGGTGAAAACAACAGAAAACACAAGCGAAGATATGTAAGTGTGGGGTGAGCGTGAATAAAAGAAAAAGTAAATGAGAGGGAGAACTTGTAAGTGTGAAACGATAAGGACACTTGGGCACAGGATAGACAAGGAGAGAGAGAGAGAGATTAAGTCTGAAGGTGATTAAGTTCATTAGAAAATTAAAGGGCTCAGTTTTCCCACATTAATGAGCTAGGGGAACAAGGTTACCGTGGTAACAAGGGCAAGCCATTGACACATACGAGACTCCAACTCGAATTAAATACCAAAATGAATGAAAAATGACTGTAGATGTGTGTGTGCATGTGTGTGTGATTAACTCACTTCTCTAGTGCACTGAGCGGCTCCTCAACAGGCCCGGCAGTGTAGTCCACCACATGGTCCGCCCCCAGCCCCCTTACGAACCGCTCGGCATTCTGGGAGCAGGTAACAGTCACATGGGCTCCCCACGCCTTCATCATCTGGACACAAAATGATAGTTCTTTCATCACATATGGGCATCTTTGATGCTGTAAGTAGACAGCACATGTACAGTATATTTGGGTTTTGTGGGCGGCTGAATGGTATCCAGTGTTTGAGGACAGAGGATGTATCAAATGTTACATGTGTGTAATGTGAGCAGCAGCACTCAGGTCAGCAGGAAAGGTGGCCTGAATTTTGGATTTCCTTGTTCTTGCTTATTTTCATAATGCTGACACCTGGTATGGGTGAACATGTTCATTAATGTATTTAGAGTGGGTAATTTTTTTAGCCTGATGCACCTATAAAAAAAATGATGTCACAAACACAATAATTCATCATCCACCTTTTCATCCATACCTGTATAGCAAATGTTCCCACTCCCCCAGATCCTCCGATGATCAAAATCCTATGGGTTAGAGGAGAAGACATATATGATAAATGTGATAACAAGGTTGTTTTTTTTATAAACTGTTGAGGGACAGACTCTGCCTCATTAGGATTCATGTCAAATGCAGTCCAGGCTTTCGCAAGGTCAGGTAAGTGAGGGAACGTTTGAGCCGCTGCCAGAGGAGCAGAGAACCTCACCCAGAAGCTAATTACAGAGAGGGCCAACTGAGGCTGAGCTAAGAAGGAGCAATGAGTGGAATAATTTACTAGATCAAAGACAGGGAACTTCGTTGGGGTGGAGAGGGATTAACAACAAGTGTAAAGTGTGTGTCTGTGTGTGTGTGTGTGTGTGTGTGTGTGTGTGTGTGTGTGTGTGTGTGTGTGTGTGTGTAGCAGCAGTGTGTCACTGTGTTCCCTCACCGCTTCTTGGCACAGTTGTCCTTACTGAGCCCACCGGTGTTGACCAGGGCGGACCAGGTAGTGGCTGCCACGTAAGGAATGGCTGCGGCCTCTAGGTGGCTCAGTGACTTTGGTTTGTGAGATACCTGGGCACAATACAAAATCATAATCATAGTATTCATAATGAGATCAAGGCCACCTTACAATAATAACAGCTCCATCGGCCATTTTGTTATTTGACAATACCTCGTTGGCACTTAGAATCACAAACTCAGCTAAGCTGCCCTGCTTCCATGGTGGGATTGCTGCCCAAACCTCGGGGGAGACACAAACAACACAATACTCATTATTAACCAAAGATGTAATGATAATGACATTCTGAAGTAATATTCTCAACGGTAGCACATAAGTGTCATCACACTCCTAACTAGTGAGATGAGTCACAATGAGTCACTGCCGAGTTAGTCAGAATATGTGTGGTGAGAAAAAGCAGAATATGATGACAGGGAAGAGCTAAACAAGGCCTATTTAAAGTCTGTTCACCTTCACTCGAGCAGTATGATTGTAAACCATGGTCATTTAACATGTATGTTCAATCTAAATCATACCTGCGATGAAAACGTGGGTGTTAAACACAAGGTTTATACACTAATATCATGAATGAATAACATTTATAATTACTATAAAGTAACTGTGCGGTGGCTGAGGACAGCTGAGGAGGATGAACTGAAAACAAGAACTGACAGTACTCAGGTTTCATTGTCCAGGAATCTGCCAGTTGCTTGTTCCGTGTCCCGTTCAATATACTAAGCAACAAAGTCTTGCATTTGACAACCTTTCTCCCTTTATTTAAATTTTTATTGTACATATATAATTTCCTTTCAGTGAACGGAAATCTACTTCATGCTCTTACAGATGGTGCACCAAAATGTTCAGCATTGAATCAATAATTCTGAAATAGATACATCAATAAATTATGTAAAATGATGAAATTGATTAAGACTCCAATGAAAATTATTCAAGGTTCTTTCATCTCTCTTTGATTTTCATAATGACAGCTTTATAAGCTTTTTTTAAATTTTTCATTTGAGATTTATTCTTTTCTTTATTTGGATATTTCCTTTTTCAAAAGTCACTTTATTTTGTAATGCTCTGGCTCTGGAGCTAGATAACACCGGCTCTTCGGTTTAATTACTATAATGCAAGCACACGTTATGTTTCACGGCCGAGTTGAGCTGACAGTGCATAATCCTGTTCGAGGGCTTGTGGTGACACAAAATAAACACTAATGCCTGGAATGGACGGACTATTTCATTCACGACGCTAAGGCACACTGTGGTGATGATACTCCGGTGGTATTACACAGCCTAACGTAAGCCAAGAAAACACTCCCACACTGTCACATCAGCAGTGACTCTGCTCAACACTACATTAGAAGAAAATATGTTTTCACCCTTCACTGATGTGTCTAAATGATTCCTCTCCATCTTGTGTACTCTATTTAATCAACAAGGTGTTTCACGCACTGTTATTGCAACTACATGTTTTTTGTGTTTATGGCACCCTGGCTACACTTTATTCATACATGATGCACCGTACGGGAACAAGCGGTTTCCATAAACATGGGGCTTCCTGTGTGTTCAATGAAGTGGGTACACACGTGCACACATCTTTTTTGTCTGCTGTATTGTACCTCATCCCCTTCTCTGAAGTACTTCACATCCAAGCCACACTCCATGATGACCCCTGACACTTCCCTCCCCAGAGTGACCGGGAACTCGCTGCCAGACTGCTTGATATTCAGAGGGTCCCTCTTCATGGAGAATGTAGCTGCACCATAGCCACCTGACAGGGAGAGAGTTGGGGATTAAAGAAGAAATTTACAGTAGATCATTTTCTGTAGTAAAAACTCAAAAATTAAAATGGAAAGAAAGACGGGTTGGGACACCACAGTAATTATCTTCTTGGTTGAAGAGTATACAGTAGTCAGAGTAGTTGAAATCTATAAAAGGAAGTTATAGAAAGTAATCAAGTTTTACAAATGTGGAATCCACCTGAGGAAACTCCTCATGACATGTACACTCATCTTTTATAATATTGGTTGTCAGAGCCAGATCCACGCCCACTGTCCAATGTTCACACTCCTGCGAATAATGATGAATGTAAGATATTTTTCGATGATTGATAAATCTGCCAATTTTTTTTTATCTACATCCTCTTAGATAATAATGGAAGATTCCCCTTTCATACTTGTTAAAGCCAAAGATGTTGTTTGGACAAGGATTGTGATATTTGTGAGGACTACCTTCGTCATTGTATGAATTCAACGGGAAAAAAGTCTTGAAGTGTCTTACATTAATGAATCACATAACAAGAGGTGCCACGGAATAAAACAGAAATTGTGTTTAGGTCCCTGTTGAGATTGTTTGTCCCCACTTCACTTGACATATGATATACAAGTTTAACACAGGAAGACTGTACATGATAATGATGATGATGATGATGTGGTCATCATCTGAAAAGGGATAGTTTCTTTGTGTCATTTCAAATTTCTTTTTAACACGTGGTCACAAGAGCATGACAGTGCGATATCAGGAATAGTTCGGAAGCCAATTGTGATCTAATTTTGCGACTTACATGAGCTTCGAGGCGAGATGTGAAAGACACCGGATTAAAGAAGTCAAATTCACGTATGTCAGTCATTTTTCACGAAATGTATGTCATGTGAAATAACACTTGCCAACATACGCAACCCAACAAGTGCAACTTGCATTTCCATAAAGTTGCCACAAAACTGTCACTGCTCTTGCCCCCTCTCTGTCCTCCCCCACACCACCACTCACCATTTCCTTGCAGATCAAAGAGCGGAGCACTGGCTGTGTGGGAGAGGACGATGAAGTTGTTACAGCCATTTTAAACAAACATCGAGCCACAGCAGAAAGGCAGGACAACAAGCCTGACTCCGGCTGACTGTGTTTTTTAACATGAAGTGGGAATTCAAATTTAGATCAAATTCAATCAAAATGCATGTTCATCGTCTAAGCCTTGACATACAGCCACGTGTCATAACAGATCACCTCTCTTAACTTCAGCCTGCAGTGTTCAAATCTGATGCCACGCTCTTCAAACACACACAGTCCTGTTACTCACCCCTCATGCTGACGTCGAGCGGGTTTAGTCCTGCCGCAAACACTTTGACTATGACCTCATTGGGGTAGGTGATGACGGGGAAACTGGCATTTTTAGTAAACCGTAAAACATCGTTGCTCCCATATTTGTCCATGACCCAGGCTGGCATGACAGTCCTGCGTCTGCTGCAGGTGCTGAACCGCTTGCTACGCCTGAAACCTGGCGTGTTCACGGTTGGCGATTTGCTGAGATGACACAGCCACCATCTGCAAACTAAATGTCTAACGGAAGCCATCTTAAAACTCAACAACAACCAAAAAAAATGTGTCGAATAAATCTGTGCGACTGTAGACTAGCGATGTCGCAGACAGCACAGTTAGCAGGCTAAATCACAGTGAAACACTCTTTTGCGCTCATTAGAAGCCACCAGTACCTTCTGACTATAAACATTTTCCTCTACCGCAAACATAGTTTCACCAGTCGTTTACATAGCTGCAAAAAAAAAATGAATCTACAGTCAATTTCAAAACAACGTCCTCTTCCGTGACATGCTTCTTCCATGGCCGGCGTGTTGGTCACCGGGGCTCTGAGCCCTGCCAACACCAATCAGAGCGCGGTTTACTGCACGGCTGTCCAATCACAGAGCGCGCTGTTCGACGTCGGCCACCGAAACAAACATGGCAGCCCGCTGCCGCCGTTACCCACCGTGCGAAGGTTAGGCTCTGACAGAAACACACAGCGAACATGCTGAGCCTGACAATACGGGAGGTTAGTAAGACGGGTTTCTTGTTCTCTGACCTTAGCTCTCCTTGTTTGTCATCTGTCGTTTGTGTGTGTGTGTGTGTGTGTTTGTGTGTGTGTGTGTGTGTGTTTGTGTGTGTGGGGGGGGGGGGGGGGGGGGGTTAGGGTTTGGTTCTCCTGGTTTCTTTTATAAAAAAAAGGAATCCTGCTTGTATGCATGGCCAACCAAGACAGCTGCTAAATGATCTCACTTTATAAACTTGTATGCAAAAACAAAGAAAAATAATGTTGGCTGAATTCCATTTTGCTGCTTCAGATTTAGGGTGTTTTTATTGTGCAGGCTAGCTCACTGTCTCAGCCATGGCTCACCGGGACAATTGAATAGGAAAGAGAGTTATTTTCCCCCTGGCACACAATGTGGGGGGAATATACTGATCCGTTCTTTCCTGCGTTCGTCATTTTTCTGAGCAGAACTTGAAAAGCATTTGGAATTCTTTTTTCAATGAAACTTCACAATTGTGTTAACCAGGTAGTAAAGTGATAGGTTGTGATAATTTGGGTTTCAGGAGAGAAACATTTACAACCTCGGTTAACTGTGATAGCACCAAATGATCTGCTCTGGCAAAGTTTGTTGGTGCTGGGGGGTTTTGTAATATCCTGATGGGCTCTTGTTGTATTGTTAACTAGAAGTACAAATGTTTGCTTTTTGAGTAAAAGAACTGAGTAAGTGGTGTTTCTTCATTGTTCTCCAGGTGTCTTTGGCGCTCAGGGAGGGAAGGATCTCCCCAACAGAGCTTTGTAGGAGGTGTCTGAACCGCATCAAGAAAACTCAACATCTTAACGCTTACATCACAGTGACAGAGGAGCTGGCACTGAAGCAGGCCCAAGAAGCAGAAACCAGACTGCTGCAAGGTGTGGAGACAAGAGTGAGTATTTTATTCTGTCCTCTTGAGTGGAGTGTTACTGTTTAACCTTGTCACCCATCAGGTGCCCCCAAAGGTCCTCTGGATGGAATCCCCTTTGCAGTCAAGGATAACTTCTGCACAAAAAATGTGAGGACCACGTGTGCTTCCAGGATGCTCAGAGGTTTGTCTTCGCCTCAATATAAAGTACCCTGTCTCATATTTTCCAGTACATCCATTTAATCCATTAATGATAATGTGCCACCGTTTTGGCTTCAGACTACACTCCTCCGTACAGTGCTACAGTTGTCCAGAAGCTCATGGACCAAGGAGCTGTTCTGGTGGGGAAGACCAACATGGATGAGTTTGCTATGGGGTGAGACCATAGTTTAATCATTATTAGAATAGTTAGAGCACATTATTCACAGCCTGCCTATACTAACAGAATGTTACAAATCCCAGTATATTATCCAAATTGCTTGATAAAGCTTTTACAAGGGACAGAGACACACATGAGTACATGTTTTAGTTTTTGGGTCGTTATTGTCTTTTTTATCTATTCATTTATTAATTTATTTATTTCACAGGGCAGGAAGCACAGATGGGGCTTTTGGACCAGTAAGGAACCCTTGGAGCTATGCTGTACCCTACAGAGAGCAGACAGGGGTGGCACCAGACTCTGACTGGGTCATCACCGGAGGAAGTTCAGGAGGAAGTGCGGCAGCTGTGTCCTCACTCACCAGCTACCTGTGAGGGAACACTTTCATGTTCACTGGTTCGGGAAACTTTAACACCAACATGTTTTTGAAATGATCTGTTTTGGTAATTACTTGACAGGGCTTTGGGTTCAGACACAGGTGGTTCTACTCGTAACCCAGGAGCACTTTGTGGCATTGTGGCACTAAAGCCAACCTATGGCCTGCTGTCCAGACACGGGCTGATCCCTCTGGTCAACTCCATGGACGTCCCCGGCATTATGACCCGCAGTGTCAGTGATGCAGCCATTGTCTTAGGTAGGAAAACTTTTGATGACGTGTAGCCTCCCACTTTCAACATTCATAGTTTAACATCTTTCGGTCCTCCACAAATCCTTTTCTTGCTCCTTATGAATATGGCCATTCTACATTCTTTCTCAAAGAGGGCATTGAAATCATTGTCTTATCTTGTTGAATACAGGATACAATTATTAACTCTATAGATGTAAAACACTTGTTTAAATCTATTGACAAATTTATTTTCATCACAGTCATTGAGTCCACTTTTCCAAAATGCTTGCCAGTCCATATATAGTCACAAATGAATGTGCAATAAAAGTTGCAATTTATGGGTGAGTTCAGAAATCAATTGTTGGATTTGGTGTTCTAAAGTTTAAAAAAACAATATATATATATATGTGTGTATATATATATATATATATATATATACATATTATTTTAAATATTTCCATACCCAACTGCCATTACATAAGGCTTCCAATCAGTAGTGGGACCTTTGCTTAATACTACAAGGGACAGTGACATTAAAGGTACACGGTGGAGATTTTTGCCCTAGTGGCACTATGGAGGAATATCTTTACAGGTGGATCATCATTTTTGTTTGAAGCTTGTGGGTGATACAGTTCACATCACTAGTGTCACATTTAAATGGTGATCAACCTACGACGACGCTAACACACCAACAGACATAGCTGTGTTCTAACAAAGGCAAGCAAGCAAAAAATGTATATTTATTGAAAAAAAACTTGGAAAAACAAATCTTTCATAAGGAAGAAAATGTTTTTTTGTCAGACCTTAAGGATTCATAAAGAGCAACACTTTGAAATACTGAAATTGAACAGAACTTTTGTTTGTATACAAAATAAATCTCCATAGGGCACAATTACATCTGTATTAAACAAATCAGTATAGTTTTTCCATATTGCTGTTCATTTGACATACCTTCCTCAAATTAACTCACCTGACATCTTGTTGAAATGTTACACAGGTATCCTCCAAGGCCTTGATGTGAGAGACTCCACAACAATCCCTGCCCCTTCATCCCTGACAGAGCTACCTGAAGACTTGGATGTCAAAAACATCTGTATCGGTATCCCTACGGTGAGATTAACTCTGTATTAAAGTCCTGATTTCTTGTCTGCCTTAGCTCAGCATCATTGAAATTATATTTTCCTCACACATTCATAGTGGATTAGTCGAAGACCGCAGAACATTTTGAGCCCTTAACTTAAGTTTTGCCCTAAATATTAAACACTTTGGAGTGAATATCAATTTGCATGCTACCAGAACCAGGGGAGTCAAGACAAGGATTTAAAACAGATTTGGATATACATTTAAACAACACATGATCAAGAGACAAAAATATTAAAATTGCTTAAAAAAAATAATTTCTTGAACAAAAACAAACTGTTGATAGTATGATACTATCTGTATATCCACAGTTTT
The DNA here is from genome assembly GCF_022379125.1 of Scophthalmus maximus. NCBI lineage: Eukaryota > Metazoa > Chordata > Actinopteri > Pleuronectiformes > Scophthalmidae > Scophthalmus > Scophthalmus maximus. The sequence continues at coordinate 19,092,566 of NC_061529.1, read as the reverse complement.
TTTTAACTGGTAAAGATGTTTTAATCTTTTGTACTTCTGTACTGAATTTTAAATACATTTGAGATAACTCAAAATAATAATAATACTTTCATGAACACAGTGTCATACATTTTCTGAAGCTGCTTGTCCTTCCTGTCTTGTCAGGAATATCATGCCCCAGGGCTGTCTGAGGAGACTGTGGCTCAGTGGAGTCGAGTTGCTGACATGTTTGAGAGAGCAGGGGCGAGGGTGCAGCAGGTATCCCTCCCCTACACCCAGTACTCCATCGTGTGCTACCACGTCCTGTGCCATGCCGAAGTGGCGTCTAACATGGCCCGTTTTGACGGTCTCGAATACGGTATGAACCCGCCTACATATAATATGGTTTACTTGTGGTGTGGAGCATTTTACAGTAGGTTAGATGGTGATGACGGTAATGTAATTGATATGGGGTCCCTCTTCTGTCAGGCCACCGTAGTGAGGAGAACAGCTCAACAGAGGCCATGTATGCTTCCACTCGACATGAGGGCTTCAACGACGTAGTGAGGGGGAGGATTCTTTCTGGGAACTACTTCCTGCTTAAACAGTAAGACCACAGACTGAAACCTCTCACACCAGTATACTTGAGTTCTCCTGACTTCAAACCAGTTCATAACTTGTTTCTTCTCTCAGATCTATGTCAGCATCAGACTTTACATCTACAGTGTAGTACTTAAATTGTTGTTCAAGTTGTCTTTCTTTACTTTTAAGAGGGAATAAAAAAGTGTTGTGGTGCCATTATATTTCAAAAGCAGCCAGGATTGTCTGATTGACGTGATCATCCTGATTTTTCCAGAAACTACCAGCACTACTTTGTAAAGGCCCAGAAGGTTCGCCGGCTGATAGCGGACGATTTCAAGCGCGTGTTCAGCTCAGGTGTTGACGCACTGCTTACACCCACCACTCTGACCGATGCAGCCTGTTACTCCGACTTCACGCAGGAGGACAACCGAACACGCAGTGCACAGGAAGATGTCTTCACCCAGCCTGCCAACATGGCAGGTACAGAGAGAAAAGAAAACTTTGGGCATTCTCCATGCATTCATTGGATGTTTTGGAGGAGAAACTAACCTTAAGAACCTTGATCGTTGTACTTTCCATGAACCTTCCTCAACTCTCTTCTTCTTCACCCAAGGTCTCCCCGCTGTCTCAGTGCCAACTGCATTATCAAGACGGGGGCTTCCCATTGGCTTACAGCTGATAGGCCCTGCCGCCCAAGACAAGAAGCTACTAAGTGTTGCCCGATGGATCGAGCAGAGGGCTGGGTTTCCCTCCATCAGTGTCTATGAGAGCGACACACAAATGACTAAAAGGGAGACTTCACCTCTATGAAGAGAACTGAAGACACAAGTGAACAACTGTTGACAAAGTCACTTACAGGCACATTACGCTGTGGACTGTGTAACCATTATGGACATAATTCGCTTGTGAGATGCTTTTCAAGACATTTTCAATGGGGTAATCTGAATTAATCACATGCGACAATGCTTTCATGATTGGAAAAAAAATTATTACAGATTGTAAAAACATCACTTTTGTACAACATGCATCATACGTCAAGAGGAGGAACATGATGTTTAGCATTAGGTGTCAAATGCTGCTCTATTTGTTGTTTTTAGATGGCACTGTTGCTGTTAAATACATTTTAAAAGTGGGGTTATTTACATTGACTTTACTAGGTGAGTGCATTTCACTATATGTAGGCGTTGTTTTCACATCCTGATCTCTGCCGCCCCCAGTTCTCCAAACTATCTGTTCTTGCAGGTTTAAAATCAGCTGGGTCTGCATTCTCTAAGTTTAACTGAAGTCATCAGCAGTTAGTATAACATACTTAAGTGTTCATTTCACATCTCTTTATGGCTGTTATATGTCTTTTGGTTGCCTTTTGTCATTTTTTTGTTGTTTGAATTACTTTTTAACAATAAATATCTCACTTCACACAGAGGCTCTCCTTCCCCGATCCATTGGGCCCCTGTGCCAGGGCCGTTATCAGCATCAAGTTCTGACTCAAGTCCTGTCAGATGCTTGGGGTTTGCACTTTGGTATGGTGGCACACCTGTATGTATTGCAATGATAGGAGCACCGACAGGGGGGGCTGAGGTGTTATACGGACCCTTATAGGCAGATAACATAGGACTTAATATTTAACTGAAATGGCAGACTTACAGTCTCAGACTACAGGGTGACATGCATGTAGAAATCCAAAGTCAGAAAGTAAGGACAAGAGGAGTAGGGACAGGAGTCTGCCTGATCACCAACTGGAGACGAGGAGCAGGAAGAGGAGTCGGCCAGACCGCCGACAGAGGATGAGGAGCTGCCTCCCCCATAACACTAAAATATTTTTTTTTATGAGTTTTCTTGACAAAACTGATACAATTGCTACTTTTTCAGTAAAAATATTAAATGAATATCTGTTACAGAAATGTATGTATAATTTAATAATCGCATAATTTCAAAAATTACACAATGTTGTACCCTCTTTAGTGGAGAATGAAGGTTAAGGCCATTCACAAGAACATTCAAATTTTTTATTTTTTTTATTTTACAAAACATTGATATGTTTCATATGAAAATGACAATATGGGGCCTCATCCTCTGTTGTGAACTTTGAATGATATAGAAAAGGAGGGGGAGTGCAGACAGAGACACAGACAGTATATTGACAGATATATCCAGTTTGACAGAAAAACTTACAAAAACGGACAGAGAGAGATACAGAGAGACACATACAGAGTATACTGTACATAGGAGCATTTTAAGAAGATGAAGGCTGGTTTTAATCTGCACAGCAAAGAGCAAAAAGCAAGAAACCAATGGCACAGATGTCCACCAGATGTGTTGTGTCCACTTGGATGTGTTTGCTGGAGGGCACAGTTAAGCTGTGTCTGAAAAAAATAACCTGTTGTCTCTGGGATGTTGTTCCCTCTCCACTTGCCTCTTGACTGAAGAGGAAACTGTCTGTCAACACACTCTGTTTGCCAGTATGTGTGGACCAGCTAGAGAAGAAAGGCACAATGGGCTATTTCCATTGAGTTGAGTAACAATTTGGCATGACTACACACCAGCCGACTCTTAAAACCATGTTGGCTCAAGCAGATACTTTCCCTGAGATGCAAAGACAGTCTGCTTTAAAGTGTTGGAGTCGACTCAAGCGAAATCAATCCAGTCAGCCAATTACAGTTCTGGAAACTGGCCTAAAACAAGGTGCTCCGCGAGGTACTTACAGAGCCCACAATAACCTACTCTCAGATGACTCCAGTTCCACATAATCCTGAACAATTTCCCCAGCAGGAGGGAATCTATACCTTGTACAAGATTCATTCTGATAATGAGTTTTTCTTAAAGTGTACAAGTACAAATAAAGAATACTAAGTTATTTTTCATATCCAAGGAGTTTACATGAATGCTGTGCTGTTCTTTGTGCCTTGTGTATCTATGTGCAAAAGCATGGACCTTTGAAATAGTTAGCATTCTGGCCATTTGATCTGTACTGTATATCGAAACAGTGACAGGAACAAAAACAATGAAAATGTATTATCGACAATATAAACATTTAGCAATTTGTATCAAATTTTGGCAGATTTGTTTTTATAATGTCAATGTTGCTAGAGCTCATGCCCTTCCATGACAGCGAAAGGCCACACTGTCAGTTTAGATGCTTACAACATGTTCCAAAAATGGATTTTAATCAGCCTGTAACATCAGTATTTGAGAAAGAAATATGTTGTGATCAGTGAAACCTCGGGCGATAAGTCACTTCTATTGAGCCACCATTGTTCCTTTCAGTGTCTCATATACACAAACACATAGCAGAATGCAGAGAGGTGCCTGGCAGGGCTCTTGTTTCCTTTGACATTCTCCTCTTGGGATGTGTGGATTTCCTTGCTATCCCCTCTCTCCCCACTTTCATCCTCCCTCCATCATCCCACCTGCCCTGCTTTTTACAGTGCTTGTCATTTGATCCCGATCTCTGTGTGCATAACACAAATGTCGCTTGAGCCTGCGGCTGACACCAAGGGATCTGCTCATGAAATCTCAACAAAGTGCAGACTCTTCACATAAAATATGTCTCGACCACAGACATAATTCTGTTACTCCTACATGATAGCAGCATTTCTGCTTGATAATCATGGACGCTGGTCCTTCAGTCATATTCGCAAGCTCTGTCTTCACACTGGACTACAACAAATTAAATAATACACACAGTTGGCAGCGTCTATTCATAATGCAATGGACCACACCGATAATCAGCACCTCTCTAAAACAACTTCAATAACCTTCATGAAGGGAGGATTTATCAGAGGATTGTCGTACTGTATTATAGCTAAGGTGTACTTAATAAACTGTGTGTACATGCCCACTGATGGTGAAGAATGCTACACATCATTACCTAGTTTACTTCAGATGGCAAAATGACCCTCTCAGAGATCAGTAAAATGAGATTAGTCTTCACATGCGAGAAGGCATCTATACTAAAAGTAATCATATTCTTTTTGGTTAGAGAGAGGAAAATTGTACTGCAAATATCAAATCACATCATGATTTTATTATTATTATAATTCTTCTTTTTTTAACACAAACAAAACAAACAAGCAACCTTTCAAAGATTAACCTGTTGTTGCATTACCTTGGCCAAACATCACCAATGTGTCACCTGTGTCCTATGATGGGCTGGTGACTTGTCAAGGTTATGTAACAGGCCACTTTTACTCCCTATCAATAAGTGCTTTTATTTGTTTCTCATTCAGAGATGTTCAATCTATTATTGGCTCTTCTTGCTAACAATTAATATTCAACACATTGGAAAAAAAATTGAGATTGTGACTTTACAGTATCTTATAATCTTGGTGTCAAAAACAGGAACGCGGAAGGACGGTGTGTTGATTTATATGCAGCACTCGAAAACAACCCTCCAGAGCTCAACCAAGACTGAGGACAGCATGGTTGAGAACACTGTGCTCTGTCTCAAATTTCATACAACTGGGCATCATGACACCCAGGTGAAACGGTAGCAACGCAGGAAAAACAGCCCACAGTGTAATAATATATATATATTAATTAATAATTAATCAAAAAGACTTCCAGCCTTAAATGATATGCAAGCTAAATTTTTGTTGTTATGAACTGTAGCTCAAGTTCCACATTGGTGCAGGATGTGGTCACAGCACACATCTGAATTTCCCTGAAGCAGTGAAGCATGCCATGATCGCATATCAATGTAATAAGGGAGGGGATCTGAATAATGACACAAGGTTATAAAACCTCCGTATGAATATGATTATGATGTTGCTCCAGTTGCAGTGCAAAGTGTTTGCATCCTCTGGCTGCTGATAGGGTACCATAGATTTAATTATATCTCTCTCTCTCTCTCAAACACACACACACACGCACAAACGAACACACACACACACACACACACACACACTCAAACACACACACTTCTTATGTCCTCACATGGGCTGAAGACCAGGTGGAAGTGTTTGTCTCTCTTGTTCCCCTTGTTGATGATGTGACTGAACAGACAAACTGACAGAACAGACAGATCTGACCTTTTCTATCTCAGTAACTGTACTTGCAACACACAATACCCAAATAATGCCACATGTAGTTTAGGTTGTGTTTAGGCACAGCAGGCTTTGAATTAAATGCTAACATCATGCTAACATGCTCATATGCGACAAGACCAACATGCTAATGTTTGGCAAGTATTAAGTTTACCATGTTTGGCCGTGTGTGACTATGCCAGCATTTCATAATTAGCTCTACACACAAAGTATGGTAGAGGTTGGTGGGAATGCCATTGGTTTATTGTGTATTTGATCATTACATTTTTTTTGGACCCAATGCAGCTGCTGGATGAACAGCTAAGTGGTGACCAACAATATCACAATTTGTGTGTGCCAATTTTAATAACAATCCCTACAACACTTGTGACTTTTCACTCCAAACCATTATGTGAATTTCATGGTGACATTAGACAAAAAGATTGGGAATCATTCTCGGGTCAATCCTTCAAGTAAATGTTGAAATATCTAGGATCAGGTACAACTTGGACCAGCTGATGACGAATAACCTCCACTGTTGGGATTCATCTGTACAAAATGTATTTAAAGTTAATATTAGCATCATTCTGGGAAACCATGTCACACCAATTAAGGGGTAGAACTGGTTCTAAGAGCATAAGCATTGAGGTAAGATGGTAAAAGACAGTGGTCATTTAGTGGATGACGCTGAAGCACTTCTCAGAGACTGCAACCTCATTGTCTCAACTGTGCACATTCCTGCTTTAAGAGCGAGACAGAGCAAGTGAAGGGGCTGATGAAAGTTCTGAAGTATCCTTCACCTGATCCCCCTTTCATTTGCTTCTTGGCATGTGCCCCCTTCTCCACTGGCAAGATAGATGGAGCAAGTGGCAGGAGGGCTTTAAGTGGTCACACTCTGGTAATCAACAAAAAGGGAGAACTCTCTTGCTCCAACGACCACACCATTAAACTATTATGGTCGTGCTGCAGGAATGTGGCTTTTCTGTAAAGGCCTTAGCTTGGACATATGTAGTGTCAGAGGGAAAGAGTGTAAAGATGGACATCCATGTCTTCAAAAGAAGACTGAGGGTCAAAGCTGAGGTACCTGATGGAGACAGAGATCAGGAGATCCCCTCACCAATGGTTCCCACAGATCAAGAAGGTGTGGTATATCTACAGGTGCATTCCAGGTGTCAGCTCTGAGGCCCTTCTGCACAAGGGATCATTAAGCATAAACTCATTAATTCAGGGGTTTAGCTTTATAGCCAGGTATACTGTACCATTGACTTTTAAACTAGTCATGAGTCTCTATCAGTGAACTCACATTGGTGTCAACTCCATGGTCAAGTAAGAGTAGGACTGTCCAGTCTGAAAGACATTGATGTTTCTACAAGTAGAGTTTCTTAGGGTTCCAGCAGTGGTACTTTACTAATACCAGATTAGGAGATTTAGAGTTTAAAAGCGGCTCGATAACCCCAGGTACACTTGATGGACACCAAGTGATACAGTTCACCTTTAAATTTAACTGCACATTTAGCATCAAGTTAATCACATTTGCCTTCATACCAACAGCCCATGTACCATTTGCAGCAAAGGGTAGAATTTTTTTTTTTTTTTTTTTTTACTGACGACAGTCCATCTTTTCACTTACAAATTAAAGCTTTATTCAACTTACAAAAAAAAAAAAAAAATACATCTAAAAAGCACAACCGTGTTTTACATTAGTCAGACATTTCCAGAATGCAATACAAAATCTTAGATTGTTAACAAACACTTTTAGGCTGGATCAAGTATCCAGGAATCACCAGCAGTGGAAATTGTTGAAGGTTTCTTTAAACTTGTCCCTCATTTTGTGCAGGATGTGGTGTAGCGCACATCTTTTAGACCCCACCCCAGAGACAGCCATAACAGATAGAGCAAGGTGATTTCCCACGTAGTCCACGAAAGAGCCCGTGCTGGGAACCGGGGCGATTCAGCGGGTTGGTGCGCTCTTGGTGAAAGACCGTGAGAGGGGATGTTTAAAAAAAAAAAAAAAAAAAAAAAAACTACTTCAGGGTAACGTTGCGCCACAGTCCAGCGTCTTGGTGCTGTCCAAAACTAAACAGAGAGCCATCAGTCCAGTCATTGTGACCAACCGTGGAGCAGAGAGGCAGCCACGGCCAGCGGGAGCAGCGGGGTGAGGCCGGCGAACGCCTCGCAGCCGTTCTTGTCTTTAGACGGGACGTTCACGGACGCGGTGGTGGTGGCGGCGGTGGCGTTGCCCTCACTCGTGGTCGTGTTCGTGGTCGAATTGGTCCCGGCATTCTGGAAACACAAGGCCACAGCATCCCAAGTTTAACAGGCAAATAAAAGAGTCAGTAGTTGTACCACGAGGCGAGAACAACACCTACACATACCAACATGACCATGTTTCAAAAGGGAAGAATTTAGACGCTCACCAGTAGACACAGGCGGAAGTTACAAAAAACTCAAACCATAATTAAAAAAAATAAATAAAACTTAGTATTGTACAAGTAATACATCATCATAACTGAACAAACATTATATTTTTGCTCTAATTCTCTTGTGTGCAGAGGTGTTCTTTAAAATGCAAAGAATAAATTAGGGAGGCCAGTACTATCCAGCTGAGACACTCGATCACAACTTGTGACAAAAGCACGTGAGGTAGCTTAGGTTATCGTGCATTTCAGGCAAGAAATGCCCATTAACTCGCTGCAATTAAGTTTCAAATGCAAGACAGTTATAAAAACTAGAATAACCTGCGATGAGACGAGGAGAGCCAGCAGGAGAAGTCCGAGGTAGATCGCGTACATCTTGTTCATCTTTGCGTGTGAAGGCCGGCTGTGGGCTGGCTGCTCTGTCAAGGGGTTGAATGAATCGGGCGAAGCGGCGGTGGCCTTTTATACCCCCGTGACATCATCAGCCACTCAATTCCACCTGCTGTAACATTTACCATGCTGCATTCAAGGTGCTGTCGGAAATAGTAACTGGTAAAAACAATTGAGAGCAAACTCAGATCTTTTAAATTTCACTCCCTTTTTGAGTAACGTTAATCATTAAAATGGACTGTCCATCATAGAGAAAAAGTCACTGAATGGCAATTTCTGCATGAACTGATCCACTGTTGCATGTCAAGGGGTAAACAACGTGCTAGGTGGCGTGCTGATACCGGCATCTATATTCCCTCAGCAGATACATTTTATATTTATTACTGTTAGTGTGTATATATTCCATTCCCATGGGAACATTGCCGGTATTTTATTTTTTCTCCAAGATTGATATACGGCGCCCTCTAGTGACCACTTGTGCGCCATTACTGTTAAAAATGCGTCTGGTTGGATTACGGATGACCCCGTTGGGTTTCCGTAGTGGTCCGCTCTATTATTTCTTCCGAAAGAAACACTTCACTCCGAGGAGTGTGGAACGTAGCAGCGCGAGAACTGTAGCCTGTCACAAAAAGGAAACAACAGAACAAATCTCAGTTTTTGTTGTTTTTGCCTCAGGTCTCGTGGCCGCAGAGCTACCTCGCCTCTCCATGCTGCTGTGCCGGGTTTCTGCAGTAAGCCATGCGCTGGCGAGATGGGGACGGAGGTCACAGCGGGGAGGTGGCCTCCTCCACCCAGCTCTCTCCTTCAGCTCCAGCCGCTGTCGTGGTGCCTGCTCAGGAGAAGGCAGCGCTCAGCCCGCGGAGACCGTTTCAGCCCAGGGCCTGTACCGAGACACAGTGCTCCTTCCCCGGACCGAGTTCCCAATGAAACTCACTGGACAGAAGCTGCTGGAACGAGAGCTCAAGATACAGCAGGTACGACGTCGTCACCGGAAGAGGCTGACGAGCTTCCACTCAAAAACTGTCAAGGAAATTGTTTCCCTTGCATGTTGACAGCTGGAAAGACGTTGTAGCTCATGACCAAATACCTCCTACATTTCGTTTGGGATCAGTCTTTAATTCGGCGTTATTCGCGTGTGACTAGAGGTTAATCTTTTAAATTCTTAAGAAAAACAGTCATGAATCTGAATCATGCAAACGTATGTCTACTCTGTCACTCACTTTTCACAGCCTAGTAGGTAGGTGTCTGTGACCCTAGCTGGATGAGTAAACACTGTTACAGACGTCTTCTTAATTATGTTGCCTTGTCTAATGTCTTAAATCAATAAAAAAAAACCTCTTATTCTGTGTATTGCAGGATTGCGGATTTGCACATTTGTACTCCTGGCAGAGAGAGAGGAAGGCCAAGAAGGAGTTCTGCCTTCACGATGGACCCCCGTATGCCAATGGAGACCCTCATGTTGGACACGCACTCAACAAGGTGCTTTATTTACATAGTTCTGGAATTTGCTACTGTGTAAAAAACAATAATCATTGATTTATAATTTGACTGCTGCGGTCAGCTGCAGCATGATCTCAAATACTGCTGGAGTAATAGCTCACTTGGTCGAATCTTGTTTGATACAGATCCTTAAGGACATCCGTAACCGTTTCGAGATGCTGAGGGGCCGACAGGTCCATTACATCCCGGGCTGGGACTGTCATGGCCTGCCCATCGAGCTGAAGGCTCTGGGGGAGCTGGGGACCAGTGGCCTCAGTCCACTACAGATCAGACGGAAAGGTTAGAAAGGCCAGATAGATGCCTGAACTGTGAGCACTGTTAGACACACAGCTGGTAAAATGTTTTGTTTCTTTCTCCTCCAGCGCGGGAGTTTGCAGAGGGGGCCATAGCTCGTCAGAAGGCTGCCTTCCAGCGCTGGGGGGTGATGGCTGACTGGGACCAATGCTACTACACTTATGATGGGGCCTATGAGGCTGCTCAGCTGAAAGTCTTTCAGGAAATGCACAGCAAGGTGGACAATCATTGGACTATTCAGCCAATTTTTTTTTCTTGCCTTGGTTTATGCTCAGATCTAAAATGCTCAATATATATTTACCCAATTAAACAATATATAACCAGGGAACTTCTGTAGTAGTAGTTATTGGATTTGTCTGCACAGATTAATTTAAAGGTTTTTTTCTACTGTGTTTATCTGCAGGGGCTCATATACCAGGACTACAAGCCGGTCTTCTGGTCTCCTTCATCAAAGTACTGAGTTGATATGCATATTACATTTTTAATTTCTCTATTCTGTTTCTGTATTTGACAACCTCTTGTATGCTTGAATCCTGTCCCTGTGTGTCTCTAGAACGGCCCTAGCAGAGGCAGAGTTGGAGTACAACCCTGAACATGTGAGCAGAGCCATTTATGCCACATTTCCCCTGATCAGTCTGCCACCTGAGATGGAGTCAGAGGGTCTGGAAAGCATCTCTGTGTTGGTGTGGACCACGCAGCCCTGGACCATTCCTGCAAACCAGGCCGTATGCTACATGCCTAATGCCCAGTAAGAACCTGCATCAAAAGATTATACTTGTACACTTGAGACATCTCAAACTAACTTCCCTTTCAATTGATTGAGACCATACACTATAAAACAGTGGAAAATGATACAAAGTATCAATTACAGTTCATCTTTAAATATCTTGCCCAAAAAACTGTTTAATTGTAATAGAAAATTAATGAAACCTTTAATAACGTATCTGCGTGCCATGTTCTCACACAATTTGTTTTCCTGAAACTGAAAGTGTTGCAGCATTGCCTCGTACTCCTCTGGTAGTTGCTGCAGTGCATTTGTGTTGAGGCGTCAACAGGAGCTGAGAAACAGTGGAGCAACATTGTGTGTAATCATGTGGAAAGTCAGCACCCTCTTCGTGGGCATCGGAAGCAGCAATAAAAATGTGGCCCGGGCCTACCCCAGGAAATTTTTACTAGTTGCCATTTCCTGTATTCTGGTGCCTTTTAAATAATTGCACTGGATGTCAGCCAGGTATTGGGGGGTGGGGTAAACGGGGGATGCGCTGGCAACTAATATCTGAGTCCATGGCATTTAGCTCCTTCGATAACGCATCAGTGTCCCATGCTGGAGGTTGGGAGTTGCTTTTATAGCCTAAAATGACTAGCAGATACCTGGAGAGGTTTCCAAAAATTAACATAACGGCACCTACTACTTACATGATGCCTTTAAAAGCAACAGGCGGACAATGCCAAGCTTCTTTAGTGACAGTATGTTACCACACAGCCAGACCCACCTGAGCAGCATAAATGCATACGGTGCTCTGTGTAGTTTGCTGCTGCTGCCTCAGTGGAAGAGCGGCCTGTGTGTCTCGGTGTAAGAAGAATGCAGGAGTGTGGGTGCATGTGGGAGAAGTGAAAACGTGGTATGGAGTTTAAATTATTAGGGTATACGGCGCTCTGATTGAGTGAATAGACAGAGTGCTCAATTGGGGATGGTAAAAGTGGGTCTTGTCCCACCCACATACAATTGGTCCAACGCCCATGACCCTCTTCTCGTTTCGTGCCCTGCAGGTACTCGGTGGTGAAGAGGGCAGACAATTCTCAGCTGCTCCTGTTGGCCACTGAACGAACAGCCAGCGTGGCAGCACTGCTGGGCACAGAGCTGGAGAGTGTTGGCACCTTCAAAGGTAATGATCGCATTTACACATACAGATATACAACAGTCTTAACTGTGTGTTTTTTCTCCAGTGTCCTGTCAGTTACAAACATGACCATGCAAATTTCTCCTGACTTTCTCCTCAAAGGCCCCCAACTTGAAGGTGGGATCTGCAAACACCCCACAATTCCTGGCAAGGAAGTGCCACTGTTGCCGGCCAATCACGTGACCATGGCAAAAGGAACCGGATTGGTCCACACTGCACCAGCTCACGGCATGGATGACTACAGTGTGGCATCCCAGTTTAAACTGTCTGTGGTATGTGATGTATTTTTAAAAACTCAGCTTTTCAGTAAGTAAGAAAAGCTTGTTGTTGGACCATTTATAGGTCGCAGTGATCTCCAGACAGATAGATAAACAGATGCTCGGTTAAGTAGCGATACAATTTTGTGCTAAAAATGATTTGTTGTTCAAAAATACCGTCAGTTATTTTTTGAGAAAACAAAAAGAAAAATCTTGTTTCTGTTTAAGTTTTAGGATTTGTTGTATTGGACATTTTATTGATAAGATAGAAGCTGTAACGAAATTGATTAATATAAGAGAATGATATGAGGTTTGGGTAGGCTGCTAAATTTGGCTTAATTGATGCTAAATACCAAGGTTCTCTGCTGATGATTTGTTTTGAGTTGTGAATAGTTTGGTATAATTATGCTGCTGCTGATGTTTAAACATGCGTCAGTCTTTGTAACACTATGTTCTGCTTCTGCTTCAGGAGTGTATGGTGGACGAGGATGGCAAGTTCACTGAGGCAGCAGGTCCTGAGCTACAGAATCTGTCCGTGATGAGCGAAGGCACTGACAAAGGTACAAGATAGATATGTGAATATATGAGAGGTTATAACGCTCCTCCTTATCCAAGGTGGATTTCTGAGTGCTTGTAGTGTTTTTAATTTAGTTTCGTTTTTCTTATTGCATGTGTTACCGTTTATGTATTTCTTTGTGAATTGCCTTCCTGCCTCTGTGTTCAGTGATTTCCCTGCTGAAGGAGTGTGGGGCTCTGATCAAAGAGGAGCAGTGTGTCCACAGCTACCCGTACGACTGGAGGACAAAGCAGCCTGTCGTCATCAGGCCCAGTATGCAATGGTTCATTAACACGGCATCACTCCAAGACAAAGCCAAGGTAAGCTTGTCAGCCACATTATGGTCAAATTACTTTTTATGAAGGTCCTGTTTGCTGTATTAAAACAATAAGCCTATCACTGGTGCACATAAATTGTACTTAATGTTTATCCAGAAGGGGATGTGGTTTATGTTTCCAGGAAAGTATTCATTTTACATTTGCAGTATGTTTCCAAAGAAAAAAAGTCTGTGTGTGTTTGTGTGTGTCCAGGAGGCGCTGCAGAAGGTGCGTGTTTTGCCAGATTCAGCGAAGGGCAGCCTGCTGACCATGCTGGACAGACGGACGTATTGGTGCATCTCCAGACAGCGGAGCTGGGGCGTCCCGATCCCCGTCTTCTACCACAGAGACACTGGAAAGGCTCTCATCAACAAGTGAGCCGATACACAACAAACAGGCAGACAAACAGGCGTGTACACATACCTGGACACACATAAATGAACACATTCTCAACTCTTTTTTTAGTTTTTTTAGAGATATTCCTGACAAACAAAACATTTAGGACACACAAACACACACAAATATGTTGTGCATTGAACACTCCTGTCTCTGGCCTCTGCAGACACACAGTATCTCACATAGCAAAGCTCTTCAAAGAAAAGGGCAGCGACTGTTGGTGGGAGCTTCCCATTGAGACATTGCTGCCACCAGAGGTCCTCAAGAAGGTGAGCAATACGTGTGTGTAAGTGTGTGTGGGGGTCCGTGAGACTTTGTCAACCCTTCAACAGAGTGGAGCACAACTTACTTGCAACTATTTGGCATTCATTTGATGGAATTTAAAGATTTTGACAACTGTGATAATTTGGAACATCAATCAACACAGTTGAACCCTGTATGTATCCATATCCATGACTACTGATTATTTTCTGATGGATTGTTGATTCTACAAAATGTCAAAAGCTTTATCTGAACACAATTTATATATTAGAATAACTTAATTTGAGGTAATCATTTAAAAAAAGTGACAAGCAATGTAACAAGGCCCCCTACATGTCAGAAACTGGCACAGTGAAATTGAGCCACGTGTCTTCAGAAGATATTCGGTCCTAGAGGTTTAATAAAGTAGAGACTATCCTGAGGGCTGGACTGTGAAGTACTGTATCTGTCAAGCTAACTGCTAATATGGTACGCTAAAGCTGGCCACGGTCAAAATGGATCTCCTGAGCTTCTGACACCCACTCCCCTATGTGTTTGTCTGTATCAGAGTAAAGCAGGTCCAGTGACTGACTACGATCGGGGAGAGGACGTGCTGGACATCTGGTTTGACAGCGGAGCATCGTGGGCCGCTGTACTTGAAGGTACTTCTGAAACCTCTTCACTGCGTCACACTGAGAACAAACTGATATTGTTGCTTTTGCGTAAATCAGCATTTGTAATATACTGTTAATTATGATGAAACCTAATAGGAGTTGTTCTTAATAATGGTTAATGCCGTTGAAAAGGGACGGCAAATGATTTCCTATACAAGCTTCATAATCTAAGAAAGTGACTACTTTGATTGAAGTTTTGCATTGTTGTGGTCATTCTGCTCTTCGTCACTTCTTCTCTCTGTCCATTGACACTCAGCAGGGATGTTCTTAACGTATCAGCTTTTAAATCTCTGTCTCACTTCAATAACCCAAGCTTTCAAAATGCCTCCTTTGCCTCTGTGCAAAGTGTATCATAAGCACAAGCAGCAGTTTGCTGACCACAAACCTGGATTAGAAGGGAGTGCAGTCTCAGCGTACCTGGGTCAATCTGCTACCTGTTTTCCCCTTTAACACTTGTCGAACTGCACCTTAAAATGAAATAAGAGTGATGAATACATTTCGCAGCTGCACAGCCAGAGATTTTCTTCTCACCCACGTCGAGCTTCTATTCTTCAAGTCAGGCATCACGCAAGAACAATTTTATTTTTCTTATCCTAAATTTCTCTTGCGCCTGTCTGAACCGTGAGTTTATACGAACAGGCCAGGTCGGATTCAGCAAAAGCTTTGGACTTTAGAAAAGTGTGTAAATGACCCTGTGTTAACTGATGAATGTCACCTGTGTGTATTTGGGGGTTAGCAAATTAGCATAATTGACCCCAATAATTCCATATAAGGCTTCACTTCCTGTCAGGAAGAGTTCATTCATGATCCTTTAGAGAAAAACATGATGTGACCAACAGCCGACTAATTTATGAGACTCCTACGACAGGTGTGGACCGGTCCAGTTGATTTCATACCTCAAAGAAAACTGAAAATACGGTGAATGCGGCAAGTTCTCCGAAATCACTCAAATTACTCTTACGCACTACTTTAGAATAAATCTGTTTCTTACACACAGTTCTTGCATGAGGCCCAGTGTGTGTTTCAGAGGAGAAATTGTACCACTTAACAGGTCACATTTTCTAGTTCGAAAACACTTAATGTCATTGGTGGGGAAACAGCGCGTTCACCTGTAAGGTGGAATTCTGTGGACACAAGTGAGGTCCCTTAAACAGACGGCTCACTTTGCTGCTGTTGTGCCCAGTCTAGGGGTGGCCAATGCACAACATGAACACCCATCTTCCCCAAGTCCCAAATAGCCTCAAGGATGAATTCTATAAATGTTTAACTGAGACATATTCCATTATTCGTTAAAAAACAACAACCAAACAAATCTATGTCAAAACAAATTATTAACTTAAACTATTCGGATCTGAGGAAACAAAATAACAATAACTTAACTTCCTGACTATCACAAAACAGGAGAAAACGGCCGTCCACCCCTACTTATTCTAATAAAACAATAAACTATAAATATGGCACACGCTACAAAGAAGTTCAAATATGGCTGTGGCTGGTTGGCACATGAGGAGGTTGAGTGTGCTCCTGTGAAACTGGGCTGAACACGCCATCTTGGATCTTCACTTATTTCAGGCAGGTCCAGTCATCTGCAGGATCAGGTGTAGTCCACCAATCAGGTCCTCGTCCTGGCACACATCTATTAAGATACATTCACTCATCCATTCCACTAATCACATCATGCCAACATTCAGGCCACAAAAAAAACCACACACAACCACACATAATACGACCACAGTCGTAACAGGGTTTGCTATAAAATTTGGTTCAGACATTGGCAGTCCTCTCAAGGTGAATTGTAATCACTTTGGTGATCCCTTATTTATTTTATTTTTGTCAATTCGTTTTTATAGTTTGTTTTATTATAAAAACCTGCAAAACAAGTGACAATTCCCTCCCAGCCACTGTACTTTGTGCCTAGTGCTAATGAATTTTCTAATGCTAACAGGCTAAACCTGCACTTTGATGCTGCCAGCATCAAAGTGCAGCCTCACAGAGCCACCAGCATAGCTGCAGATACGTGGAGCAGCATCTTATTTTCTGGAAAATGATCTAGAGAGAGATTCCACATCAGACAGAATATGTTACCAAATGATACATTTTTGTGTCACACTGTCTGTGTTTGCTTGTGTTTTCATTTCCAGAGGAGACGGAGGGAGATGCTGTTGAGCCTGAGTCCCGTCTCAGCTGGCTCCCCGCTCCGCTACGCAAACCTCTGGTCGCAGGTTATTTGACCATTCACCTCCCGAGGCCGACTGCGGCTTTCACTTCTGCTGTGTCTCACTCTGCTTTCACTTCCTCTTTTTGCTTTCAGATGCTCTTGGATATGTTGGAGAGTTCAGCAAATTCAAACCCAAAGCGTTTGAATGCGTTTTAAGGAGAATCTGAGAATATCAGACATTGGGAGTCAGAGATTTAAAAAAGAGCATGAATCTCTACTCACCCTCGTCCTCCCTTTCTCTCTCCCCTTTGCATGCAGGATTTAAAAAGAAAATATGTGGGAGTTTGTTTCTTTCTCCAGGGATGGCCCAAACTCTGCTCCCCTTCTTTGCTGTTTGATTTCTCTGTGAAGGGATTTAGGGTGGAGATGGACGAAAGTCGAAAGCTGTTTATGCCTGTGTTGCCATGGCTGCACCAACTGTCTATGTTAACCATATACCCAGAGTTAAATAGATAGAAACTGTCTGTCTTTAATTATTTGGACATGCTTATTAGTAATTGTCCCCTTACGTGGAGCAATTTCCCCACTAACATCGTCTCATCTCTCTTTTCTAGACATTTTCACAACACTAACTATTTGCTTTACCATTGTTTTTTGAATGGTGTGAGAATTGATTAATTTAACATCACTCACCTCTCTGCCCTCTGCTCTCCTACCCTCCATCTCCTCCAGAGTCCGACTCCAGGGCCGATGCATACGTGGAGGGAAAGGACCAGATTGGAGGCTGGTTCCAGTCGTCACTGCTCACCAGTGTAGCCGTAAGGAACAAGGCCCCTTACAAGTGAGTATCCAGTCCATTAGCTGTGGCCTGCACTACGACTACACACAGTGTCAATGGCAGAAAATAATTATTGGTTATACAAAAAAAAGAAATCTATACATTAGCAAGTATTCAGACCCTTTCACATTTTGCTATGTTGCAGACTTTTCATGACATAAAAAAATTAAATTTCCCCTTATCCATCTAAACTCTACGACGGCGTTTTAGGGCCATTGTAGGAAAAAAAAATTACAGGAGCCGGGGAGGGGGGTTAATTCTGAAAATAAAAACTGAATTTCTGACATTAAAGTCGCAAATTTACGAGAAAAATAGTTGGAAATATAATGTTTTGTTTTTCAAGGAACGACATAGCTTCAGGATCACCACAGACGCATGCCAAGTGTGCAGTGGATAACCTAACCAAATTATACTTTATATGCAATATTTCAATCTGCTCTGCTCTGTCTCCATGCAGTCTCTCATTCACCTCCGCTGTCATACACAAACACAGTGCGCTACTCTGCAGATAGCGAAATTGTTAAGTTAAAACGAAAGATGTCTGTATGTAGTCTGACTGTTTTTCTTAGTTTGCCACCAATCTTGCCTGTCTCTACCAGAGGTAGATCAACATGGCTACTTATTATGCAATGACGTCATTGAACCTTGTATGCGTTCTTCACTCTTTCTAAACTTCACTCAGTATTTTGATGTCAGAAATATGATTTATTTCATTGACAGTAGCTCAGGCAAATGTCCAGCCAGCAATTTTTCCGACTTTTTTTCTGGTAAATTTGCAACTTAATGTCAACATAAATTCTGTTTTTTTCTCCCTGAACATTACCCCCTCTGTATTTTTTTCATACAATGGCCCAAATATGCTGTCGTAAAACTCTTTACCCCATAATGACAAAAACAAAAAATGTATTTAAAAAAATTCTCATCTCATTGAATACAACAAGAGCGTAACTGTCATCGCTTGTCATCACGACATGTCATCATGACATGTCATCACGACATGTCATCAGTGATTGACGGGTTTTATAAAAAAAACACGGAACATGGCGACCGAGAAAGAGCTCCGAAACAGCCCACTCGTGTCGTAAATCAGAAAATTAAGTAAGCCGAATTCTACATTAGTAGTCCATGTTATCAGTTAATCATTAAATGTACTGAGAGATATTACAGAATTAGTTAGATACTGAAGACAATCTTAAAACGCGATGTTCTCAGGCAAGTTCTTGGTTCATAAAGTCCTATATACAAATAAGTTTATTATCCTGGAAAAAAAAGACAAGCGTGTTTGGATAAAGTTTTGGACAACGTGATGCATTCCAGCGTCGTGGTGAGTGAGATGATAATAATAATAATAAAATGCTGCTAAAACTACTTAACATCATTGAATATAAAATCAACAGGAACAGATTATTAAAAATTGAGAGCATCAAACCAATAAGAAACAATAAGATGGATAAAATTCAAATTGGCCACAAACATGAAATTAAGGGTCATGATCTTGATGTTATTTTAATTAAGTTAAAAAGGCCACGTAAATACATCGTGAGCTGCGTGTCTTCAAAATTTCTACAGAGGTTGTGTTCAATAATTTAGTAAGGGCCCCCCGAGGGATGATCTAAAAATCAAAATGGCCCTTGATAGGAAAAAGGTTCCCCACCCCTAATTTAAGGTCTCACACCTGACAGTGCATCGCTGACCAAAAGCAAACCATGAGATATAAGGAACTGACTCTGCAGAGACAGGATAGTGTTAAGGCACAGATCTGAGGAAGGCGACATAGCGGCCTAGTTTGGTGCAACCAGGATTCTTTTGAGATCAGGTCGCCCACTCCGATCTCCGTAGATCCTGTGTGGAGATGGGACACGGGGTCTGAATACTTATGTCAATGTAGTATTTCAGTTTTTACTTTTTAATAATTGGTCTGAATACGCTATTTTAAAATTGACCCTAACATCACAATTGAAAGGTTATAGATTAGTGGAAACACACTTTTTGTTAAAATCATCAAATTATGTTCGAAGGAGAAATCATCAGTTGGACATTGATCTGCCAACAAAGAGTTAAGTGTAGTCACACTTTTTCTATCCACAAGCATATCCATTCAGAGTGAATGGATTTGTTTTAGTAACAACATTAATTTTACTTTCAACAAAAAGCTGAATAATTTTTCTTCTTAATTACCAAGAAAAATATAATAATACCACACATATTTAAAGTTTGCAGCTCCCTGATGTTTAGGTTGTGGTGCATGTGGCAATAAACAAAACAATACACACAAATACTAATTTAATTTTTTTTTTAATATGCATCCATCATAAGTTGAAATAATAATAATAATAATAATTTGAAAGTATTTTTTCTGATGGGAAACTCTGATGTGTTTGCGTGTGTAGTTCTGTGGTGGTCCATGGCTTTGTCGTCAGCGAGAAGGGAGAGAAGATGTCCAAGTCTCTGGGCAACGTTGTGGATCCTGATGTGGTCATTAATGGAGGCAAGGTGGGAAAACAGTGGAATAAATTGTTTAGGCTTTTGAGAAAGTGTCCAACGGTTTTGACCGGTCTCTTGTTTTTTAAAACTTTATTGTCTCTCTCAGGACCTGCCAGCCTACGGGGCAGATGTGCTGCGTTGGTGGGTGGCAGAGTCCAACATTTTCTCTGAGGTCCAGATTGGGCCCAATGCTCTTAACTCAGCCAAAGAGAGCGTCAGCAAGGTACCAGTTCAAACCTAGTCAAATGTTTTTTGTTTTATTTATCAAGCTGAGCTCAGACTACAGATCCAAAAATCTGACCAAGTTTGAAATCGTTTGCATCTAGAGGAGATATTGCAGATATTCTTCATCTCTCATCTCAAACATGCATACACTACAAAATTATTTTTAAA
This sequence comes from Scophthalmus maximus, assembly GCF_022379125.1. Classification (NCBI taxonomy): domain Eukaryota; kingdom Metazoa; phylum Chordata; class Actinopteri; order Pleuronectiformes; family Scophthalmidae; genus Scophthalmus; species Scophthalmus maximus. The sequence continues at coordinate 19,072,190 of NC_061529.1, read as the reverse complement.
ACATGGCACATCACACACTACAGGACAATATGAAGATTATAGCTCCAGAGGGAGAGCTGCACGACCTCATGTCAATCCTCTGATGTGATCTCATGTGGAAGAAGGTGCAATCAAAACAAACATGATGGAGACATCTTGCTCTAGCTGTAATTATGCCCTGATGATGATCTTTATCGGGATGACCCCGAGAATTCTGCGGGCAGTTCAGGAGGTTTAAGAATGTCTCTCTCAAATTTTCAGGGAATCCTAATCTGGGATAATTCAGCCCGACATTCCTGTTGTCTGAGCGCAGCTTTAGTGGTTCTCACTGTTTCGACATTTCTCTCCAAGTTAAGGAACACTCTGAAGTTCCTGCTCGGCAACGTGCACGGCTTCGACCCGCTGACTCAGGCTGTGGACTCCAAAGAGATGCACTACATCGATCAGTACATGCTGCACCTGCTCCGTGAATACAGCATGAAGGTGTGTACAAACAGCAGGGCAGTACAACTTGTTATTGTGTGTCCAGACTGTAGCTGTAAAAGCTTGTGTGTGTGTCTGCAGGTTACAGACGCCTACAGTGCGTTTGATGCTGGCAGGGTCATCCGGGTCCTCCAGGCCTTCATCAGCAGAGATCTCTCCAGTTTTTACTTCAGCATCATCAAGGACAGGTGATCCTTTGTCCACAACATGAAGTTCACACATTGCTTTTAGATTCCCTAAAGCATCTTGTCTAACCTCCGACACACTGTATCTCTAAATCAGGTTGTACTGCGACCCAGAGGACTCGCTGGGCAGAAGATCGTGTCAGACTGTTTTAGAGGAAGTTCTGGACGGAGTTACCAGATCCATAGCTCCCATCCTGCCACACCTAGCTGAGGAGGTCTACCTCCACGCACCTGGACATGACGGTATGTGCCTGTCGCTTTTGTGTCGTGCTTCTTTTGCAGTCTGTGCATTGGCCTCACTGTCCGTGTGGACATGTTACATTTGCTTATGAGCAAAAGTGCTCATAGTCCATTTGTTGGTGCAGAAGGGGAGACGTTATTCAGGAGCGGCTGGATTAAAAGCAGTTCTGTGTGGCGGCGACCGGGATTGGAGGAGGCGGTGGAGGGAGCGTGTGCCATCAGAGACTCCTTCCTGTCGTCCATTCCAGGAAAAAATGCTGCCCGGTACGACCTGACTATCGCCATAGAGCCTGGTCTGCTGTTCGAACTCATGGAGGTAAGTTTACTCTCTTTAAACAGCTCTAAACCACTTAATGTAGGTGTAAGGTGAAGGGTAGTTGGGACATGTAAATCCAACAATTCATACAAAAAAAATAACAGAATTACCAAATGTAAGTAAAGTTACTTCAAGGGTCAGGTTGCAGACCGCTGGAGCTGTGGAGTTCCACGATGGAGCGGAAACACGTGAACTCCATACACTAAGGAAGAAGCTGGGTGTGATGTGATTTTGGTTTTAATTCTAAAAAAGAACTAAAATGAGTGTTATTAAATCTAATGTAATTGAGTAGATATGAGATTATTTCAGGATAGCGATGTTGATCCAAACTCCATACCATGTTTCCCGTCTACTGTGTAGCTCCACAGCTCCAGCGGTCTGCAGTCAGACGCTCATGGCATTTCCAGATTTCCAGGGGTTGTATAGACTTCCACACATTAGATGCCGTCAGTTCGAGAGTGCTTTAACATAATGATTCATAATTTAAATGCAAACGAATACAAACTCCTGCCCCCCACGACTTCACTTCCAGTCTCTCCAAGAGGAGCCCACCTCCACCACCTCCCAGCTGGCCGAGCTGATGATGTCAGCGCGGGTCAACCTGACCAGTGAGCTGCCCCGGGACCTTCCCCCAGACACCACCCTGAACCACGGCACCTTCCTCATCAACCTCGAGGGTGAGGGACGTCCACACTAAGCTTGTGGAATAATGACTTAAATTTGAATTAAGAGTTTGATAGACGTTATGTTAAACCTTGCTCACCTGTCAAACACAGGTTTAGTGCCAGTGTCAGTGGCCTGGGACTGAGTCTGCTATAGTGGCACAGTGCTTTTACATGCACATGGGGAGTTGACCACAAGGCAAGATTAGTTATCTAGTTCTCTTTGGATTAAACCAGCTCGTCTGGCATCACTTTAAACCACGGTTGGTCACCATGGTGACAGGTTTTGGACTGTAAAGCCTAACTACAGCCTCACCATTGACCAATCAGATCACTGAAAAAGACGAGGAATCATCCCGAGACCACTTTCCCATCATTTTGGACCCCACTGTAAATAGTTTACAATAAAGTGTAAAGTAATACAAAGCAACAAAAACAAATCATTCACATATATCTGAATATTTTCTTTGATTTTGTCAGAAATAGAGGCAAAAAAAACAAAGTGTCTACTCCTACAAGTTTAAAACAAGCTCTCTGACAGAAACATTATAGTTCACCACCGAACACAATGATGAATGGTGGTGATCATGGTTGCAATTCAGCACAAAGATAACCAGCCAAGTAACTTCCTCATCAGGTCGTCTTTATAATTTCAGACTGCAGCCTTGCTTTTAAGTGTTCACAAAATACATTCATAATAATAGGTTTGTTCACCACTACAATTATTCCTACAATTTCATAATGTTATTTTTTTGTATTTTTTTTAGCTTGCTGAGATGTCTATTCTCCTCCAATAACCAAACTGCAGCATGGCCATTTCAGCAGATGACATACTGATACTACAAACATTAACACTCCCCTCATGGTTCTGACTCAGAAAACTTCAACCATGTTAGTTACGTTCACTTTGTGATACATACTCTTCTGCTTCCTCCGGCATTTGGGCAAATTTAAATGTCTGCGATATCGATACCACTGAGGTTGAAAAACAAATGTGATCAAGCGACGACATGCTCAGTTTGTGTGTATATCTGTCCTGTCAGGTGGTGTTATCCGCGAGGACAGTGCCTACAGCATCGCCGTGGTGCCCACCTCTGCTGCCCGGTGCCCACGGTGCAGACGCTACTCCGCCGAGTCGGCAGACTGCCTTTGCCCACGCTGCAACTCTGTTGTCTCACAGGCTCACTGACCTGCCAGACGCTGTCACCGCGACGACCTGTGGTCATCACCGAGACTGTTCTGGTTGGCTCGCGTTTGGTTGAAAGTACTGAGGAGCTTCCGCTCGTTCCCCGTTAATATCAGCCGACAGTAATGAACACTGACACCGAATCAGCTGTTACCTCGGTGAGATTAAAACTTGGCACAGGGTTGACATGGGTATAGAACCAAGATGTCCCAGTCTGTCCTGGTCACTCGGCCGTGGCATGAATATGTCGGCAGCACATTTGATCTTCTACCAGCAGGCACTCTGAAAGATTGTTCACTGTATCTGTATATGTCATTGGGAACTGAACACACTGACTTGATGGTCAGTGGAGGAGTGATGCGTTTCAGAGCACTTGCTGTTTTTTTGGTTTTGTTTCTTTTCAATGTGTAAATGTATAGAAAAGTAAATTAACTTAGTCACTACGTGACAGCAGCATATAATCTATAATCCCCAAAAAGATGATATGGGTGAGTTTTCGTGAAAGGGCCTATCTTTGTATGATAAATAAAGTTTTATCTGGAACGTGTAGTGATGGAATGAAATGAGCAGCAGGGGACAAAGCATCAGAGTTTTACACAAATCTCTTTATTCTGCGTTGGATCAGCCCAGTGGGAGCAGCTGGACGTACGACTACAGACAAGGTGGTGTACAGGCACAGCTAGTACAGTACTGTCTCTATATATAAATAAAAAATAAAGGTCCTTATTTCTTTATGATACATCTCTTGTCTGTGAGAGGGGAGAAAGAAGGAGAAACAGAGCTCTAATATGGCACAGATGACACCCACGCACTGACACCTGATTCTGAAGTGAAACGGATTAAAAATGAGGCAGAAGTGATTCCCCTCAACACTTTTCAATAACACAAGTAGTCAATTTAATTCATGTTAAACGCAAAGAAATTATGGATTCCCAGAATTAAAAGCAAATATTGACATGAGTTGAATGACAAAACACAAAAGCTGGGTGAGCAAAGAGGTGAGAAGGCTGTTGATTTCTTTCTCTGTGTTGACAGTCTCGTAGGCTTCACCACAATCTGTCAGTTTGAGGTGGGGCTGGACGGGCTGCTCCACCTCCTGACCTCTACCTCTCCAGGTCAATCCTCGGTGGTGAAGGCGTCCACGGCCTCCTGCAGGTGCAGGGCCAGGCTGTACTGTGCATGGTTCTCTGGCAGGATTTCAATGAGACGGCTGACCAGCCGACTGCTGTGGGACAGGGGGACCAGGGGGCACCGCAGCTCACTGGGGTCCTGCAGTACAGAAAAAAAAATTCCTATTTCAGGCAGCTTTATTTCTTTATATTTCTCAGGCTCTCTCTTTTGGGGTTGGGTAGTTTTTTTTCCACCTTTTTTTCCTAACCTTTAACTTATAACGCTTATGGTTTATGACTGCTCTGTCCGCTCAAGCAGTTTTTATTAAATAAAGTAATGCTGGTTTGAGGATATGTAGTTTTCACACGAGGATCGAAAATAATGAAAAAAATGCTGCGTCTAAAATGCATTTATGTAAATAAACAATCTGTAACGGAAATGTCAGAGGTCGGCGTGGTGCTATGGAGTCTCACCATAGCCTTGAGCCATGTACAGAGGGTGGGGGGAAGCCGGGCCAGGAGTTCCATGGCAGCCTGCGTCTGGCTCTGGCTGTGCAGCAGCGAGAAGCTCAGTCTCTGTCCGGTCAGCACCAACAGCTGAGAGCCCAGCACGTCCTTATCTTCCACTTCCAACATCACCTGCAACAAAGAAAAGAGACGAGCAGTTATCCTCCTGATTTTAGCTTCCGCCTGCAGCACATAAAGAGCAAACGGCATCTCCTTTACTTCTTCCGCCCGGGGGTCCAGTCCTTGGTTGTAGAGCTCACAGACGAGGTGCCGCCGCAGAATGTCGGGGTTGACCTGCAGCAGAGAGCCCAGCTCCAGGCACAGCGCGGGCCACCAGTCGGCCCTGGGGCCGACGGGCGGTAGAGGGGAGCACTCGGTGCCAGAGGCCGAGCTGGAAGGATCATCTATAGCCTGCACCCAGCCAGTCAGCACCCGCAGGAGGAACTGAGGCAGAGAAGGGGTGTGGGAAACGGAGGAGATGAGGAATATGGAGAATCATTTTTTTTTTTTCTTCTCATTCGCTTCTGGACACCTTCCCACAGAGTTGTGCCGAGGTGTTTATTTGTGTTTCAGAACATAACCGCTGTGAAACAATCACAGAGTAACATTTTGTCACTGCTTTGTTCTCACTATTCTGGCTTCCTCCCTTTCTTTCATTCGAACGCCCTTCGGGGAGGAGGGGCCGACACTGCACTTCTCACCTCTTGTCGTAGTGAGACCAGGCCTGGGTCCATGTCTCCACTGGGCATCAGCTGGATTGTCGTCAGATCTCTGAAGAAGGCGTTCTTACCCTAGAACAAATATAAATATATGAATCAGGACTTCATTGTTAAGTTTTTTAAATTGGATTTCCACATTTCTTTCAATAACAACAGCTCTATAATAAGGCCATGTGTGTTATATTAATTGACGTATTCATTCAAGACATATAACAAGATCTACAATATTTACACAGAAGAAGAAAAAAGAAAAAGCGTAAAAAACGTTGTTGCGCAACATCAGCACACTTAGGGCTGCCTGGACTTGTTGGACAACCATTGTATTTGTGTGTTTGCCTGTGCAGTTCCCTCACCTTGCTGTCGAACAGGCTGAGTGGTTTGACCTTCACACTGAAGGTCATAGCAGCGTTTAGCAGGGAAGCTAACAGACAGTGGTGTTGGACAAGGGGGTAGTGTACGCCCCTCTGCTCCAGTGCCAGCTCGGCTATGGAGGCGGGGCCTTCTGCTCCACACCATGCCTCCTCTATGGACAGTTCCGGAGGGGACACCTCCTCCACTGCCGAGTCGGCCTGCGTGGAAAAAAACCCAAGAGATGTCAAGGAGAGCACAGGTGGCTGGTTTACGCTACGATCTCAACTCTCAGTTTAGGTTGTTACGCACATGCGCACATTTTAAACATCCCCTCCAGTCAAATGGATTTTGCTTATCGCCACTACAGCTGGCAGACTGATGCATGTGCACTTTGACTCTAGCAGCTTGTTTTCACATTCATCTGCTTCCTCTGTGCTCAACTTAAATCTCAGTTGACTTTTTTAACGTCACAAATAGTCTGGAAGTCAATCACAGTTCAGCAGCAACGAATGATGTGGAAAACTGAAACCTCCAGGTGACATATACAGTGTTGGACCATGATCTTATGTCAAATCTTTTAAATGAACAATATTCATAGATTCTGGATTCTTTTCATTGGAGGTGGAGGAGGAGATGAAATGATCAGACACAATTATTTTTTTTATATTAAAAAATTCCTGAAGGGGATCGTCAATAAGCTAGCTGGCTAATAAATTAAATGAGTGCAGGAGTTTATTGGTGGTAGTGATAGTGCTAATAACTTATGTGAGTGTGGGAACAGTGATAGGATGTGAATTAGTAACAGTAGTAGTACATTAGTAGCAATGGTTGCAGCAGTTTTTTCAAAATGCTTTGGGACAAAGAATAAGCTTTACTTTAAAAACTGATATATTAGAAAAAACAAAAAACCTTGACTTCCTTCCACTGCGAGTCGATAAGATCAACGCGCATTCTCACAAAAGGTGTAGCCGCGCTGCACCGACCATGCTTTGTGCTGGGCTTATGCGAGGCGCTGCTCATTCTCCATGCTGTTTTTCTGGAAATCTTTTTACTTACGTAGTAATTTATAAAAGACAAAGGGCTTTGATTCTTAACCAACACTTCAGTCACCTCCATGAGGATCTGCAGCAGCTGAGCGCAGCAGCCCAGGAAAGAGGTCACGGCTTTGTCTCCCATCCCGACGTCCTGCGCACAAACACACACACATACATACCCTTAATATAGCCAGTGTGCAGCGTTATACAGTTATTGCACTCTGAATAACCTTATCAAGGAATCAGATACCAAAATTGGTATCATATATTTTAAACTAGGGTTATATTTCAGAATCCGTACTTACCCGTCGACATAAACGATCTTTGGGTGCTTTCCCCACCTGGGAAAAAACAAACGTAAACATTTCATGTACTGCCTCACAGACTCAACCACGGCCTCCACGACACACATGAATTCTGGAGACCGACTGACCTTCTCCATGAGGAAGGCCGCCGCGGAGAATCGCTTCACAATGAACGTACTCCACATCATCGCAGAAATACCTGTGAGGAAGAGCCAGAAAAGTCCATTGACAAACCAAGGAGACTAGTAGGGTTCTTGTTTACAAAGCAGAGACATTGGCACATTACCTTTACAATTATATATAAAAAATAATATAAGACCAATGGCGGACATTGTTAAATAAAAGCATTTGCTAAAAAAAAACTGAGCCACTGACCAAGTTGAATGTGCGGACTGGAGATAAACTTCAAATGTTCCACAGCCGAGCACAAACATCGACTCTCCTGGGAATAAAAGCAGGCGTGAGAAAAAAAGACTTAATTCAAGAAAATCTGCATCTCCAAATTACGAAACATTTCTTTTTACTTTTCCATCATATATTTGTACACTATTTGTATGTTTGTGTGTACTGTATGTACCTCAGGGTCTTTGTTCCACTGCACGACATATTCCCAGCAGCAGTGGGCGAAGAGCAGGTCGGGTGAGAGGGAGTGGGGGAACCGCTGGCACACGGCCAACAGCAGCTCTGGCAAAAGAAAAAAAAACAGTGTACAGTGTAAATACTTTCTATGAAAATAGACCGTAGAGCTCAGTTATTTCATTGCTCATAAGGCTGATGGCTAGAGCACAGACAAGTTATGACATGGGAGCCGATGTGTCATTTAATATTAAAAATGTATGTACGTCAAATGCCGACACTTTTTTATCCCGACTTCGTTCCAGCTGCCAGATGTTTCCTAGTCCTGACCTGCTGTCCGGTCCGTGTCCTCCGGTCTCTGCTCCTTCTCATCATTTCCTTCTTCTCCTGACGTCTGCCCCAGTTCCACATCTTTATCTTTGTCTTCTGTCTCCTGGAGAATCTCCTTCAGTCGCTGAGGGGCCAAGTTTTGCCTGAACACCCACTTGGCGACATTGTCGGCAATGCCGCCTTCACGTGAAAAGACAACAATCAGAAATATAAGAGAGTGTGTCTTATGCAGCCACAATCATAACATGAGTCCTAAACAAAGATAGAAGACGAAAAACTAAAGAAACAAAGAGGAAGAGAAGGATTTTCAGTTCTTAAAGAAAGAAAGAAAATAAATAAAGACATACAGTAGCCCTGTTTGTGGGAATAATTCTTGGATGACAATATGACCCCCTGATTTTCCATTTCATTTAAACAATATTGGAAAGCAGAATTCAGATTTTCTGAATGAATTGATGTTTTTTCCATTGAATTTTTGATATAGGTTGCTGCATCTCGTTTTACTACCTACCTGTGCCTCCCTCCAGCAGTGTCTTGATGGAGCACTGTGCTGCAGTGCCCGCCGCTGCTCCCTGGGGAGGAGGCACCAGCAGCAGAGTCTGCAGCACCAGCACGTCCTCCAGCTGGCGAACACACACCACCCACTGCTCCAGCTCCAGGGACACCGCCTCCCACTCTGAATGCAGCTGTCTCAAACACACACACACACCACACACCACACACACACACACACACACACACACACACACACACACACACACACACACACACACACACACACACACACACACACACACACACACACACACACACACACACACACACACCTGTGGTTTTAAAGGGGGGTTGATGAGGACACTTATGCTTTCTCTTTGTGTTTGTGTGTGTGTGTGTGTGTGTGTGTGTGTGTGTTTGTGTTTGTGGTTTAAAAATGAGACTACCTTGCTGTCTGCATGGCTGGTGATGCTAGCCTTTGCAGCACGGTGAGCAACAAAGGCAGCCAGCAGAGCAGCGGCAGCATTGTGGGACTGAATACATGTGGAGCGGACTTGCTGCCACCAGGGGGAGACAGACTGGGAGTCCCACGACTCCTCAACTGCACCTGAGGAGAAGAAGAACCAGTGGTAACTCTCTTCTCATCCATATTTACTGTATTCACTTCCATTGGCTGCAATGAATTGTAACCAAGACCAAGCCAATACTTAATGTGACCGAAGAGAGCGAGAGAGAGAGAGAGAGAGAGAGAGAGAGAGACACACACACACACACACACACACTTAACATGGGATAGGAGTACAGGACACACCTTTCATGTTGCTGAGGGCGCTGAGTAGTGTATGTAGGTTTCTGACAGTTTCCTCTGATTTCTGCAGCACCTCCTTCTCCCTTTGCAACCACACGCTCAGCAGCAAAGACTGACACAAAGAGAAAAAGGACATGTCCAAATGAAAATAAAAATAAAAAAGATAACATTTTTATCGGGGGAACCTACAGCTATGGATAATTAGCCCATCCTGTTAAGTAGAAGGCAATGTGAAGATGCACACTTCTATACAGATTTAACAGAAACTAAATATTGTCAGTGTTTATTTACAATATTAACCATTATTAGATTTGATTATTATTTAGATTATTATCTGGTTTCTGTACAATTGGTGAGGGATAACTAATGGACTGCATGTTTGTTTTATCCGGTGGTATACGGGATACTAATATATATGGGCTATCTTTAAAAAAAATTTAAATGACAGGTGAATTTTGATTATTCCTGTCTGGCGCCTCAATCTTATTTTTCCTGAATGTTTCATACGCTACAGCACTTTTTTTCCTCTACTGGCAAAACCCTTTCCATCATTCAGTCTTTTCCTTCCATCTTACCAGTAGCTGCTGTGGACTGATACCAGCCTGCTGCAGTGTGTCACAGACTTTATGGAGTGGGCTTTTTCCACACAGGGAACCCCAGAACAGAAAGTTCCCTGCAAAAGACACAAAAGAGCAAAGTCCTCAGTCTAGATTTTTTTGGCTTCCCCCCTCCTTGTCTGATTTGTTTAATTTGTTTTCTCCTCCTTGGTGCATGTATCTATCAGGGTCACTGCGTAAATGTCGAGGCAAAGACGGCGCAAACTCATGTTGCCTTACCTAAATGATTCCATTCGGTTTCAGCCCCGCGGATCACCTTCAACTCCCCGCCCTCCGTGCACTCCATCTGGGAGAGGAATGCTTGGGCAGTCATGGGCGAGTCAGGTGAGTCCTGCGCAAAACTAACACTGGGCCTCGAGGTGAGCTGAGCGTAGCGTTGCAAGATGGGACCAACGCGGGACAGTTCATCAATCATGCCTTCTAGGGAGTCCTGCTGGGTGGGGAGAGGATATAAAAATTGGAGCAGAGCTATATTAGCACAGCAACGTACAGCATATTACGTAGTAGCAAAAGAAAAGTAGAGCCCGGGACGCGGGGTTATATTCAGAGTAAAAAACTGCATATCCTCCTTGACGGAGGTAAATATTGAGATTCTGTTGTTGTGGGTGTGGCACTTCTCCCTCCCTCCCGGCTGCCTGACAACCAGTCTATCTACACATGCCACTCATCACTATCATCAGGCCTGTAATATATCTACTCTGGTTTTTCAGCCAGTTTGGTACGACACAATCTCTACCACTTGGAATTGTTTATTCTATACTTTATTTCCTTGAGCTTCAGGATCACCTTATGTCTGCCAGCTTGACTTTCTGCTCACCACACAACACACCTCTCCGCCGGTGTCAAGGTTCACTCAACCTCCTGTCTGTCTACCAGCTCATTCTCCTGGCTGATCAACGAACCTGGTTCACAAGCTCAGCCTTTATTTCCTGCCCAGCAAAGCACCATCCCCTCTTTGTTCTCAGCCGTCACCTTCCAGAACTCTCATCTCCCCAATAAACCTTAAATTTATCACATGTAGCCATGTTCTGCATTTGGACTCACCTGTTCATACTTATTGGACAAATCCTAAAATAAAATTATGAGTTTTACCACATATGTTAATCTGAGGTTGTTCCTCGGGAGACATATTATGCTTTTATAGTTTTTCCCTTTCCTATTATATTTGTTTTTTTGTGTATGTAAAAGGTCTGCAAAGTTAAAAAGCCCAAAGTCCAGTAAAGGGAGCTCCTCTCCCCGACAGAAAACAATGGTCCTTAAGAACCTGAAACGACTCACCATATTACGGATGTGCATAACACATGTCTAGCAGCTAATCTACGCGCTAGATGCGGTTGACCAATCTCAAGGGGCCAGTTGGCCAATCTGGGCTTTATTGGGAGGAAGCATTTTCTGAAAGAGGATGCAAAGAGGAGCTGCAGGAATGGACAGTCTGATGAAACTGATGAGTTTACTGAACAGAGCTTGTAAACCTTTTCAAGGAATAACCAAAATGTAATATAATGAACCTGAATATGATCATAGTCACCTTTAATCTCAGAATTTCTACATGATTTAATTTTTTTTCTTGTAAATGTATAACTTTAATGTTAGAAAGTTTAAGTTTTTCTCGCATAAATACGGCATTGTGTAATATAGTTTATGTGAGTTTATTAACAAAGTGTGTGCTTTTGTGTGCTCACATTGTCAGAGCAGGCCTCTGCGTCTGCAGCAGAGTGCAGCTGCTGGATGTCAGTGTAAAGCTGAAGCAGTTTCAGCTGTAAAGAGCAGAGCTGGAGTAAAGCTGCGTCCACGTCCTCGGGGTCTGTTAATACAGAAATAAACCACCATCAACAAAGAGAGAAAACCTGATGACATGTATTATATGAACATATCATGAACAAAGAAGTTTTAATATGACAACTTTAGATCTACAGATCACAATAATCTCAACAATGGTTTCTCTTCATGAACTGACACTTACCTTGTTGCTTCAGAGTGTCATATAAGGTGCTTGTGATGTTAGTAAGACACGAGACAAGGACATTCTTATTTGACAGCAGAGACTCAAGAGCCTGGAAGGAAATGCAAAGGTTGCAGTTAGTATTTTGACCGTGGAAAACATGTCAGCGTTCATAAGTGTGTTAGGGCAACTTTAATCCCACCTGCTTTTTGATGGCAGGGTGTTTGATATCCAGCAGCACAATTTTGGCTTCGTTCTCCAAAATATCTATAAAGAAAAAGGCGAGTAAAACTCTTCATCTAATACAGTTGCAAGTGTCTTTATCTCCATTCAGCTCTCACTCATGTATCCCTTACCAGGCTCCACCTCTCTGCTCCTCAGTATAGTTGTCAGTCTCTTCAACAGGTGCATATCTTTGGCTCGCTCGCTCTTCTTGTCGCTGAAACGGACAGGACACAGAAAGATGGGGTTTGGATGAATTATTAGCAAGCGTTAATAAAAGATAGCCTGACATAGCCAGACTGATACTCAAATGCATATTAGTCTCGGTTCATTTCCGATTTCCAAGCGGCATTACCAATGGATGCAGACCCAAATGTACCAGTACATAAATAGCCCTAATCAACATCTGCAAACAAACATAAAAACACTAATTGAAGTTAGGGTCAGGTGTTATTCCTGGAGGCCTTGAATCTTGTTGTCACCTTCGGTTTGCCTTGCAACCAGCAGATACAGGAAGTAACTGCTGCTGGCCAAGAAATATGTGTAGTCTGGGACATGACCCCCCTTTAACACTGCAACCTGTCATTTAACAAGTGTGATACAATGTGTTATTTGCTGAGCTTTAAGGGGCTGATAGGTTGATGGTGTTACCCTTGGACAGAGCCAGGTTAGCCAATTACTGCTTTTTCCAGTCTTTATAATAAGCTTAGCTAAGCTAAGATGAGCTACCTGTCTTCTGGCTGTAGCCTTGTATGTACCCCCCAACACACACACACAAACAAATAATCAAATTTTTCTCAGCAGGAAAGCAAAGGAGTGCAATTCTGAAGAAGTTGGACTACTCCTTTAAAAATGCCAGTATGTCAAACAGAATATATCTATAACACTTTTAAGATGAATGTACAGTATGTTTCTACCAACCTAAGGGCCAGGTGAAAGGGGATGTTCACAGTCCTCAGTGCTCCTGTGATGGGATCCAGCAGACACACCTGCTGCGTGTGGAGCTGCCAGCCCTGACTGGTCACACTGTTCACGCCCATCAGACGGTAGCCAGCATACAGCAACCTGGATGTGTGCACGCACGCGCACGCACGCACGCACACAATCACATCCACACGCACACACACGCACACACACACACACACACACAATACATTGCATAGATTGTATTGTACAGCATGATACATACATTATATGATTGTGATTCCTCTGATGCTAGGAAATAGATGTAAGAAAAAGTGAACAGCTCTATATGGAGGGTGCCTTGTGCTTACCTGCAGTGTTTACCCACAGTGAAGGCTCCGACTCGAGGCCCCTGCTGCATTGCCCAAACCTCCAGAATCCCCCTGCGGGGAGCGTAGATGACAAGGAACAGAGCGTGACGTCTGGGGAGGGAAGCAGAAGGGGAGAACTCCCGGTCACCTCGCTCCTCTGGCACCTGCAGCCATCCCAGCTGGGCGTCTCGGTAACCTGCATTCCAGTTAAACTGATGAGTAATCTTTACATGATAGGGACAAACTACACAACATTTAAGCTGGATGTACGACTAGGACTTCAAGGTTTGATAGAGCATGATTATGGGTACAAATCAGTAGCGAACCGTGGGGTCTGGCACTGGGCCTTCAACGTCGCAAAGTCAGTCATGTTTTTTTTTAAAGATGTGAACAGCTCTAACACGCTGCACAACAAGAGCCGACAAACATCTCCAATACACACACACACTTTTACCGTCAGCACCACAGAACATAAAAAGCTTCGACACATAGCTCCAATGTTCACACACACACACACACACACACACACACACACACACACACACACACACACACACACACACACACACACACACACACACACACACACACACACACACACACACACACACACACACACACACACACACACACACACACACACACACACACACAGACTTTCATCGTCACACCACAAGGTAAAAAGTTCCGACACACAGAGCACAACAGCAACGACACACTGTGGGTGCGCGTGCACACACACAGGCACATACGCACATAATCATTTCGATTCTAACAAATGAACAACTTCAATAATTGCATCGAAAAACTGAATCTGCATACCATAATTTGAAATTTAATTGTAATTTATAATTAGTAACTTTCCAAATAGCTCAAAACTGGATGTTATATAACGAAGTTAAATTTCTGAAACTATATAATCGTCGCTTCCACATTTGAACATTCAGTTCACAATTTTGTTCTTGAAAGTAGATTTCGGTTTACTGTCATTCACATCCTCGTCACTGAGGAAGAGCAATCGGATGAAGATTAAGCAGAGCCGTTGACTCATGTAGACTTCAGATAGTTCACAGAAGTTCTTGGCGCGCAATTAGAATCCATTATTCAGAGTGACAGAACTGCTATTTTTGGTAATTAGTCATCAATAAATGAATCAATTTACAATACAGCAGACCATCATGCCTATGTAGTTACTCTATGTAGTTAGTCAATAAGCTTATTTAAAGTAAAATTTAATTAATAATTTAATGCTTTAATGCGCTTGTTGATTTGATTCAGATGTGCTGTTAATAACAATCTGATTATTTAAACGTCTTACCCTTCATAAGTGGAACACAGACGGTCCATTTACTTGATTCTGCTACTCTAATGCGCTGCTGCTCACTTCCGTGAACTATTGATCCGCCATTGCTGCGAAATAAATGGTCCATTGGAGTGAACGGTGTTGTCGCTACTCTCTCTCTCTCAACAGCTCTGAGATTGAGGAAGAAGACCCCCCGTCTCTGATTGGTTAATCGCTTCCAGGGGTCTGCTAACTGCTAACCTTTCCCAACTATTATGATACGAACTTGACAGCGCCGGGAGGAGAGCAACCCATTGCTATTCCAAATTGTAGCAGCTTCTAATTACTCAGCTACTTATTCGAGGTGATCGATCTAAAATTAGTGACACATTGCTGTGCATACATGTTTCATTTGAAGATGAAACTAGAGACAAGCCAAAGGGATGACACAAGAGATATTACCTTCTTAGCGCAGCTCCATGCTCAACCTATTCAAATCTTAACAAGGATCGCTTTACAAAACATCAATTTTATTTCTTAGTCTTTGTTAGTTTTGCTCTACTTTCCCTTCACCTTTCCACATGCGGATTGCGATGCCCCTGGCCAGGTCCAGCAGTGTGACTCGGCCAAAGTCATCAGTCACTCCGGCCAGTGTGTTGCAGGGGGACAGGCAGATGGACTCTCCGTGGCGACGAGAGTCTGGGAGACCAAATCTGGAAGAGATAGGTCGGATTTCATAGAAAGGACAAGGGAAGGACATCAGCAAGCTCCTTATTGCCAGTGTCAATAGGACACGATAGATGGCCGCTGCATTTGTGTGGAGATGTCATGATTGGTACCTGATTCCTAAGGGCGTTGCAGGTTCCACCTTGGGCTTCTGTTTCTGAGCAGCGTCTTCTTCATTCTTGTTCTTGTTCCAACCAAGCCACCCACTGACAGGAAGACGGGGAGGATGATAGAGAGAGTGAAGAAGAGAAAGGGGAGATGATGAGTCCAAGTGAAAATATATAGGAAAACAAGAGTATATGAAATGCAATAAAGCTGAAGGAGGTAAAGAAGCTAGAAAGCTGGTGAAAGTAGACTCGAGGGAAGGTGAAAGCAAACATCCTCGTGTGGATTACACAGGCACGGAGAAGAGAACAGGATATAATTCAGATAATTGATTCTGCTGCATTTTTACAGTTATAGCAGGAGAAGACTCAACAGTGTAACTTTCAGTCAGAGTGTGCACATGTGTGCGTGCATGTGTGTGTTGGTGTGTGTCAGACAGGAATCAAGGGCACACAGAAGACACAAAGACTGAGATATGGTAGTTGGTTTGCCCTGCTCCACTGGTGTTTGAGTATCGTTGGTCTTAAGGCTATGCTTTAGAAAAGTGTTATTCTTCCTTATTCTACACACGGACACAGACATACTGTACCTGGCAGCATTGAAGAGGGCTGAGGTGAGTTTACTGGCCACAGCCATAGCCACATGAGAGAGAAGAGGCTGGGAGCTTCCCTGTGAAAAGACCCCAGTAATAAACACATTTATTCAAAATCAGGATGTTTGCTTGTAATGTTATTTGAAAGTCAGTGTAACACAAATGCACGCGAACGAACACACACCTCTACAGCATAGTAAAAGCCTGTGTAAGGCCCGCCTCCCACAGCGACATACTGGCTCATGGCAGGGGGGTTGCCCTTGACGGAAGCATTAAATCCCCCCAGGATAGATGCATTCTTCATCTGGTCGAACACACACAGCGTCATAATTCCTGACGTGATGAAGAATGGACAAACAGACAGAGGCGGCGAGGTTGAACAGAAGTGTGGGATAACAGCACAATACAGACAAAACAATACAGTACTTTCTAATCCTTTCTTCATCATTCATTCTTCTCAGCGTATGACAAATCTAGAGTGAATCTTCACTTTTTCTTCATTACAATACATAAACAATTAAAATCCACCTTGTTTTCTGCTTCTTCAGGATGATTTTGCTGTGGAAACACTTTTTGATAAGAGTTACATCTGCGGTGCAAAAACGTTTGAATACCAAATTCAGAATGAACGAAACCTTGTGACGGAGTCGTACATCCAAAGGGGGAATAAGCTAGAATCACCAGTCAATCTGTCATAGGGCAATCAACCAATAATGAAGACAAAAAACAATGACTATTCCAGAAAACCATCTCTTACCCACACTACTGTGGTCCACGACGGTGTCCATCTCCTGCAGACCCCACTTCTTATAGGTCAGGGGAGGAGGCTGGATCACATCACTACCTGCTGCTGCGGCTGAATGAAGGTGGATACAAAGAGCAACAACTTCAAACAGCTGTATTTTTTTTTTTTACAAGGGACCTCATTATGTATTGGTTGCTTTCAACCAGCAGGCATGACTTACATTTAGCTTCATTTGAAACTGTAGCACTGTCCTTAGTAACAGTAACAAGTGTTCAGTCAAAAAGCATTTAACGGGTAGGGTTGGTTGCGGGTGCATGTGTCTGCGATGATAGTAGTGCAGTGGAAGGAAGTGCATGTTTCCTTTGTACCTGAATGTCTTGTGGTGACCACTATACACCCGTCCAGCAAGTGAAGAAAATGTTACGTTAACGCACCGCAGCAATACTCTATCAATTCAAAACTATTGGAACCCCTGGAACTCTGATCCAATAGTGGACACACATAAGCATGAATACACACACACACACACACACACACACACACACACACATTACCTCTCGCCACCTGGTTCCTGCAGGCACGCAGGGACTGAAAGAGGCTGAAGCCATCGATGGTGACCAGGGCAGCAGGGTAGAGGATGCTCAACTCCTCATGCTGTGGTGGGACAAAAATCAATAAACACACACGTACTCAACAATATGGTGGGATAATGGTGAAAGCTCCAAGAAAATCTAGTAAGTAAACCTTGAAACGTAGAATAGTTTATTACACACAATTGGAAAAAATCCAATCCGTAATCAGACAGTTTAAGGAATGGTTAGCCATTTTGGGAAATATGCTTATTCGCTGTTGTGCTGTGAGTTACATTATTAAAAAATACTCTTATGTCTACAGTGAATACTATGACTCTGAAACTGAAAAGAAACTGACCTACGAGCTACTATTAATGTCACTAATAAACATGATATAACTCATTTGTAAAATTTTCCCAAAAACAGAAGTTTTAAGTGTCAGAACAACACAATTTACAAGCCAGGCCAACTGGCTGCTGGCAAAACTTTATCTACTTTACAGGTCTGACAATGGTAGTGAGCTACACATCCATTTCACCCCTAGACAGCAATTAAGCTTATTTTAATAAAATGTAATGTAGTTACAATTAATCTAAATTTGAATATATATCTCATATGTAATCCTGACAGCAGAGTCCGGTGTATACATGACCTGCTCAGAAACTCCAGGATGACGAGGAATCTCGTATGTGCGACACTTGAGTCTCAGTGCGGGGTCCTCGTGCAGCAGCTGGGCCAGGAGCAGAACCCCATTCTGATGGGATAAATTCAGTTTTACTGCACTGAACGGTTTCTGGAGTAAGACACGCGTTGCACAGTTGCTACAATAAATGTGTGGTACAACAACAACAAGGAGAGTTCAGACAGTACTGTTGATTGATGAGGTACCTCTGTGTAGAAGCGAACATAGCCAGAGGTGAATCCAACTACTACACAAGTCCAGTCAGGCCGCCCCGTGGAGCTCCTAGCGATGCAAATGCAGACACCCACAGTTAAAAGGAATCATAATCACATGTATATTTCCATGCAAGCATTGGGCGTCACTCACACAAGTTTTTCTTACCTCTTCTGGCTTGCCAGAGGGATACAGACGCAGCTGCTCACACACTCTCTGGAAAGACAAAGGATAAACAAAAAAAACTCAAAAAAATACTGCACACATTACCATGTTTCCACACTGTCAAACAACTGTTAATTTGTGTCATAAAATCTGTAATTTTCCTTGACATCCTAAACTCATCCTAAACATTTTCCTTCCTGCCTGTGGGTTCTTCTCCAACGTAGTGTCATCCATCTATTTAACTCGCCCTTAGATATACTCATTCTCATCCCTTCACATATAAAGCGAGTTTTCTCTCACCCTTCTTCAGTACAGAGAATTCCAGTCCAAGCCACATCCAGAGTCATCTCCTCCCTGCCACTGTCATCAGTGTGCCACTTTGCTGTTGGAAATCAATAAGCATCAGTGTTTCCTCTAGGATTTTGTTCAGCAGCCAACAGACATTTTATAAATTCTGTAGGAGTGGCGGCAATTATTTTGTGGCGGTGGGCCGCCACCACAAAATGAACATAGCGGAAACCCTGAGCATTAAGAGCAATATATAATTCGAATTTCAACTTAAGAGATGAAGATTGGGTGTGTAATGTATGTGTGTGTTTGAATATCTGACCTGAGAGAAAGACAGCCTTCTGTTCACGGGCCACCACTAGCAGATCGGAGCAGGGTGAAAGGGCCACGACACAGTCCTGCAGCCAGGGTCCGGTCTGCCCTATGGTCTCTTCCTCCACCTGCAGAGAAAAGAGGAAGGTTAGTCGGAAATTAAGGATCAAATATTCAATAGTGGTTTCAACAAATGTCATTATTTTTTAAACGTTGCTTACAAAACACACAGTAATCATGAGATAACTGAGCAATATTTGTATGATTTAAGCGAACAACAATGAAACATCATTAATTATTATCGTCCTTGCTAGCAACCAATACAACTTTTTAAAAACCAAATGACAACTGCAGACGAATATTGTAGAGGGGAAAGTGAAAATAGAGAATGAAATACAGCTATAAAAATATATATTTTTCAAATTGACAGACCGTTGTGGTAGATGTGGTTTCCTCCTCTTTGTTGTCGCCACCATCCCAGGCCGACTCCCAGTCAGACGTGTCCCAAGACAGCTGATTATCTGTTGGGGGGAAAAGTTAACAAACAGGGAAATCCAATGAAAAACCAGGGTTTAGTTTGTCAAGTCAAGTCTTGGTGTACTAGGGAACACATCACTACATGAAACTGATAACTTGGAAAACTCTATGTAGCGTCTTTATTTGAATTAGACAGAGGAAGGTCTGGCGAAGCAGCAAAATCCTGGACAAATTCCTGTTGCCATTGACATTAATAATTTATTAGCCACATTGCTTTGGTGCAGTGTGTGTGTGTGTGTGTGTTTGTGTGTGTGTGTGTGTTGGGGGGGTGGGGTCAATGTCTGTGTGCCAAAAGACAAAGACATATTCAGAGAGTCTAAATTCATGCACAATAAACAATGATGTGTGAAAGTGTCCCTTCAGGTGAGCATCCTGCAGCAATGTGCTCAGGGGCCTTGTGTGGGATGAGTCACAGGAAAAAGAGCAGACGGATTTCTCCCACTTGCCCCGTTTGTTCCTGAGGTTCCATCCAGAATAGTACAGTGATGTTTTTGAAAAACGATAAAAACTGATTCAATCATTACCCCACAGAAGAGCACATTCATTAACCATT
Organism: Scophthalmus maximus; assembly: GCF_022379125.1. Lineage (NCBI taxonomy): Eukaryota > Metazoa > Chordata > Actinopteri > Pleuronectiformes > Scophthalmidae > Scophthalmus > Scophthalmus maximus. Next base: position 19,052,078 of record NC_061529.1, on the reverse strand, counting down.
TGTGGTTGATGTTTGTTGAAATATTGCTTTTTTTTTTGTACCTCATACCACTTATTATATATGATAGAAAAACTTGCTTCTTTTACCCTCATAGTAAGTTGTTGCCCTGAGGCAACAAAACAATATGTGGTCTGGGGGGGACACCAAGTTCCCAAAACCTGGGGTGAAATATTTTTGACTATATATATATATGACTTTAAGTTCGTGTCATACCATTATGGCTATAGTTTGGACTATATATATATTTTTTTTAAACTGCTGTGAACTAAGAGGACGACTCCCCAAATGTAACCAGAAAATTTGACTTAACGTTCCTTTGAGATGACCCCACCTACCAGGTCTGGCTCCCTTTAGCCTCCTCTGCTATACCGTTTTTAAGCAATGTGCACAGCACTTCAGTTAGTTAGCAATGGACCTGTTTAAACTGATGCTATGACAGAGTAGTTCCACGGCTAACGGCAACTGCTCTGACTTTGTGTTAACAGTTACAGTTGGGCGCTATCTAATGTTGCTGTCGAAGCCGCGGTACCTGCTTCATTGTTCTCCTCCGCCGGCTCGGGTTTCTGGCTCTGGAACAAATAGTCCCGGACCGTCCTGAGCTCCTGGAGCCGACAGAACTCCCACAAGCTGCAGGACATGTCTCTCCCGTCCCGACAGCAGCCGAGCAGACGGGGAATCGGCCAGTTAGCCCGATTGCTAACAGTCCAGCTGTGGGAGACCAGCGTAGCTTATCCCGTCGGCAAGTCCTGCTACCGTGTTAACTTCGTGACAGCGTATATGCAAAGACAGTTTCCCTTACGTGACTGAAACGGTCCCCTGCAGAACAAAGTGTAAAAGTCTGGTACTCTTATTTTCCCCAACATTTGCAGTTCCCACCCGAGCCCTGATGTGCTGATGTCACATCGTTAGCATAACAATAACTTCTTCTTCTACGGAGTTTCCGGCAGGCTGTACACTGTAGGGCGCAATGCTGCCCCCAGAGTCTAAGTATGGCTATTTAATCTATATTCTTTTATACGGCCCAGTGAGGTGTAGAAACCTTAGGGCCGCTCTGCCTGCAAGTTGAAAATGAGTTCCAGAGGACAATATTGCCTTAAAAGAGAACGATGAAAGCCCAGATCTGACAACTGTTGTCTTTCACTACTGTATTTATTACAAGAGAAAACCACCTGCTGGACTGATCCAAGTATCCACACAGCAGAGTCTCTTCCTCTGAACAGATGGCTGCAGGCAGTAGTAATGCCTGTCCCTTTTGCTCTTCTTTACATTCTTTTTTTGCCACTGAAGCTCTAAAAAATTTTTTTCATTCAAAGCATTCAACATATCCAAATTGGACTTTTAGATCCACAGTTGGCTTGAACAAAGATTGCTTGGCAAGTTAATCAGACATTTCATTCTCATCATCAATCCTTGAGTGACCCGATATCCAAACAAATTCAACATGACAGTTCAAGTTCTCAATTCTAAACTGCCCATGATCTCCAGGAGCAGGTCAGGGGGCGGGCCCCATATGTCCCCTCTCTCAAGGGGGACATATTAACTACATTTAACAACCACTTGTTTGCTTTTGGGTTAAAGAAGGTGATTTTCAAAATAAAAGCAGATTTTGAATAATGTGGACATCAGTCAAACTTATAAATAACAGATTTGAATCCTTTAAAATAAAATACAAAATAAAAACGGTATTGCTAAGGTGTAATTGTATGTTGTTTTCACAAGAGGGCGATAGAGAAACATTTTCAGGTGGACTGCAGCCGTATTTTTTTTAAATCACCACTGCTCACATTCACAGTTCTTACTCCAGAACATTGTGTTTTGTTTTTCCTTGTAGTATTGGCACACATACGACTTATCTGTGATGGTAAGTCAAACTCCAAACTAAGTTATATATGCAAATTGCGTTCATATAAATATTGGTAAGGTTTTTTGGACAAACAATGTAATCATCTTTTGTGCTTATATCTTAATCATATACAATTTTAAAACTTTTTATACTGCAAATGGGTCAATAATATTCTGCATGGATGCAATATGTTATCGTAGATTGTAAAATTCACTGATTTCACTCACTCTCCAGGCAAAATACATTATCTAGGCCAGCGCTTCTCACACAGACGTGTAAAGAGCATTACATAATGACCTTACATATCTGCTCTACTGGGAAGCTTGATACTTTACCATAAATCAGTTTGTGGCATTTCCTTAGAATTGGGTCATTGTGCCTTGAGTCTTGTTGTTGCTTTGAGTTTTGGTCTTTTGTTTTCTAGGGACTAACATCAACAATTTACAATATTGATTCTTATATGATCTTGTAGTGCCAGATCTATCTGAACACTATGTTTAATCATGTTTGGCAATAAAAAAACATGCCACTATACATATAGTATATTGGCAACAGAAGATGTTCTGGGGACGATTTTTCCTTTAAATTATGTGATGCAACTTCCTGGCTAACTCATTACAATAAACAGGCCAGAGCCTATTTGACACTTGTTGCCCCACATTCAGAAGGCGATTCACTGTGGTCCTGTATTACATTAGGGGGGGGGGCAGTAAGAGATTGTAAAACAATACACGTTTTGGAAAAATCAGCAAATATTTCCTTACTGTCCACTAGCTGTTGATTTTGTGTGAGCGCCAAAGAAAAAATCTTGGTTTTGGCGCAGCACAGGTTCTGTAAATCATAAACACAAAAAAAACACAACACTGCGAGTGCAGTTTGGAAACATCACCCGTCGTCAACATCACTAGGCCAAAACAGTGTCTGGTTAGTGCGTAAGACACCCATATACGGTCGCGGGTTCGCGGCCTGGCCAGGGCAGTAAAATATCAACAACAACAACAAAGACAGAAAAAAGCTTTCTCCAAATTGCTCACTGCCCCTTTAAATAAAAAAACTTAAGCCTAAATGTTCCCAGGGCCAAAACAACAGTTCTTTTAAAGTGTTTGGTGATTCTCGGACTCTCTTGACCCCATAGAAAGTATTGTATTGGGTTGTCAGGGTTACTACTTTCTTTCCTCTATGAACAAACTATAAATGCCTGTTATCAACTTGACTAGCTGTTAGCTGCATTGTGCCCCACCCCCATCCTTTCCTACACGCTCTTTAAAAAGCAACTGCCATTTTGCCAGTATACTTCCTGCATCTTTACTAACAATCCCAGCCCACTCTCACGTCTAACACACACACACACACATACACACAAATTCACCTTTGGGGGGTACCCAAAAGTTTCCGGTCCGGAAGGCCGGACACAGAAACTCAGGAAACAATTCGGTGTCGGAGAGGTCCTTGGGCCCGTCTCATTTCCCCATCCTGGCCCATTGCTTTTTGAGGTGTTGTTACGCCGGCTGTTTCACAGGCCGCAGAAACAGCTCTCCATCTGGTTCCCCCTCTTCCTTTGTTGACAAGGAGCTGGCATCATTCTGTCCCAGGATGGACGTGTTGTTGATACACAAAGAGAGGGATGGGAGTGATTTATTCATACACACCGTGTGTAAGTCACTGCTTCAAGACCTTGGGCACTTTGAGGATTGTTTTGTGCAACAGGTTTTGGACTAAGATTTTCACCTAGATAGCCAGACAAGGAAACAGTTGAGAGATGTGCAGCGTCACAGCATACCCTTGGGATTCACATGTGGCAATAAATATTTAAGTTTAACTGTATTTGCCAACCAGACTTGAACACTGCCTTGCTGGGATCTCTTCACAGGTAGGCTCTACATCTGGGACACTTGGGAGGAAGTAGTGCAGTGTGAAAGAGGGAGGCCGGCTGCTTGCTGATTTCAGGACCACTTACATAATCTGACTCTCCAGATGAATAATGCTCCAACACACACCCACGCAGTCTAAAAACCCTGAAGTTAGCGGGAGTGCAATAAAAGCATTCCTGTTTTAAACTAATGTAAGGAAGAGGTTAGAGAGCGTGAGGAGTACTGCATATGATAAAACTAAATCAAGGCCTAAAGGAAATGTCCTCGTAATCCAGTTTTGTCATTGTTTGAAAAAAGCTTGCGTGAAAATACTTTACTTTACTTATGTATGCATTTTACAGAAATGTTTCTTTATTTTCACTTGTTGGCGTCTGCATCAGTCCTTTTTTATTGTTTTTGTTTTTTAAGTTTTATATGACTTTATGAATAGCTTACAGATGGTAATAGAGCCAAAGGTCAGACAGTCTTTACTGTGTTAACTTTTTTATGACAAATAAAATCTGTTCCGTGAACCCTGCAGTAGAAGTCATTCCCTGTTCAATAACTTTGTGTGACCACTTAATGTGTTTGTCAAATTCAGCTCTAACATTTTTAGCATTTAGCCTGGTTTTGTCTCCAGATCATATCAGTAAGATGGAAGTCAACAAATTGAGAACAGGGAAAATTATCTGTGAGGAGGCAAGGTCTCCTGACCTCTTATCCTCATCTACTCTTGGGTCACCCCCCCCCCCCCCCCCCCCCCCCCCCCCCCCCCCCCCCACACACACACACACACACACAAATAAATAAATAAACTATACACCGATCATCACAGCTGAAGTTTTGGTAAAATGTGTGACGTATAGGGGCTGTTTACCTGGGGTCATATACAAAATGAGCTAATGAAACAAGTACAAACTGTAGCTTTTTGAGCTGACCAACAGATAACACTGGCCCAGAATCACCCCTTGGACGCAGAAAGAGAGAGACTAGCCGAATACCACATTTTCACTGTCCTGAGGAATCTCTAGAATTACAGTTATTTTGATGACATGAAGGACATTCATATGGTAATGAGGAGATGAGTCCAACATGCCACCCTGCCCACCCTGTTCCTCGCATTGCTGCTTTATGGCTGCTTCAAAGTTCACAGTGTACTGGAGCTGTTGGCTGATTTTTCTCTTTCATTTTTTTTTATTTGACCAGCTGTCTGTGGTCGCAAATTCAGTGAAGCTGTTATTTCAGACACATTTCATGGTAAATTAAAACTTTAGAAGGAACACCATGTGCCCAAAGGCAAAGTAAAATTTAAAGCTACAGGAGTAAAGTTACCGTAATAGCCCCCAAAGGCACCAAGTATTTTGCTGTCCTCAGCTTTTGAAATTGTAAAGGCCCTGCAATTGAAAGAATTCTGCATTGGGGTTTTTGTCTGAGCCCTTGCTTCTGTTTTGAAGGAGGTTGGAAAGGGTGGTTACAGTTGGTAGGTAAACGCCTCTGTTTCCGCGGTTTTTCAATCATCCATCCATCAATCCATCATCTGTATTGCTTTATCCTTCAAGGGCCGTGGGGGTGCTGAGCCAATCCCAGCTGACTTTGGACAAGAGGCGGGGTTCACCCTGGACGGGTCGCCGACGTATCTCAGGCCAACATACAGAGACAAACAACTATTCACACCTTTGGTCAATTTAGATTCAATTAACGTGACCCCCCCATCTGCGCGCATACATGGGGAGAACATGCAAACTCCACACACAAAGGTCCAGGATTGAGGCGCCAGTGCTAACCACTACACCAGCATGCAGCCCTCTTGCCAATCGAATCTGATCAAACCACACTCATAGTCTGGATCAGTGTTGCAACCAGGTCTATAGAAACACATCCAAAAGAAGCGAGAAAGTTTGAGAGTTTATAGGCTATAACTCTGTGGCATGACATAAACTACACATGAGACATGGCTCAGTAGGCATTGTAGACTTGTTGATTTCCTTACATGTACATAGAGCGCATGGCTGTCCTGAGGTATACATGTCTATTGACCATGACCTTTCTTGAAACTTTTCATGAAACTTTCGACTTCCAACAGTCATGAGTGATGTATGTCGAACATATGGACATTACCAAGAAAAGGGAGCCACAGTTTGAAGAAGACTGTTTTAAGGGCTTACGATGATCGCGACATCCATACAAAAAATACCCCAAACAATATAAAAGAGGATTAATTTGGTAGAATTAAACAACAATGGCTTGATCAGCTCTACATAAAGGATCAGACTTTGACAGTGAGGAAGTTGAAGACACAAATGAGGGTGGGTTTAAGTTGCGCCTGGAATCCCACAGAAACAGGAGACGTCCCGGTTTCCACCAGGCTCAGCACATTTTCACAGTGAGCCCTGTCTTTAGTCTGGTTCAGTAACCATCATCAGTTAAGGCCTCAACACTGAACATTTATAAGGGCGAAAGTCCTGTAACGCCACCAATTCCAGTCAAACATTGACGGTCGAAATGTTAAGTCAAATGTTTCCATTGTTGATTTTTAAACCGTTAGTCATTTTTTAACCAGACTGAGAGGCAGTAACTCCATAGACAGTATGTGTTAGATCGATCTAATTTGCTCCTGAACACTTGTAAGAACATAACATGGACAGGTCTCTGAAGTGAATTCTTCTGCTCTGTTTATGTTTAGCCTCTTCTTTGCAGATCAGTGGATGTCAATAGCCTTACTTCATTGGCTTCACATTTATTTTAAATCTACCTGCAATCCAGTCAACTGACTGACTACATCTACTGTGGCCAGTTTGCTGGAATTCACCCAGTTTGTGTAGCCAACAGAATATTACTGATTATCCAGTGTTGTTGTTACTGCCATTGCCATGTTTGCATGTCAGCTTTCTGCTCCCGTCACTGTATGGTTCACTTAACAGCATGACCTTGAGAGGTGTGCGCGCGCGTGCATGTAATGACCAATGCCAGGTGTCACTATGATAAGTTAATACAATACTGTGCAAACTAAATCAGGTCTGTAGTTTCATAACAATTAGCCTTCTACAGGAAAACAGGTACTTTTGAACAATTGAATTCTGAATTTGTGACTCAACTCGAGTAAAGTACAACAATAAGTTTTTCTTGCACTTCTGGGCAAATACAAGCACTTCCATAAACTTGCAGGATTCACAGATGACCAAAATAGATGCAGCATAGGCCAATATTCTGACTTTGAATCCCAAATTGATCCATAACTTATCCCATTAAATGACTCCATAGCATCTTTTTAGACCCTCCCTGCCTTCTGTGTTTCTTTCAAATGTCAAAATGCTAACATCAGCATGTTAACCTAGCTGACATGCAGTTTTGTTTTTTTCATGATCCAACCTGAGATAAAATCAGTGTTCCTTCATCACTTTTGGAAGATGTCAACCAGAGGCACTTTGTACAACTGCTCACTAGTATGACAAATGACCTCAACTTCATGTGTTCAAATATAATGTAATGATAACACAAAAAAATCTAAATTTTATTAAATGTTTATTTTACATGAAATATACAGTTTTGTTTGGAATTAATATACAAACATGAATAATTTAATCATAAAAAACACCTTACAACAAAACTATATTGGAGTTTTTAACACAATGGAGCAACTTTCACAAGAAAACTAAAGTTGGACAATTAGTTAAACCAGCCAAACCTGTTTTTAGTTTAAGATCAAGAGACATGCTTCAGTCCAGACAAGTACCATGCCTGCATCACAATGCAGCACTTAAGGCGTCCAGAAAAACCAGTGGAAATGTGAAGGGGGAAATGGAAATACAGCAGTGACCAGTAACCAATGATGAAATACACAAGAGGAAAACAAAGAGAAAAAAAAACAGAGTGAGAAAGATTATACCTTCCCAGAAAGTCACTGCAAAGTACATTCAACAGATATTTTATTTTACTGCATGTCCTCTGCTTTGCAGTGGATTTAAGACATTTTCATTTAACAGCAGTCATCTGTAAGGCTGAATTAGGAGTTGGCATGGTGTAGCCCAAGTATTCACGAAAAAAATTGAGAAATGTTGGAGTAGAATTTCCAACACTACTGAATCTGGTATGAATGAGGAGACTGGTTTTAAATTCAAGGTGTGCCATTCCAACTAATACTGTTAAAAGGTTTTTTGTGTTAAAATTTTTAAATTTGTGCAAAAGGCAGTGGGTTAGACTGAAAAGCAACGAACATAATATTTTGAGAGAGAGTACAGGGTAAAGGTATATACTATACAATAATTGACTGCCGATGTCCCCTCAAGACAAAAACATACGTCAAGAGACCATTGATCTGTTACAGGTTAACCTTGGCTGCCAGTCATGAGCGGTACTTCAGTCATTCATGCCAGTGTGAGCCCCCGAAGGCAAACAAGTAGCAAGGCCATGTCCTGAGCTGTGTTTGTGGCTACTGATGGGCTTTCAGCCAACATTTACATGGCAAACAATGAAATGAAAGGGTGCAAGGGAGACAGAGTGAGAATACTGTTTCATTCACATCATGCACTGCCATGGTAGAAGGAACCAGAAGCTGCAGATTGGACATATGACACGCGGATGATATGTGTTGACAAAACCAATATTCTGACAGGCGTCACAATGCAAAGCTGACGTTACAGGAGTCCTAACAGCTTGGAACAGAGGCGTACAGTAGGGGAAAAAAAACAATAACTGGCAGTTAATGCAGATTATACCATAAATATTTCTCTGCATATGACATGAATGATTTGTTAGGGCCGCTTTCACATATGACCGTTAATGTCCGGACAATTTCCATTTACATATGGCGAACACAGCAGGAACATTGGGCAAAAAAGCAGGAGGCGGGATATGAAATTAATTTCACTGCAGGAAGCAGTGTTTTGGTTTACAGTCATCAAGATGACCGCTGAATTCTCGCATTGGCTCGCTCGGACAATCTCCTGAAATTTTACCAGGGGGCTGGCAGCAAAAGTTCAGGACAATGGCCGAAACAATATTTGTGGACATTTGTGTTCTCAAATCCAACCCCTCCAGAGGAACTCAGGAAAATGTCCGGACTTTAGTGCGTCTCGAGCAGTTTGCTCCAAGTTGGTTCCAGGACTCAGATGTTGCCTACCCATCTCTGATGATATCTAATGCAGTCAAAATTCTGTTGCATACAGTACAAACAAAAAACAAAGAACAGAAATCGCACAAAACAAATGATCAAGGACTTCACAAAATAAAAAAATGAAATACCAAAGTTAAAAAGTAGGGATTGGCCCAAAACCCTTTCTTAAATAACATTTTCTTCAAGGAAAAATGTTTGGCTCAGGTTTTAAACAGACAATCTGCAATGGAGTGGACTTTTTACTGTCCTCATTTGGTGGAATTGTGCAATGGGAGACATAAACCCATGTAGTTTTTTAAAATAAAAAGCTTCAATGTCCTTCATTTTAATAAATATTATTAAAACACCAATATGGTGAATATGAATAGAAGAAACTCTGGGAAAATCAAATACATTCCCACATAATTCCCTATCAACCCATGAGTTGAAAAAAGCACTCATTGTAAATAGTTATTGTTTTGGATATTACAATAAAATGTGTGGCATATCATTTCTCAAACCGTATAAAAAAAACTGAAATAGAGCAGACGTGGGGTTACATGTCATGCTCTGTAGTCCATATCTGATATGATGTTAAACATCATTTGTTCTAGAGTTTACAGGAAGCTAGACTTTTAAAATCAAATGGGCAAAATGATGTGTATCTTCATGGAAACATTGATTTGAAATTTGATCTTGGAAGTGTCAGAATATATATACTTCAATGCCAACCAAGTCAAAAACAGATGACCGGTGAGTTGCATTGACTTATGAGTTTAAGACTTGTAATTCCTCACGATTCTGTATTTTCTTCCTTTGCATATTCCTCTACTAGTGTCTCATACGAGTGGCTGTGTTCTGAACCGTCACTAGTGAACACGGACCCTTCAGATTCAGAACTCTGCTCCTCCTTGGAATTCGTTTCAATGTTTTCATCACATGTGGTAATAGATATTTTTGCTTTGGAATCGTCATCATCCTCCTCCTCCAAGTTATTGCTGAGGAAGTTTTCCTCATCAATAAAAGTTATGTTTGCATTTTGGAATGTCAGTGGATGGTACTCCTTAGAGTCCCAAGTCCTCCGACCACCTGGTCCACAGTCACCCACTCCTCGTTTCTCAAGGTCCACGTCCTTGTCAAGTTGGTTCTCAAACATTTGGTCCTGGTCTAGTTCTAGGTCACCCTCTACTTGATCTTCTGTTAGCAGAAGACCATTGTCTGAGCCCAGCAGGTAGTTCTTGGACTTTGAAAAAGCAACAGTGACGCGGTCACTGAAACTGTAGCGTCTCTTTTGGCGTGGCGAGCGGTCAAAACTGAGGATGGTGTTTAACAAGGGAGCGTCATTGCAACTCCGGGAGCGATTAGCATCTTTGGCTTTATCAGTGGAGTTACCAGTGTTGCCAATGATTCTGTCATCTTTTTTCGTGCCAATCTGCTTAATCAAATCGTTGTAGCCTTGCTGCTTCTTTGACAGAAAGCTGAAGATGTTGACGTCATTAGGAGAGGGTGGCAAGCGAAGGGCAGCCTTGTGCGACTCTTTGTAGTGCCGGAGCTCGTCGAGAGACAGCTTGCGCAGCTTGCGGCGTTTCTTCAGTGCCTTGTGAGCTTCAATAACCATCCGCACTTTCCAGTTGAAGAACAAAGAGAGCCAGGCCAACCCCAGATAAATCCACACTTCCACAAAGTAACGGTACAGAGTTGGGTATTCTTTATTCGGTTCCACACCTATGGAATAAAGAAAATGGTCAAGGGTCATTTAAATGAAAAAAGCTCTGGCCTGCAATCAATTCCCTTGCCATCCGTGTGCAATTTAAATGTGATTAAAACAACAGATTAAAAAAATTACTTGCAAATGATATATATCCAAAGAATCAAGGTGGGGGCTGCTTTAAACTACAGGTTTTCTGGCTTATTTCTCAACTTACCAGCTACCAAGTCCCCAAAGCCAATTGTGGTCAAGGTGACAAATGAGAAGTACAAGCCTTCGATGTACGTCCAGCCCTCCTGGGACATGAATACAAACGGTGGAAGTACTAAATGGACCAGGACGCCCCAGAGGAGAAAAATAGCTGTGCAGGTAAATTGAGCCTTTCTCTGGAAAAAAGAAAAAGGAAACAAGTTAGTTCATGTGACGATTTTATACCATAGAGTGGTGATTTCTTTTTTTTTTCTACCAGAAATGTAAGAAAACAAAAAGGTCCTTCAACTTACCAGTGAAAATCCTTTCTTGGTGAGATATTGGCCCAGGTGCTTGGCTCTGCCACCGAAGAACTTGCCCAGCTCACTGATCCAGGTAAGACACAAAGGCACACCAAAGAGCCCGTAGAAGATGCAAAATACACGGCCTGCTGACGTTTTGGGGGCCATGTTGCCATACCCTTTAAAAATAAAAATGGTTTAGGTTGTTAGAGCCATGTATAGGCAAAACAACACTGTCATGCTTAAAAAACTGACTCCTTAGAAGGGAAAATTAATTTAGACTGTGTTGAAAGTCTCCCCGATAGCCCAGTGCATGCCTATGTTGACTAGAACAACATTGCTAAATCATTTTAATGTGAACATTAAGAAAAATCCTGAATCACAAAGAGCACTTACCGATGGTGGTGATAACCGTGGCAGCAAAGATGACAGCATTTGGCCAGTTCCAGTTGTTGAAGGTCTTACTGCCAGTAATAGTGACCCCCTGGCCCGCAGCATCGGACACCACCTGAGGACAAGGAAATAAAGATCTCAACTTAGAAAAATGGAGATCAATTTAAAAGAGGAATAAATAAATTTAAAGAAACCAAGATGGACACGTTCATTTTGGAGCGGCGGACCACCGCTGCAAAATTATTGCCGCCGCTCCTACAGAATTTTATGAAATTTCATGAAGTCGCAATTACACGACTTTGCGAGGGCTTTTATTTTGACATGACAAGAAACAACGACGTAGCGCTGTAGGTGCTTGTGTTTTGAGAGGAGCTAGCCCTTGGCGTGCGTGCTAACATCCGAGTGAAACCTGGACAGAGTTTTAAAAAAACACTAGAGGAAACACTGGCAGTTATAAAAGCCGAATCTGGCTTAGCAAAATTAACACGGGAAGTTTGTTATGCGCAAGCTCCTTTTCTTCCACCATATCCTTCCTGCGATGTGACGATCATATCTCAAGTAACACTGATGAGCTGAAACCACACTCGAGGCACCCTGGAGAGTTGCCTTTAACCTGGGGGCTCAGTAGTTCCAAACACTGCTTACTTTGGTATGGAAACAGGAAGGCAAGTGCTGCATCCCTAAACAGCTTTTGCATAAACACAGTGAAATTTGGAGAAAAAAAAAGGTTAATCAGTGGTTGCTGATACAGGAGAGCTGTATCATGTTGTGCTTAAACCACAGGCAAAATTAGTCTCCAACCACCTTGAGCATGAAATGCATTGGCTCAGTCTTGCGACGAAGTTTTAGTGTTGCAATCCAGAGGAGACAGAAAATGCCTATATCATTCCCGACCAAATGTGTGCTTGACCAGCCACAACAGAAACTGAAACGTCCCTCTTGGGTATTCGCAAACACTTGGCCATGTGTGCCATTGCTCCCACACCAAAGTTATTCTTTCTCCAAATGTGATGGAAGGGGGGTGGGGGGTGCAAAGTGCAGGGGTTGGCAAAATTCTCATAACGCCTTAAGTACTAGAAGATGCTTCGCTCTTTAATAATAACAGGTCTGTGACAGTTCTGCAGTGTAATTACCAGCGCGAGGGGAGGCCATTCTTTTGTCTGCTGAAACAACAGTTTTTCCACTGGGCTTCAAGCTGACAGCCGTGATGCCCAAGTTTGTGTTCAAACCATGACCAGAAATTAAAGAGGAAAAACCTCAGTGGAGGGGGGTAACTGTACACGTTTACATTTGCCAGTCCTCGTGACAGCATCTGTGATGACTGCTGTATGCATGAGGTAAACTACAGGGATGGATATTAAGAAAAAAAAATACCGTCATTCGATATTCACTGGGAACTTTACGACCAAACTTCTGTTCTGTTGTTTGGCCTTAACCTCTGAACCTTTGATGACGAGCAACTTGATATTCCTGCAGTCCATAGGCAGCGTTACTTAGATGATGACATGCCTCCCCTTCAGAGTCATATTCATACAATTCATGTACATTCAAACTTCTACTTCAGATTTAATTGTTTATGTCCGTGCATGGCATGTCACATTAAATATCGCTGCCGCAATGAATTGTGGGGCGTCTATTTCTCCTTTCCTTTTGCATAGGAAGGTCCAGTGTACCGTATGCTAAAGGAGATAGGAAAGGAAGCATTGAAGCACCTTTCCTATGCATTTAGAGAATACAATCTCTTCATTGGTCCACACATGCCTGATGTCAGCCGCCATTTTTGGTCTATTCCAGAGCAGAAGCTTTAGTGACATTTAAGTAATGCGAATTCTGTATGTCCACATACATTTATAGAATCTGTTTCAATTCCACAAGGTCACATTTACCTTTATTTGCTTTTCAAATCTCACATTTAAAAATGTTTGCAATATTGAGATTTTTTTCTCTCTTTCCCGAATATTCAGCATTTCCACTCAAGTTTTTAAGTGAATAATAACAGCTGGATCCTCCATTGCAGCCAATATGAAATTTAAACCACCTCCCACGTCCTCCCCCAGTCATGACTGTTGCATCGTTTGTTTGCCATGTGGAAAACAGGAAAAGTGACAAATGTTATATTTGTGGGTCAAGTCTGTGGACTGTGTGTTCTGCACCTTACTCAGGCCTAATGAGGGCTACATGCACATGATCAGTCTGTCTGTCAGACAATAATGTGCTGAAGTTTCAGAGATGCAAAATGCTGATTAATAGGAATGCAATTAGAACAGATTGCAAGCTAACACATAGGAGAGAGACAAGCAATATGACCTTTAAAACAAAGGTAGACTGTAGAGGTTAAATGTTAACTTGTGGATAAAAAAAAGAATAATAAAATATAATATATATATATGTTGCTACAATTGAACTGACTTGACTTTACTGACACAAGCCAGGAAGGAGAAGTAGTTTGTTTTCCTTGCGACCACAAAGTGCCAAAGTGAGTCCAAAAAAGCTCAGGAGGAAGTTGTTACACTGGCTTCTTCACAAATCTGATATCTGGACACTATGATGTTAACCCACGGCTACATGTCGATACATGTTTGCTGGACAATTTATAAAAAATATGGAATAGGTGGAATAAAGTGTTAAAGAGGAGCAACCCAGTCTCCAACAGCCTTGGGAAAACAAGCACCTACATAAGATGCTTCTCAAACTGTTTCTCCAATCAATGTCAAAGTTAGTTCTGGATGATAAAAATGAAATAAAAAAAATGGAAATAACAACAAATAATTCACCAACCATGGTAATAAATTCAGCAGATATAAATCTCTGCAAATAATTTCTTTAGCAAAACAGCACTGTGCCAAGAGGGATGACTGGTGCATGACAAATGGAACAGAGAGGGGAAATATCTGAAAAGCTTTGAAACCACAGACAAAGACTTTCTCAGCTAACTGATGATGAACGTCATACTGACACGTACTCAGTACTGACACGTGCATTACTGAAGTAGCAGAAAATATGGAAGTAAGATATCCTTGCTATGACAAAAGTTAAAGCCTAACAATTATTCAACAGTTGATGACTTCTTTTTTAAATATCATAATAGGTATTTTAATATCTTTGAGTTTTCTGCCATTATTGGAACACAACAAGACATCTAAAAGCGTCACTTCAGAGTCCATGAGTTGCAATGTACATTTCACAATAATCAAAAGTGATCCTTAAAATCAGATTTAGTTGTAGCCATTCAGATTTTATGGTCAGGACTATCAAACCATAGACTATAAATTATAGGTGCAAACTTTAATAATGAAATGACAAAGATTAGACTGTGATGTATCACTTTTAGGACCTGGGCTGGTAAAAGCACAACATGAAATAAAGCTTGCAGTTCCTTAAAAAAACGCACTGGTTGCTAAAAATCTGATGATGTCAGCACTGGCGAGAGAAAATGACAGAGTGTAAAACAGAAACAGTCATAAAAATGTCTGCAAGACCTCTGAGGACCTTTGGGATTTTTTTCCATTTGATGTGTGATATTTGCTGACACAAAATGAATAACTTTGCAATGATAGTTTACCCGTTGAGCATACACACTTTGGAATATGGTCACAGTGCTACAGAAATCAACTCTCAGCCACTTTTTTAAAGCTGTGGCTTGCACATGTGAATATATGTGATATGAAATGCATGAAGTTCCATTCATATTGAAAGCAACAATATGGTGCAGCCAAACCTTAAAATGTCACACAAATTCAATGATCAGAGTTTGTGCCTCACTCCTCAAGTGAAGGATTCCCTTTTCTTCTGAGGCAGTGAAACTATTGCTTAACTGCAGGATTAGCGGTTAGCGCTGCCACATTCTGATAGCCAAAGAACAGTGTCAAACTCCCAACTGTTATCAGGACAGCTGGCGGTCTAGAATACCAATCCAGACCCTCTGTGTTTTTCCACTTCCAGCACACAAGCAAAAGCTGCGTGTGTGCAGGATTGACCGACTTCCAAACAATGAGGTCCTCCATGTCATTTGTATTGATTTCTGGCGTGGAGGTGGATGGGTCGCAAACAATGCCTCCACGAAAACAATATATTTCACTGTATGCACCAATCAAAGATTAGATATGCTTCGCAAGAGATGTAAAATCCAGGAAGGTGTGAGATTAACAAGAAACTGATGTTAATTAAGACAAAGTGCAGACAAATTATGACCGTTTGGTAAAGACGTAAATGGCCGCGCTGTAAAATCCCTAGACAGATTCTTATGTTACATCTGGTTAACAGATTGTTAACATTAAATCACACTGTTAATACTGCATGAATTTGCCAGACTTGCTCCATTAACGCGCCATGTGCAGTCTTTGGCGAGTTGAGTTGATTAACAGTCAATCAAACTCAAAATTTGGTTAGGCATTCTTGCTAGTTCATAGGCAAAAAACTATGTTAACCCCCTGAGCAGTGTAGTGACATTGGAAAAGTACACGCGGTGATCTGGGCCTGGAGAAAAATCTAATTGAACACAATGACGACATTTCTGTCTTGCGAATTAATTGCCTTAAACCTCAACTCGTGATAGTAAAATCCACTGCTACCTTCCAGAACTAAATTCTTTTCCTACACTCTTCAAAAGAGGAAAAGAGACTTTGCTATTTCAAACCGGAACCGCAGTAACCTCGGCACATGACAAAGTTAACTATCCCCCAAAACACTGTGCCACTTCATTTATTTGTGCTTCCCCCTCTGACCAGGGGCCTTGTTCACTTGAAGCCTGTGACAGCAGGGTTATTGATAAGAAGTCTTTGTGAAATCTGCTTTGACCACACAAACGTGATCTTCCAAGTCATGTGCGTTGGGGAACACTGGAGCAGCTTTTGTAGTCTCATGCACGCAAGTGAAATCAAATCAATGTCCCTCAGAAAAGTCAAAAGGCGGCACACGTGCGGAGAGAAGCGGCGCCGAGGCAAAAGGCTAATTGAAAGCATGCATCACCGGTTACGGTTTGACTCGTGACAGGTAACTTGAAAAAAAACCTAAAAACTAATCAAAATCATTATTTTCTAATATTATAAAAGCTGCTGGAGGTTTCCTTCAGCATAAAACTGGGACACGTGGCTGCAGTGTTTTCTTTAGAGTTGGATTTGAATATTTTCTTATCACCTATATTCAGGAGAAGAAAGCCCGTATTCTCAGAGAATGTCTATATCAGATAAAAATTGGGCCAATTCCTTATTTAAATTTTCCTCATTTGTATGATTTGCAGATGTTTTAATAAGTGCTTTTGGCTTTGACTCACAACTGAATGGATGATTACATGATCTTTTTGAAGGCTCCCACTTGAGTTGACACGGCGTTGAGGTCATGCGAAAAAACAGAGGAGACCTCTTCATATTAAAGCAGCACAGGTCAACAGCAGCACAGGTACCAGCTTTCAAAATTACCATACAGTTGAATCAACACCTCCTTAACAGTTTCAAAAAAACAAAACAACTGAGATAAACATACATGCTTCTCAGTATAGTTTAGGGTAGTATGGTAGGGTGATATGCATTCTGCTCCCAGCCCCCACTGAGTTTTTATGACCGCTTCCTAAGGGGCAACAGTGACAGGCCATAAAATACAATCTTTAAAGTGTGACCACTTCAAGGGTCCCGTAGTTAATAGTAAACTCATTGTTAATAAAACAGAGAGAACTCTTCACTTTTTTACAACAGTGTCGCCTTCTCTTGTTAGGCCCCGCTTATATATTTTAATTGTTAACAAGCCGCGCATAGTTTCCACAGTGGAAACCCAATAGAATTTCAGATGCTAACACGAATGTGGCTGTTAAAGCCAACTCGATGGAAACATGCGGCACGTTTCTCTGTTTTAATATACTGACTCCAAAGCCTTTGGAACAGGTGTCTCGCCAAACTTCAGACAAGCAGAAAAAATACTGGGAGACTGCACGTGTAGAAAACGATAGCAACGTGATAACTCAACTGTCTTTGTAAGGAGGGCTAAGGAGGCAAACATGATTTCATATCATCTTCTGACAATGCATGAACCCCACCCAACACACACACAAGATATTAAGTGGTCTTTGTCACTAAGAGGGAGCAGAGGAGCAGGAAATAGAATGGCCTCTTTAAGATTTTGACCCGAGTGCCAAAGGTATAGTTCCCGGATCACTCTATGTTTATGGTCCTGAAGCAGATTTGGCCGTTGCAGGTATTTGGCTGTCACAGAGGTGCCATGAGTGGGGGGAGGTTCGGGGACATATCACTTTCAGTCCTGCCGATGAAGGAAGCAGGAGGTGGGGGAAAGGGGCAGAGGCGGTGGGGGTTGACTCCCCAATACTGAAGTGGGCCCAAAAAGGGAGACCGGTTGAGACATGTCTCTAGTCACGAATCCAAAACACAATACAACCTATGGGGGGGGGGGGGGGGGGGGGGGGGGGGGGGGCGACGACAAAACCTGTGTGTATACAGAAATCTTTGTGTTGTTCCTGTGTGTGTATTTGTGTGTATACACACCCAATATCCTTGTCTTTGGAGAAAGGAACAGTGTTACTGGTGCACATAAGGATTCCTCTGAGATAGGTTGTTGCAGGTACCACTGCAAATCCAGTCTTGCACACACTACTGTATCTACTCCTCAAACCCGAACAGCAACTTTCAAAAAAACATATTTTTAAGTCATAAAGTGGGAGTGGACACACACACACACACACACACACCTGTGGAAGCCACAGTGAGCGTTTCTGTACTGTGGGTTCAAACAGTGCAGACAGTAAAAAAAAAAAAGGTCAATGGCACCAGATTTTTTTTTTACTACTGGTTAAAGAATTGCAATTTGGATAAGACACTGGCAATGGAACACCAGGTCCCTTGCGGCTGCGCCCGGTTATCGGGAGCGCAGCCCGACGACTCTACACGGAGAGGACACGGTCGCCGCGGTAATTTCAAACAAGGACCCCCCCCATTAACCAATGGACCCGCGGGGTAAGAGAGGGGGCGATGTCTGCGGCGGGCCGCGCCGCGGCGGTGCGTTGACCCTACCAAGATGAACCGCGCACCGACACCGCGTCCTGCCCCGGAGGCGCGTGCTCGGTGTTTGTTCGGCGGGAGCCAGGAACCGCAGCAGCTGAGGCTCATTAGGCCCCTCGCGCGTCGCTCCGTTCAGGAGTTGGGCCCAAAACACACGGATTCACTTTGAAAAAACAGCTGTTGGAGGAGGAAGAAGAAGTTGAAGAACTTTCCATACCTCTAGTATTTTGTCCAAGTCATCTTTCGTCAGACAAGGATAGTCCTCAAGTATTTTGTCCCTCTGGTCACTATACGTCTTCGCAGCCTGCTTCCAATTGGGCTCCTCCAGGACTTGAAAAATCGCTGCCCCAATGGACAGGTAAAAAATAATGGCAGAAGTCAACAGGGGGCCTTTATCTACCATACTTCTGTGCAGTGACTCAACTTGGGAGAGAGCGCGGGACAGGAGGGGGTTCAGAGAGAGAGAGAGGGAGAGAGCCAGGGGGAAAAGAGGAGGGGGTGAGAGACAACAATACCCGAGGAGTTACGCGGGGCTCATTCCCGGCAGGTCTGTTGGGCTCACTAAAGTGCTTCTCCCTCCGCGCGGCGGCTCACAAGAAAGACGGCGGGGACGCGCCGCCGCGGACAGCATCGGGCTCGAGACGTGAACGGCGCGGCGGTGGGAGGCGATTCGGCGGGGGGGGGGGGGGCGGTCAGAGCGCGCGCAGTGCTACGGCCGTGAATAGTGGCTGCTCGCTCCACGTGCGCAGCGAGACAAGTACCCGACTCCGAGCGACCCGGGGGGGCGGGGCGCGGGGGGGGGGGGGGGGGGGGGGGGGGGGGGGGGGGGGGGGGGGGGGGAAGGGAAGATCCGCCCCCCACCACCCGACCAAACACAAGAAACCCGGAGCAAGCGAGGGCCCCCACCCCCTCTGTTCGCGTTTCTGTTCAACAGCCACAGGTGTGCGTTCGCTCCGCTCATACGCAGTCCGTGGTTCACTCTTAACACAGCAATTCAACAAGTGTTCCGAAAATCACAACCTAAGTTGACCCAACTTTTACCCCCCCCCCCCCCCCCCCCCCCCCCCCCCCCCCCCCCCCCCCGCTCTCTCTGGAATTTGGAAACTAAAACAAAAGTGCTTTAATATCGTTTGCTCTTAAAGTCGTAAAAAGTCCCTCTGCTCGCCTCAATAGAATGAATTCAAGGATATGCACGAATCAAAAAATGAATAGATCGATAGATGGGTGCATTTTATTGATCCCAAAACCAAGAAATATGTGTGCATTGAAGACAAGTGAAGTAAGGACATGTAAAATAATTATATAACTTTGATTGATTGATTATAATTCATCTCGAACCATCAACAAAAACAAAAATCAGATAAAAAAAACAAAGACAAAACACAAACAGATAAATCACTCAAAACAAGGATGCGTTCGAGAAGAAGAAGGGAAAGGCCATAGTGCTTATATAGTCCTGCCCAACTTTACAATATCATATTATTGCAAAAAACAAAACAAATATATGTATATATGCTGCATGTATATATGCAGGTCATAAAATAGCATACTGTACAACAATACACTAACTAAATTGCAAAATATTATATATAGGTTTCCTCCTCTCTGTAAAGAATTTAAAGTGACCTTAAAAAAGTGTTACTGTTATAGATAATTTCTTATTTTAGTGGCTGTATATCTGAATCAGAATCATGTTAATTGCCCAGTAAGTTTTCACATCCAAGTAATTTTTCTATGGTGTTTTGGTGCATAACAAACATAACAAAACAAATTATAGTACAAGGAGAAGATAAGGAAGTAAGGAAAACTACAAGTAAGAATTCATAAAAGTATGTGCAATATACATATATTGCATGCAATCTGTCAGTGAGAGTTACATATTTAGAAATGTTGTGTACCTGTCGATGTATTAGAATAGCTGTTATATTCTAGATTAACACAACTGAATTCCATATTCAGTTTGGTGGTGATATCAGGATTTTTCATGGCACTTCACCAACTCCGTTGATTGCATTGTATGCTGGAAGAATCTCAGAATTCCAGCCCGATTGACTTCAAATTGAATTTTTCTTGATGTCCTTTAATGCTAACAAATGAAAGACTTGAAATTGGGCAAACATTGACTCAGGCAGTGTAACAATGTGAGCTTCTCCCTGCAAATCACATAGGTTTCATGAGTTCATATGAATCAATACATACCTGCAAAGACATGATGTGATTTTGAGATGTTCAGGGTTGTACATTTCATTAGGTAACTTCAAGGAGTGCCACCAGTCAGTAAAATAGTCTTTTATATGTCGTATATATCATGGGAGAAATGCATGCCACTTTTGAAGCTGTTCGACCTAATATCTTTTTATGGTGTTTTGCAAGATAACGTTCATCAATATGCGGCAATCTTGCAAGTAAATAAGTGCAGTTGAAGGATGGTGATTAGCTGCTGGAGGACATGCACCTAAAGCTAATCTGTTTCAATGCCCAAACGGCAACTGCTCAAATGTTTGCATACAGTGATGCGTTTTGTTTTCTTTGTCAATTCTGAGAGGAGCAAAGCTCAAACAAAGGAACAAATGTATTGATTGGTGTTTAAGTAGAGCCACAGATCCTTAGACAGAGACACTGTGGCACAGTTTAGCAGCATCACGGAATGGGACAACGCATGTCATTTGCATTAGTTTACATTAGAAAGTATGGGCACTATAAAACAGGTTGCTTTGGCCACTTGTAATCACAAGACCATAATGTACCTATGGGGCTGACAGTTAGTGATATGTGAGAATTCTTGGTATGCAAGGCAATAAGATATTGCATCATGATCACTGGTGTGCTACTTGCCCCAGGACTTTTTTCCCCCTCAGTGTGTGCATGTGTGAGTGTGCGCACTCTGATTTGTGCTCAAGCAAGTACAAGTTGAGTACCATACGCATGCGCTTCGTTTTAGACGATTGCACTCGCATATACTTCTGCAGTGCTTTGTTGCCATCAGTGAAGTGAAGCAGGGACAATCATTTTAATGTTTAATGATACTTTCTGTCGTAACTAATGGCCAACATCATGAAAACGCTGTTACCTTAACACAATGGCATTACATCAAAGGCTAACCACTGCACTGCTAATGATCAAAATAGATGTGAACCTGTATAAAAGCCAGGATGATTATGATTATTATGATTATGATTATGTTCCCAGGTGCTGACACTGACTGTACTAAGAGCTCTATGGAAGTTGTACTAGTGCAAGTATTAACCTGTTCTTTGAACAAACCAGTGGAGCAAAATATGTTAAGTCATTATGAAGAAAGAGTATCTTACGTTTTATGAGATGGCCAAAAAAAGAGCACTCTCGTCGTGTCATAGATTACGTTTGGCAGGGGAAGCCTATTTCAACATGCCGGCACAGTTTATACACAACATCTCCCTTCATTAAAATATTTAGGTCAGACTCCAAACAGATTTTGTGTGATTAAGATCTTCCTCTCAGGCAGCACAGGCTCTGCTGTTGTTCCATTGGCCTCTGAACATCTCGTCAAGCAAAGATGAATAATATCATTTATCACAATTTAGTATGACGCACAGGTTCATCACAAAGACTTGGATGGGAAGTTTCCTTTAAAACTCACTTCATAAGCACAAAGAAGATGCCTTTATCCTCAGTCATTCAGATCCACTCTGTTCTGTGGATTTCACCAAATAATTAATAACGTGTACATTTTAAAATCCATGTCCTTGCTGTGCGTGTCAGCCTATTAACTATATTTCATAAAGTTCATTTCAACCTTAGCTGCAATAATCTGCATATAATAAACTTGTGTGAACAGTCCTACAAAAGTTTGAGGATGATATTTTACTGTTTTACAGGGGTTTATATGGTAGACTCCTTTATGTCTAGCTGCCTGGCAACCAGCAGAGATTGTATTAAACGAAAGAGATATAAGGCGTTAATTGGCAAGCTTTAGTGGCATAGGTGGATTTTGTTTGCTTCAGTGCTGAGTAATCTCGCAAGGCAAGCTTGCAAAGCAAGCTGCTGGCTCAAGCAACATAGCTGCACTATCCTTCTTATCATCTCACTGTTTGCCCAAAAACCAAATATGGGTATTTCCGATAGTTGTCAACTATTCCTTTAATTTTTAACAGATGACATGGTCTTTACTATTTGATTACAATGAAGCATAAAAAAGATGGCTTGATTTGCTGGCATCTTTGTGGTAGGGACAGAGATCAGAGATGACGAGTGAGACAATGCTTTGAGGCCCAGGCATATTGTACGAAAGTTTTTACATAACGCTCATTTCTGCCGTTCTAGTATCAACACCCAATGCAAAAGTTGACCTTGTGCATTGGATGAAATCACAACCGTATTCACACTGGAAAACACATAGCAGGAAATATCCATTCTCAGAAACAGCTTTGACATTCCATTTCCAATCATGAGGTGTTGAGTTTTTACCAGGCGAAGACACACCCAATCGGACACAACACTAAAACATTTTTCAGGAGTTTTAGTTTTGCTTTCCCACACATTTTTATACAAGTGAAACAAAGCAGCCCACGGATTTTGATGTTGATATTGCTTTTCCATGAATCCATAGAGGTGAATCTTTTCTAAATGTTGATCCATTTGTCAGAGATACCATACACTGCACTGTAGAGCTGGTGAAGGCCATCATGGTGGTCTGGTGAAAGGCCCTGTGGGATACAAGGGGACGTCCGGAGTTTCAGGCAGGCCAGATAAGACAACCGGAGGAGCCGCATCAGATAACACACTATTCACTTATGTACTGCATTTACAAACAAAAAAGGATTGATAACCACAAATGTTGCAGTTCTTATACAATCCCTTTGAATTATCAAGAAAAATGCCTCAGTCATTTTCAGTACAGTATATTGCACAGTTATCACAGTCGCTCAGAAGCATCTATCTTTCACTTTCTTTTAGCAGGAAGCAGCTGTTATACTGGTTTAATTTCAATTAGTTTCATATTCCTTAACCGTCACACACACAAACTAGACAAGATGCACTGGTGCTGCTGCTGCTGCTGCTGTTGTTGTAGGAGAGCTTAAAGGCTGATCTAAAGCAAAAAGTGGTCAAACCTCTTTTGGGGTCTGCAATGAAATATGCTGGATGTACATATATATGCTCACTGACAAATAGTATAGCAGTTACTCGTCGGTCTATAAAGTTAATTTCCACATAAACAATGGGGCCTCAGAGATGTTCAGGCTGTTAAATCCTATCATAAGTGAGTCTTGTTGTTCATGTGATCTGGTTAGATAATATATGAATGTTGATGGACGCACCCAGCAAAATCAGATAAAAAAAAGACAAAAAGAACACAATAGAACACAGAAACTCAAAGACTGAAGAACATACACAATAAATAGACAGTAAAGGGAGGTTATAAATAAGTGTAAGAGAGGTAGTGTGAGAGGGGAATATGCACCATAAATAAATAAAATAAGTAGCCCATGCCCATGATCGTTGTTTACTAGCAGCATATAAGGGCAGCAGCAGTTATTGCACAGACCAGAACAACACAGCAGCATTAACCCTGAGAAGGGTTAGAGAATCTCAGCCTCTGGGAAGAAGCTGTTTTTCAGTCTGGTTGTCCTGGCCTTGATGCTGCGCAGCCTTCTTCCTGAGGGGAGGGGGGGCAAACAGTCCGTTAGCAGGGTGGGTGGAGTCCTTCATGATGCAGGAAGCCTTCCTCCTGCACCTGGTGGCATAAATGTCTGACAGGGTGGGTAGGCTACTGTCCATGATCTTCTGGGCAGACTTCACCACCCGCTGCAGAGCCTTCCTGTGTGCAGCAGAACAGTTGCCGTACCACACTGTGATGCAGGAGGTGAGGACGCTCTCCACCGCACATCTGTAGAAGGATTTTTGGGCTGGGGTGCAAAGTCCAGCCCGCTTCAGCTTCCTCAGGAAGTAGAGGCGCTGGTGAGCCTTCTTGATGATGTTGGCTGTGTTGTTGCTCCAGCTAAGGTTATCTGTGATGTGCACTCACCACACACATAGCAGAAAATATCCATTCCCAGAAACAGCTTTGACATTCCATTTCCAATCATGAGGTGTTGAGTTTTTGCCAGGCGAAGACACACCCAATCGGACACAACACTAAAACATTTTTCAGTAGTTTTAGTTTTGTTTTCCCACACATTGTAGCCCACGGATTTTGGTGAGCCTTCTTGATGATGTTGGCTGTGTTGTTGCTCCAGGTGAGGTTATCTGTGATGTGCACTCACCACACACATAGCAGAAAATATCCATTCCCAGAAACAGCTTTGACATTCCATTTCCAATCATGAGGTGTTGAGTTTTTGCCAGGCGAAGACACACCCAATCGAACACAACACTAAAACATTTTTCAGTAGTTTTAGTTTTGTTTCCCACACATTGTAGCCCACGGATTTTGGTGAGCCTTCTTGATGATGTTGGCTGTGTTGTTGCTCCAGGTGAGGTTATCTGTGATGTGCACTCACCACACACATAGCAGAAAATATCCATTCCCAGAAACAGCTTTGACATTCCATTTCCAATCATGAGGTGTTGAGTTTTTGCCAGGCGAAGACACACCCAATCGAACACAACACTAAAACATTTTTCAGTAGTTTTAGTTTTGTTTCCCACACATTGTAGCCCACGGATTTTGGTGAGCCTTCTTGATGATGTTGGCTGTGTTGTTGCTCCAGGTGAGGGTATCTGTGATGTGCACTCCCAGTTACTTGAAGCTGGAGACCACTTCGACAGCTGCTCTCCAATGCAAAGTGGAGGCAAGGTGTTGTTGCCCCTCCTGAAGTCCACAATCATCTCTTTTGTTTTTCCCGCATTGATGCAGAGGTTGTTTCTGCTGCACCAAACCTCCAGATGTTCCACCTCCTGCCTGTACAATGATTTGTCATTGTGGGAGATTAGTCCAACAACTGCTGTATTATCTGCAAACTTAATGATGTGGCTGCCCGGGCAGTTGGCTGAGCACTCATTAGTCAGCAGGGTGTACAGCAGGGGGCTTAGGACACACCCCTGGGGGGAGCCGGTGTTGAGGATGACAGGGAAGGATGAGATGTTGTGGATTCTGACAGTCTGTGGCCTGTTGGTTAAAAAGTCCGGGGACCCAGTTGCACACAGATGGGCTCAGACCGAGTATTGCCAGTTTGTTCACCAGGGTTTGTGGGATGATAGCGTTAAAGGCCGAACTGAAGTCCAGGAAGAGCAGCCTTACATAAGTGTCCTTGTTCTCCAGGTGGGAAAGACACACCTTACAAAAAGCATGGAGGTTGTCGATATGACTAGGTAAGATCCATGTAAATTGTTGCACCCAACACTGTTGAAATGAAGTGTGGATTGTGTGAATAGGATGCGTTTCATACAAGATCTGGCAACTGGTCAACATTAGACAAACATATTGGTCCGTTTATTTATAAAGGAGTTTGGGCCATGCAAATTACGGGAGTTTCCCTGGAGATATAACAAATCGGGAGGGGTCCGGGAGATAGGGCTAAAAAATCGTGAGAAACCCGGGAAAAATGGGAGTGTTGGCAGGTATGCTCTACACAGGTAGCTGTAGAAAGGTCAGAGGTCATCATCATTATTATCATGATTATAGATATTAGATGCTGTAGCAAATATTAATAAACAAGGATCCTCTGCTTTTAATGATACATTGTACACAAAATGAAAATTGCCATTGAGGTCTTTGCCAATCACTGAACTGTCCAAGTGTTTACAGTACGCTCTTCCTGTTTGTTATGTCAAGTTGTGTGCCATCCCTTTGTAAGGGGTTATTTTTGTGTACTGTGATTTGACTGTTTCCTTGTCCCATTGTTTCATGTTGCTGTTGTGGGGTTTTTTTCTCTGAGCGTCTCGGGAGGGATGGGGTGAGGGGGGAGGGAGGAAACCTGCACAATCAGTGAACTAATTTGCTTTTGGTTGGCAAGTGTTTCTTTGAACGTGAATCATAAAAGTGTTTCCGATGGAAAGAGAGATTTAGATTGTGATTCATGCTCTCTGTTGAGAATAAAAAGAACCCTATCATGCTTTGATGACCTTGGTTTATTTGAGCACTCACGAATATCTAGTATTTCTATGGTTCAATAGGAAATTCAACAAATTAATGATTAATGTTAACTGTTTCTTTTACATACTGCACATTGGGTTTAATCTTTTATCAGGTAGTGGGATCTAACGAGAATAAACCAGAAACTAAAGTTTTCAAATAGCTTCACAATTAAACTATTCTTCTCTTCGTCATATTTAAACCCTGAATATTCCACTATAGAGCAAACAATCACTGTTGAAAACCTGTGTTACCAGCTAAATAGGCGAATTTAGCGAGTATTGACTCAATCGCAAATTACAGACAGCCTCTGGGGAAGTTGCTGCACTGATTTTACTGTTAATGTTCGGTTTCTGTGAGTTATTGCACTGTGGAGTTCAAAAACCACAGAACCTGTTGGTACACCATTACAAATCCTGAATCCTGTAAAAGTGTTTTTGTTTTTTTGTAGACCTGTTTTCTAGTGTCACACTGGAAACAAAGGCATAGTTAGAATGAAAGTAGGTGGCTGTGCAAGAGAGGGGACAGGGGGTTGAGGCCTATGGATATTCATGGTCTCCCAGTCTACCATGCTGTTAAGCAGATCTCAAAGGGACACTGGTCAAAGGGATTAACAATGTCTGAATGATGTCTTTTGTGGCTCAGTTTGGTTCACTATCTGCAAATCTTCAATGAACAACCTGCATAACGATCTGGGGGGAGTGGAGATTGACAGACATCACCATTTTCCAGGTGCTGAAGGTCTAACCAAGACACACTATACAGTTGCATTGTGGGAAGTCTAGTGCCTGTAGTGTTTTTAGAGCCTGACCCAACATGTTGTTTTGAAACTCTTGCATCCATTTGGATCGTTCATTATTAGTGGAATTGCATCACTAAAGTTTCCCTTGACTTCGAGGAACAATGATAGCAGGCAAATACTTAACTGATTGAAGGGAAATGTAGACAATAAAAAAAGCATTCATTAAAGTTTGAAATCACTTGATAAGACCACTGTTGTGTCTTATAATATCTGTGCTCACTTATTCACGCTCCCTAATATAATAGACATTCATAGTTTATTCTTTAGGGAGAAATAAATTGGGAATTTGTGTAGTGTTGTACAAGTGTAATCTCCACACCAATTAAATATGACATATAGCGCAATGATGGGTTATAGAAAAAAGCAATGTACGTGCATTAGGGTTCTTGTGCCTAACAGGAATTTTTGAAGGGGGGCGACATATAGTGCGTGATGTTCAGACTGTTCAGAGTATTTGTACTCTTGGTGCATTTTCACACCTTCTTTGTTTGGTGCGGACCTTCTGACTTTTCAGTTGGAACCAAAATAACAAGTGTGAAAGGTTCCTAGGACCACAGTCTGGACCACAGTCCGGACCAACCAAAAGGAGAGGTATGGTTCATTTGCACCTTCAGAGCCATTGCAGAAGGTTGAGACAGCATTGAAAAATATGGATTGAAAAAGAAGCAAAAATAGGCGTGTTAACGCATTGGGGGAGGACGAGACAAAATATTCCTTATGGCGATTCTCTAAATTTGAATTTTGCCATGATTGCTTGTAGTCTTCGCCTCCAACGATATAATGTTTGAATGACATTTGGCACATTGAAACTAGAGTACTGCGCCTGAAGTTGGTGATGTAGGTAGTAATACCATAATGAAATTACAGTGGCAACAGAATTGACAAAATTAACTGGTTAATTAATTTTCTCCATTCAAACGTAAAGACTTTTACCCTACAACATGCTGACATCAAACACACGCCCAAATTCAAACCAATCAATGTCAAGTATAGACGCATCCCACACAGGTGATGACAACAGGAAGTACGTATTTCATACAAAATCCTTTAGTGCATTCCCTAAATTGCAATGTGAAACCAAAACTGGATCAGTTTTGGTTTCACATTTGGTTTCATATTAAACCAAAACTGATCTACACAAGGACATGAACCTTTGGTAATTGTGTCAAAACACGCTTGAAAATCGTAGAAGGGTAAATGTAGTGCACTATGAAGCAAATAAGAACTGACTTCAGACGTACCAAGTGATTCTTGAGATATAAAAAAAATCTGAGTGCAGACAGTCTAGAAATAGATGTTTAAATGATATGACTTTGACCAGAGGTGTCTTCTGCTTTCTAACAGAGGCATGGGACTGAAAATACAAAGCATCAGTTGTGGCATCTATTGACCTGTATACACGGCGTCACAAGAGAGTCACCAACACTAACAACCTCCCAACTAGTTGCCTTTTTTTTCTCCAAATAATATTCCGGAATGACCTATTCACTGTACAAGTTTAAAGACTTGTCTCCCGACAAGGATGAGGTCCATTTAAAGGCAAAGCACAAACCGGTCCCATGGCTCCTAAATCAAACCATTGTGTTCTTATGTTGTACTCGGTCACAGGAGAAGTGTTGTGATTACACAACAGAACACAAAAGCTCAGTGTATGAAGCACTATCAACAATGCAAATGCTCTATCACTTGGTCTCCCATGAGAGGACGTCTGGTTCCTTTTCGCTAGTTATCCTTAAACTGGGTTAATGGATTCCTTTCAAACATTCCCTCCGAGAAGGCCGTGAATCCGCAGGTTGTTCATGCTGATTCTCTCTTTTCATGTACAGGCTTGTCTGAGCTGCAGGAGACAGTATAAGCAAGTGAGGAAATGCTGCGGGATGAGCAAGGGCTAGTTATTAACTGGTGGCACATCAGCGACTGCACCACATCTTATGTTCCCGAAACAATAGTGTTCTCAGCATATGAGAGGTCCTGCAACAAAGCTTGTATAATCACCACACATTCCTTGCCATTATCTGAAACCTTAACAGTATAACTGTGCTCCAACATTCATACCCTTTAACAACATGATGACTTTACAAAATCACTCCGATTAGGATTTATTTTCAGGGAAGGATGAAATACTTCAATAATGATCCTCATTGTAAAAGGAGGAAAAATACATTTTCCATGCATTAACAACTGCGTCTCATAGGTCATGAAAAAACAACACAAAGCTTTCATTCAACAGTGACCATAACCATAAGTTATAAACAAGCACACGCATTTTTATCAGTGTCATATGACGACAGTCACAAGTTTACAGGCTTAAGAACAGTTATTGTGTTTCAGCGCACAAATCTTTACAGATCTTTGTCCTTTACTCTGTAACAGGCATACACATGTGTGCCATTTGCCCGAGGAACACACTCTTTAAGCATATAGCATATCTTTATATTGAGTAGTTTGATCACACACTTCATCTTTTGATGGGCAGATTGGTTTCGTAAGGACATATTTAGTGAATGAAAGAAGTACAGTATGTCACATGACATCAGTGAGGACAAGGGGGGAAATTATCTGTGATTTTAGTCTTTTGATCTTACAGTAACAGTATTGTAACTGATCTGGACACAGAAACACTTGTCTTCTGCACACAATAAGCTGCTCTCTGGTAGATTTAGTTCCTTTGACATTTATTAGCAGTCCCAAGAAACCTTTTGCAAGCGTTATAATGGTAAATCTTTACTGATAAAACCTTTTCCATCAATTGTTCGGGTTTTTCATTGTTTCTGGAAATCGGGATGGGGATGAGACCTTAGCGTTCCTTTTCTGTTAAACACACTGTGACAACTATGTTGGGATTTGTCAGTTGCTGTGAAGTGACTTTATGGTGCACAGTGCAAGACGCCTGTTGCATGAGCTCACAAAACGGTGAGGTTACTCATGTCAGGTCAGGATTTCGTCATCTGGCTTTTAGCCTCTCAATGGCATTTTCAGAAAGAAACCTGGTGGAAGTGTTTTGCACCCAGGTTTATTGTAATCAATCATAGGAGTATGGGCTCAGTGATATGACGTAGGATTGAAGGACAAAAGTGTGAGAATTTAGTTTTTGGAAGAGAGGTTAGTCAACACCCTCTTCTCAAGAAATGAACTCATCTTGCTCCAGGTCATTTAATACATCAATCTTTATCTTCAACAGGAAACCGGACCCTGAAGGCAATGAGCACATCTAAGCTACATGCAATGATACCTCTGCTGTAAAAAGAAGAGAAATTATATATATATATATATATATAAACACACACACACACACACACACACACACACATTGCCCGAAAGTTGATATTAACTCTTGATTGATTGTTGCATTTACAGTATAAACTGATGATATTACGGTGCTATCAAGGTATTCATGCTATCACTAAACTGTAATCTATAGTTCACTCTACAGTAAGTCAAACACATCACTTAGACAAAGACAAATTTACATAGACATACTAAACACAGGCTCAGACAAAAGTCATATTTTGTGTCGGCACTGCAAGGCCCATTGAGTGACACTGAACCATTGTAGTTGTCTGGGTTATCAGCGAGTGAGCAAACAGACCACTGTTTCAGCTCAATTAACCCAGAAAAATGTTGAAATTTATGGTTGTTTCCCAGTAGGTCAAGTCGAGGTCAACTTTTATGTTCTGTATTCTACAAATGTTCGCCTCCTGTATCATACAAAAACATGTTCCTACCCTGTTCCATTGGAGGTGATAGGGCATTGTTCTACATAGTGTCTGCTGCAATAATACCCGGAATAAAATTGATTTCTTTTCTTTCCAGCAATGACATGGTGGTGTAGTGCATAGACTGTAGAAACTGTCTCCTGTCTTAGGGACATTTGTTTATTGTCATTTGTCCTTTGGTTCCTCTATCTCTTTGATCCTGGCAAAAATATCTCTTATAAGATGGATTGATATAAATTTCTGTACTGCAGTTCATGGTTCCCAGAAAAATGTTACCTGGCGACATTTCCCATTCCCTGGACTTCCTCTCTTGTGTCACCATGAGGTTGATATGTGGTTTTGAGAGAAATATTTAAACGGATTGCCATGAAATTTCCTATACACATTCATGTCTTCCTCAGGATGAACCATAACAAATTTGGAGAGCCCCTGACTTTTCATCTAGCACCATGATCAGTTGAAATTTTCAATTTGTCCAGTAAAATGTCTTGAGACAATGTTTGTTGTGATTTGGCACTATACGAATAAAAATGAATTGAATTGAGTAAAAGCACTGCAGTTAAATATCATTTTCATAATGCTTCCATCTACAGCTGACACCAGTGCGGAGGTGTTCCTGTTTTTGGGTGGTCTGTCCATTCGCCTGGCCTACTCTTGTGAGCGTGATTTCTCTGCATCGACGCAAGGGAATTTCTTCAAATTGAATACAAATGTTCACATGGACTCAAGGATGAACTGATTCGATTTTAGTGGTCAAATGCAAGTCATTGTGACTTCAGGTTTCGTAAATGTGATTTATCCGAAATGCCCAGAGGGAATTTCATTACATCTTGAAGAAACACTCACTTAGGCTCGGGGATGGACTGATTCAAATTTGGTGGTCAAAGGTCAAGGTCACAGAGTTTTGACCATAACTCAAGAATTCATGTTTATTATGACAAAATATACCTAATACCTTCAAATTCAAATTCTGTCAAAGCCCTCACTGCATATATTATATGACTTTGGACAGAAATGGATATAAACTGCAACTTTACTGGTTGGTGGAAGCTTACAGCTGTGAGGCAGTAATTCTAGATAGATAAAAACACGAAGATGATAAAAAAAAAACAGCAAAAGGCAGAAAAATCTGTATAACTGACAAGCTGGAACTAAAGAATGTTTTGCATTTTGACTTAAATTTCACGTCGATCAACTCAGCTAATGGATTTTTCGGCTTTAATCCAATTCTTGGGTTTAAGACCAAATACCTGCTAAAATACTGACCTTCCCATGAGCCTCAGCTGTACTTCCTGTTCTGTGACAATAAGCAAATGTTGTCATGGTGATATATGCTAACCTATAGAGGGTTCTCTTTGTAAACATCCTGTGCAAAACATCAGGATGTTAGCAGTGTGAACAGGTGCTGTACAATGCTAACCTTGTAACGTTTTGCTCCGCTGTGCCTAAATACCTCAACTGCAGTAACGTTGTTAACATTGGAAGAACATTTATGCACATTGAAAAAATTAAGGGAACACTTAAATTGCACTTTATTGATGCACTTTATTGATGTACATTGTATAATATGATGAGAACAATGTTACTTAACAAAGGTCAATGGAAACCAAAATCATTAACCCCATTGAGTGCTGGATTCAAAATCACACGGAAAATCCAAGTCAAAAATTAAAATCACAGACTGATCCAACTTGTGTGAATTTTATCGCTGCAACTCATAATGTGACTCAGAAATGTGTATTGCCCCCACGTGACTGTATGCACTCACAACAGCATCTGGGCATGCTGCTGATGAGTTGGCGGATGGTGTCCTGGGGTGATCCTCTCCCAAACATGGATCACGGCATCAGTGTCGGATGGACCAATACCCAACATCCCATTGGTGCTCATTTGGATTTAGGTCAGGAGAACGAGAGAGGGCCAGTCAATGGAGGAAGAGCTGGACTTCCTGTACTAATGCACACAGGAGTTTGGAGGAAGGATGTTGCATGTTGTCCTCCCATTGGACCCGAACAGGGAGCTCGGGTCCAATGAGTGGGAGGGAAAGGGACACTGTACTACCTTTGAGACCCGATTGGGCTGCAGGTTCTGCCTCATGCTACCGGTAGTGAAAAGGACACTAGCAGAACACAAACCTAGAGAAGAATTGGTCAGGAAGGAGAGAGCAATTGTGTGTATCCACCACAAACCATTCTCTCTTTGGGGGTTGTCTTGCTTTTGGCTCTCTCCTCTTCAATTGCACCAGCATTGAAATTGATTCACAATCACCGGTGCTTCCTAAATGGACAGATTGTTTTTACTGAAGTTTAACTGACTTGGTGTTATACTGTGACCATTAAGTGTTCCCTTGATTTTTTTTTGAGCAGTGTACATTTAATGCCTTGCATAGATAGTTAGACGATTTCATGAAAAGAATATGGTGATGGATCACAATTTACAATGTGTTAAGACGAACACAGTTTGTTAACATCACATTGAGTGTGAAAGTCAACAGTTAATTCTGTATTAATCACAGCATCTGCAGGCCAAAACAGCTATGTGGACGGGTACGTATATGCTTGCATGGCTGTATACATGTTGGCACGTTTCGGCACGCGCGTGTCGTTAATGAGTACTTAGGGGAAGGTGAAATTGTTCGGCATTTTGGGCAGGTCACCAAGGCCTGGGATTAGTGTCTGCTCTGCTCTGTTATTAGTCAAAACAGTTTGCGTTTGACCTTGCTGCCTGATCCTCTATGGCGACAAATATCCTATTCCCTTATGTTCACGGTGGGATGTTTGGGATATATCCGTGTGAAAAACAAAAACACAGCAGGTGGTGAAGTTCGCTGACGTGCGAAGGTAATGCAATGATCCAAGTTAATGAAACATTGGAATTCAGAGTTTGTTACACCCTTGGCTGATAAAAAAAGCATCTGTTCTTCTGCTTGATCATCTGCTTATCTGCTCTCATGCTATCCGCTCCCACTGTATCTTTGTGTACTAGTTTGTGGTAGCACTTGCTTACTGTTGCCAACTCAGCGCAAGCCTATCTGCGCACTCGCCTGATTACAGTAATTGTTGGGACTTGTGTGAATCGCCGTTGCTTCATATGGGAAAAGGCAAACACGAAGGTCTGGGTCAAACTGTGAGCTGGGTGAGGAGGAGAAAATAATGCACAGGGGAGTTTGGAGGCAGGATGTTTCGTGCTGTCCTCCCATTGGCCGAGAACAGCGAGTTCAGGTCCAATGAGTGGGAGGGAAAGGGACACACATAAGGCAAACATATCAGTTGACTAAAACCGGAGCCAAAAAGTGAAAATCCCCAAAAATTGCTGGAAACCTTGAATAAAAGAGAGCAAAGACAAGTGGCATAAAGGACACCCCCACGTTTTGTTATAGCTGCTAAGAATGTGCTTATTGATGATTTTTACCCTCAACATTTTTGGACAACACTACATCTGGACATCCCTTAATCACCTCAATCACATTTCCCTGAGCTCTGTCAATATTGTTTTTATCACTCGCAACATAGGCTTATCACTGAAGCATTAGCCATTTTATGGAGGTAATATTCGCCATTGCAGTCCCAGTTTATCTTTAACTTCCACAGTTATCTCGGCCGAACTCAGTTTCTCTTTTACCAGTAAGATGAGGGCAGACGTTTGTCTTGTCAATGATTAATACCAACAGAAATGTTGTGATGAAACTGCCTGCTGATAATATGGAGTTAATATGGGTCAAACTGAATACTTCACTTCTGACTGCAGGCAACCACAGCACTTTGAGAATGGTGTCACTCATGGTCTCTGCTGCTCCCTCACAAGCACGACCAGCAGTTAAAATGCAGTGGTTTTGAAATATGACTTCCTAAAATGTATTGACTTGTACAGCACTTTTTGGAATCTTCATACATGTGCCCCATCAACAGTTTATAAACAGAGAGGTCAAGGCTGCAATTTTATTTTTCCATTTTAAACTGAGAATCTGAGCAGCACTTTGTTTTAGTGCATCTTAGAGAAACTGATGTTGGTATACCATGAACAAAAATGGCCGTATGCAGGTTTAGTGTTAATCCCATGTGGTTTTAGTTTATAGCAACAAGGGGCCTTCATGTCACCAGTGAGGATTATACCTCATTTGCACTCCATGGAGAGCAACTGAGGTTATGTATATAAAGACATCGACTTAAGTCACTAACACTAAAGCATATGGTATATTTGTTTAACATTCAATTATAATACTAATAATAATACATTTTATTTATAGAGCACTTTTCATTGCTAAAAGCAATCTCAAAGTGCTAAATCACATGTGAAGTCTGAACAAAGCTTTAGCTGTCAAGTGTGTTTGCCGTTTAAACAAAGATGTGGTGCTGAAAAGAAATGCTAAAATATTATCTATTCATTTATTAATTTATTGGTTCTTTTTATTATTTGGCCTGTGTTCTTTAAAAACGTTCCTCAACACTATCTGTAAGATCAGACATGCACATAATGATTATAGGCTACTGCAGTGTGGGTGTGTGTGTGTGTGTGTGTGTGTGTACATAAGCATTACATAGATTACACACTTCAATGAGCTGACAACTATATGTCTACTATGCCTTGGACACTCACAGACACAACTAGATGTTTCAAATATTTTACATAGAGTTTAGAGTGTGCAGAATATGTAAACCAACATTGTACTGCAAGCTTAAAACAACATGTTGATCACCATCAACGTTGAACACTTGAAGAAGAAAATTAAAGGAATGGCATTTAATATAAAACTAGGTGTTTAAAAGGTACAGTATTTAACATAAAGTATGTATGTGTAACAGGAGGAAATAAAGGGTCTAATTTCATCTGCGGATTAGTACACAATTCACGTGCAAGTGAGAAGTCAGGATGGTGTATGTTGAACAGTTATTAATACAGAATCCAGCTACAAAATATTTGGTGTCATCTTTACACCAATGCTGGTGTCATGTCACTTGTAAACATACGGGAGGGAGGGACTCACACGCACTACGTGCATGTGCACTAACATCAGCGCTCACACGGACTGGCGACACAAACACAGAACAGCTTGGCAACAACACACACACTTCATTTAGCAGACGCTTTTGTCCAAAGTGACTTACAATAAGTGCATTTAACCATGAAGATATTACCCAAAAGAGAGTACATAAACATTTATCAAACAGGTAAAAAACAGATTCAAGTGCTCTATTCTACACACACACACACACACACACACACACACACACACACACACACACACACACACACACACACACACACACACATACATATATATATATAAACATACAATATAAATAAACTTTTGCGGTTATGCAACTTAATTGGCTACATTATGAAATGAGACTGCATCTAACCCTGAGGGGCTGCTTATGTGCTGAACCCTTCAACCCTTACAACATAACTCCTACTCATTCTAAAGTTAAATATGGCCATCACACATTTTCTGCATTGTCATGGTCTCTGAACGTGTCCATTCCCCGAAAGATTTAGTTAGTTATGCGATCTGGAGTGTGAGCACAAGTTCTCTCGGACTTCCAATGGTAACATCAGAATGGGTTTGTTGCATGGCAACAAACATATAAATGTCCTGCAGTTTGATATGTAACTGTAACTCCAACTGTCTGTAGCCGAGGATCTTGTCCCACTGAGGACACATGCCAGCTTCGAGCTTAAACCACGAGATGATTAGACAGAAGCAAATGAGAGGCACCGGTCTTCTCACACATGCTGAGCCCTCATTGAACCGTGACCAAACAGGTATTTGTTGTACAACGGTCAAACTCCTGTCACTCTCACTCTATTTCCCCTTCATCCTTCCTATTATCCAGGGTGCGGACTACACGGGAGCCAGGGGGAACTCGGCTCCTCTAAATAATGACACAAGCCCCCCCCCCCCCTGAAAACAAGATTTGTGATTTTTTTTGATTTTTATGGGAGGGGGTGTCAGGAAATGAGAAGTCATGGATCAGATGTGCTGACATGGGCCCACATGCTCGCAGCTCCAAGTCGTCTCTGTGCAACAAGAGTCACAGTCAGCCCTCTCTTTGAGGCATGCACAAGTGACCTCTAGTCCCTTTGCAAAACAAAACAGAAAGTAACGCAGTTCAATAATGTACTGTATAAACTGTAGCAATGAGGAATGCAAAGATGTAGGTTACTTATTCCGCATGGGTGGGTGGATTAGTAAAATGGTCTATCTTCGTCTCTTCATCAGCAACAAAAGTATAACCGACCACTGTTATGAAAATAAACCACGTCTCTCTCTGTCTCTCGCTCTCATTCTCCAAGCCTCCTTGCTTGACAGACGCAGCCAGCAGCTGCTTCCTTATCATTTATATTCTTATTTAAAGTAATAATTACAAATCAAGTGTCCATTCTGTCACTTCTGACCAAAAATTGAACCTCACTTCCCCCCGAAAACTATGGTATAGTTTGCACACGTTTGCAATTATCTATGGAGTGGGGGGAAAAAAAACCCTTTTACTGCTGCCTTACTCTGCTGTCTGGAATTTTGCACTTTCCCTCAAATATTACCCCCCTCTAATTTTTTCTCACTGCCTTCATTTCTCTTGCGTCGCCATCCATCTCTCCAGCACTTTCTCATTTTCCATTCTCCTGTCGCCGCCGCTCGCCGTCTGCCTTTGTCATTCACTCCTCCTCGCCGCTGTCTGACTTACTGTGTGATATATGATCCTCAAGAGATGTTTGAGGGCTACTATGTCCTGCAGCGAGCATTTTCTCGCAAGGGGGCCACTGTCAAAAAAAGTTAACAGCCGAAACATACACAACGGAAGAACCACTGAACACATTTGTGCTCAATGATATAAGAAGTACGACAAATGACATGAAACAGAAACGGATTCATTGCAGAGGAAGTGCGTTTTGCTGTAAGGATGTGAGGGTGTGTTTCTATGATTACAACATTGTGCACTACAGTGTATCTGCTGCTCTGCATTTGGTTTGAATGAGTATTTTGTCCTGTTGTTGCGCAGTTGCACCATCTAGTGGACGATAACCTAAATTCAGCAGACATGACGTCAAACTAAGCTGAACTGAAAGACAAGGACAGAAATAAAGTTTAAAAAAGGGACACAAAATTAAAAAATATTAGTGTATACATTTTTTTAACTCTACATATAATATAAGATAAAAATCAACAAGTAAACTGGTAAATATTAAACCGTCTGTTTATTTGCAGTTCACTCAAAGTAAAAGTTTATTTCATTCACAGATTTTGTTTGTTGTAGTAGCATTTTGATGTTATGTTGAAAGTGTTGTGAACAACCAAGTGGCCACTCACCGTGACATCACCCATTGGTTTGTGAACTGTCGTTTTGAAGTCTGGAGTTCAGTTTTTTGGCCAGCGCCATCTTTTTTAAACCAGAAGTAACCATATTTGGAGGAGCAGGGGATGGGGCCTGACGGAGAGTTGGTCCACTGTACTTCCACCTACACCAGCAACCATGCAACTATTGGACAATACCAGCTGTCAATTGCGCTGTATCCGCGCTCCAATGCATACAGTGCTTTATCGTCTATTTTACTCTAAATGAGACCATCGTTTACAAAATGAACAACATGCTGAATTGAAGAAGACTTGAAAATATCAATCGAGACCACAAACTCATCAGGAAAATGTTTAATGCAGTTATAAAGTGAGAAGTGAGAATCATTTTCTCATAGACTTCTCTTTGCAATTAATGGAGTCGCCCTCTGCTGGTTATTCGAGAAAATACAGGTTTCAGGCGATTCCGCATTGACTTCACTCTCCGGACCTGGTGACTACATCCATTTCTATACACAGTCTATGGTTGAAAGTGTGGTTAGCAACTAGTGTTTAACAGCACCTAAAGGACCAGTGTGTAGTGACACCTAGCAGTGCAGTTGCATGTATCAACCAACTCAAAACCCTTCGCATCACCCTCCCCGTACAAGCATAAAAATGTGAAAGGCCCTCTCTCTGGCCAGTGTTTGTTTTGTCCATTTTCGGCTACTGAAGAAACATAGTGGTGCAACATGTAGGACTCAGTGGAAGAGGGCCCAACAGGACCTGTTCCCCATAGAAAGCGGTCTCTTTCTAAGTTAACGAAAACACAATTCTTAGTTTCAGGTGATTATAATCTAATGAAAAAAAAAAATGACGTTCCATTTTTGCTGATAAATTAATAGCAGCTTTAAAATGAATGAAATAAAATAAATGTGAGGCATTTCAGCCCTTTTACCTTGAGTCAAAGTTACTCAAATATCAAAAGTTTCGAAATGTCTATTTGGAAGTACTGTTTTAAATAAATTAAAGAAAAAACAGATCAGATTATTTACATGCAATCTTTTATTGACTGTGATTTTGATTGAAGACATCTCGTTCCTAATGCACTGCAAAGCTATGATTTGCACGTAAACTGCAAATCACAGCTATGTTGCCAGGTGGATTTATGGTCTGTGTGGGGGAGCAACACACCAGGAGGCCAAAGAGCAACAGACAGACTGACCGCAGTTTTCCACTGACCACTGATCCATAGACAGATACAGGGGGCTTCCTTCCTTAGACTAATCTCTAAAGTTGTTTCTTTTCTTTAACCAGGTAGATAAACAAGAATCACTTGGGAAACAAAGTGCTACGTGACGAAACAGCAGCGTGGATGTTGCGAGCCGTCAAAACCAAAAAAACCTGTCTCAACAAAAATGAGTCAATATGTCGGGGTGAACTCGCGCTGAAAGGTTCCCCTCGTTTGGGCGATTACTGTGCAATCGGAGGCGTCTTGATCTCCTCCTCGTCCGCCTGTGTGTCAGGGTTGTCCCGCTCCGTGCCGC
Source organism: Scophthalmus maximus (assembly GCF_022379125.1). Lineage (NCBI taxonomy): Eukaryota > Metazoa > Chordata > Actinopteri > Pleuronectiformes > Scophthalmidae > Scophthalmus > Scophthalmus maximus. Next base: position 19,012,309 of record NC_061529.1, on the reverse strand, counting down.
CAGTCTCTCCCTCCTGCCTTTGCCCACCGCAGCGCTGCTTGAAGTGGGTGTTGAGCCGCTCCAGGATGTCGATGGAGTGATTGATGAGCAGGGCCAGCCAGGCCAGGCCGAAGAAGATCCATGAGGCCATGAGGACGCTGTACCAGTCCGGGTACTCTTTGTCTGGATTACTGTCTGTAAAAGAGAGACTCATTCAATTGAATCCGATCTGTGTTTCACTCATTAGCAACTGCTGTGCTACTACCTGCAACAAAGTCTCCAAAGCCGATGGTGCTGAGGGTGATGAAGCAGTAGTACATAGCCTGGGAGTAGGTCCAGCCCTCGCGCAGTTGGAACACAATCATGGGCCCGATGAAGAAGAGCACTGCTCCAGACAAGTACGACACCAGGTGGACGAAGAAGCGGGTACACTTCTGCAGTGAGATGTGAAGGGAGCAGCGATGTCAGTCATGGTTTCTTCACAACCATGCGAGACACAATCATTTCTAGAGGGATCTTAATCATACTGATGGAAGCCCCCGACAGGCAAGTGATTTTTATTTTTTTCCAAAAATCATTTTCAAAAATATTTTCTGGTCAAGGAAATTCCCTTGAGTTAAGAGAGATGGTTGCTGCTGCTGCTGCTGCTGTTGTTGTTGTTGTTGTTGTTGCAATATCCATTTTGGCCACAAGAGGCTGAACTGCACCTCCATTTTTCATTTGTCCATGCACCGGAAATACAAGGTAAATTATTTAACATTACTGTCATGTCCTTCTTTTGGGCAGAAATGAATCTTGATTAGTGAGGGCTTTCTGCAACAAGCTTCTGTTTTATTTTTTGACTTGGTTAACATATCCTTTTCTGTTTATCTGTATTCTGATTTTATATTTGTGTAGAGAGATGTTCTGTCAGGAAGCCAAACATGTTGTTAAAAGTATGGACTATCTCATCTGGCTTCCTAAAACCTGTGACGGTTTGTGGACGGAGGTGGTGGTGCACTTCATCCTCTAGTGGCCGAAATGAGTAATAAAACGACAAACAACTCAGGGCTAACTATTTTTTTTAACCTGATTTTTTGACAGATGAACTAATAAATCACTCACCTCTCTGGGCCTCCATAATACTAAGATATTAGACTACCTAATTAAATAAATCTCCTCACCCTTCGCCCAGTCTTCCCCTCGAGGAAGTCAGAGATGTTCCTCTCCATGACAAGCATGTACTTGCCCACCCTGTTGAGCACCACCATGTTGAGCGGGATACCAAATAGTGCGAAGAACACACAGAAGATCTGTCCAGCCGTAGAGCTGGGACTCATGTTCCCATAACCTGCAAAACTGTAGGCTGTTAGCATATGGAAACAGGGGGAGAACAGTGCACCGACGGGAGGAGTCTGGAGCAGAGAACATCATTTTGAGATCAGGGCCCCTGAACGGTGATCTGTCTGATGACCTACTGCCAAGAAATCTATAAGAGACATGTGAAAAGTGTAAAACAGCTCTTGTGTTGTGTATTACCTTTATTTACCAAGATAGCAGCATTACAGAGATGACAAGAAATGAGAGTGAGTGATGCTACAAAAATTTATCTGAATATTGATTCATATTTCTTTTGTACACCAGTCTATATTTCATGCATTCTTTAATCATCTATGAATATTTTTCGCGAGACATGTGAGTAATTTGCATCTTGTCGCACGTCTTTTCGATCATTTTGACAGTGAGAGGCAATGTTGTACTGACAGGAGTACAATTTCTTGCTTCATTTTCAGGACAGCTATTGTGTGAAGCAGGGAGAGAGATGGAGAGAGAGCGGAGAAGACGCTCAGCCAAGTGTCGGGTCACAACCGAACCTGCAGCTGCTGTGGGACGATACAAGCCTGTGTACATGGGGCTCCATCTTAATCAAGTGCTATCCTGCGGCCCAGGAATACAATTTCTTGCTCCTTTTTTATATTTATGCTTTTTATTTTATTTAGTTTACCTTATTGACAGAGCAGCTGTATTGCGTGAAAGTCAGAGAGAGAGTGCAGGGGAAGGTCGGGTCATAACCGAACCTGCAGCGGCTGTGGGACGATACAAGCCTCTGTACATCTTAACCAAGTGCTACCCTGTGCCCCAGGAATCCAATTTCTAATGTGATTTTGGAGACTAATATTTTAATATGGTAGATTATTTTTGATGTGGTTGAATTTAAACAGTACAAAAAGCCTGTCTAAGTTATTTTATCACAAGATCAAAACCGGGCGTATGTTTCGCTGGTTGGTTGATATCGTACAACCACGTGTGTTTGATTTGGAATTCATTGAGGGAGCACGTAGAGAAATCTGTCGACGACTCACCTATAGTTGTGACCACGGTTGCAGCAAACACAGCGGAGCTGGTGAATTTCCAGAAGCCGTCCGTGGTGTGGTTGCCTTTCAAACTCAGGCCCACCTTTGATACATCTTGAACAACCTGAAAAACAACGTGAAATTGGGAAAACTGGGCAAAACCTGTGCTCAAACACAAAACTAACACGTCTGTTTTCCACGGCCTCGGGTGTGTCTCTCCGTTATGTAACTCCTGTTTGGGACGGTCCCATATTTCTACGCTTCTTTGGAGACATCCCAGGTCAATACATATCTGTTAGCATGACAGAGCTCATCTGTGTAGCCTCGTAATTTAAATTCATCATTTTTGATCAGACATCTGTCAAATTCGCACAGCTGTATTTAGTGTTGTCTTGTTTGACACCCTTCAAAAGGCAGGAAATAAAATAAATTTAGATTTCATGCACTCATATCATCACAACATCTCTATGGCTTGTTTGGCAAATCGGCGATGTTTCTTTCATTCTCATGCACACACTGCTTGGCAGATTTGACAAATAGCACAACGTGATTTCATGTGGAATTTATTTCAAGGTTTAAAAAAAATTAAAAAGCACTCGACAGTATCCAAGGATAAGACTGCACAACTTTGCTGCTGTGTAAATCAAGTGAGGACAAGATGCATAGGCAAAGTAGAATGTCAATAGGGCAAGATTGTATTTGCATGGAAGAAGAGGGCTCTTTGCCAGTTGAACACCAGCCAAGCTTTCAATCCGTGCTCTCTGTTTACTGAGTTATTACACATTTTATTGTTTTATCATTCTATTTTGGCACAATAAGTGGAGAGCAATCTCTTGAATGGGATTCACTAGCCTGTTGAATTAACCAACGAAGGATAATACATCCATACCATGACAGACTCTGTGTCTATGTCTGTTGCTTTGAATAATTTATTCATAAACATTTCAAATGAGACGGTCTAGTGGTTAAGATCCCTGAAACCCTACAGACACCCGGAGGAATAATGAACTGTTACAGTGAAATGCTGCGTGTTAGAATGTACCTTGCAAAGGAAAAGCGTAATGTGCTGACATCTGTAACTGTGTTACTGTATTACGCTTGGGGGGAAAAAAGCTGAGAAAGAAATGTGGACTTCTCTTGTGTGTGCCGCGTTTCTGCGCCTCACCTGAGCCACCGCCTCCAGGCCGTCTTGGTTCAGACAGGTGTACGTCGTGAGCAGGTTCTTTTTGCTCGTGAGTAAACGGCCGATGTCCTTCTGACCGAGATCGCCCTCCAACTTCCAGAAAATCACGCCGCCGATCAGCACGTAGGTCACGTAAACCACGCCGAGTACGAGGATAGAGGGCACCCGGGCCAAACTGAGCATTTCCCTGACTCTCGTCATGGCCACCCCGGTGAAACTCAGGATACCGGCGTCTCGAGGAGGAGTGAGTGTTTACCTGCTCGGGCCCCTCGTCTTTCTGTGCATTGCAGGCAAATGAAACTCCACCTGCGCTACCGTTTTAGTCACTGCAGTGGCCTGTCATGCAAATCTCGTCGAAAAATCAGATGTGGAAGAGACGCCGGCAGAGGTTCGGCAGTCGGTGGGGACTATGGGTGAGGTCAATTTTCCGGAGTGTCTGCCCAAAGTCAACCATTGTCTTTGAGGTCATGACAGGAGCCTTTACTCAAGACCAGCAGCAGTTATTTGTACGTGGTTAGAGACACTATACAATCGGTTTTAGTGAACAAACAAATAAAGATACATCCTCGTGGGGTCCAAGCTGCCTTTCAGGGATCGGTCCTGCCCTCAGGTCATCACCATCTTGATTAATGAGTTTGTCTTAGATAACACTCCCTGCTCAATTCACTGGAGTTTTCCATCAGCACACAAAAAGCAGATGTGGACTCAAGTAAACACACAAACACACACACACACACACACACACAAATGCTCACACGCACGCAGGAACGCACACTCAAATCATATGGGTGCACACCTGCTGTGTCCCATGGGGACACTCAAGACACAAAAGAAACAGTTGGATAAAATATAATATGTTATATATACATGAAAAACACAAACATGCCAACAATAACAAAAAACCTTACAAAGAATAGTTCTGCAATAATTTTACATATTCTTCCTTGAACCATGGGGAGGAAACAATAACTGATTTTCTTACTGGGACTGTTACACTTGATTAGCATTTGTCAAAGTGTAAGTTTCTGGACGAATACAAATTAAAAATCCTTAACTTTTCTTCCCTAATGCCGACTTGAAAATAAAAAAATATATTTAAAGTGTATGTGTCTTAAAAAATTATGCTAAATGTAAGTTCAGAGGTCTCTGAAGTCGGATTAGAGTAGAGTCCTTGTCAACTGTAGTGCAACGAAAAGCAAGAGGAGTGATGCGTACCCTGAGCGCGCGTTGTATATGTATGTACACTACAAACCCGCCGCAGTGTCATAACGATACGAAAATGTTTTACACCTCATGAAAGATCTCTGACTTTGTTTTTTGTGGCGTTGCTTCATTATAGAGCTGTGTGCAGCGCTCTTTGACCTGCTCTTTGTTGCTCTCTCTCTCCAACTGCCACAAACAAATTGGAACTGGTGGAAATCCCATCTGCCTCAGTGGCCCTGTTAAAACTTTTCAACCTTCCTCGGCAGGGAGGATTTGGTATAAACTTGGTAGATAAAATCTTTGTTTGCCATGTGTGTTCACGGGCAGACCTCGGCTTCACACCAGCCCTGCTCTGCCCCCCCAGCCGATCACTCATCGGGAGATACCCTCCCAAGTAATATTCCCATCAGGTTTGGTGACGGGATAATGATAGAGGTGAGCGCACACACAGCTGTTCAAACTATCAGTGGCTATGATGATAAGAGAAAAATCCATTAGAGTCATATATTAGTTAATGTTATTCCACTTGTTTTATTGTTTTTTTTTTTTTTGATTTCGTCAGGGGGTGCAAAAAAGATTACATCTGCCATTAAATGAGTCCCGAGTATTACTTTTGTTTCCATTTCAGTCACTTTCCCATTATGTATCCACTATTATATATGTATCATGACATATAGAAATATATACCATTGCTATGAATTTTTTTATTGTCAATGGCTAATGAAAACAGTTTTTCACATTAAAACCAAATAAAAGATTATCCTTTGCAGAATGACATCTTTAAAAACTTTTAAAAAAAAGAAATCTTAAAATCTGTGCCTCGAACTGGATATTTCTCTTCAGAGCCTAGAGTTCATGTGAGTAATGAAGTTAAGTCTTTTGATTAATATGTCTTACTGCTCACATTGTCATGAAATGTCCCCTAGTCGCCTTTTCAGAGATAAATTCAAACCTTGTGCTGTAGTGACACTTAACCGAGGTAGAACTGTCAAACAAAAACTTGTAATGTTTATTTCTCGAAACTAAAATATAATTGCAAAGCAAAGCATTAAAGAAGGAATAAATATGTACACGTACAAAAAAACAGCAGTTATTGCAAATATATAAAATGATGCTACATCTGTTTTTCTTTCTTTCTTTCTGTATCATAATATGTGCAGAAAAATAACAAACAAAAAAAAGTTCTACCTAGTGAATATTGCAGTCCGTTTTTCAGATCTTTGACGTGTCCTCCAGTTTACAGGACGACACGTCCTCTTCCTCCTCCTGTTGCTTAAAGCCGGGGTGAGTCAGGACAACCACATGCTGCATGACCCTGGATCCCATGTTGAGGATAAGAGCAAGCCAAGCGAGGGCAAAAATGATCCAGATGCCTGCAAGGCTGCGATACAGAGAGATGTACTCTTTGCCCGGGTCAGTCCCTAGAAGAAAAGACATCCAAGCCGTGAAAACACATGAATCACACGGTTCGCAGGACATCGGATCTGTAAAATTGCAAAAATGTTTATTGTATCAAAGCTAAATAAACCAGACAGACGTGCTGGGGTCCTTCCGTTACATTAGTGCTTGTTTGCTCTCGCTACTCACCCACCACATAATCCCCAAAACCGATGGTGCTGAGGGTAATGAAGGCGAAATAGAAGCCCTCGCCAAACGTCCAGCCTTCCACGTAACTGAACAGCAGAGGCGGGATGACCAGAAACAGCAGGCTGCCACTGATGAAGAATAAACTCAGCGCCAGAGCCTCAACTGTTTGCTGGAAAAAACATACCCAGGATAGGGTCAGATTCATAGGCATAACCCAGACATGAAAATCTAACCGGTTTTTAGTAGCAGGTGGACAATAGCTCTTTACAAGTGAGACAAAACAACACATGAAATAAGGACATCACCAGCACAGAAGAAAATACAACATAAATTAATGAAATATGTTTCTGTCATTGACTATACAGTATAAGCAAAATAAATTTAATTAATGTGGGAAAGAAAGTAAGATGTCAGTGAATTAGCAGGTTGGTCTACAGAGAGCGAGCGAGTAGGGAAGTAGTTATGATAAAAATATTAAATATTTTAAGTAATTTGGGGGAATTTTCCCTCCATTTCTCACACAGCAAATGTGATAAAAATTTTTTGCTGTGTTTGATGCTGCGATGCCAGTAGACACCCATCGATACCTTGTGTGGAACAACTGAGACCATGCCCTTCTTGAGTCGACCCAGGCGGATGGTGAGACACTTCCCGAGCTGCTTGAGGAAGGCGAGATTCAACGGGATGCCGCAGAGTGCGTAAAACACGCAGAACACCTGACCAGACACGGTGCTGGGGGAGAGGTTGCCATAGCCTGTGGAGCAGATCATGATGATGATGGGTCCTCAAGCAGTGCAGCCCAGACCACCATCGAACATGGACGGTTCAATGGATGAACAGAAATATGTTTGACTAAATGTGTAAACATGCTCACCTATAGTTGTTACTACTGTGCCTGCAAAAAAGAAGGAGCTGCTGAAATCCCAGTTACTGGGGTTTGTTGAGTTGCCAGAGGGATTCACTCCCTTTTCCCAAGCGTCCAAAATCACCTGCGCACGCACACACACACACACACACACACACGCACACAAAATAATATAAGGCCAAACTCAGCAGCTTTGAATTACCTTTTACTTTGATACTTCATGTCAAATGTATTGATTCATTCGATCCGATTACTCTCATACCCTTTATTGCTATGCACCTACGCTAATAATGAAATTGATCTCTCAATTTTGTCAGCGCTCGATGGGACCCAATTCGTACGTGTTTACTCAGTGAAAAGCCTTTTTCAAACCATCACCAACCATATTGTTGAAGACTCACCATGTATTTTAGCCATTGACACGTGGTCAAATATAACCAAACCTGGATTTTCCCTACATTATAATCTGTTATCTTCAGACATGCATTTGCCAAACGAACTGTGAAGAAACGGATGGGAAAACCTGAACAAACTTCTCCAGGGCCAGTCCATCCAGGCAGGTATAATTAGCCAAGAAATGGAGCTTCTCCAGTTGGAAGTGGTCGCGGTTGTTGCTCTCGGCCTCTCGCTCCAGTATCTGGAAGATTGTGGCCCCGACCAGCAGGTATGTGAAGTGGGCCAGGGTCAAGAGCGCTGTCCAGCTCACTTTAAAGCGGGCCAACTGGAACCTCGCCATCAACCTTCACAACCCCCGCCACCCCTCTCGTCAGCACCACACAGGAACCGGACGGTGATGTTCACACTCAAAACAAACAAAATGGCTTCAGAGACTCCTCGAAGGAAAGGTCCATCACCGCAGACCGTGGCATTCTTTTCCAAACAAGGGAACAGAAAATCAAAGTAAACAAAGACGCAGCTATGATGGTGTCCTTGAAGGCAGCTTTGAATCACAGCAGCATGCGGGAAGGTCGATGTTTGGTGAAACTCTATGTTGGGGTAACAGGCGCTAACTAGGCAGGTAAACACCTCTCCTCTGATTGGTCAGACTACCATGGATGCCGAGCATTGATTTATGGGTTGCTTGGGTAACGAATACAAACTCCTCTCCGCCATTAGTGCGACATCTGGACACACACTCACACTTTCAACTGTTTGCACTAACAAGGAAGTGGTGGCAGCACCTTGTCAGCAGGACAAAAGTTAATATTTGACCTGGCTGCTGCGGGTTTACCGGACACCCACAATTGTGGAGCGCTGATGCCGAATCTTTCAACAGGGTTGTGCGTGGACGGGGCTAATTGTATTCCCCGAACTGGAAACCTGAGGAAAATATCGTTCAACCACAAATGATAATAGGTTCCTCACGTTCTTCGCAGAAACTGCCGTCAAATAAAATAATGATTGAATAATTGAATAATGATCATCAGTTTAAAAGCGTTTTTACTCTTCTCTGACTAAAGGGACGTCTGCTGGAAGCATCATCCGACCGGTTTTCCACCATGGTCAGGAGCCAGGCATATTTATGGTCAGGTGGAGAGGAAGCAGAGGACACTGTGGAGAGCACTACTTGATTGTGGGCCATAAACCAGAGAGTTGAAAGAGAAGAAAGTACCTAATGGACTTCTGTGGTTTCACCGCTTACGAAAATGGCGTTGTTCAAAACTGTCTGAAGAAAACCCAAAACATTTCATTTCGATGCATAAAACTACAGCTATCATTATAAACACAGTAGAAAATCCAGACAGAGGGACTGTGTGAGGGTTACACATCTTGCTATATATTGTGATTATGTAATATGTATTGTCAAGAATGATGAGACAAAAAGTTGACTTTTGAAATTTAAAGCTGCAATTACTGAATTACTTGTGGTGGTGAAGGCATGAATGATATAGATAGAAGATGGATGGAAACCGTTGCAAATCTGAACATTCGGCAGTCACGCAGTAATATTATCGTTCATATGGAGTTTTGTTCCTGGCCAACTGGCAAAAGTTCTGTTCTACCAACTCCCGAGGGACGAATCCGAATCCTTATCCGCGTAACTCACAGTCAGTCACTAACTGTGTATGTCGGCTGAGGAATGCTGAGCAGGTGGACAGGGCGTCTCAGAGCTCTTTGGCTGAGACCAGAGAATAAACTAAAACAGAGAGCGGGGGGAAAAATTATATTTTCATAAACACATTGTATACTGACTTAAGTGTTCTCCCTGCATTGAAGCAAACACTTTAACCGTCTCTCTGGGTAAAGCAACCAGGGTTGACACAGTGTGGAGTTCTGCGTCGCAGCTGTTTAGGTCGATGAACTAAAGTCACTGAGACGTAATATCAGGACTTGTCCAAGAAGGCTCCTTCTCCAAGGCAACTCTGCCTATGGATGCAAATTGTGCAGCTGCTCTTCATGTGTCAAACAAATCAATTCAAAGCCATGCAAACAGGTTGCTCCAGCGTTCACAAGTCGTGTCTTTTTGGGTGGGTGTGCGGCGCTGGGCGGCAGGGCGGCTGGGTGGGAAGATATGGATAGAGATGGTTCGATTGCCAATTTTCCCATCCCGGGGATTTGATTTAATTAAATCTTTGATTTGCATTATGTTGTGTTTCACTTGTTTTTGTTTCCAGAAAAAAGGACAAAAACAAAGATTGAGTGGTGACTTAAGAGGAGTTTATTATAGCCTGCCAGGAGATGTGTGTTGTCTTATACATCTGTGAATCTCTTCATTTAATGACAAGGGAAACGTGGGAACATTCAAAGGTGATGCCCATATACAGGTTGATATTTTTAATTTGGGTTACTACCTGAAAAGGTTTACATGCTCTAATGTTCAGAAAAAAGCATCGGTGTCCTGATACTGCCCATTACTGCAGCTCTTCTTTTCACCCTCTGTCTAAAATGCCTGGGGGTTACCCCAAAAGAGTCCAACTGTGACATCAGAGTGTTCAGAGCCAGGCTGTAGGGTTAGGCCAGCCCGCAAAAAAACGACAGGATGGTCTTTTTTCACAGTTTTAAAGATGTGGTATTGAATAGGTACATAGATTTGCACATACTCAGATGTCCAATCCGGCATTTTTCAGTATCTAAGTATGGGAGGCATTTCTGATATTGGTATCGGAATCTGAAGATCTCTAGATTTTGATTAGCACCTGATGTTGACAGTATCCGTCAGGAGCACTGGGATGAAACCCGTCTATGTTCTGATGGAAGGGGATGATTATCCATGAAGTGAAGTGTTGGTTCATGTAGTACAAACTGTTTATTAACACCTGCCAGTCTTCCAGAAGGTGAGGAAGTCGAATGCTACTAATCAACTTCATGCAACTTAGTTTGAGTCATATTATCAAGACTGATATATCAAATTAAATATCACCAATATAGACTGTGAGCATCCATAGATGATTATCTAGTTCAGTGCTCAATAATCAATACTATATGCAAAGATATGATTGTGTAACCCAATTCTCATATATTGTGTCAAAAGGAAAACCCTCAGGTGTTTCACTGTCAGCTGCCCAGTGCATGCTGGGATAGGCTCCACCTCCCTCTGTCCCTGGATACTAATGACCGTGGGTGGATATTTGAAGGTCCTGTTAATCCATCAGTGAAGCGGGCGTACAATAACAGATTTTGCTTGCTCAATTAAAATACTTGCACATTTTAAGGAAATGTCTGAGACACTGTTGACGCCTCATCTCAGCCTTTAGAATGTGGATTCTTACATGCCTCCTGTCACTCACAGATTTTAAGTCACTTGGCAACAGCTTCCTCTAGAGCAACGATTGGACAGACAGGCGGGACTGAGGGACCAATCACCTGACACTATGAATGCACGTAAGTACTACAAGTGCTACAGTTAAACACGTTGTGGCCTCTCACAAAACTCTTTGGTTCGGTTTTGGTTCAGTCTTGCAGCTTTATGTTTAATTGAATATTTTCTTTCAAATTTTACATTCAAATCAATACAATGACAAGTAAACTTCTGTACAGATATCAAAATACCACTTTTACAATATTTACAAAATTTATAAAAATTTGTTAGCACACAAAATATTCTTCTTCATGTGGAAACTGTGCCCATTTTAAAAAACATTATGATTCATGACACCTTTAAACACATACTGGAGCCAGATGGTTTCCTCTTCTCTGCTCCTTCCTCTGATATCTTGAGACAACATTTGTTCAGCTCAAATGGCCGACGCAGCCTGTGATTTATACTGCTGCCCATTACACCAATGGCAACATCTTACAGAGGTCAACATGTGTGTGTGTGTGTGTGTGTATGTGTGTGTGCGAGAGCATGAGACACGATGGAGGTCTTCACCGTTCCATCAATACTCCAGGAAATACAGTACACATTGTCAGGATCATTTTATCACCTGACAGATGTGGTGGTTGCACAAGCAGCAAGTTGATGAAAAGTTCAGGCCTTGCATTCTTCCTCAAAACTTCGTGTCACTGCTGAAGGTGGCCTGAATTAAATAAAAACAAAAGACTGATTGATCATCCAGTATTGAAAAAAAGGGGACAAATAAAGAAAAAATATATCAGTAGAATGTTTTTTTCTTTGTCTCCAGAGTGTAAAACCTTGAAATTAACTGCAATAACAGAATCCTCTTTGAACCTGTGTTGTGTTTCTGTCTGCCAGGTTCACCACACATCCCAGCATGCACCGGTGACTTAAAAGCTGTTTTGATAGGAGGAATAGCACCACACAGGGGTTACCAAACAACCAAGGAGAGGGTAGTTTCTGTCTAAACAGTAGTTATCCAGCTCAGTAGTGCCGAAGGTAAAGGGGCATGAAATGAGTCGGGAAAGAAAAAAATAAATAAATAAATAATTTCAGTCTGCAAATGTGTTCCTCAGCTTGGTAGTTTTTCTGACCGGTGCCTCTGCTCATTTCTTTCTCTTCAAAAAACCTCAGCGGCTCTGGAAATCTAGTGGCAAACCACTAAAACGACAAGTCCACTTTACGCCTGTGCCAAAGTGAGCAGTTATGTAAAGGTCAGTGTAGAGAGAGAGTGTGAGTGTGTGTGTGTGTGTTTGTGCGTGTGTGTGAGAGAACCATGTAAGAGCAAAGATGAGCAGTTGCACAGGCAGATAAATAGGTGCTGCTAAGGAGGTGAGCGTTTTGTGAGTCCTCTTGATGTGAAAAACACTTAAGTGTAAATGTAAGTATCTATGACATGTTCAGCTCATTATTGGCATCTTATCAAGTCTTATCAAATCAAATTCAACTCTCAGAGGCTCAAAATTAAGAAACAAGACATACGTGGTAAAATAAACTGTCATGAGGTGACCTGGCGCAAGGCATGCCACCACTAGAGGGCGGAGTTGAATTAAGAATGCAGACTGTGTGAAAGATCGTGTATTCTTTCTTGCTCTGTGTGTGAGAGCTACCTGTTCTGTTGAGCAGGTTTTGCCTCGCTCTGACAAAGGCCAGGATGTCGGCGTCCGTCCGCTGGTCTCCAGTCAGGGGGATAGAGGACGATGTGAGCTTGGTGGTAGAAAGGGCCCTGAAATTATGAATAGGTCTATTGTAAGATAATATTACATTAACACTAGTAAGGACTTTACAATGCTGTAACTGTACATTCAAAATCGATCAACCCTTTGCTGTGTCTTGTGTGTGTGTGTGTGTGTGTGTGTGTGTGTGTGTGTGTGTATCGAACAATTTGGAACACCACTGCTGTAAAATGTTTGAACTGTTCCTGTACCGAGAGTTAAAAACCATAACAAGTGACCAGTCCCCTTGTATGGAATCACAGGGCCTCTTTATGAAACAATAGTATCTGTGTGCTGCTCCTGCTTGACGGGGACGAACAAAAGCATGTATGTAGTGCACTTGACGTTTTACTACACTTGTAAAAAAGGTTGGTTTCAGCAGCAGCACTCGAGTGAGACCCTGCGCCTTCGATTTTCTAATAGAGTTTGGAGACGTTACTTCACCAAGAAATAAAAATTTATGGCCACATTCATAAGTGGAGAGAAAACACAGCATGGCTGTAAAATCTTTAGGTCCACACCGTACGTATAGATTTAACAAGTAGTGCAAACACATAGATATGCTTCTGTATTGTTTGGGTTTGGGCACACACTTAAAAAATGACAGACAGTGATTTACACACACTGTAGTTAAAGTACTGGTTAATATTATTGTGAGAATAAGAAATGACAGCTCACAACTAGATATTACATGGGCACTTTGAACAGATTCTCCTCAGCACGTTGAACTGTTCAATGTGCTGAATGTAGGATGGAGAATAGTTTTTCCGGAATTTAGCTGCCATGTCGCAAAAAAACAAACCTACATCCAGAGCTTTTTCTCAGCCATTAATTTATTTCCAATAAGCCCGCCCCACGTGTACCTCCACTCAGATGGAGGAGCGTTGTCGGCCCCTCTCCTGTCCAGGGACGTGTCATGCCGCGCTGGGACAGCTGTTACATGAGGTACGCTTTTAAGGCTGCAGCTCCTGAAATCCACAAACCATTTGATGACGAATAAGACAGTGTAATTAACGGTAGAATCCAGTAGAACCCTTAGGGAAGAAAAAGTAGACTGAAGATGGACCGACCTGAGTTCCGGAACAGAAGAGGTGAAACCATTTGGGTTTTGATCTCGGCCTGCTGGGTAGTCTCTCAAGCTACTGCTCAGACCAGGAGCACTGAATCAGGTAAGAAAGCAATCGGTGGACAATTATATCACAATCCCACAAATCTGTATCTAGATTTGAAGGTGCCGCACAGCGTTACATTACATTGCATTAATATAGCTGATGCATTTTTCCAAAGTGACTTACAATAAGTGCATTCAATCATAAAGATATTACCCAAAAAGTGCTCCATTTTAGAGAATGACTTTTTCCCCCTGTTTTAATGATTCAAGGAGTAAGGTGCAGTCTGAACAGTTGAGTTTGCAGTCTTCAATAAAATTTGCAGTCTCCAAAATTGAGGAACCAGGACAGAAAACAGACAGGATTCAGATAAGTGGTGGCTGCCTGCCGCTGGTAGTAAGGGGGGGAGCAAGACGTTTGGCAGTAGCAGAGCGGAGTGGTCGGGCTGGCGTGGAAGGTTTAGATGTAGGAAGGGCCTGAGCCATTCGCACAGGCCATTGTCCAGGACCTTGAATCGGATTCGTGCCACCACCGGAAATCCAGTGCAGCGTGCTGAGGAGCGGTGTATTGTGGGAGAACTTTACATATATTGTATATGTGCTGATCTTAATCACAAGGGAGAGCAACTATACAAAGTAGTTATGCTCAGGGTTTCTGCAGGTAAATTTAAGACTTTGACATCACAGTTTATGATGGGAAACCTGTATACATATGGCCTAGAATTATTTATTATTTAAACACATTTTCCGTACTTCCAGGCAGTACATAACATAAATTTCTGATATATATGAAGTTAACATGATGACAATGTGAGTCCAGATTCAAGGAGCTGTCTGACACTGAACAACATCCTGCATGACAAAAATCCACTGTCAGCACAATCTCACTTTCACATCCCTCAACCACCCACAAAAACATGTTATAGTTAACATGAATGTTGACAGCAGGCGATAGAAAAAACTGTACTCCTCCAGGCCTGCAGATAGTACCAGATTATCGCAGATGACCGAGGTTTACACACAATCTGGCTATCTATGTCCCCACAGCCAGCTTGTGTAGCAGACGTGAGATGTTGAAAAGAACCTGTGTTGCTGCTAAATGGAGAGTTACAGTCTGAAATAACATCACCAGGGTTGGTAAAGCAAGTTCCATGGAAACAGGCACTGAGCCAAGCTGCAGGGTGTTGCAAGCAAAGAGGGCGAAAGGGTAAAAATAACATTAATGAATTAAGTAGAAATGAGTCATTGAGGCGAACGGGTTGCTTGCTGTAACTTGGCTGGTTTCTGTATGTAACCAGTTGGCTCTGCTCAGCAGAGGCTCAAAATGAATTCTTTATACATTAATCTTCGCCTACTCCTCTAAAAGTAAGGCCACTGTTTTTATAGGTGCACATTTACATCTGCTGCAGCCCTCATGTCAATCACAGAGAGAGTGGCTCACCCAAATCCTGGAGTGCCGGGTGAAGATGGCTGTAAGGTTCCTCCTGGTGACCCTGTGAGATGACTTCTGGCTGTGGCCCCTGACTCAGATTCCTAGTCATGAATGTCGAAAAAACACATAAATAAATGAATAACATTTTTCATTCACCATTCCACTTTCATGACAGCAATAAGACCATGTAGCCAAATGCAACTTAGAGCTAGAAGGAACATAGAACCTCAAGTAGTTTGTGTCCTCCTGCTCCATCTTCCCTCTCACTCCAAATTGAATCCATCACACATGTCGGTTTGCCAAAAACAGAACAATAAATACTTGAACCTGTTGCGTATGTACTGGCAAGGAAAACGGCCCAGCATCCTGCTTGGAAGACCTAAACTGCACATGTAAGACCTGTCTGTCCGACTTCCTCTTTGTCATTCGGTTATAAATTCCCAGGCTGTGCTCAGATGTGTGTGAGATTTTGTTCTCCATTCATAAGATCAAAACAGAAGAGAAGAAGCCAGCGGTGTCTGCTGTTCAGATGTTGCCGCTAAACATCTTCTTTGCGGTTGATTTCCGAAATGTGCACAACAGTCATCAAGTCCAGGCTAAATGTGCGAGGTAGGAATCCAGCGTCCTAGTTCTCTTTCAGTCAATGTTATTCATAATTTTAAGAATTTTCGACTTATTTCTACCTCCAACATTTTGCAATCAGCGTCTTTCACCATCTTGTACAAGTCCTCCAAGTATTTCTTTAGGACTGAAATAAACTCTGACTCAATTATTATCCCCCACTGTGTCGCTGCAAAACCTCAACAACATGTCCAACTTGACAATTTGATCCAAACCCGTGTGACAATTCATGAATACAAAAACAACAATTCATTGCAAAAACATAAAGGCGTAGACCAACAGGTCCTTCAGTATGGCCCCTTCCAGCTGTATGTCAGTCAGGTCACATATAGCTGGGTCATTGCTGACCAGCATCATGACAGGCTGCAAGTTTTGTGGTGAACAAGCTGAGAGCTAAGAAGATGAAACCTCATTTAGGAGGGTCATTTGCGAAGGAGTGCCTTGTTGCCACTGCGGAGCACCAATCAAAGTAAAATTGTGTGCGAACACTGTTGGCAAAAGCCTGCTATGACATAGGAATATGCTGGTGAGTGGCCCATAAAGGATAAAGATCATAAAAAATGAAATGGTTCTTGAAAGGAAAAAGGGTCCTCACACACTAAAGTGTCCGTGTAGGCCAATATTTAGAAAACACACATAAATTAAGTCATAAAATGAAGAGACAAATCTTCCTGTCTAATGTCAGAAACATATCTTTGACATGCCAGCATGGCCGTTAAAGTCATTTCAGCTTTATGTGGTGTTGTCACACAGATGAACACACGGAGGAAGGTAGAGTCAGTCACCTGGTCACTGGAAGCCTCCTGGCTCCACCACTTATGAAAGTCCTTCTGGAACTTGACCTTTGCCCTCTCCAGCAAGAGCTGCAGGTGCTCAATCTCTGTCCTCAGGGCTTTGAGACGGCCAACGGTGCTTTTGTAACTGACGAGGGACATGAGCAGCAACAAATTCATCTTATTACTGCGACCATGAGAAACCATGAAAACATATGGTAATACATTAAAATGCACTTTTACTACACTTACACCTTTTTTTCTTGCTCAATCTGTTTGCACAGGTTTTCTTCCACCGTGTCCACCTCCTCCTCAGCCCCTGTGCAATTTCCCATCACACCTGCAGTGGAATTGGACAGAAAGTATGGCAAGTGTGTGCGGACATGCCATAGATAAAAATCCTGTTTTGCGTTTTTCTGGAGACAGGAGTCGAAAAGCTGGTAAGCCTGTGTTGTGCACATGTGAGAACATTTCCTTCAAAGACAGTGTTTTGAATATTGGCCCTGGATAATAGAGCCAGGCTGCTGTGACATGCTCTCTGGTGCCGGACTCAACATAACAAGAAAAGCCTTTTTGGAGTCTGAAATAGAGGGAGATGTTTGTTTGCTTTACAACCAGATTTACTCATCAAAGCATTTATGTCACTGATCAAAACAGTCAGGGAAGAGTAAATGAAGGAGTCTCAGGGTTGTGCCGCCCCGTCTTTGGTCACTGATCTTTCAGTCACTGAGGCCGGCTGCAGAGGCTTTGAAGTGGGCACAGCTCAGCCAGACACACGAGAGCACCCACAGTGTGTTCACAATGTTTACCAGGCCTCGTTCTGAAAGTAGTTCAATGTCTAAAAGATGATAAAGAGTTTCCGCTTAGTGACATCTTTGTTCATCATTTCAGTTAAAAGGATGATGTGGAGCCAATCGTCGGAGTGTAGTGATTAGAGTATAAATGTGGATTCTCAGTTTATTCTAAGCTTTACAAAAAGGCAAGAGTGCAATATGTGGAGATATTATGACCGAATTGCTTTAGCTGTTGTGTGTAGATGGAGCTGGACATCATGCTGCTCTTTCACTGTGTGAATATCCATCGTCAGCTGGATCTTACCGCGAGCTGCCCTCTGCCTCCTCCGCATCTCTAGCTGCTTCTTCAACTCATCTGACACAGAGAGAGGGAAAACAAAACAAAAAATGTGTTCCTCTTATTTTATTTTGCACACGAAGTAAAGACACATTTGTTTATTTTAGATTGATTAATGATACAGTTATTTAAATTTAGAAGTAGTAATTGTAGTAATTATCTTTACAAAAAAACCCAATCTTGATACAAATCCCTTAGATTGTGACCAAATTAAATCCAGATTGAAAATTTTTCAGTGTAAAAAAAACCTTAAGATGTTGACACTGTTCTTAAATTATCTCAAACCTTGTCTATAACCTTTTAGCTACATATACAGTGGTACAAAGGTTAACATATATGTGAGAAATTTGAGTTTGTTATTCTGTCTGTAAGATGTAGTTAATTTCCAAAATGAAGCTATTGAATTTCTGCTTCGGGGCTAAAACATATCGTAAAAGACATGTCTGAGGCCATTTCTCTCTACACCAGGTTATCAAACCAATAGGGACATTCTGGATACATTGAATATGAGACAACACAAGGAGGTCATTACGCAGAGATCACAAAAAATTGCTCAAGAGTCAGACATTGAGTCGAGTGACTGACCAGGATGATTATGAGGCAGACTACATGATAAAAGAGACATTAAATGACAGCATTTTCTGTGGTGGGTTCCTGTTACAATCCCCCAGGTCTTATATACATGAACACGTTGCTGTATCTATTTCTGTCATGTGATCCTGTCGCCGATCTAAAAGCCAAGGTCCAAAAATGAGAAAACCAGATGAAGTATCATTCTGCGAAAAACACGTTTGAATAGACCGTTTAAATGACACCCCATACGTTTCCATAAAACAGTGGAACTAAAGCTTTTGCTTTGTTAGAGAGGATGAAGACACTGAAACCATTAGGATAAACATCTGTCCTGCCGAAACAACTTTAAGTAAAGTCGAGATTCTAATAGAGTTCCATGGATTAGTAAAGAAACAATATTATTATTACAGACATCAGGTTGAGCTTAATATCGACTCTCGGCCTATCACTGCTGAATGCTTTAAAGCACTTCGCCCATGCAACACACAGGCCAGCTCATCTTTATGAACTCTCTGCAAATATTTTTCTCGAAAGTAGGCTATTATTTGAGGTTACAGACGACAGAGGAGACCTGAATGGATGATCTGAAACATCAGAAATGACACTCGGCGACGCATTGGGCCGATGATGGCGGTGTTTTTTCCTAATTCGATGAGATGTGGACCAGGGTTTGGAAGCCCCTCGCAAAGCCATGTGTTTTCACACAAAGTCAGTTGGTCGGGAATAAACTGGAAATGTAAATGAACTGTGACGCCCTGTGGCTTTACATTGTGGTCAGGTGGACAAGCCAAGTCTCCTCCAACAGAAACAGGTCTCACAAACGATGTATAGTCTCCAACTGATGTAGAGTCGCCTTTGTTCAAAAGCGTTTATGAAATATGTATACCACGAGTTTACCAAGCTGACGTGGTGAGAAACCTGACGGCCGAGCAGCTCCACATTATGTCTATGACATTATGACATTTTTCAGGGTCATGCTTCAATAAACGGATGTACTTTATGCTCACATGGTACTGTAACAATTACAGTGATGACTGAAGGTGCCACTAGCCTGGTGAAGCACCAAAATGGATTTCAAGCACAACTGTCCTTCACTGACATTTGCATGCGTGTCAAGTAATAATGGTGTGCTTTCTTCAATACTTAATTACACTTTTGTTATCAAGGACAAGACTGCGGGCTCAACACCACAACCCCTTCCAAACCGTGCAGGGTTCCCCCCGCCCCCACATCGCCAGGAGACACACCGCCGTCTTTCAGGTTTCAAGTTTCAGTTTCAAGCTACAAGCCTCAATAAATATTTGGTCATTTTTGTGGCCTGGAGGTTCAATGTGATATGCCGCACAAATACCACAGCGAGCTCAAGATCCAAGCATCATACGTGCCATCCTGCTTCTCAGTTTATGAGTGAGTGTCGGTTCAAGTGTACATGAAGAATGAATGCGTCATTAAGGGCGCAAGCTAATATGAAAATCCTGGACAAAAATAAAAGCATTGACAATAAGTAAGAAACAGCAACCACGAGAGGTGCATATCCAAAATCTGAGAAGGGAAACTAATAAAAGGTTGTTGATACGAAACGGAGAGCTGGACTCAGCGTTGTGTGTTTTTATTGGACAGATGTGTTCAAAGATATCATTGTCTGGGCCTTTAACCTAAACCGAGGACATTACATAAACCTCTGTGATTAACAGCTGATATGATTAGCACTAAAGGTAAATCATTGCAACAGTCATGTTAAATCTAGTGGCTGTTGGTTACAAAGTCCACAACCAGTGGCGAAATCAAGTTACATTCCTCCTGCGATATTCCTCCTCAAGTGTTTTGGAGATGTTTTCTTGGCAATGAAACACAATTTAGGTTCCAGTGGAGTTTCCTCGCCATCTATCTCACAATCCCTGGTTCTTTGGGTCGATTCCGTGAAGGTGAGTAGATGAAAGTGGTCCCAAAGCAGATACCAGATGCTCCGTCTCGAACTGCGCCGCATAAATCGCCTCACATCTGGCAGAGAAATCAGGGATTGCTGCTCATTTCCAGCTGCCCTACACCTTTCATGCTCTAGAAGATGTGCATCGCTGATCCTTCTGAATAAATATATATGCTCGCACTTTTTGGACCTAAGGGCTCGGAACATATGCTCCTCCAGTGGGATTGGATTCCAAAGCCATTTGCTGTGGCCAAGAACAAGACTGTAAACCAGGGAAATGTTTATACACTGATGTCTCTATGGTCTCTCCCTTTCTCTCCTACTAGTGACCCTCATGCTGCGTACATCCATCAGAAAAAGCAGCACAACGCTTTTGTCTATATTATGTTAACTGTTTCCATGTTCTACAATAACCATGAGACACACGTAGTGTAAAATTTCCAAGCAGGGCTTCCAAGATGGCAAGGAAACATACTGGACTAAATATTATGGTACTGCTCTCCAGCCAGAAGACGCAACCACCTTCCACTAAAAACACTGTCTCTCATCTCAGAAGAATGCACATCCATGCACCTAACAATGTAATAATATTTGACAGCATCAAGACGTATTTTGGGGAATTTTCCAAATTTGAATAAACTGAGGAATTTGGTTCCTAAATCTCATCAGAAGGCTTTGATAAATTAGTCATTATCTAGCTAGGCTATGCCCACAGGGTGGCGATGTCTGCAGAACACATTTGCAGAGTTAATATTCTACATGCTGTCACAAAAGATATTTATGTGACGTGTCACATGTACGATATATGGCTGTGTCAGCACATCACAGAGTTAATCCTGAGAAGAAATGATGGTATGTATGAGGGTAACAGGCAAATGCTACTAAAACCACCAAGAGTGATCTGAGGCAGCTTCGATGCCAGACATTGGTGTGAGGTAAACCTATTCATTTCAATGGAATGTGTAATGAGCCACAAACACACATAGTCCAGGGAAATTCATAAATATGGCTTGCAATAGTAAATGCAAACCAGATAGATAGATAGTTAGACATTTCTAACTTTGACTTTCCTGGAAAACTCAACTTAAGTGCAGTGAAATCATTCAAACTTACTGACACTGGTTTGTCTCGTCTATGGCAGAAACTGATTATGACACATTTTTGATTAAAGTAATATTTACAGCGACTCCAAATCCTGGCAGACTCGTTTCTAACATTGATGGGACATTCTAAATGATCCTTTAAATCTCAATAATAAACTAAGCATATAACAAACTGATGGACTAACCACTGGACCGGAAATGTAAACTTTGGAATCATCCAGCGTTGTCTGAAGCTCAGGCTTTTGCCAGGCCTCAGTTTGGCATAGTAAGGCTACCTGTCAAGGACATTACCCAGAAGAACACAGCGGTGTGCTTATAGAGTTGCTATAAAACAGCCTGAGACAGGCTAGTAAAAAGTACAGGTTGGAAGACTAGGTGGGTGGAAATCAGAGCGCCTCCCTGTCCTGGAAAAGTTCAGGAATGTGCTGAACAACATTTCTACACTCCGGGGAAACTGAACATCCATTAACGTTTCTCCAGGCAGGTACGTAGGCTGGTGTCTTTTGGGACCCGAAAAAAAACGTTCAGAAAAGTTATCAGCATTCAGCATCAGGCTTGTGCCGCAGTCTTTGTTTTCCACTGCAATGATTGTGGTGATGACAATGACGGCGATATGTAGAATATCATGTGTTAACAGCTCCTGCTCGTAATGTGTTTTCTGGATGACAACTTACTGATTCCGTTTCTGGCGCCATTCATTTGCTCTCCAAGTCTTCTGGCCTCAGCTGACCTGTTCAAAAAAACTGAAGGTGTTAAAGGGAAAGCTATTTTTTACAAAACGTGTATTGGTTTAAAATCGCTAACTCCCACTTTAATGGGCAATGATGCTGGCATCTTTTTACAGTCGTTTGTAATTTGTACAGTTGTTTGTTTTGAATTTTAATTTGTACAGTTCTTTTTTTCTTCTTTTTTTCCTGTTGTTGTTTTTGTCTTGTTTTTATCTTGTGTGGCAAAGTATGTGCCGTTGAATTTATTGAATTGAATTGATTTGAATGGCAGCAAAAAAATTAAATTATTTTAATCTTGGTCAGTCATCAGAATGATAAAGAAATGATAGTACAATAATACATTAGATGAAATGCTGATTTTCAGAGGGACAACGGGGGATGTGATAGCAAAAGACAAGTGTGAGTGCGTGTGTGAGTGCGTGTGAAAGACAACTATCACACACACACACACACACACACACACACACACACACACACACACACACACACACACACACACACACACACAGCCTTACATAGTGCAAAAAAGGCTTGTATTGCAGAACAAGACTGTGTGAATTTTGCACAATATAAGGACATGAAGTAATAAGAAATTGTCCAACTGGTCAACCACCTCTGTTTGAGTAGGCTCTTGTTGTCTTCAATGGTCAGATAGTCCTCATGGTCTCTTATGAAGGTCTCAAAGGCCTCTTGCTTTCCCATCGACAGCTGTGGACCTGAGAGAAATAAAAAAATAAAAAAAAATACATTACTTAGGCATATGTTGTATATTCTAATAATTCTAATAATCAGAAGCTACTGTTCACTTCACCGGGTCTATGGTGAAATCTGCTAAAACCAATTCTACCATCCTAACAAGACAGCATGCTTGTCAAACCACTGAAATAAATAACCTGTCTATGGGACATTGTGCCAGATCCAAGCATGCAGGTCTGAACAGTGAGACCTGAGCTGTTCCCACATCCTCAGGTACTCAACGTCAATCTGGCAGCCAGATGCGGGCTAGTGCCCCACTGATTTAGGTGACCTCCCACCTATTACTAATTGCAAAACTAAACGACCATTAGGCTGCCATTCAAGGTTGAGAGAGAACATAAACAAAAATATAAACAGCAACTCTGAACATGTCGGCATTACACACTGGAAGCCCCCCACCCCCACCTTACTTTGGCAACTTGCCCCATGTAAGGTTAACTAAATCATTTTGGTTAGAACATCCTGTTGATTCTTTTTAATAGGCTAGTAATATAATTTATATAGCATCTTTATGAAAGCACTATACATCTGGTTCAAAGAAATAAACAAAAAAACACAGGTTAGCAGTTATGGGCTGTGTTGTTATTTTACCTGTGAACATCTGAGTTCATAGAAAATGACAACATTTGCTGAAGAATTACACAGTGTAAGAAGAATAGTGGCAAAAAGGAAGATATTAGGTCAACTTGATGAGGCAACACTGTACGCCGCTGCTGTGGAGAGGTGGCTTCAAAAAATCTTATTTTAAAGTGCAATGACGCTGCAAACATAGGTTCCACTATTAACATGACTTACATGTACAACAACCAGCAAGCACAGTTCCAGGGTCCTTGAACTTAGCTCACTACAGTCAATGGAAGGTAGTTGTTATTAATGTTGCTGATAACTATTAATTAACTGTGCTTGTCCTCTTATTACTTGTCAAAATACAGTTATATGCAAATATATTGGCAAATTCAATATATTTTTAAAATTGATTTCATTTTGATGAACTTTTGAGCTCATAAATTTAAAAAAACAAAGTAAAATGTGGGAAGTACAAATGTTTGGACACCCTTGTAGTTAAGAGTATTCTTCCATTGTTTTCAGCAATTCTCCCTGAAGATCACCTCCTGAGACATGAGTGGGCTGCCCTGCGCACACAGCATGTTTAGGATCCACTCACAGATTTTCACTGGACTGTGAGGGACGTTCCAAAAGCTTCAGCTGGTGTTTCTTGAAATAGTTCATGATGTCTTTTGAGGTCTGCTTTAGATCATTGTCCTTTCGTAGAACACAACAAACACAGCTTCGGGGATTGAGGCCAAGAAGCTCAATCTTAACTTCATTTGTTCCAACACAACTCTCTGGTTTATCCAGATGCTGCTTTACAGACTTCAGACATTGGCTTTTGTGATGAGCTTGCAGGTACAGTAGGTAAGACAGTGGAATGGTGCAGCACCACCACTCCTGTGTCATATCAAAGTTTCTGTGTGTTTTTCTTTGCCTGTTCACCATAAATGGCATTTATTAATGACACGACTTCACTTCTTTTCACTTCCATAATCAACAAAATGCGTTTCCCAATCTGCATGCAATTGCATTTGCTCTGAGATGTATCAGCAGGTCTATTTACTCCCAACAGAGACCAAAATTGTACATAGACACTGAATCATGATAGCAGTTAAAGCACCATGCATATGTATTATTCGGTTTAGGTTTTCATTTTGTCACTTTTTATATACTTGGAGAAAATGCTTGAAGAGTGGCTTTGTGGTGATACATAGACTCTTCGACGTTTGCATATTCACTGAGTTCCTGGGGTAAAAAGCATCCACAGATACATCTGTCGCTCTATCAGATCTCTCTCTCTCAACATGACAAAATCAATGCCCAGTAAAATACGCAATTCTGGAGATAACTGAGGCAACAAGTTTTTTGTTTTACCAAACTACCAGATTTCCCTGGAAGCAAGACTCCACTGGATTGCGTATTACCTAATCTTGTAACAGAACACAAACCGGCATTGTTTTGCAAGACTTCCAGTAAACTTCACAGCGATTTCCAATGAATAACACCCTTGTGAAGATGAGTGGACATAAGCGACGAAGATGTTCTAACCAAAGACATGCACAGGACAGTGTCTCATGTGAGATTATTTAGTTGGATTTTTTTCTTTATTTTTGGAAAGTCCTGATTGAAACCAGCAGACATCTCAAGGGCGTATGTTGCAAGAGCCAACCTCAACAAATCAGTTTGAGGGTTTCTTGAGGGAAAGACACTCTATTCGGCTCATGTAAAGAGAAACATTCCAGAAATACCTAAGAATGATATGACATCATATTATGTTGTACTAGAATAATTTGTGGGGTAATGAGATCACATCGACCGTAAGCCAGTTTTCCTAATTCTTCTTTTCCATGCTGACAAACCACAGAGGTTTCATAGGAGAGGAATATGCTGTGAATATTGTTGCTGTTTCAACATATTTTGGGAATCGAATACCAGCAAAGTGATGTATGACCATACTGTTCCATCAATTTATCAGAAGAAGAAGAATGTCCAGCACCAACCGTTGCCAGAAATTGTTCATTGAATAAGAGCAATATTTCTGGGTCCATTACATGTTCCTACTGTGGCCTCCTGCAGGGGACAGTAGTACTCGACTTTTCTGACACGTCTATTGTCTCTGGCTTCTGTTAAGCTCGCAGAATTTGCGTGGAGGGCCTGGTAGAATCATCAGCATCTCATTACATACAAGCAGGATTTACGTTAAGATTTAACTCTCCCCGTAAGTCTTGAGTCTCCTTTTGCCTGACTTACAACAGGAACACTTTGTCTATTCATTAGGCATCTTTTTACACCATAAAAAGAGTCATGTAAAGAAAGAAGACACATGGCATCACAGAGGCATCTCAGACTCAGAGAAGTCTGGTTGCAATTTACCGTACATAGAAGAAATCCAGTGCTATGAGGAAATCCAAATCTTGTAATGTGCGCAGACTGTTTCAACAGAGAGTGGTCATCAGAAAGATAGAGAAAGTTCCCTCATGGCCAAATTTTACTTATCATTTGGAAAGCTATAAGTATGCACTATGCAGAAAGGGTCAACTACTGTGTGCGCCATTCAGTAAACATGAAAGGTTACCATGGAAAGCTCATCATCATTACATTTATAGTTAATCTTACTCTCACGTTACCATAGAGGCTTGTTGGCTGCAGCAGCAGGACACTCAGATTAAACCTACATTAAAACATATATAAACACTCAGTGAACTATTGAACATAAGGAAAGGATACATGTAGTGTATTTGTTTTGAATTAGGACAGAGTAAAGAACAACGACTTAATGCACATATAGTCTGTTCATGAGTCTCCGAGTGGGTCATAAAAAAAATCATCACTCCAGATAGGAAACATATGACATATAACACTGAGTAGAACACATAACAACTGTGTCAGTTTGGTGCTCCTAATGTTTTGCACATTCAGTGTATTTATGAGATATTTAAAGTGTAATTGAATATAATGGTCCTCTTGCAAAAACGATTGACACCACAGTGTCGACTGGCGCTTGTTTCCCTAAAACCAGGTGTGCTCCAGGATTTCACACGGCTAAAGTCAGAAACACTGAAGTACAAGACGTGTCTCCTCTGACCTCTCTCCGATCTCTGGAACGACTCAAATATGTTCTCTAAAAGCCGTTGGCTCCCAAAGGACACCAAGGTTTCCCTGCCGGGTGAAAGCCGATGGATTTGGAAGTTGGACGCAAACAGGGCAGAGAGAGGCAGAAATTTCTCATGAGGTATGAGAAAAGTGGAGGAACATTCCAGAGCTGACGTGTAACCGCTCACGAGGGACTGCGGGATCTGGGAGTTTTTGAGGGGAGAAAAAGTTTTCCACAACAAACTGGACAATAACATACAGCACCAACATTGACTGATGTCATCTTTTCACACCACCTCGGTTCATGACTCCAAAGCAATGCTGAAATTAGTGAAGCTGATTATCTTACATTTTTCTCTGGAACTTACGACCCAGCAGCACGCTGCAGTCCAGTCATAATTCCTTAGTGATGGTCAATGTCATATTTGAGGGATTTTCCTGAGTAGCACTCTCATCTTCTCCACACTCAGCCCCAACACAAACACGCTTGTGTGTGTGTGTGTGTGTGGGAAAGGAGAAGAGACAAAGTAGAACAATTATAGCAACCACTGCAAATGTGAGCGCTCTTGAGTGATTCATTCACTCGGGGGGTCAATGAGTCACTATGTGTAAAACCGGTGTAATCTGGTACCATTTCAAGCATTACAGTAAAGAGAAGTGTTTTTAGTCTTAAACAGGGGCTACTGTAGAAAAAAAAGACAAATTACAGTATCAGCCTTTTCCAGTTATAGAGAGGAAAAGCTTTTCTGCAGTCAGTGGCGCAGTATTTGATTTTTATTTTTAGGGCCGATATCAAGAAAGCAAATTGAAATGTTTCCTCTGCAGAGAAGTGTTCTCTATTACAATCTGGCAAATACACCTTTATGATGTCAATCCACCACATGGTCTAGAAATAAAATGGGTGATGGCTTACTGATTGGTTAATTGCAAATTAAGCCCAAAACAGACCAATGAATAATTGATGGGACTAAGTATAACCCTTCTGAACCATGCACCTTGCGTAGCAAACTTTTTTTCTGCTGTTTCATTAGTAAAATTGGATTTGGACACTTGCTTCACTTTAGACCAAGAGCTTTGATTTTTAAAATAAAGACCAATGAATTTACCAATTGGGGTGGGCACAACCTTGAAAACTATTCTGGCTTGTAATGTTCTGGAGTCAGCCTGGTGAAGACAATTTGGTGTTGAGGACACAGATGGTCAAATGGACTCAGATTCAGTGTGGACCAAATGGACTGGATGCTGTGGAAGTACTTCTGCACTGCTCACATCTCCCGTTAGATGTAGATTCCCAGAAACACTAATGGCTAAGTTTCCCGATTCCCGAAACTCCAAGTGCAGTCCTGAGATTTATAACAGGATATAATAGAATCATACGCACTGCAACTCTTCACTAGAAGCCACATAATGCAGTTCATAAATTAAAGTGTGGTAATGAATGCTAACCACAAATGAGCATGCTCACTCATGTAAGTAACTGCTTGAGAGCTATTTAAACATTTTCTGTGGATCATTATGTCGACTTCTTTCCCTTTTCCACCAAGTCACAAGTTTTTTTTTAAATTTGTAAACTCTTACAAAAAATCACTCAATATGGGAATATCCATCATAATGTCATTGAGTTGCTGACTTTTTGGGGTATTCTTGCCGAAAATATTGTTGTGCAATATCTATTAAGTATTGGGGTCAGAGCCTAGATGATTCTTCACAATGACATGCGTTTGTGAGTTTAACAGAAAAGATATGTGAACTATCATTTAACAATTAAGCAGCTGAATTATGTACACGTAATATTTCATAGTCTTTAAGTCTTAATATATGTCGAGTGCATGTAGGAAAACGGACAAACTCAAACAGCATAAATTATGTAGGCATTAATGTATCTGGATATGAGATGCTCATTGTACTGCAGTGTTGTGTTGATGCGCATATCAATTCATGTTTTCAACTGGTATCTTTCCTTTACACAATATCTGTGTAGAGCAACAATAAATAAAAACACAGAGATAGCTTTATCAAATTTTCATTACCACCGTCTGAGCGTTGGGTGAATGTGGTTGTAAAGTCGCACAGCCGCAGGTCAACCAAGTGGAAATTGAATCCATGATATTAGAGAAACCAGATGATTCTTCATCTGGGTCATCATATTAAATCACATAGCATTCTGAGAGACTAATACATATGGTGCATCATTTATCAGTCATTTTATAAACCACAGCTTTATAGCCATCCATCACGGCGCTCCTCATTGTCCCCTCGATGAATGACTGATCCACTTACTAATTCTGACTGGACCGGGTTCAAACACGTGTTTGTTTTTTAACAGAATCTTCTTTCAGAGACCCTGTTTGCAATTACCCCTCCGCTGGCCTTATTACCACACTGGGCACCATTACACAAAAATTTGGAGGAGGACGAGGGAGCTGTGGTTAGCACAGACAGGAGTGCAGCCTCAGTCTGATGAGGAGCTGGCTCATACTACTGTGCCCGTTGGCAATGACCAAGCTCGTTATAAGGGCTCAGGTTTATCATCACACTTAATGCTCCACTTAACCAAAATTAAACAGGACAAAGCCAAATAAACACTGCTGCTGGCTGAAGGAGATATCTCAAAAGCCTGATTGGCTTGACTTTTAGCAACCACCGCATTCCTGTTACATTTGAACCAAGTTCATCTCCAGACTGACCATCCAAGACAAGTTTCAGTGTCAAGTCACTGATACTTACTCTACTACCTCTGACTCTTCCTTTTCGTGACTTTATTATCCAAACGTTTAGAAGAACTCTGCCATGCCAAAACTACAAGAAGATAACTTTGCCAACTGCAACTCTGTGAAGACACTTCACCACATGTAACATGTGACCACATGTAACAGTAATCTGCCTTTGATTAGTTAGAACATATTTTTTAAAATTTCCACGTTTTCATGTGTATATTTGCCAAAAAGAAAGAATATTAAAAATCCTTCAGCATGTTAACCTATATGGTATATATATATATAAAATTTTATTAGAGTAAAAGAATATAAACAAATAAGGTATTGTAACATTGTCGTTTGACCTGCAGATGCAACCACTATATGGAACTAACATTTTCTTAAATGCAGTTTGTTATCCCATTGATGTCTGACTGCTGTCCTTTATGTTTACATTGCAGCATTCTTGGGCCCTGGTCCCTGCTTCATGTTCCACTAAGTATTATAGGTTTTAAACTCATCAGCTTTTCATCAGCAACAAATTACAGGTTTAATATGCTTTACTGTCCAATGTTGCTTTGCTGACATGACTATGCTGGGCCATTTGAATGACCGCCAAGAGAAACTCCTAAACACATGCAATCCCAACAATGACACTGTGTAGACATAAGCCGGAGAGCTCTGGGATGTCAGACCATGCAGTAAAATCCAGAAATCAAGGATTTGTCATAACCCCGCAGGCAACCTCAACAGGCCCACTGAAAATCAGCAGGACCACAAGACACTGCCCACATTCCAATCAAGACAGATCACTCACCGTGCTCCTAGCACCTAATTTATCACAAACACTGCCAGCCCAGAATGACTGACTGTCACGTTTAACAGAGTCAACATCTGTTAATATTTTTTATTTATTATAAGTGGTAGTACTTTATTAGTCCCCATGCAATGCTTTTGACCTTTTCCCACCATTAAGTTGCAGTGAGCAGCCACACTACAGTGCCATGGACAAATTCCATGTAATACCTTATACCTAAAGTGTTTTGTGGTGGAAGGAAACCCACAGAAACTCAGAGAACATGCTAAATGGCAGCAACACAAATCCAAACTATGCCACAGTTCCGTTGTGATACCATTTTGTATTGCTTAGAGATTTACACCACATCTGGAGCTTTCAAGGAGTTAGTTTAAACAATTACAATTCAAAAGACACAAAGTTCTCCAAAAGACTCCTTTAAGTACCTCTTTTCATGAACTGCATTGCTCGTCCTCCGTGGCTGGCTGAGATGGTGTCTGTGCTGCCTTCCCTCAACACGGGCATGGTGGACGACCTCGGGGCATTCTGGGAGGCCAGGCTCTGGCCACTGGTGACGTTAGCCAGCTGAGCAGCAGCATCCTGGACTCTTTTCTTCTCCGTCTTTAACATCTTAACTAGGATACCTGTAGGCATAGTTAAGGGCTCTACCTGTCTTTACTTTGAGCAAAATTTCTTGATGGAAAAAATGATGTTTCACTCAGATGCACATGCATTTCAAAGAATCACTGTAGTCATTTGATGTTCGGATAAATAACAGTGTGAACAAGAATACCTGAATAGACTTTTCGTAGTATGGTAAAGGTAGCACAATGTGACAATGTACTATAAGAAGGCAAGAAAGTACAGTGGCTCGCGCATTGATTTTCTTCAAGCAACGGGCTTCATTGAGGGCCTTTATTAATGGCTTGGTGCTGAGACGTTCTCAGTGTTTGACCATTAAGGCTCGGGGAGATGACATGGTCTGGGATGGATCAGTGGAAAGAGGAGGAGCAAGTCAGGCCAGGAGAGACCAGGCCAAGATTCCACAAAATCTTCTCCCACTGACGAGGCTGTACGTGTTTGTCTACTCGAGTCCAAGTGTAGATGTGTCTGTATGTCTGGCTGTGTCTGACAGAGAGTAACTGAGCAGCAACAAGAGGAGGCTGACAAGAAATGCAGCTTAGATCCTTTTTACACTTTTATTGCCATGACACGTTTCACTCCATATGCAAAGTCTCTATACATTAGGCCAATTTACTGTAATCGTTTCCTCTGCTCCACATATACTTTGCTTCCAGCTCCAAAGTAATATACTGTTTGATCAACTGCCACCAAGTCCTAACTGCTTTCAGCTGGCCTCACACATTTACCCTGCGTGCTGTCAAAGCCAGTATCATTTTCACCCTTGTCTGTGTGTGCAACTCAACAACACACGGATAGATTGTCACCAAAATTGGTGTGAATGCTACTTATATTACTTTACGGCGACTGTGGCTCAGCAGGTAGAGTCGATCGTCCACCAACCCGAAGGTCGGCGGTTCGATCCCAGCTTCCCCTAGTCTGCATGCCTCTGAGGGCTCTTCTGGCAGTGTAAGAATGTAAAATAGCATTGCTGTATGAATGGGTGAAAGTGATTTGTCTTGTAAAGCGATTTGAGTGGTCAATGAGACTATATAGACGTCCCTTTACCATCGCTTGGAGGGTTTCTCCAGATTATTTGGGGATGTGAGGGGCTGTAGAGTGTGGGAACAACTTTATGGAAGTTTTAATGGGAGACTGACGGGATATGTCTCTGTGCTGCCGATGGTCATTCTGTGTCTGAGTGTGACAGACAAGTGAACGTGTGAGAGAGAGCAACAGTGGAGAAAAGAGCGCTGCACACAGCTCTAATTATTCTCAATCAAGCAACGGCACAAAACGCTAAGACAGAAATTGTTTATGTTGAGTAAAAAAAACATCATATCATTATGAAACTGTGCCAGGACGAATAGCCTATGAACAACGTGCGTGCAGGGTATGCGTAGCCCCTCCAGTGCTTTTCATTTTTGTGTTCAGTAATAATGCAAATTACACAGCCCAATTTTCGTTCAGCACTTTCAAATATGATTATCAAATTGCCTGGATGCTATTCCTCAGTACACCACTTGTGGACTTTTACCACATGATGAGAAAAGATAAGACAGTGCTAGCAGAGACAATTTTTTGCAATTAGAACTACTAACAGGGGGGAAATTGTAACTGTATGAACTAGAATTGTATGGAAACATTATATAGAGAAAAACATGAAAAAGACAATTCACAAGGAAATTACCAATGGTATTAACCAAAAAGCAATTAACTGAAGTTTGTCAAAGGTTTGCAGATCAAGGGGCAAAAGCTTAGCTAAAGTTATGCCTATAAGAAGCAAGCTTGTGAAAAAAGCCTTCAGTTTTGATCCACATATACATAACTTATATGAATAAAACAGTAAAATATTAATTCAGCTCCAGCCTCCTGTTTTTCCATTATAAATGCAAGTGTGTTTGATGGTCTAATCATAACCCATAATTTAGGTTATACACATTTGTCTGCCTATCAAGCATCAGTTTATCATGAGTTTCGCAGACCAGTAAGGCATCGAGTTGTGGCCAAAGTGTAACTGTGGTGGTCAGCAGATGATGTGAGAGACTTAAAGAAAAAGAAGTCAGAATGTAATTATTTTGGATGATGAATGGGCGTATAGTTTTGAAGGAGTTTGAGAAGTTAATTTATATTCCTGTCAGCCAGTACAAAAGGAATGTCAGTGGAAACAATAATATGAAGGAATCATGTGTCCTATTACAATTTCCAAAGAGACCAGCAATGCAGTCTTCTTAACAACTGCCAAAATCTAAAACCAACACACTTTCAAATGACCTATAGAAGCCAGGTCTTATGTCATTGTTTCATACCAGTCATTAGCTCAGACTCTTGTTCACCAGGTTTTTCCATTATTTCTGGCATATGATATCCTTATATAGAACACAGCCATAGACATGATGAAAATGTGCTCAGGGGGTTGTATGTTAAATGTGTAGGCTGGGTCAAACGCCACGCACTCAAAATGTTGTTGTCCAAATGTACGTTCAATCTCTCCCTCTTATCTCCCTTGTCAATCCTCTGTGAAACTGTCTAATAAAGCAGACGTCACAGCACATACAGAAAATATCTGACCACAGCTGGCAAAGGTACAGGTGGTGCCACAAATGGCTCGATGTCTTCCTCTTAAAATGTAAGATTACAATTACAGTACTAGAGGAGAGTTTAGGCAGTATGGGGGTCTTAAAAAAAACAAAATTAAAAAAAAAACTACTGGAGTGAAGCTACGAATAGCAAATCCTCTAGACGGCAGCTGCTTGGTGTCTTCTAATAAAACGAATCTGAACCAATATCTAACTAGGACTTAAAGGTCCCATATTGTCAAAATTGAAATTTCCTGGTATTTTTCACAATAAAAAAGGTCTAGTGGCTTTGTAAGTACCGTGAAAGTGTCAAAGCGGTAAATCCACATACAAATCCACACAGCTTGCATTCAGCAGCTGCTTTTTTTTACGAGGCATCAGGACTTCCATAGGAATGTGATGTCACAGGTACACAGTCACCGCCTTCTTCCGTTCCCCGCACGGCCCACCCGGTCATTCCGTTGCTGAGCTATCAACAACATGAGCAAAGGAAAACACGAAAAAACGATGGCTTCCTAAGAATATTAATACAAGGGACCAGAACTAACTCAGAATTTTTTTTATTTTACCTCTGCAAAAGTCATCGGTAACTGATGTTGGCTGTGGCCCGTGACATGGAGCTGCTGCTGGGGCAGAGACGCCGGCTGTTCTGGACGGTGGGAGACATGCCGCCGAAGGAGTTGGTGGACCGGAACTGTGACTTTGGTGGCGTGTCTCCCTCTCTGCCGGGGCCGAGAGGGGGACACAGAGCCACAGTTTCACAAGTCACAGTTGGACGGTGAAAGAGCGGCTCGGCCCCCCACTCCTTCACCGTCCAGAACAGCCGGCGTCTATACCCCAGCAGCAGCTCCATGTCACGTCAGCTTTGTCCAGCATCCAGTCCCTCAGCAGATTATGCGTAGTGGAGGAGCAGGAAGATAGTTTCTCCAGGGCAGAGGCTGCCTTGCTCCAGGACAAACCCCTTACTTTTACCCCAACAGCACAGTACAGACAAACAGACACTTCTGAGGGTTTGAGGAGGTGGTTGGCCTGGCCGTGCGTCACTGAGAAAGCAGTCGGCCAATCAGAAGAGAGGCTCATGTATATAAATCAAACAGGCCAAATTCGGAGTAAAATCACATCAACAACAAAAAAGAGAGAGAAAAGCTCTCTCCAAAATCGCTTACTGCCCCTTTAAGTCTATTCATTACTATGTCTTTGCCCCTATCCCTAATGATTAAGGATGTCCGATCCACTGATCACTTCTCTTACCCGTCTCTCGTCTTACCATTTGCTTCTCCAACATTTTGGCTAAGAACAATAAATATCGAAAGCCACAAGCCTGTCCAATGAAGAAATCCTCATGTTTATGATTAAGTGATGGAGCCCTCTACCAGCCATCAGTTTCGCACTATAGTTCACTTATGCTAGCCTTGATTGTAATTTGCATAAGTGGATAAAAGCGTCTTCCACATAAGTAATGTAAACTGAATGATATTTCCTTGATACAATAACGGTCCTTTTTGTGCCTGAATCTAACAAACCCTACCCAGAGATGAAAGCTCATGAAATGGTTTCAATTTTGCAACAGTGATTTGTAATGACTTAGGAACCTCCTGACAAATGATGTTGTCTTGCCAGTAGGGCTTTCAGGTCAGAAAATTACACGTTGGTTTCTAAGGGCAGCATTCCCTTCTGCCCTTAGAAACCAATTTGTAATTTATAGTGGTCTGGATATTCATGATCCTCAGAAAATGTTGGGGAACCTGCTGAAGTTTTGTCTAGGTCACAAGCAGGTCAACGTTTCCCCTTAAGAAGAATATATTGTCATTCACTGGCTGGATTTACATGAAGTCTGGAGTGTATGCCTGCCCTCCAGAGCTAGAATCCTAATGTTTCTGATGACCCTGTGACCTTTAGTGCCACTGTCATATGAAGAGATTAAGATTTCCATGTCGCTGCACCACAAGTTTGTATGCTGGGGTGTCATGGGTTAATAGAGATATTATATATTATGAGGGTTGACTTGGACAGAGGAACACTTGATAAAAATGTAAAACTACTGCCACTGTTCTTTGATGATCTGATGTAGAACCAGTCTGTGCATGACATTTAGAGTGCTTGTTTTATCTATAAAGTGATTCAACTCAACGTGTTTACTTTTACCTCAATCTTTCCCAAAAAGGGGTATTTGTTGCCCAAACCCAGGAAGGAGCTCTCAATGCGAGTCCCTCTCTGGTGTGCACTTTCTATTCTCCATCCCAACCACCTCCTGATGACAACATTGCATCTGAAAACAGCAATCAGACATACGTGTAATATCTTGTTTTCCTCATCTCTGGCACCTCATTAGAACAATCTTATCAACATGAACACATTTAACCGACCCAGACAAGGCCACAAGAACAATAATCAGTGATCTCTGGCCAGCATCAGCAGTGGGCTTTACAGAGGTGATTACAGAACACCTAATATTTTACCAGGATAGACGTCAGCATGCGTCAACAAATGAACTGAATCTGAGAGCTCTATATTGTTGCCAAGGAAAAAAAAAGACCACACTTGTTTTTGATGAAATACACATCAGAGATCTGAGGCAGTTACTTGGACAACATGTAGGAAAACACTTAAGTCAGTTGTTTTAAAGATACCAAAGCTCAGTTTAAAGCTCAGTAGAAAAATAAATACGATCAAATTATTTTTAATCAAAAAGGCTCTACTTCGTCTCATCTAATGAGGACTATTTGGCTTTCATCATAAAAAACAATTTCAGTCGGCAAAAAGACAGATTTAGGCAGTTTCATTCGACCATCCTTCATTTGCATATATGTGAACACTGATTGCCGCTGGCAGCAGACCTAAATTATTGTCTGCATTTATGTTTGTCAACTTGAAATTCAGCTCATTGCTTTAATACAGGTTTCACAAAATCCAATCTGGATGAGGGACACAGCTGACTCAGGATGTGACAAAACCTCCCACCATGGCTTTGATTGTGGCATTGGATGACAAATTTGAATATTCATGAACACTATAATAGGTCCAGTGATGCTGATTATATGTTAAGATCGTTGATTTTCTGTTTCATCAGACTCAGAGATAAAAATGCATCTTTCAAATTGCCAAGTTCGAGAGGTTAAAGACATTACACGATGAGATGTCAGGATAGATTGCAATTTCCAAAAGTGATTTAACATACTTAACATTTTTTCCTGTAAGTTTAATTCCTGTTTTCTTTTTTTCTGTAGAGGAGATACTGGTGTCTTTGAGTTATATATTTTGTGGCATTATCTTAATTGAGCAGATTTTTGAGCAACAATTTCTCGACGTTAGAAATCATTCTGAACAATGGCCACGGCAGTACACACACTATGAGTAAACATCTGCACCCAATCAACTGTTGCAATTGTGACTTCGTATTAGCCAAATTGTTAGCAGATTTAAGCCAAGAGGAATTAAAATTGTGCAAGTTGTGAATACCACCATTCATATTTTTCTGCGGTGCAAATTGAGTTTTCCACTTAACATCCTTGGGTCACTGCCATTAGACAATATTTACATTTGTGTTGTACTTCAGTTGTTAAAGTAATTTAATGAACGGCGTATTACTGTCGACCCTCTTCATGTTATGAATGCATCGCTAAGTCTTTGTCCAATGTAATCAAAATTAAATGTATTAGGATGTGAAATTTAGGCTAATCATTTTCAACTAGCATTTCAAATGCATGTGCATCCTTAAAGTTAGCAGTGCTTGTTAGTTCTCCTTGTTGCTCTATCATCATGTCAGTAGTGGATGTTCCATCACTCCAGCAGAGTCGCCTAAGCGTTGCCAGCTGCCCCACTCCTATGAAGAGTCAACCGTACATGGGAACACACAGGGACATTGGGTAGAGATACAACCTTTTGTTTTACAGGGGACTCTCCCATAATTAACCCAGTGAGGACTCGGCGTCAGTCTGGCAACAGTCGGCCTGCGGATCAGAAACCAAAGCCTCCCAGTAAGGGTTTTAGCAGAAGAGAGTAGAGGGGGTTGGGCAGTTACACAGACATGGAAAGCCTGGTGATTTAGCCAACAGATACAAACTGCAGTCAGAAATGATCTGAATGTAGATAGTTGTTCAGGCTCTAAGTGGAAATGATGTCACCCCTGAGGGGTAGGTGAACCCAGACTATAGTGTTACATGCTATAGACAGACCACCACCACCACCAGTTTAGGCTACTGCAACCTTATATACAAGCTTCACAGTGAAATAATATGAAAGCAATGTGGTCACTGCAGTGTTTTCGTTACAAGCTGAAAAATGTGCTTTTAGACACGCACTATAGCAATTTTTCGCGATTATATTTACATCATGTCAAAAACAGTGTATGACATTTTGAGAGGAAAAATCTACAAAGCGGAGGATAATATTCAATTTATTTTGGAGAGCTGAGGTTTTGGTGGCCAAATAATCAAGCAGACATCTCAATTTTCTGAATAATATGCTAGGATCTAATGACAAGCCATAGCAAGAGGGGCTGAGCCCATAAAGCCATTAGAAATAGAATATTAAAATGCAAATACTGCAATTATGATTAATAGTATATTGCTGTAATCCAACCATGCAATAACACAGGCCCTTGAGAAGGAATACCTTTCTGCACAAAAGTAAGTGTGATTAAATTGCGAGGTCTGGATGCTGACAAAAATTCTTCCTGCTAATTTGGAATTCCACTTCCACACAGTGCATTCCTTGTCCCTGCTAACTACACCGTTTGCCTGGGGAGTGTTTCCCCTATGAAACATGGTGTAGTCCGCTGCTTCTGTCAAACTTTACCTTTAAACATACATTCAGTTTACAAAAAAAACAATTTAGAAATATAATAAAAATCAGAAGACAGCTAATCAACAGACAAACATGAAATATAAAGACAAACATGTGCTTAAGGTGGAGGTCCCTTCCCTTCCCACATTTGGTTTTGAACAAGGTGAATCAACTAAAACTATATTACTTATTTTATCAATATATTCAAAATATGCAGACCATGAGGCAACCCACCGTGACGTCACCAATTGGTTTGTGAACTGCTGTTTTGAAGGCTCGAGTTCAGCATTTTGACCAGCGCCATCTTGTTTTTTTTGCGACCAGACATAG
Organism: Scophthalmus maximus; assembly: GCF_022379125.1. Taxonomy (NCBI): domain Eukaryota; kingdom Metazoa; phylum Chordata; class Actinopteri; order Pleuronectiformes; family Scophthalmidae; genus Scophthalmus; species Scophthalmus maximus. The sequence goes on along the minus strand of NC_061529.1, from coordinate 18,974,062 downwards.
TTAACGGGTGGAGGGTCTTATGAGAGCTCATCCACTGCACGTCTACCTACACCTGCAACCACGCACCAATTGTATGGAACTAACTGTCAAACACACTGTATCCACGCTCCAATGCATACAGTGCTTTATCATCTATTTAACTCTAAATGGGGCCATCATTTTTAAAAGGAAGATCATGATGTATTGAAGAAGACTTGAAACTAGAGATCGAGACCATAAACTCCTCAGTATAATATTTACTGATGTTATAAATCAAGTTAGAATTAGAATAATTTTCTCATAAACTTCTATAGAAACAGATTTCTCTTAGCAACCAATGGAGTCGCCCTCTGCTGGTCATCCAGAGAATACAGGCTTTACGCACTTGCACATTGGCTTAATTTTCAGGACCATTTTAATAAACAGTCTATGATGCAGACATGAAGAGATTTCCATGCAACTTATCTCATGAAATAGGATCAGCAGAATAAACACCCCAAAACTCAGATGTATCATGTCATCAGAGCTAAGCAAAGTTGGCTGCATCATGTCAAAGGATACTGATTTCATTATCACGTTGACTCAGCATTTCCTTTAATGTGGTCACTTGTTTGGCACTGTGGTAGTCGTCTTGAATTACCTCTTCACTCACTGTTGCTGCTGGTGACTCTTTACCATCACCGCGCTCCCTTCCTCCACCTTGCTTGTCCACAATCATTATCTGCACAAAACACATAAAAGGAAGATCATTCATTACTGTAAACATTTAGATTTAGATTTTAATATTCCTATAGAATAAAATCTGGTTGTTTATATTATTTACTTTAAATGCCTTTCAGTCAAATTATATTTAAATGAGAGTCTTTGATAAGTCTTATGTCAAGAATGTTAGGAAGCTGGAGAATACATTGTGGTACCACCCTAAAAAGTACTGCTCCTCGAAAATCTTTGATGTTCCTCTAACATTAAATAAATCCCCCTCTTTTCTCCGTCTGCAATATAACTCAGTGAATTTCCACCTTTAAAGACAGGTGGGAAACATGTTACAGCGTTGAAGTTTTTTCCACATGGAGTAGATACAGCAGAGGGGAATGTTACAGAAGAGAAGTGAGAATGGTCCCAGAAGATCACACTGAAGAAGACACTTGAGTTTGGCCTGACAGTCTCCAGGGTCGAATACAGATTTTCAGTTTCATGTCAGCACAGCAGTTTGACATCATACTGTGCATATGATACTAAATGACTGAGATCACACTGCAGGTATGCACTCTGGTATTTCAACATCCACCTGAGAAAAGGGACAAGCAGAGAGCTGAGTATGGAGGAGCTAATTGAGAACAAAAAAGAAGGAAATCAAATTTAAACCAGATCCAAATTCCTACAGAATCACTGGAGTGTGACTGGGGTGATGCTCAGAGGAATGTAAACTGAACAGGAGATCATAACAAACTCAACTGAGAGATAAACAGACATTGGAGTGGGATCTGGAACTGCTTCTGGTGGCTCTTCCAACTCTAACCGAACCAGAGCCGAGGAGCAGTATGAGCACTGCTGTGTTTTCCCGACGCTCATTCAGCAGCGGTGGGTCATCAGCTGCTGTTTGAGAAATGCTGGATAAAATCTATCACCAATCTGACTTTGTCCAAGAACAAAACTTTTTATGAACTGGTCTTTTCCTTGGAAATCCTCATCACTTGTGTCCAGACAGCACAGGTATAAAAAGACTGATTTATCAGTAGAATTTGATAATTTGTTCGTTACCAACAAATTAAGCTACACATCACTGAGAACATTGTTTGAATCTTAGTATCAGGTGTCAAATATTAGAAATTAACAACGTCTTTCATAACCAAGGATTCAAATATAAAAGAAATTGATCTAGTGTTTACTTTTTGTCTAAACCCTGTGTGCACAACAAAGATGGAACGTCTATCCACTAATAAATAAATTCATGACTGAGAGTATATCAGCTTTTTTGTTAATGTTGGACTAACTGGGGGGTTCTGTTTACTCCAACCAAGGTTTAGCTTTTTTTAAAGCATGCAAATATCTGACGTGCAAATATCTGGTTTGAATACACAGATTAACAATTGCTGTCAATATCACACCTTGCATCTAATTAGATGGCACATAACTGCAAAACAACAAGTGTCTAGACTTCGGGTCAGGTCACGGGAAAATCATCATCACTGGATAAAACTGGGCACCATTTGATCTTAAAACATTTTCACTTCCAAGCAAGGCGACAGAGTGACACAATGCAATATCTCTGAGACTTTGTCTGGACAAAAAACACACATCTATAGTTGGATTTAATCTTCATTAAAAAGGAAAATGAACATTAGGTCATTTAAAATTGAAGCATCTCTCAGGAAAGGACAGTAGGGGGAGCTATTTAGAAGAAGTGACTGGTCAGCTGGTCACTGCTGAGCTGATGGATGGAGGGGGACGGGAAGTGATCAGCTCTGACACCTCACTGATCAAATTTTTGTCATGCACTGTTTGTTAGAGAGAAAACCCAACTCAACTTACTAACTAACAGAGCTGTATCTTTTTAATAAGCCAGCATAGCAACTTGCAGTGGATTTTTGCTATGACACTAGCAAAGTGGAGCATGTGGTGGAAAGGAGAAGGGAGAACAGATATTAAGAGGTACAGAGAATAGAAACATATAGATACAGTAGACCCATACAAATACTGTCCATAAAGGACATTAGTGTGAAAGTTACCTTCAGCAGGGAGAAGCAGAACTGGATTTTCCTCATGTCTGGTCCCAGCAACAGTGTCTCGTCTGGATCGGGGTCATCCAGAAAGGCTTTTACTAGCTCTTTCAACCTAAACACACAGACAAAGAGACTGCGTGACAACCTGCCAAAGCTTAAACCAGTGGCACATTCCTCGTTACGACCCTTCTCCATCTCACTTAATACAGGCTCAACAGGCACTCACACAGTTAAGATCTATATTCGTAGAGTAGTTCTGATGTTTAAAATGTGGGTCTGGTCAAAGAAAACTATTTACATAAATGTGTGTTCCAGCTCCACTGGGCCAGCGTGTTGATAAACTATCACTAGATGATAGTCCAAACATTGGTTCTTCACAATCTGGAACCAGCCACTGGAAAAGACCAGGAGGCAGCCATCCAGACGGATTCAGTGTAGGCACGGCAACGTGCGGTTTCTTATTTTCCGCTGTAACGTGTTCAGCGAAAAAACACGCAAGGTTTACATGACAAAGGACTTTAAACAAACGTAGTGGTCTCGTTTCAAGCTCATGAAACAAGTTTGATTCTGGAGAATGCCCTTCATAGCCATGTACAATGTTTTGTATTTTCGTCTTCCAAATGCCAGACTTTTACAGATTCCAAAATGTTGCCAAGGTGAGGTGATATGTTACATAGCACACCTATCAAGCTAATATCTAAAACTAGACAAAAAATCTTAATGCCTTAGGATGTACTGTATGTGTGCTTGGAAATGAGACAATAAATAAGCCAGGATATGTGCAATCACTCACTTGGGATGAGTCAAGACATAAACTGTAGAGGAAACAGCAACAAAAAAATCCGCATGTCCAGTGAATGTGGTCACAATAGACATCATTAAAGGTTCCCTCCATGAGTTTGACCACAAACAGGGGGAAATCGATGATAATCACCCGGGTCGAGAGGATATAATAAAAAAGGGGGGCCAAGGTGTGGTGAATGCATCAGGACTGGACGTGCCAAGACCTCAGTGGAACCTCTGTCCTGAACTCTGGCCCTGCGTGACAGGGTCCCTCTGCCATTTGAGCATAAGAGCGGAAACGAAGCAGTCCTGGCTGAAGCGGTGCCCTGGGAAACCCCATTAGATCTGGTTAAGCCTCAGTGAATGAGGCTTCAGCTCAGCATCAGTGCATAGCTGAAGCACAAGTTATGGAGGCACTTTGAGCAAAAGCCAAATGCAACATAAATCATGAAATATATTTGCTCAATATGAATCTCTGAGCTCTGAGCATTACATTGCAAACTGGACTGCTCTGTGGTACAATGCACACATCTTGGAAAGGGCTGACACTTTACACGTGTGCACTGACCTGACATGACTCACTGAGGTCACATCCAAACATACCTACTATACACCCGGTGATCCTGTGGCAAAAGGCCTGTTGTGAGTTCCAAGAACATACTGATTTAATCCAGGACTTGTAAGAAAGATTTTAGTATCTGGAGATAGCACCCTAGGCCATGATGTCCAGGTAACGCTCAGAGACTGACTGAGCACTGGAAGAGGAGGAATCAAAGACCAAGAGGTGACATACGTGTGGATCTCCTCAACAGTTAGCTGGTCGTCTCTCTGCTCTCCCGTCACCATTGCCAGCTCTTCCTTCAGAGATTCGATCTCCCTTTTCAGACGCGCTATTAGCTGAAATACACACAAAAAGCAGGGTGAGGTATACTCATTGTGCACATGCACATAAATTAAACACACATTTGAACCTGCAGTACCAAACATAGACAGACACTGACACACAAGGCACGTGCAGACAGACACTATTGCACTCCTGCCAACTGATGAGACAACCCCGTAAAAATGATTCTGCGGCTTATCTTGCTGATGCTTTTTGAAGACTGAGTTAAATGATTCCAGACAACTGGATGCTCCAGCGAGAAAATGCAGGAAGCAAAACATAAAATAGCATTAAACAGCTTCAGTGGCAAAAAAAAGAAGGAACATATAAAACCTTTTGCTGCTCTCTGTCCGCACGTGTTTGGTTAAAGCCTCGCACACTGAGCCAACAGGCTGGGTGCTCTTAGTAACCGCTGTGCGGGTCTGGTTACTATATATATATAAAAAGCAAAAAAAGCCAACAAACCCAGACGCTGCCTTTTCTGTACTTCGACAGTCAGCTTTGCAGCAAGTAACAAGAGTAACAGCAAGAATGTCCATTAATGTAAAAAATCATGATCATGATATAAACAGCATAAAGCACCGTTCCACTGAATAATGTGCGCCCCTGCGTTCTGTACCATGTCAGCACAGGTAGGCCTGAGGCAGCCATTTTGATTGAATAGAATATATGACAAAAATAAACTTGATATTTAAAAAATAGTGATATTACATGACAGAATGAATGTCATTTGATATTGGAGTATTGGTTTTGCTGTGAGTTTTTATGCTCCACAGACAATAAGATGTATACAATTTAGATTTTGTAATTTATCAACTGTATTTATTTGACTGAACCAAAAAGAGGGGGTGCCAGGTTATTACTGTTTGTACAGAAATCAAACGGAGATTAAGTGAACTAATGTATCACACGCTGATGATAACTGCATTGTGTTTAACACAAGACAAGCACTCAGTTTTCCACATCACCAACACTGCATTTCATATTTAATTCTTAGCCCTTTTAAATGGGATTTAATCCTTAAACTCTGAGTTTACACCTGTAGCAAAAGGTTAGATGTGAACTCTGGACAGTTACTAGCAGTGTGCCATAAGTAAAACTTGATTTGTAATGATTAATATGAAAGCGGTCAACTATAACCCCATCCTGACTGATTAGCCTAATTAAAAGTTATAGTTTGATTTCTCTGCAGGTTGTTGTAGAAACGTTTACTGGGCATTTGCCAAATCAGGCCATCAGGGATAAACAGGCCAACACCAAGAATCAATGGTTGGAGTAGTTACTGAAAGGACGCCAGACCAGTTGTAATAAAAAAATCTGCACAAATCACACCACAAAGCAACACACTAAACCAAAAACACAAGTGCCGATTGTTCTTTCCCTCACACGACCCACTTCTTTCTTCAGCATAAATCCCACTTAACTATCACCACTGGATTTGACCACACTGCGAAAAATACAAAAGCAGACCAAAAGACTGGACCTGTCTCAATGTGAAAGAGCAAACACAACAGAAAAATGGCGACTGTATGCTAGAGACACACAGTGACACTTCTGACACAAAGTTGCCAGTGAGCCAAAGGCCAGTGAAACCAAATCAAAGTGAATGGTCAGACCGAGTGATCTCACTTGGAAAAGCACCGCCACTTCTAGCAGACAAATGGAAAGACAAAACCAGTCACACAGTCAGACATTGTCAACTCAAGATGCTCTTGAGAAGAAACAGACTTACCGTGCGGTTTTGGGTAGGTGCCTCTTAACTTAACAAAATTTCAACACTAATCCACATCATATCATATTTTTTAGGATTGAATATCATAGTTGACCATCCCTCACCAGAGCCGCTCCCTGTATCTATTTTTTTTTTAACTCATGGTCTGATGCAGCTCTGCCAGCTGCAGCCTCCAAAGCTGACCACTCAATGTTGGTCAGCAGAGTGGTGCTGTCTATTTTGGAGTGCCAGGCCCAGACCGGTACCACCGCACCGCAAAACAGACTCCCAACACTCTGAATAAAAACTGACTCAGGAGTCTGGACATGTGACTGATGATGTCAGCATATTGTATGTAGAAACAGTAAATCAATGAAACATGCAGATGGTTATGGAGATGCAAAAGCAACACTGCATGTATGTTTGTGTTTACTATAAACCTGTTGTGTAATTAACTTTGAGAAAGTCGTTCGTACTCTAACACGAAGGTTGATGGTTCGATCCCAGCTTCTCCTGGTCCGCATGCCATTGTGTCCTTGGGCAAGACACTTAACCCTAAATTGCCTCTGACGGCAGTGTATGAATGTGACAGAAAAAGCACAGTAAGTCAGTCCAGTAAAGGGCTTTAAGTGGTCTAAATGACTAGAAAAGCTCAATAAAAATATAGTTAATTAGTCTATATTCATAAATTGCAATTTGCCTTAAAGGTCTTAAGAATCTGTGCATGGTGCGACATCCTCTGCCCTTAACCCTCAACTCAAAGTGATGAAAAACTCTAATATATTTTTAAAGGGAGGGGTCCCTCTCCCAGGAGAGACAGAAGTGCAATAGATGTATGACATCTTAAGGATTACAGAAAGTTTGATGGCTCTTCAACTCAAATCAAACTGAGAACTCCTGCACAAAATCCTCAAGTTGAAATTTTGGGGAAATTCACGGTAGATACAGTAAGAGTTGACAACCCACTGACCAGCAGACCAACATCAGCCTGGTTTAACGGGAAGATTAAGATTGACCTTAGTGCTCTTCAAGGAGCCATGAGAGAGAAACTTATATGATGTTGTCACTGTGATGGACTTCATTATGATCACAGGTAACTTTTAACAACTCATTCTCTCTCTGTCCACAAGAGTCTTATGAAATGTTTTATCTTTTCTGGAATGGTTTCCTGCTGGTCAGGCTTTCGGGAATAGTATTCTGTAGCCTGTAGGCTACAGTATAGGACCATTGAGGCGGTGTGTGGTCTGAATGATGCAGCAAACACTGACTGTAAGATTGTCAAAAGCAAAAATCCAGATTTCAAATAATTTACCACAGCCAGCGTGTCCAATAGATGCTGTGCCTTTAGATGGGGACGGCCAAAAGTGGGGAGTCTATAAGTGTCACCCTATGCCACAAAAAATGACATCATTCTAATCTGCCAACCGCACTGCTGGCTTTGCTTATTTTTCAGTAAACCAGGGAGAGATATAGAGGCAGAGGCAGAAAGACGGGAGCAATGAACAACACGAGGAACACACTAAAAAGCCAGAAACAGAGACAAGAAGTTTATTCCTGAAGCTGTAACTGTGCCGGACCCGATTGGGAGCTGCCAGACACTGTCACAATTACTGGGCCGGCCGCAGACTCTCTTAAAAATACCTCTGTAGGTTTTGCAAGTGGCCAGCCAAGTCTTAGTAGCAGTAATACAGCAGTCGATCCTGAGGCAGATCTGGGTGTGAGGGGAGGAAGCGGATATAGCTGTGATAACTTACAACTGTATATCCCCCAAGGGGCAGTTAGAACAACTGCCAGGTCTGCTTTCTGGTATAAGGAGGAAGGTTATAGAGTTGCTTTCCTATCTTTATTGAAGAGCATGGTCTTTAAATGGGAAAAAAACAAAACTCCAGAGGGTGTGACAAGAATTCTGAGGAAGTGATGGAGGGAAGCCATTGTTAACTGCTCAGACAATGTGATTTCTCCTTAGTTAATTCTAAATAGAATTACTGGAAGTAAACTAACTGCCCTCTCTCATTTTAAAAATGTTGCGCTATGCCCTCAAATCGACAGCATACAAGAGTGGCTCTACGAGGTTGCGTGCATGCCGTTTGTGCGTCCTTGCATGAATGTGTTATTGGGTTATTGGAATAAAATATACCATAGCAGAATAAGAAGCACGTAAACAAGACAGAGAACGCAAATGAGACTTGTGAGCAATCTAAGTAGCTCAAGACGGACAGACGTCCACATATTGAAGGTGGAAAACTGCTCCTCTCAGATCATCTGACGATGGAAAAACAAATTAGGTATTGGAAACCTAAGGAGGACACTTGAGAACATGGTGGGTTACACTTTTAGACATTTAGAGGCTGGATTGTCACTGCTATTCATTCGTCGATCAATTTAAGGTCTGGAAGCTATGAGGAGGGTCTGGCCCTAATGAAATATTAAGTCATGCTTCTGTGGTGTGATTGTGTGGCTGAGCCGTGGTATGTGTAGCCATGTCTGGCTGTCTCACCAGGGCAGGATCCAGTTCTTCATTTAATATCGCCTCGTTCTTAATGAGAGCCACGCGCTGAGCAAAGCGACATGTAGAGATGGACTCCTGAAGAAACGGGAGACGAGAAAGGGGAGAGAAGGAGAAACTGTTTTTAAAAGTCTTTTTTTTATCTGAGGAAAAACTATGACTCTTTTCTGCTCTTTCTCTTTCTGTTTTACAGTGTGCAGCTTTTCTCTGTGAAGAAAAATATAGGGTATAACACTTCAATACAGTATTTTATATTTTTATGAAATGTTTGCTTTGTTTAAATAACAAGAACATTTATTTGAGATCATTTTAATTACTGACAGAGACCATTAGACCTTTAACATTATTTCACTCCGAAAACCATTTCTCCTCACTTTTTTGTTATTCTAAAAGAATATTGAGTCATAACAAAGCATTAGGGTACCCATCCTTACATCAAGGTTCCTCTTGTCAACTGCCATAGTGGCGATCATGGTGGTCATGCAGTTGCCCCCAAGGCTGTCCCGAAGCACAGACGTTAACACAGAGTTTCTGTAGGGAATGTGGGACCGATTCTTCTCAGACAAAGCAATGATCACCTGAGGAAGAGAGCAATTACATGGGCTGACATGTAAATGAAGACAAAACATGGAGGTAGTGAATGAAATGTTTGCTTGTACCACAGAGTCTAGCGTAAAAATCTAACTTGAACTGAACTATGATTAACACAAAGGAGGCTGAAGATACAAGGAGGCCTGCATCAGCTGGCTATGCATTAAAAGCAGTGTCAACATTCAAACACACCAACACATCAAATATATTTCCCATGTGGAATTCTTCATATAATGTATTATTCCAAACGAGAAGTACAGTAGTTACCTGCTCCAAGTAGTGCAGGGAGAGGTTGATGTACTTGGCCTCGGTGAGCAGCTGCCCATTGAGGCCAGTCTTGCTAACTCTGTCCGATCCAGCCAGGTCCACCAGGTGGAGCTTGGAGCGCCGCACCGTGGCCGAGCCCGGCTCACGCCTGCACACGTGCACGGTGAAAACACAGTGGGAACGCGTTGACGCCTGGTTCATGGGAGTCTGGAGATGAGAGAAAGAAACAGAGGAGTGAGGGAACATTTGGAAAACACTGCAATATTTTTGGGATGCAATTAGCTTTGTGTGAGAGGATTCTGAAATCCCCTCAAATTGGTACACATGAAATAAGACCGAGGTAATGTTATCCTGTGTGGTATTCCCATATTCAAAACAACAAAAAACATGTATTCTTTTTATCTTTTTCTTACGCTCCAGCTGGTTTGAAGATCAAAGTTGCACAATGAGCAGTAAACACATGGCTTCACAAAAGCGGATTTTCAGATGCTCACTGGAACAGCAGAAGTCAGGTTGAGACCAGGAAGAGACAGAATTAGAGTATGAGTCACTCTGCACAAACAAACATTATTAACTAGAGGAGGATGGATGGTTTACTCATCGGGCCCTCACAGAGAATAAACAGGAGGTGGACGCTCACTGGACAAAGTGCTGATCATAGACTTCTTTTTGTTTTCTTTTGTTTGTGCCATAGCTGTAACACACAACAGTGGTTGTAAATAACGAGTATGCCGATGATACAGTCCATCATTATTCGGATTAGCTTCTGGTCGGTGCTGAGATTGTTTTCCTTCTGTGGATTTGTAACTGATCTACAGTATGATCTGGTTGTGACTCACTTTTCCTCTCTGCTTGAAAACACCATCATAGACATTCCTGGTCAGTCATTCTACAAAGGTGCTCTGACCCCGACTTGTTGTTGGCATACATGTGCCAACACCTACCTGTTAGGGTCATGACAGCTCATGACAGAACTTTCACTATCTTAACCCAGAGCTGTCATCTCTTTTCCTTGATCCAAATTCTCGTCTGCACACATCCATGTGTTCTCCACAGGCTACTACTTAAAGTAATATGAAGCAGCCCTCAGATGGCAAGAGATCACACACCTAACAGGACTGCAACGTTAGGGAAACAAAATCCCACATTTCAGAAACCGTCCTATTAACACAGACAAACACCAAACAAGTTATGGTAAAAATCTTGATGAGTAGTTTTCCAGTCACGCAGCAGACGTCTTCAGACTATTAGAATGTATTTAATCACGTGCCAATGTGATGATAAACTGTCTAATTTGCACAGACAAGCATTTCGACAAGCATTGCGACTATTTTGATATCTTCAACATTTATCTGTGTTTTAACATTTAAAAGATCCCTTTTTGTACTAATCTGTTAATGTGAACACACTTTCACAATTGAACTGTAGTATACAGCAGCAGTGTAAGGTACAATATATGCGGTCAGTTAAACTAATAACGTTATATTGCTTGTTGGAACTACGATGTTAACACATGCACCAAGAAAACAAAGTGACATGTAAGTGACTGTTGGAAATGCAATCCAGTAACAGATGGATAGTCAAATACACAGTCAACGGCATATAGATAAAGACTGACTAGATGGATTGGCTTTTGTGTGTCATTGTACTTTGGTATTTGTCAAGACTTATTACACCGACAGTTTAGGTAAGTAATGGGGATGTATGTTTAATGTGAACCATAATAACTACGTGCATGGTTATGTGATTGATTCGGTTCATCTCTTTCTGTGTTTGCAGGATTACTCAAAAAGTGTATTGAGAGATTTGCATGAAATTATTTTTTTCATCAAAGATAGGTCTTGGTGATGTACAACAGGTAATAAAATTCAGGACTCTTTTTTGAAGGTGGAAGGTGTGAGATTGCTCAGCATTCTTGCTCTTGTTTGATTTTCACCACATATAGTATGATATAAAGATTTTTAGTCCTAGAATAACTATGAGCATAAACAGACAAGAACACTAACGTATGCATATCTAAAAGGTCACAAAATGTGTGCGGGTCCACAGAGGAAACAAAGGGGCATTAAAATATGCCTTAGTTGTGGAAAAAACAGCAGATCAAAGCAACCTCACTGGAGTCACACCCTTTACTCTCATGTGTTCTACACTGACCAAATGCTGACCACACACAGCGATGAAGTGATACAGCATGAAGGGGCAATCTGGTGCTTCAAGCTAAACCAAACAAATAGAGATTGCCGATTCAAAAGAGGCGACATTTCATTTGGATCGCCTGCCATTAGTTCAGGAGGCATTGGGCATGTAGAAAGTGGGGCAGAGGTCCAGGCTGTGCATCCCCCACATTTGAAGAGAAGAAACAGAGATAAAACCAGATGAGAGGAATCGTTTCCCATGGAGGCTGAAGGAGGGGTGAGGAGTTGAGAAGGTGCATTTTATTTCCTGTACAATAAAAGTGTAGAGGGGATAGTCAATGTCTCAAAGTGAGTGAGCTCATGGTCTGCTGAGTGTGGTGTGAATGGATGTGTCATCTTTTCTCCACATGGCTGGGAGCAGGAGAACAAAGAAAGCACTAGAATTCACTTTATCAGAGGACTATGAGGAGCAAGGACTTCTTGGATATCCGGCAGTTCTAAATTATGCATTGTGGTTCTTTGTTTGCTTCAGGCTCAAGAGAAATCTTCCTGTGAAAAAGTGGCCGAGAGGAGTTCACAACAGTCTCTTTGTGGGTGGACTACGCTGGGGGCTCCCTGCTGAACTGTGCAATGCCTGGACTGCTTGTTAAATACACGAATGTAACATCCAAAAATCTGTTTCCACTAAAATATTGCCTCAGACTTTACAGCAGTGGACACTGGGGTAAGAGAGTATCCTCAAGGTAAAGCAAAACAAATGCAATGTTATTTAGGGAATGGAATATGTGAATTGTATGTCAGGCCCTTTTTCTCATACACGACGAGTGATATTAGCCAATAAGATCCGATACGATATAAATTCAAAATTGACACCATTTCCAAGTTCCAGAGAAATCACATCTTAGATCCTACAACCATTTATTTTGCATTGGTTTTGTTTAATGGAAGAATGCCAGCCACAAACAAAAACTTAATACAAAAATTATAAAGGGAATCTCTGATTGGAACCTGATCATCCAGCTTATATTTACTGTCTGCTATTTACATACAAACTAGCAACAAGAGTAAACAAGGTGAGATCAGGCCCTTTGCTCCAAACCTCCGGTTGCAAAGCAAGAGCTGGCCCACCACATGTCTCATCAGCATGGGGAGTCTGTATGTCTGAGCATAGAAAAAAACCCAACATAAACAGAAATTACAGAGAGAAAGCTTGGTTTTACTAGGAAAAACATGGTAAGAAGGACCATAGGGGACCAAAATAATATTTTAGAAGGGTCTTAAGGTAGCTTCTGGAATGTATATTGCATTTATGGCCAAAAAAATACCCTTTATGCCACTTACCCTGGGAGTGGTTACCGTTTACAATCCATACTGAAAACACTGCGTTGATGGTATGACTTGGAAAAGTGGAAGTCATATTATGCATTCCTGCTGTGTAGGGTAGAATCCCTTTGTAAGCCCGTGTTACCCTTTTTTTCTTACTTCAGCAATCATACGATTGGTGTCTCCCAGGAAAAGCAGATTCAGAGCCTCTTCCTCATTTGCTGACTGCTGCAGTGACAGATTCCTGAGATGGATATTCTGGTCTGAATCCTCCATGATCGCTACTCTTCTGGAAAAAAAAAAACTTTATGAGAGGAAATTCCAGCATTATAAATTCACTTTCCAATATAAATAAAAAAATGACAAATCATTATCCAACACTGAGGCAATTACAAATCTATTACTATTAATTATGTCAGTTATGTCATCTATTCTCCTCAAATTGCCTTGGCCTCGCTCAGCTCTAAATCTAAACAAACCACATCTGCATGTCAGTGTAGGCTGTGACCCACGTTGACACATGCTTTATCTGTCCGGGGGTTCCTTACTTGATAACAGACAGGGCTTGCTTTTAAAAACAAACAGGTGATTGGCTTTTAGCCGCACCAGGCTCTCTGAAACACAGCGCGCTCGAGCAAATGGCTTTGAAAAGACTCCTGTGATCTTACCACATCATTTCCATCACGTCACCAGCGCTGTGACAGTGTGGCTACTGGATTGAGATGTCAGAAAGGGTTGGATGACTGGGGAACACATGTAGATAATTATGTCAACATGTGTAGGTAATTGAAGTTGCTTGAAAAAGCAGTATTTACCTCAATGTGATTAAATACTGTGTACTTGAAGGGTTATTTCCCTAACCAGCCCATCTACTATAAATTGGATCGAATCGTGTTTTGACACAAATATAAAAAATGATCTAGATCTTAAATTAATTTACAAGATAATTTACAGACTTTGGGACATTTAGAGGATGGAATGCTGAACGTATGATGGAAATAATGCACGGAGACAAGAAGTAAACTGACAAAAGATAATGAGTGCAACAATATCAGAAAAAAAATAGAATGAATACTGTAGGCAGTGAAAGAGAGTAACAGCCCAACAGGCAGAGATAAAGAACTGTCAGTGCCACAGCTTCTCTTTGAATCAGCAAGTGTGGCTACAGTATGGTAAACGACAGGCACTGTCTATTTGCAGTAGACTGTGATTTGTGGGCATCTTAACCTTGAGCTGGATTCACTGTAAGACGAGAGAAAAAAACTTAAATGGAACTGGTACAAGAAACACCAAACACCAAAATGGTGTACTGAGAAGATGTCCTTCCTGGGAGTCGAACAACGACCTCGACGTGAAAAAGTATTTAGTTTAACAGTTTAAAAAATGTACTAATTGATAACATCGAGGACGATAAAGTCACAAAGACAACAAGAAATTACAAAAAAGGAAGATGGGTATAAAATAGAATTTCCCCCAGAGCAGCGACTGGCTATGAAAAATTAAAAAAAAATTATTTCTCCACATGACCATCTTGCCCTCCACTCCAGTGGCGAGTCTGCCACCAGGTCGACCACATCCTTTGCTGTCCCACAGTCTCATTATATCAGACGGCAGTTCATAGTGAGGTGGTAAATACTAGAGTCTCCACATTTCAGGCTGACAAATGGCTGCGGAGGAAAGAGGCTCAACTAAACCCACAAGGGTTTGGGAGAATAATGGACCCAGTGGTGATTGGTCTTATAAATTTTTAAAATAACACATGCATTCGTGCATGCAATTATCAAAAGTGAAATATACACTACACTGTATGACTCTGACTTTACAGTAACTGCATTCCTGAAGCGTCTGTGGCAAAAAAAAAAAAAAGCAAATAGAAGAGAACACTGACGGTAGGTCTTCCAGTCGAGAGGCTTCATTTCTGGAATCCAGAAGGTCGTATCCCATCTCGTTGTAGATCTCCAGGTAGGAGATGTGTATGGTATAAACCATACTGCTGTCCTGTGCAGCAAAAACATGCACATATAACTTACACTTGCCATATCACACATTTAAAATTACATGCTACAGGGAACAGGAAAATAAACAATTGGTAGAAAGATCCAGTTAGACAATTATTAACAATTTGATTCACATTAATGTGTGAAGTCATAATTTACAAGTTAAAACTGATACAATAAATTAATCGGGGGAAAAAAGAAAAAAATCATGTTGTGCTGACCTGGCTGAAGCATTCGTACAGGTAGGAAAGTGTGCGTGGAATAATGCCACGGTCGCTGTAGCGCTCGGCCCCTCCTGTGATGGTAAAGGTTTTCCCACTGCCCGTTTGGCCATACGCAAATATGGTGCCATTATAGCCAGCTAATACACTACAACACACACACACACACACACAAGCACACACAAAAACACAGAGAAAGAGAGAGAGAGAGACCCTTAGCACTTGATCTTTTCCTTTAGTTGAGGCAAATAATCTTAAAGTTATAGGTGACAGGTTCATGAACACAAAGAAAATAATGTTCTTAGGAATACCAAGCACATAAACAAAAGAAACTGTATATTTGTTATTTTTCATATTTTAAAAGAAGTAGATAAGCAGAGTCATTAAATGTTTTCAATACATTTATATAATGTAATTTTCTCATTGACCAGTTGACCTTAGATGTCAGAACAAGCACATTTTCAGTAGATGTCTCTGAAACAGCACTTGGGTCATGAAAGACAAAACAATACAAATATGAGAACATATGACAGTAAACATGATACAGGGTTTATCATCTCAGACTCTAAATATGCAACCAGTTGACAATAATGGGCCCATACAGTAGATCATTGACTGTCAAGAGTTCAAAGTGAAGCTGAGGCTAAAACGCAGCCTCAATGACATGAAATGTGTTATGCCTTTCAAAAGAAGTATCCGTCTGTCTGTAAATAAAACTATAAATTGTTGCTTGTTTGCATCATGGGCCCCCTATGACATCACCATTATTCAATTTGCCCCAGCGCATAGCAGTGTCAAGTGTATGCCTAACGCAGACACTGAAAATCTGAGTGAATTGAATCTGACATTTCAAATCCACAGGAAAAGATGGCAGATTGTGGAGAACTGCCCTGGCGACAGACGACCTGCCAGTGAGGAAGAAATGTCTCGGAGTGAAGGAAAGGGCCCAAACCCACTCGACTAGCCAGGGCTCGGTAGATTTTGGTTTGGCACTGAGCTGCCTTTCCCCACGTTCACAAGTCAATGGAAACCAATGGTATCTCGTTCCGTTTAAATGAAGTCAACATCCAAAATGATTGTACACATAAGAGGGAAGAAAATTGCCATTGAAAAACATCTGTTGTGTCGTCTTGGAAATAAACCAGGAAGAAAAAGTAAAAGTCTTGCATAGCCAAAATGTCCACAGTGCTGTCAAAGAGGGGCCTCTGACACACGAGCCTTGGATACAAGGTGAGGATAAAACTCTGAGCTCTCTGACTTGCCAATTGCAAGGAAAAAAGGATATCTTCACACTGTATATTTCAAAATGAATTATAAATGAACTTAAGCCTCTGACTTATTCTAATGGAACTGCCAACCCAGTGTTTGAGCAGTGTGTGGTTTTCCCTCCTATGTGCCGCACAGTTCCACACCCTGAATGAAACGGGTAGGAGGAAAAAACTGCTTGTCAGTTTATATAAAACACTGTGTCCACTCATGAGAGTGGTGGTCAGTTCATTGGCCATTGGGTGTCCAGTTAATGCAGCATGAGTCATGGCACTGATTGGCAGCAGGGAGAAAAAGACAGAGGCTCAGTGTTTAGTTTAATGTCTGTGCTAATGATGCGGGCTGGGTCCCTGCCACTGAGGCCTGGGCGTCTCCCAACGCTTGTTCCTGTTTACACTTCACTTTTCCTGGAGATTGGCAACTCATCGTCCAGTGGATCATTGTTCTTTCTGTTCTTTGTGTCCAATCTTTTAAGGTAACATGGTTAAGGATAAAACCGAGGCAATTCTTCTTTGAACTCGGGCAGCAGGTCTCACAGCCTTGTGAAATGGGATTACAATGAAGATAGAGGGGTTGCATTGCCAGCCCAACATCATTACATTGGCTCTTCCTCTGCTGGAGCCATTAATGCTGGTTTGTTTTTGAACTACTGTGTTGGGGTAGAAATGACTGGTTTCGGTTACACCACAGCAGAGACAGAGACTAGTGTGTAAGTAAACGAGTTAGAGCTTTTGGCCAAAGTACCAACCAAAACAACAACCTGACAGTTATTGCTAGTTGAGGGGATAGGCGCCTGTGTCCATGAAACTGAGTCTTAGTGCGGTGACAGTGAGAGTGCTGCAATTCAGACTCTTGACTGAACCTGAATAAATGTTTCCCGACTACAGTGGGTTGAAGAAAAACAGTCTGTCAGTCCACATTTGATTCTGTTTGTGATTTCTGTAACAGGACATAAGGTTTTTCCACTGTCGCTAAGGTGCTCGCTCATTGTGGGAACTGTTGGGTTTCTCTCTCTAATATTGTAACATCTTAGACCTTAATCTGTAAAGTCCCTTCGGATAATGTTTGTTAGGGTTTTGGTGCTGTACAAATAAAATGTATTTAAATTTAAAATGTAGAGGAGGAAGGAACTGACATTTGAGTAAGAAAAGTCTGACTGGGATGACAGATTGGTCATGTCTTCATGGGACCAACAGTGTCCTCAAGGCTGCAGACATTATGGCCATATCAAAGACCAAAGGACACAGAGTTCAAATTAAGATGGTAAGACAAAGTCTGGCTTTTTAACCTGATGTTTACCATCTGCCAAAACAAAGAGGGCAACTGTTTAAAGGTTGTCTGGGGAGAGCAACCTAATACCTAAGCCAGTGAACCCATGTGAGTCAGGTCAAATATATCCAAGTCCTTAGTCAGCCGCTCCAGACGTCTCACTATTTTGTTGATATGTCTCCTAACAGCACTGATAATGCAAAGCACTTGTGGGTTTCCACAAATAGACCATTATGTGACTAAGAAGCCTGGAGGGGAAATGCTGAGGAGATGGTTGGGTTAACCTGAGCCATGAGGACAGCATTTGACAAGGAGAAGGAGAGGAGGGACCTGGCTTACATGACACAACGAACATCTGATCAAATTAACTTCCCAGTAAATTCTCCCATGTTGGTTTTTTTTCTCTTTTACATGTCAGTCCTGATTTAGACGATGTTTGAGCAGGGGATGAAGATCTGTCAGACGCAGTAGGAGTTTACCTTGGTTGGAATGTGTTTTGCATGGTCTTTTCATGTACTTTAGAGGTCAAGTTGTATATTATAACGACATCTGGTCATCATCTTATTTCCGTTATACTTTTGGGAGTCAAACTATTGCTAAGTGAAAATATCAACCCAGGGATCTGCTTCATTCAATCCCTATAATTAACCATTGTTTTAACCGTAAAGTGCAATTATCTATTGCTTCATAAATAAATATGTTCATTAAGCATACACTCATTCACCAACATGCAACATAATACCTCATACCGGATATGTCCACTTCTTGCTCTTTTTTAACTTGCCCTTATTTAAACTTGTATTGTTACTCATATTTTAAGTGCTATTTTGTTGTTGTTGTTGTTTTTTTTTGTAATTGAATTTAATCATCAGGGAGTACAACGTAATTTCGTTGTGATATTCTCAGACAGTAGTGCAATGACAATAAAGCCTTTATGTCCTATGTCTATGTCATCAGTTAAATATTAGCGGCTCCAATTCACAAGACGCTATATTTGCTAAAATTGACTGTGGTCTAGTCATATTGATAATAAGTCACAAAACATGCTTATGCACCTGTATTTACAAATCAAATTGGTCAGATATATTGGGCATATTAAAATTCAAAACATATTTAAGATTCTTAATATAATACAGACCCTGGACCACGAATTTTCATTAAATGTAGTGGTATCAACAAATTAATTGTACTATTGATCTTAATTGATATTTCAGCAGGTTCATATAACGGACCCGTGTGCATGACAAATCGAACAAAATCAGTTGAGCGGCTACAATAACTAGCATTGCTCTGTGTTGTGGCTTGAAAATGTTCTCACATTCACAATGGCACAGTGTGCCAACTTGCCTGCCAACTCAGTCCACTTAGTGGTCTGAGTGTGTAAAACATGCCAAAAATCACAGACACCCTCCATTTCCATCTTAAAGAAAGCTGAGCTTTACTGACTTCCTGTCAACAGGGCTGGCTAAGGCCTGTGTGGCCTGACCACAACACGAGAGACGAGCACTGCAGGGCCCAGGGGGTCAGTGATCATTCCTCATTTGACAGTGGGTTAATGGGTTGTAGTTGTAAGGGCTGACAAAGCGTTTTAAAGAAATTATATCAACTTTTTAAATGACCCGGCATTAAAATAAACATTTATTTAAGTTTATCATTTTGAAAAGTACAATAAGATTTTACCTGTCAGCAACTGGTTTGGCAATGTTTTGAAATATCTCTTCTTGTTTGACTGCACGATCAAACACTTTTTGGAACCTGGACCAAAGTGATAAGAACAAAGACAACACAGCAGGTAAGAACATTCATTTCTAACTGAATTTACTATCATAACATATAGTAAAATTGTATATTACTGGTTTATCTCAAACATCCCAGGCTCATAACAGTTATGCACGGCTGTACTGAATAAGCACAAACAGCAGCAATGAGGTTGAGTGAGTTTAGTCATTCTGTTTTCTAAAGCAGTCTCTACCGACCATGTTTTTATCCCACAGCAAAAGATGAGAGGGATGCGAGTGAAATCCGCCCAGGGAAGATTGTTAAATGTGGAAATTTTATTTCTATAAGGGCACAAGGGAACCTCCACAAGCTATTATAAGTCACTGTGGTTTTCGAAGGCTCTCAGAGTCCACTGCAGTCCGACTCCCTAACTGTGAATTTAGGGCTTGGGAGCGTGGCATGGGCCCTGCCAGGAGGGTATATAAGGCTGCAGCGTTCACCACCAGCGTCAAACAGATGTTCTGGCTCTGCACTGACAGAAGTCCTGGATTCATTATTCATGGGAAAAGGTTTCACGCAACTTTAAAATACTGGTGGGCAACATACCTTCCTCAGTGTGTGTTGTCTTTATTTATTAAAAAAATGTTTTTTTAAAATTTTTTACAGTTACGTTAGCCTTACAGATTTTAGCTTTAACCATAAGTGAAATCAAGAGCTGGTCATAACTCCTACCGATATTATTAGGACACTTGATGTGTATAAGCATGTAGTTATATTTATTATTAGTTTCTTTCATAAGACAAAACAGATGTTATGAACAGCAGACATAACAGTGTTCACTTCAAATACTACTCTACTACAGTGTCGATCCTGGCAGCCAAGTACAGTCATTATGTCGACATAAAAAAATATTTTAAGAGACCACAACAGTTGAATTTATTCAGAACAAATGATTTGGCACATTTGGGAAATGAACCGAATGGAAAGTGCTCTTAGTCACTACCTGAACTTGTAGCACTCCCTCTTGTTGTTAACGAAGCCATCAGCAAGATCCCTGGGCACCACAAACTCCAGAGAGGCACCTGTCTGCTCTTCATTGTCCACAGAGTACACCTGAGGGAGCCAGAGACAACAGCAGAGTCAGGGCCACAGTGGAAGAAAGCCTGAAGGCTATGGTTTAATAAAACAACAGGACAACGTAAATTACTAATTTAACATGAGAGAATATTTGGGGGATATTTGAGAGTGGCAACACAGGCATTTATACACGGTTCTGTTTCCAAGAATAGCCTGCTTCATGATATATGATCTGAATGTTGTTATAGTATGTGGTACCACAGACGCAGCCCAATTTAAACTAGACAATTCATGTTTGGTCTAAAATATGACTTTGGTCACCTCTGGTATGTGTATTGCAAGCCCCAAAATGAAGAAAATTAAGTTTATGAAACATAAATCCTGTCGAAATAAAAAAAGAACAGACAAAATGATCAGTGTACTGTACAGTGTAGGCGAACTCTGCAAAATCCGACTCTGCTGACCAAAGCAAAAGCCACAGTCATGCTTTATGGTAGACAACAGCAACTGTAGAGCATTAAACCTATATTGATTGCCATATAGAAGTGAAGGACATTTAAAATAAGGTTGGGTGGGCCAGCGTTAACACCCCACTTCCAATTGCAATTACAAGCCCTAGGGTTTCCCCAAATTAAAGACACAGTAAGACCTAAATGATTGGATCATTTTTTATTGTCACCCTGCCCGCAGTATTGATTCCTGACCAACACTGCACTGTTTTCTTCACATGGACATCAAAAAGTAAAAAGAAAGCCCACATCGAATAGCCCCAAGGCGGTAGCTCGTTGCATTTTGCTGTATTCTGAACAGAAATCCTCAAAGTAATTTGATTATTCCTTCCTAAAGCTGCTGTGCTCAGACAATAAATAGGGTTTTAGTTTGAAGAAAGTGCTTTGACAGAGTTGTACCTGAAGGAAATTTCCTCTTTTTTTTGGACATGTGTGCCCAATAAAGAAATCCCTTACGTATGTATTTCATTGGAAAAATAACCACTAGTGTTGCCCAAGTTTGCCACTGTTTTTCACTGCGATCCCAAGAATGAATAATCTGATACTGGCTCAGTATAGTTCAACCTTAATGACTATGAAACAAATGTACAGAGTGCACTCTGTAATAATTGAACAAATGGTCCTGCACTGGTTGTCAGTGAGAAGCACTTCTCATCAAATGATTCCAATATAACATTTTTAATATCCCAGTCAGCTAGAGATAAAATTGCTGGGGGGAGGGGGTACAAAGATATTTTTGTGCATTGAAGAAGTTACGTGTAAACATATTGAAGCACATACAAGCACAAAGGTGGGGGGGGGGGAAACAACAACAACAAAAAAACATAAACTTAGAGATAAAAGAGTATGGCGAATCTGACTGAGTTGGTGAATTTTTGGTTGCTTGCTGCATGGTGACAATACAGAACTTTTCACAGTGGATATTTTACATGTCAATGAAAGAAACAAAGTATTGATCATTAAATATAATACTTAAAAACAACTGCATTCCATCCAGGTTTTTACATTAGGTAAGACAGGCGGAGGTGAGATGATGCAGTAGATGTAGTGTAGTCGTAACTTTAGCAGCACTATGTCCCGACAGGTGTGTGTGTGTGTGTGTGTCTGTGTGTGTGTGTGTGTGTGTGTGCGTGTGTGTGTGTGTGTGTGGTTACTTCGTGAGAAAAGTCGACCACAAACTGGGTTCAACCGTGATGGGAATATCAGGTTCAGGCCTCCTTCGTATAACGCCAACACTTGCTAGAAATCCTACTAGCATGTGTGTTATTATAGCCTTATCTGAGTTGTGTTCAAAGTCTTTAGTTCAGTTGAAGTAGCCCACTTACCGCTGTAGTTTTCTTAGTGGGTTTGATGCGACCGAATATCTGTATCGTCTGTTTCACCATTTTCCGCTGAACTAAGGTGACTGTTCAGTCAAGGTTGGTTGTCCCGACTTAGATACCCAGTTAGCCCCCTAGCTAACACTAGCATTAATGTCGGCGCTGAGCCCGTCACAGTTTGTTGTAGCCGGTTGCTAGGTGACGGCGGTCTCCTCCATTGACAAAGATCCTCTATGAGGGTGAAGATGATTCCCCGGTGTCAAATAACCTCCTCGCCTATTCTTCCTCTCTTCATTCTTCTTTCTCCAAATGCCTGATGGTTTGAGTCAGAGTCAGAGCCAGGGCGAGGATGCTGTGTGAAGCGGGGAGCATGTGAATAACATTTAACACAAAAAAGATGAAAATAAACAAAGATTGTTTTGATGTTTTTTATTGTTCTCGTCTAAGCAGGTGTTTTGTATATTCGAGAGAAGAGGTCACAGAGGGTTCAGTGACTCATATATTGACAGAAGTGTATTCAGGACAGTGGGCACTCCTTACACATTAGGCCACTGGCAGTTACTCATAATGCAAATAGGTGCAACCTACCAGATCTGGCAGGCAATATTTGGAGAGGAAAAAAAATAAAATGGCATGTGGTAATCATATAACCGCTTTCTCTCTAGGCACTGTGGACTATTTGCATGAAGAGCTTTAAATATAAACACAATGTGACCAAAAGTAGCTGCTAATCATAGATTTTAACCAACATCTTTGATCCACAACAAGTCAAAATCCTGTGTTTTGAAAATGATAGATCAGAGAAACCAGAGTGTGTTAAAATGAAAAATGAGAGAGACCAGACCTGCATTTTTTTGGGGGGGGGGGGGGGGGGGGGGGGTGGTGTATGTTTTGTGTATGATGTGGGGTTAAGAGGGGAGGCAAATATATATTCAGTGATGAGACTTCAAGGCACATTCCATTCTGCAATCAGGCACAAGTTCTCTCTCTCTCTCTCTCTCTCTCTCTCTCTCTCTCACACACACACACACACGGTAAATAAACACATCATATTGCACGTGTTGATCTGCAGCTTATATTCAAACCTTTTTGTTGTTGTGGTCGCAGTTTGATTTATAACACTTCACGTCACATGCACTGCATGAGGCTTACAAAGAACCCTGGAAGAGGTTATGTAAAAGTGCAGCGGTTTACACAAGGGATCCCCAGACATCATGCGCATCTCATTGAAACACATAAGGAACATATATTCACTTATCAGCTGATTTACACAGAACCATATGTGTTGTGTTTGGGAGGGTTGGGGTGAGTTGGTGGGGGTTAGTGGCTTTGACCCTGTCTCCAATTTCAGTGTATGAGTGTCACGCTGTTTTTGGAATTCCACCTGAACCTTGGATGTCCCCCAAATATAGCCTACCAGGGAGGCCTATACCCCCCGCAGCACAGACAGCAAGACCCGGAAGGCTGGTTGGTTTCATGGTGGCCTTCAGGAGAATGTTTCATGTTTGCTCAGTTCATTCTGATGCCACAAATACTAGTTACTTGTGTAGAGTTGTGAGTATGATTATGCATGCTGCCTTAAGAGTGTGGATTGGTTTAGATTTAAGATTGAGTGGTATTAAACAGGAGTGTGGCCGCCTTGAATGAAAAAAGCTGAGAAAAGAGCACTTATCTTATCATCATCAAAATGTAAGATTAAAACTAGACAAGCAAAACTATCACGATAAACCTGTGTGATTATTGACAAAAAATCCTCGTCCAAAAGCAAAAACAAAATCTAAATATTCCTGATTTACAACTTCTTTTCACAGCAAACAATTTCACAACTTTAAAAAATCCCATGCAAAACATATTAGGACAACTCATGAGCATTTATGAAAGGATAGTGTGAGGGTTTGGAAGCCATGTATTTTCAAATGGGGTCCAAATGCTGTAACATGCAACCATGCATTCCTTCATGTTACACTGTATGGCTGGGATTTTTTGTGTCGTGTGATGGGGGCTCCCTAAGAAGGGAACAAATCTTTTCAGACGACTGCCGCTGACATGTTGGCGTTGCACACTACCGCTACCAATCATTCTGTTAAAGCAGCCGTCAGACAAGTACTCACACACATGCATGGCTGAACAAAAGCTGCGTTATTAGAACCCTTCAGCATTCAGACAACTTCAAAGAGGCAACATTTTCATGTTTCTTTCAGGTGGTGTAACATGCTCATTGGCCGCCATATTGGAGAGCTCGTAGTCACATACTCACATATGATCTAACTAAAACTTTATAACCTGTCTCAACAGAATACAGTTCGGTTTTGGCATTCCAGATTAGTACACCAGTTTGAACACCAGTCACTACCAGATGCATGTTGCGACAAATATACTGTAGATCATTTTGCTAAATTAGCCCAGAGAACAGAGGTAGAGCAGTAAAAGCTGTTTGTTCAGGTTCCCTTTGCTGACTTATCAAGCTGCAACTGGCTGCACTTTGTAGCCAAGAGCAATGGCAGCAAAGAAAACAACATCCCTCTCTGCCACCATTCAGTTTTATTTCATAGGTTATTGAAGTAATTCACCAAACCATGACCTTTGTCTTTTTTGTATTTGATTTTGCGCATTAATTAATTTGGGCCAATTTCTGAACAGCTGATACTCTAGTTAAACTCCATAGCATCTATGCATTCATTTTATGTGAGGACACATGAGCTGGTGATTGTATGATGAATGGAATATTTCACATATTTTTACAGGTTTTTGTAAATTAACCCTTTGTTGACGATATCACATGTCCTGTATTTCCTTCTTTCAATAGCTTGTGACATTATCTGATTGACTATCTGACTGACTATAAGTAGTGTTTTTCATGGTATATGACACATAACAAACAGTAATTTAATTCCTGTTTGCTATATTTGTATCTTTTGTGTCCCCCCTCTATCTTTTCATGGGAAAATAAGAGGACAATTTTTCCCATGAAGGCCACTACAACCACTATCATCAGAAATCTTTCCAAAATATGCAGAATATATAACATGATATTAAGTCTGAGCTTTTGCACACAAAAGGCAGCCTTTTCGAAAAGTGTTCATGAATGCCAAGAGGGAAGCAGCCACGTCCACTTTCTACAAAACAATTATACAGTGTAGTTAAATCGGTTTCCTTGACAGAGAAGTGTATTGAGTAAACACCAACCAGGGGCTGGACTGGGCTTGTTTGGGAGCTGTCAACTCTTTTTTTTTATGTACTGTTTTGGACCATGTGTTGTCTTTAGCTTTAACTGACATAACTGTGGTTTCACCCCAAAGAAAGCAACCAACTCTACTGCATGACTCTGACAAATGGAAATGGATTTGAGATCTGGATGCAAGACATTTTTTCTCTGAACAAATAAGTGACAAACCCTTTTTCCCCTCCTCTCTTTTTTCAAAGATTTTCATGCATGCAAACTTAAATAAATTCCTTCTTTTGCCAAAGTTGAGCCTTTAGAAGTAGTTTCTCAGGCTCCTGTCAATAATTTTAATGACAGATAAACTTGCTGAAACCAAGCACATTTCAAAACTTGTAGAGTCAAAGAGGCAAATACAAATTGTGCTCCAGCGGCAATGAAAAACAAAAACCTGTTTTTTCAGTCATCTTTGCCAACATTTGATACCTTTTGCTCTTAGCACTGGTCTGGCAGTCAATCAAAAAGGTGTGCTCAGTTTCAAACGATGCAGTGCTACTCTCCTCACAGACTTTTTGGCTTGTGGTTGTGATTTTGTTTGGATGTTTGCAAGATGGACTGGTACCCACTTCAATGCATGTCTTATTACTACAGGATCAAACGTGTGGTGCATTGTGCCAAAGTGTGTCATGTGGTGAAGACAATCTAAAAATGGCACAAACAGAAAAGAGGACTTTGAGAGATATCAGATGTTGTTCAGATCATCTTGAAATAGGTGTCATATGTGCTGCCATCATATTGCCCAGTCACCATTGAATAACATATAACGTCTCACCTTGAAAAGCCTTGTGTAGCGTTGAACTGCAGCTCATTAAAAACATGATATAAGAATATTTTCTCTTGTTTAGAGGGAAAGGTAGAGTTGTAACAAATGTCATAACCTTTGTTATGAAATCCAGCCCTATTACATGGACGCATAGAAGTGGGTGATACATGAACAGTGATTGCTATTTGCTTTCTCACAGTTCCAACATTTGACACAAGCAGTTTGTGGGAGTATTTGTGCATTTCTTCAACAAGGTGTGCCATCATTTACATGAATGCTTGGGTATGTACTGGAAATGTGAGCATTACTTGTGATTGCACACCCCCAGTACACCGAGCTGTAAACACTGTACCCTCCACGGCTCCTGGCTAATCATTCCCGTACGAAGGCATCTTGGCATCCATTTCAAACAGAGTGGTTCAAATTTGGCCGGGCCGTTATTACAGGCCCGGGGGAAGATGATGCCTCAGTTAAGTAGCTGCCTCTCAGTGGCTTAGTGTTTGAGGGTAGACAGATTCCATAGGATGAGATGTTGCTCTGTGACTTTGTGCATTTGTGTATGTGTGTGTGTTGTCCCAGTTCTGTCCGAGGGTGGCCACAGAGGCTTTGCGGGGAAAAGCCAAGATGCTCCTTCAACCAAAGGGACGATTAGAGACAAGCTGCTGCTGCTATGGTGCTTTGCTTATACTGTAAGGGACTGAATGTCATCACATGCATGAAATTAGCATTACACATGTTTACATACACTGGGAACACGGTGACTTTGTTTGCTGCAAAAACTATCAAACAGAAAGGTGCCATTAAAAAAGATGCACATGCGATCCCACCTTCAGAGTTCTCACTATCGTATGGCCCCTGTAACATCTGCATACTGTACAGTCAGCCTGGGAGAAGGTTGAGCCTTGAACAATGCGTTTGCAAAGTGGGTGAGCAGTTGAGTTGAAGAAGGGATGATAGCAACAGAGTAATATCCAGGGCCTGAGCAATATAAACATTTATTTGTGTTTGGGTGTCTGGCCATTGGACGTATTTAATTCCACTGTTTCACTCTCCTTTCAGCTCTGTTTTGTTCTCCATCTACTCCTAAGGTAACGAGAGCGGCGGGTGTGAACCAAAGCAGTAAATTAGTGGGCCACCAAACCAAAACAATTTACAACGTATACAACTAGGGAAACGGCAGTGTCAGGTGATATTTTTATTATTTATTTCATTTTATTTTTAGTTTCAGGTCCAGAAGTAGCACGAACCAAAGTCCTGAGCGTCTGTCTCAGGCATCCACCAGCAGTGGCGTCCATGCTATTTCAGTCTGGGGTTTCAGCAGGTCTCCTGTCTTCCATAGTTTTCTGGTCAGTAGCTGTGTCCAAGGGAATTCTTTAGGACTTTGGTTATGTGTTATTCTCTGAGGCTTCTGCCCTCTGTTATGCTTGCTAGGCCTAGGCAGATCAGACTTCAGTCTGCATTCCTGAGATACTGTATATGAATCTCTAAGACTCAAGGAACAGCAATATTGTTGGGATGTATTTAGGGATGAGACTAACATTTAGCCTTTTTTTGTTTGTTCCTGCAGCATTTTTGTTTCTCTGTGCGCATGAGGAAACATGAAAAAGAGAAGTATGTGCCTTTGAATGATTTGTTTAGCAATGTTTTGAGTTCAGTTTCTCTGCATGCAGAATTACATGTACACGTAAGGCAATCTGTATGTAAACTAAAATACAGAGTGGAGAGAGATGCAGAGAGAGATAGAGAGAGGCATATTTCATTTTTGAGAACATCCCATATCATGAAAATACCCCTGCTGAGCAATTGTTTGTCATCTTTTGGTTATTCAAAGAAAAAAGTAATGCAACTTGGATGCAAAGAGAAATGCTTGAAGAAATATTTTGTTGGATTCAAATATGCCTCAACATAATTAAAATTCACCAGTGTCTGAAATTAGCCATGCCGCATGAATATGATGTAATCACAGGACTCATATTGATGGCGTGCTGCCTGATAGGGCGTGATAAATAGTCATCGAAGTAATTCTAAAACTATTACTGGCGTGTATAATATATCGTTTTGCCAGGAAATTCTGATGCATATTTTTAGGCCCTCTTTGCATAACCAACATAATGTCAAGAGTTTTCATTGATTGCAGCCCAAAAGATTTCGCTTGTCTCTTATGTTAGACCCTTGGAATTCATCTTGAGCCATCTGTGTAAATAACTTCTGTAACACTCATTAGTTGCTCTTTCCTCAACTCGTCGGACATTTGTGTACATATTTCTAGAAATATCTTTTGGAAAGGCTGTTTCTCAACTTGTGCTTGTGGAAAAAGCTGTAATTCAATGAATGAACACACATCTCAATGTTTTACCTAAAGCTCTTCATGCATTTCAAACAGTGCATGCTTGTCCTGTGACTCTGCCTCCTGCCTCATGCCCATTCATTCCATCCACTCCATCACTCCAGCCCAGCTGCCTGTGGTCAGGAGTTTGGGCAGTGGGTAGGGACAGGGCTGGGCGGTCCTGCTGGCCTGGCGGTACTTGGCGATGGGGAAAGAAGGTGGATTAGCCCCTCCATCCGAGGCCCGGAGCCCTGAATGCAGAGCTGCTCCAACTGCATGGTATATAAAGAGAACAAACTTAGGTTTGAGAGAGCTCACAGATTCACTTCTCCACTGTCAAGCAGATAGGAAAGGCAACAGCATGAAGAGGACAGGAAAGAAACAGGGAGAGTGTATGTATAACAAAGACGGAAGTTATCGAGGAGTGGAATTTCCTCATAAACTTGTGTAAGTAGCAGGAGAAGAAGGATAGGGAGTACAGGAATGGAGAGAGAACAAATGGCTATGAAATGAGAGACAGGGTTGAAAGAGCACGAGAGGAATATTTTGAGCTGGAATGACAAATGTGTTCGCTTAGAAAACTGCGATGCAATGGAAATGTTGGCAGAACTTCTACAGTAAATCCATTTTCTGCACCTTTTTTTCCCCAAGTGGTGACCGGCCTCCGCCAGAAACTTTCTATCCAACTTTTCACTTCCCGACAAAAAGCCCAAGTGCAGGTGATGGTTCAGCACACATACAGTGTTATGTAAGAATTGCGGGAATGCTCTCTGGCCAACTGTTATGAGCTGAGTGGGAATTTGACATGAGAGACCCTGCAGGTCCACCGGATTCCTGCTGCCATGGAGGATTCTAGCATCCAAATTCCTCTCCTCCGCAGTGTGGAAGAGTTACAATGAAATGCCTTGCAGTGCTGAACTCGACTGCCTTTGAAGTCCTATTCAGGGCTGTGCATAGGGTTAGTGCTGTTGCATGCCATTCCTCACACAATAAGCTGTTATGTCACTGTTACCGCTGGCCAACCCTATGATGTGTCACACCAGACAAGGGAAATCCGAGCTCCGATTTTGAAAAAGTGCTGGAAAGTCAGATTGGATGCATGCGGCGAAAAAGCCACATCGTGGTCATGAATGCTTTACCATGCAGATAATGTGTTTGCAAATATATATATATATATATATATATATATATATATATATATATATATATATATATATATATATATATATATATACTGCTATGCATTATTGACCACTTGGTTACACAATGCTTTGTGACTCTGGCAGACATCATGTCTCAGTGTTTCATTTAGCATCTGTGGCACAAATAGGATCATTGGCAGTTCATTAAGGATATTTCCATGGCAACAATGGGTTTGTGTATTGATTGATAGGAATCTGTCACTATCAAGTAGGCCATGCTGCAGAGATTAGCATGTGTGTCTCTGTGTGTGTGTGCGTGTGCGTTTGCGTGTGCGTGTGCGTGTGTCCGGGATGCTGCTTTATTTTATTTTTTTCAGTTGTCCAGAGGCAACTATTCCATTCCTTCTTAAGGCTAATTGTTGTGTCAATATGTCTGCCATTGCTGTCCTCTGCTCCCACACGCAAGCACAAACACGCAGTCTCTCTCTCTCTCTCAAACACACACACACACACACACACACACACACACACTCTCTCTCTCTCTCTCTCAAACACACACACACACGCACACACATCCGCACACACACAATCTATCCGGCCATTAGCAAAAGAGATAATAGATCAAGTCAAATGTAAAGAGACTTTGATGACAGCCAGGAAATGAAAGGGAAAGTATCACCACGCAAGGCAAAAAGAGACATCATTGATTCTCCGATTTTGTACCTTAGCCGTCAGAATGCATATAGGGCAGAGATGGAGAGGAGGGGCCAGAGAGCGAGGAAAAACGAGTCCAAATGACTTTGAATCCTTTCAGTGTGGATACTAATTGATAGAATTTTTAATTTTGGATGGGGTAATTGAGCTGCACTTTCTCCTTCTGTCTTTCAGTCTCCATCAGAAAGAGGCTACAGAGAGTGAGAGACAGTGGAGTGGGTGAGAATGCTACAGACACTACAGTATGTGTGTGTGTGTGTGTGTGTGTGTGTGTGTGTGTGTGTGTGTGTGTGTGTGTGTGTGTGTGTGTGTGTTTGTCAGTGTCAGTGGAGAGCAGACAAAAATAAGCAGAGCGTGCAGTTTAGTGGACAATGGAGGGTGTTTGTGTTTGTGTTAGACAGCACAACCAGGTCAACTGTTGTGAGCATGTCAGGTGAGGAGGAACAGGAAACTTTGTGTAAATTAGGATCACAGTGGTTTTTCAGCTCTTCACCGTTTGAGGTTGTTCGCCTCTGACTTTTCTGTGTTGAAACCCCTACAATGGAAATATCTTTAATTTCATATCAGTTTATGTTTAGTTTGTATGTATTCATTCTAGCAAACACAACTGCAGGATAAACTTAAAAGTTTACCCTATTAGTGATTTAGGACTAATCTGTAGATCATTCACCAAATCCATTTAACAACAGAAGGGATACTGTATGCTGCCATTATCAGAACTACTGCCTAACCATACATTTCACCTGGACATAAAGATAACAGGAATTTTGAATTCAAATGTGAGCAATGTTGGATTTTTGATAACAAACCAAACATGTAAAGGTGGAGTTTTCGTGTGTACAAACAAAAATCATATTTTGTGTTTTTGTGACTCACTTGTGCTCCTTCAGAATATTGCACAACAACTTTGTCAAAAACTCTCCTGGGAACGTTCAAGGTATCACAATAACATGAACACTGAAATATAATAATTCAGTAAATATGTATCTACAGTACATGTATAGTGTCCATGTGTAAAGCTTATGTTTAGTCTGTACATAACATATATTGACTTTTTTGTTCATACAAGGAAGTTTCACTTCCGCTCCTACAGTAGAAGCTACCCAGTACAACCCCAGTCTGAGCTGTTAACCACTGAGCGGCTACACAGTCGGGGTTAAATGTCAATATAGCAGAGGGTCAGGTGTTTCAATTTTACTTTCCCCACCCAACACTGTGCTTTTAAAAAACACTGATAGGTGACAGTGTTTCACATGGACTTACAGAGTACCTGTGACGGCTACTGAATGTGGGAGGGGACCGCAACAACTGTCACACACAAACACCCATATACCAGACAGCTCCAATATCCGAGATTAAATAATCCCCTACAGTAGGTTATGTCCTTGCCTCCTTGTTTTTGTTTGTTTGTTTATTTTGGGGTTTTAATAACAGAGGTTGATTTGACGTTCTCCGATTAAAAACTCGAGCGCCACGGTGGTGTTGTGGTTAGCGCGGTCGCATCACAGCAAGAAGGTTCTTAGATCGTATCCTTATGTTTCTTTGGGTACTCCGGCTTCCTCCCACGGTACAAAGACTTGTACATTGGGTTTAGGTTAATTGGAGACTCTAAATTGACCATATGTGCGAATGTGATAGTGAACGGTCATTTGTCTCTGTATGCTGGCCCTGTGATGGGCTGGTGACCGGTCCAGGGTGTACCCTTGTTGGATGGCTCAAGTCCCCTGGCCCTGAAAAGGATAAAGCGGAACGATGGATGGATCATTAAAAACTCATAAAGTACCTATTTTCTAAGCTGCTCTTGGACTTAGTATGTTTAAATCTGACGGCTTCTAGTCAAACTAAATAATAGAGTATATATATATATATATATATATATATATATATATATATTTTAAGAGTGGTCTGGTTTTTGGAGGCGGGGTGGGCGGGAAACTTGTGACATCAGTTTGTTGTAAATCTTGACCATGGCCCTTGCCATGATACTTTGATGTTTTATGGGAGTTTAAGTTGTCAGCAGCTAAAAACATTTTCCTCTGGCGTGACATGGATTGCCTTTAGTCATTCAAAACAGAACAAGCTGATCCGGTCTGATAAGTATTCAGAAATGACACATACCCTGAAAAGTTTTTATAGCAAATTAAGGTTGCGACTGGCTTTTATATTTGTTGGCACACACACATGACTTTTTAACACATTTCATCCTTCAGTCTGCATATAATAATTCAAGTTATAATGATCATAAAGTTAATTTATTTATGCCTTTTTAAGCTTAAGCAGGAAGTGTGTTCCAAGTGAAGAGAGGGTAGGAATTAAAAAAGCAAACCCATATGCTCTTACTCTTTTCGTTAAATCCTGAGCAGACTCCTTTATCAAACAACAGCTGTGAATAACGTGGCCGAGAATATTGCGCTTCAGATACAAACTCGCCATTTGCATGAGCTGACTCCGCTCGCTGCAGCTCCCTGGTGTTTTCCATCATC
Organism: Scophthalmus maximus; assembly: GCF_022379125.1. Taxonomy (NCBI): domain Eukaryota; kingdom Metazoa; phylum Chordata; class Actinopteri; order Pleuronectiformes; family Scophthalmidae; genus Scophthalmus; species Scophthalmus maximus. Next base: position 18,941,136 of record NC_061529.1, on the reverse strand, counting down.
ACTCACACAGCTGAATGGACGCTATTACAGGAGTCATTTCCACCATTTGCATTGAACGTTTCAGTCATTTATTCAGCTGGCTTGTTACTCCGGCAATTTTGAGGTAAGTGCCCCCTGGTCAAGGGCACGAGGCATTCCCATTCAGGGAGATTTGACAAGCGATCCCGTATCTTGACACACCGCCATATCATGCAGCTGCAAACCATATAGTCTGAATGGAAATACTCTTTTTTGATCCAGATTAAGTGCAACAGTGTTTTTTTCCCCCCCAATAGAGCTTTGTGAAGCTAAAATTACCCCCCATTTGTTGGTAACTAAGGCTGCTGGTTTTTCGCTGAACACTGATTTAGTATCATGTTTTATTCAGTTTACATTTCTAACTAGTCCTTCGACACGAAACTTGAGAACTTCACCCTATAGCGCATGACGTCTGAGAATCTGAGCCGAATATGTTCAACCAAAAGTGGTCTCACTTTTAAAAGGTACTGCAGCTATATTGAGAACTTTACTTTAAATACTAAATGGACATGTGTGAATTCAGTTAGCGCCCCTTCTCCTCTCGCAGACACCCCTGAGATCCTGAGGTGTTGACTGGACCTTTTCACATCTGCAGCCCTGTCAAATCAAGACTGTCTACAAACAACCTGGCTCCTGTCTGCTAGACGCTCCAAGAGTCCTCCTGTAACCAGATCTGTTAATCTTGGCTTTCTGGATCGGACCCGAGCGGGGATATAAAGGCTATATGGTTTCAAATTATTTAAATTGTTGTAGGTGTGCTTGATTCGTCTGCCTGGACATGCCAGCAGTCTCAGTATTTCCTTTACAAGATCTTAAAATCCAGCAGTCCTTATGTCTTACAAAATTACCCCAAAAAATTACAATAACTCTCTGAGGAACAAGAACAAATTTATCGGAGCCTTGGACAGATATCCCCCTCTCATTGAACTACCACCATTTTCCACTGGAAAAGGAGGTAGTGTCATTGAAGACACTGTTCACTATGACATGGGTTAGATATACATATATTTATACATATGATATTACAGCAGAGTGTGTGTCATAGTATTTATCCCTCAGAACAACAGAATGGTTAAAAAAAAAAGTGTACTTGCTCCTGGCACCATATTGAGTTCAATTTCTTTGATAACTTTGATTTTATTATTCATAATGTGCCTTTAAAGCTTAAAGGTAGTTTATGATTTGAGGATTGAGTCTGTTCACTTTCATGTCAGAAATAAATAATATAAATAAAAGACAAATAAATTATTATTTCAACTACTGTGTGTGTGTGTGTGTGTGTGTGTGTGTGTGTGTGTGTCACCAGATCACTTAAGATCACTGAGTTTTGGTGGTCATACTAAAACACCCAGGTTAAAGTTACTGACTGAGAATCATTATCCGACAACAATCCAACTCCCCTATGATATTCAATCTTCTCTTTTATAGATTTCACCTCCCTTCACTTTTGCCAAGTTGAAAAGATTAATCGAGGCCTCCTTCTTGGTTTTCTCCCATGGGCTGAATCACATGGCTTCCACTGGATAACATCATCCCGGCTTTGACAGGCCGAGCCGCCATGACTCCAGACATCTACCCATGAACCGCATGCACACACACACGCACGCACGCACGCACGCACGCACACACAAAAATGTCAAACCTTGCAGGTATAGCAGCTACTGTATGTTCCCATGTTTCTTTTGTCACCACATAAATGCAATGTTGCTGCAGGCTGTTGTATTAACATTTAAAATGAACCTTTTTCAAGTAATATTTTCATGACATGACAAATATTGTTCTCTGTCCCCTTTTTTAAAAAATGTATTTATTATCTATTTATTAAGGCCATTTGTTAAAGAGCAGGAGGGTGCGAGAGAAGCTGAGGTTAGCCGACTTTTCAACAAGTCCTCTAATCTGACACACTGACCCGACCCTTGAAAACAAACCAGAAGAGTGAACAACTACTGTACTTGGTATGGGTTTGGGAAAATATTGTAGTTCAAGTTACAATATAATAGAAGCCACAAGTGCTAATGAATCTTGTTGGGTTTGAAGCTGTGTAGTCATGGAGCTGAAACATTGAAAATGTGTTTAGTTGTCATGATCTCCAGATTCCCTATCCTGAAGTGGTGTCACTGTAAGAAAGGCACCAATCTCTGTTTAAGATTTTTTATATAATTGAGGAATTTTCCCGCTGAATATTGCAGATTGATGCATGGATGAAATGAACCATGTTGACTGTTGGTGTCACATAGGAAATTATAATAAGGACTTTGTCACTCCATATTCTACCTGTGCGCGTGCGTGTATGATATACATCACATAACTTCCTCCTTTATCCCCAGGAGGAAAGTCTCTGACATTAAGTCCCTAGTATGAAACAAGCTCTAAAACTGTTGGATCCTACATTTCCCACAATGCAGCTCAATACAACAACTGAACATGTCATGAAAACCTGTATTTGCAAAGGGAACTCTGTGTGTCTGCTTTTAACCTATTCTGTACAATGGTTTCTGTTGCCAATTGAAGCTGTTGTTGCCTGTTGCTAAAGTAAATTATGAAGTCATCATCTTCTTCTTCTTCTGTTGACAGAAAACATTGCTCCGTTTATGCCTTGGTGACCTGCCAGGCTCTAAACATTCTCTGGTCTCCTGACTTTAACATGTTCGAAATGATTTGGCTCTATCAGTCTCGACTTTGGGAAGGATTCTGGACCTACGGGGTACAAACTAAGGTTTTGGACGGGATCAGTTCGGGCCACCAAATTCACTCCAACACTGCAACTCAACTCAGTCCTGTTTACTGACCTTCAGGAATCCAATTTCTTGCTGAGGAATTATCTCGCACACTCTGCCCAAAAACATCACGGCAGGGCTTGTTTCAGTCTCAAACGCGTGTGATCACCACTGATGTCCATGTTTGAGCCCAGGTCAAAGTGGATGCCCAGAATTTGCAATTAATGAAGGATTACGGGCAGCGGGGAGATCAAAACACAGCCAGTCATACTGTTTCTTCATATTTCAGAGGATTAAATGCTTAGCAGCTGGGCCCGCGAAGCCTTTACTTCACGTTTGGAGGCAAACAAAAAAACCTGCAGTGCATCCCCCCCCCCCCCCATGGCTGTAGTAGGATTTGTGGTCATTATAATAATAATAATAATAATAATAATGGTTATCTACTGTGACATGATATTACTAATCAGAAATGCATTGCACAAAAATATATGGAGCCTTCGACTGCAGTTGAACGTTATTGGCTGCAGAGTTCCTGAAAACATGAGCAAGACAACTCACCATCATGGAATGAAATTGGGGGCTTGCGCGCAAACGCGCGCGCGCGCGCGCACGCAGAGTGCGGTGGCTTTAAGAAGGGAGGCGTGGCGCTGCTGTTTCGACCGACTTGTCAGCTCCTTCGCTCCCCACCAGCGCTCAGCTGGATGAACAGCCTCGCTCAGACAGCACGGGCCGCCGTCGGCTCTCCGTTTATCCGCTGAGCGACTTGTTTTTTCTTTTGCGCACAATCCCCGGGTTGACAGCGGCAAGGGATTTACCTCCAACCATCGTGCGCTCAGCGTGTTTCTCCGCGACGAAGCCGGGAGGTGAGTGCAGTGCAGGCGACTTGGTCTCCGCGCGCCGTGTGATGCTCGCTCACCGGGGTCTCCCGGAGAGGCCACCGGCTGGATGGCCACTTTGACGACGAAGTGTGGATACAGTGATCAGGGCGTGAGGACCGCTGGTCCGGTGGCAACTGTGTTGCACCATTTTTCCCTTTTAGAACAAGATATGTAAGCGAGTCCCCCCCCACGTTTTTTTAAGAGCCAGCACCTGAGCTGAGTCCTGACAGTCCGCTGATGCATTAATATCAAAGGAGGAAATGATCAGTGACTCAAAATTGCCCGTGTCCCATCAGATGTAACGTGTCATTGACCGCCATTAGATGCACGTTGGGTGATTGATACGCGTCTTTGCGCATGTCAGTGTGCCTCCATCTGTTACCTTTGGTGATTTGACGTTTGATGACAGCAATTACATCGGGGTTTTTTTTTTTTTTTGTTAGGTATCAGCAGGTATTATGTTTCATAATAATGATGGACTGCGTTCTTCTTTCACATGGTGCGCAATGTATTTGACCTCGGAGAGACATTAATACTGCTGTGGCCCTCCAAAGAGGGCGCTGCGTCACCTCCGCTGCTTAACGCACACTGCAAAAAATGAGAAAGGAAAAAGCTGTGTAGTCTTGTAATCAAGTTTTATTAGTCAAATCAACTATAATACTTTTTAAATCCATATTGAGTTTGAGTTTTTATTCAGTCTTTATTCTTTTTCGTAAATCCAGATAGTTTTTTTTTGGGGGGGGGGGTGGATGATTTATCTTAAATCAGAATTAAAATGGATAATTACCTTTTTCTTAAATAACAATAAAAAATGAAAAATAATTCTCGTACATGACCGTTCAAGCTCAACATCAGAATAAACTCTGGATTAATAATTTGTGCAGTGAGCAGATATTCCTACTCTCTTGAGCTAAATATAGCTGGGGCATCTATTCAGCTTGTGCTCTCTATCCAGACATCAGCCTGTCAAAAAAAAAAAAAAAAATCCCCACCCATCCCAGCTCGGCTGTCCAAATATCAGAATAGAATCTGGACGCCGCTGCCTGTTGAAGGCAGAGGTCTCAAGTCAGTTCCTCAAATTGTTTTGTTCCACATAAAACACAATATTCTGCATTTTTAATCAGGAGAAATGAGGTAAATGCGTGCACACTTGAGGGCATCCATAGCTCTTAAAAACCCAGGCTGCTGGGAAGGCATCAAGAGCTATTCAACCCAACATCTGGCAGGGATGCGGTATTGGGTCCTCTTGGCCAGTTGTTGAGGCTTTACAAGCGCAGCGCCATGCTAAGCACAAAATCATCCCCTCCTCCTCACCCACACAGCTTTGCCTAAGGAGTACTTAGCATCTGCTACATTCCTCCTACTGGATTAAGACTGTGCTGCTTTGGAGCATCAAGTAGAGCCACAGCTATCCTGAACCTGTTGGCCGCGGTTCAGAGAAATAAGAAAAAAATAAAAGGGATGATTGCGGGTGAAAGGAACGGAATGGAATAGAAATGACATTTTAATCATGCTAATCCATTGGGAGTAAGTGGCTTGCAGGATTTGACCATGTAAGGCTGCTGGGGGAACTGTTAACAATGTGTATTGCACATACTCTACATGCTGCCCACTGAAGCTCATGTGTTAATGGATGTCAGTGTTGGATGGATTTATTGAAAAGCCTTCCACTATGGTCGGCTGTATATCTCTAAGCAGAGCCGCAGTCCGCTGAGCTTTTAATGCGTTGTAAGCTTTTTCACAGACTCTGACTCTTTCATGCATGTAAAATCATAAATATAAAATGTGGTATATTTGTCTGTTTACTCTCAAGTCTGACCAGAGCAGCTGCTCCAGCAATTTGGCTGGAGTATTTTAAGGCCCCCTGTTTTGATTATAGTGCATAATCCTTGTCCAGCTACCTGTGTGTTTTCAGAGGGGGGGCAAGAAAAATAAGTCTGGTATCCAAGAGTAACAAGGCCACTGGGCAGAGGTGTTCTGCTTCTGGCCGTGGCCCTGCTGACTGGGCGGAAGGTATAGGACGCTCGGTTGTGTGCCTGTGGGGCGGAAGAATGACTGGAAGCCTTGCTCAGCGTTGGGACGCTGCGTGTGTGACCAGGTATCGGAGCGGCCATACACGATTTTGACGTGCGCCCAGTCGACGCTCCAAGAGGGGTTGCCAGCAGGGAAAAGACGGGGGCCAGTGTTCCTGACCAGCCACTGAGGCAGATGTTTACTAACTTCTACCAAGCCCAGATGTTTGGCTTGGTGGCTCCTGCCTGCTGGGGCCATAAGGTAAAGATGTGATGTGGCGGGCAGTACTAGGCAGGAGGCTCAGGCGGGCCGGAGGCATGTGCAGGGAGGGCATGTTGCTGTCATGCGTCTTTTGTGCAGTCTCTATTTTTTATTTATATCTGAAGCCAATTCAGTCATCACATCATCTAGAAAAATTGACACCACCATGTGTGGCACTTGCAGCCTTACAATTCACCCTAACGACATTCCAAGTCAAAGGCTTCGTCCAAGTCTCGCCTAATAATACTTGATTAGTTTGCCAGCTGCAGGCTCTTCTGTTCCTTCTCCCTTCTTCTTTGTTCTCTTCACCCACCATGAACACGCAGAGTGGCCACGGCACATGCACATACCGCCTCCTGCCAGTCTCCGTTGCGGCCCACTATTCCCTTGGTGCGGCGGATCGGCAGGCAGCGTGCTGGCTTACTGTATCTGTGCAGAGTTTCTGGCACAGAGCGAAGGCGTCTGGGAGTCATTAGCTGTGTGAGGGTATAATCCTATACCAGACACAGTGTTGCATCTGATGAAAGTCTTCCCGCCTCCTCCTCCTCGTCTCATACCAGTCCACAGTCACAAGTGGTCACCCCTACACTTTACTAGCACTTTCATTTATGAGTACACGTCGAAAAAGTGAAACTGGTGTGGTGTACAGATTTGTTTTTGCAGCAGGAGGCAACCATATTTTTATGCCCTGCATCGCACCCACACAGCGTGCATTGGCTGTGCCAAATCTGGGAAAAGAAGGGTTTAAAATGGAACATGAACAGTATGTTTACTGCTTGCTGTCATACTCTGAATCTATAAACTGCACATGTGCGCAGAGGCACCCTAAAAACTGCGAGGCTAGTTAGAGGCACATCCAGTGTCTGCTCGAAGTCACTGCAAAAGAACTCCGATCATGAACCTGATAGTGTGTATTACTTTTGGTAGATTAGACAAAGAATGGAGATGTTTTAAATTTTGGACGATAAAGAAGATAAATGCAAAAACATCCTAACTTTGCCCCTGATGTCTGTTAGTTTCCTGGAGAGTATGATAATGATTGATTTTATGGGGAGGCTAGAAAAAATACAGATTTGGGAAAACTTATATGAGGTTTAGTTAAACTATTTCCTTAACATTAATTATATTTTGTCAACAAATAAAAACATAGAAGATGAGAGATTCTTCTTCTGTTTTTATTTTATTTTTTTTACACCAAAGCGATGGCCTGAGGTCAGCTTTTGTAGAAAAAGTCCAGGCTGCAGGGGATGAGTGTGGAGGACTTGATGATGGGTGGTTGCAAAAGGTTCTGGTCTGTTTCTTCCATACAGAAGTGAGGTTGTTCTCTGCCGTACGGAACCCGAGTCGGAGAGGAACGGGCAGCGTGGCAGGAATGCCCGGGTATGCTCGAATACCATTTGCATCAGATCAGCATGGGCTTTACCCAGCTGTGACGTAGTTAGTGATATAATCTTAAAGTACATGTGTTGGCACCTCATCCCAGTAATCCGAATACCTCCAAGGTCTGTTCACATCGCACTGGTGTCTTAGACTGTGGCTAGAATGTGTAGCAAAATGTTAGCAGAGCAGCAGCAGTAGCAGCAGCTTTGGTGCACCATGTGTGTCTAGGGGTTGTAGGTCACCTGCTTTGGAACCAATTAGAAGTGTATAGTGTGTGAGTAAAATGTGAATAGTTACTTGGCCTTTGAATCAAACCATTGTGACAACAAATCTAATTTGATATTTTACAGTTTAACCATAAACTTTACGCAAACCCCCCCTAAATCTATGATATCTAATTACTTGAATAATAACATTTTCTTTTACGTAGAACATCTTCTCTACATTTTTTTAATTCTGTAAATTAGTGTCCATTTTGTCAAAAATAAATGGCGATACCGATATATCTGTGGAAGGCTCATGTCGCCTTATATTATTGGACAACTGATATATCAGTCGGTCTCTGCTGAACTCAGTTAGTCTGGTGATTGTACAGTGCAAGACACTCTGCATTCCTCCACCACCCCTCCTTCTTTTTCCTCCTCTTCAATCTGTCCCGATTGTCGAATTTCCTCTCACCACACACACACACTCGCACCAAATGTAAAAACAAAACAAAAAAAGAACATGCAGTCTTATACCTCAGATACGCTATCATATAATAGACACCTAAAGTTCTACTCACTCAGTTCTGTACAATATATCATTGTTTGCCGGCCTTTGTGAACTCATGCCATTGTGGTGTTGTTGGAAACAGCAGCTTAGTGCCTTGACTACCTGGTGAGACTTGCGTGTTCCCATCACTGGTATCATTTAAGAGGTAATTTAAGGCTCACTCTCACCATGCATTGTTCTGATTCCGTGGAGGGGAGGCTGTGGCCACAGTGGAGGTGGTGTTTTGATGACGGCTGGTCAATTGGCGCTTCGGTCATATCAGGGCAAAACACACCGGGAGGAGATGATCACATAAGATTACCTCTTTCATTTTTTGAGGAATTATTTCCCCATCACTGGGAGTGATTGTTGCACGGGGGCTGCCGGTAATGGCAGTTGAGAGTATCCCTAATAAGTCTATACCTCCTGACAGCTCGCTCCCCCTACCTATCCCTGCTTGTTCCCAATCTTGTCCCCTTTACCCTCTTCCCTGCTCCAACCCCCAGACTTCGAACTCAATGCAATGGTTGTTTCGGTCCCGCTTCTCCATGTCGTCACAGGCAATTAGCTCCCGTCAAAATATGCTGCAGGATGAAGGGTTGGGACTCAGGGCATCCAAACCCCTTACTCCTGCCCCCTACACTTGGCCAGTATTACCCCGAGCTACTGTGAAAAGCCCAGGTAGGTTTTGTTAATAGATTGTAGGGAAAAGTGGGATGTGGGGAGGGGGACTCTGGACTTGTGAGCGTCATACCTCGCTGAGCACAAAGCAGCTCTTTCACTTGGGATGTAGAGCGCATGTGGAATCGTTTATCACATCTCCAGTGCGTCAGTCCCCTGTATTCTCTCGAGTGCAGGTTTCCGCTCACCTCCGCATCTCAGTCAGATTCACTTTGCTTCTGGCCTGCTGTTGAAAAGCTGAACCTGGAGATGTTCCTCCATCGGTCCTAGCTCCAAGCCAGTCCTCAAACCATAAACAAACCTTGAGGTCTACTCATTTAAGTACCATTGAAACTCTCTCACAATTTCTTGGATGTTCTGGTTGGCCCTTGTGGCCTGTTTACACCATGCCAGTGAACATGAATGACCACTGTGACTTTTTGAACCTCAAACTACCACCCTGACACATCCGTGCAGGTCCTACATTTCCTAGTGATGCTTGTGTTCACATTGGGTCAGTTGAGTTAACGATACATTCCCTGACTCTCACAATGGAACTGTTGGTATTCAATTCATTTGCTGCTTTGTTTCAGTGTAGGTTACAAGACCTTTATTTAAGGGCTAAATTTTGGGCTAAGTTTACCTGACTTTCTTCGAATGAATTAGTGTCCACAGAAATTTTAGGAAAACTATTTAAACAGCAAAACAATGCCAGCGTGACATCATCTCCAAGGATTGGCCTCTGAACTGCACAGCTGGGTGTAGATAAAGGAGCAACTTGGATGTTTATTTTTTTCCCTTTCTGCATTCCAGCTCCTTATTTATAATGGCTATGATATCCAGCTCGGGGGGTTACTTCAATAAAAGGAAGTTTGAAGAATTTCGCCGACCCACTCGAAAGGAGGTTTGCATGCCACATTTTCTCAAGATGTAACCTTTAGATTTCCAGTAGAGGGACATCAATCACACAGACTGTGAGTTTGGCTCGGGTAAAAGACAGTGAACTATGTGATTGAACAGTTGACTGCAGACACTGCAGAATCCAAACACAAAGCCATCAGCTCCCTCTGTGGGGTTCTGCTGTTGGATCAACCCGGTGTATCCTCAATGATTTGAGGATCCTGGGCGTATGACGTTTTTAGTTTTTTCTCCGCTCTAAATCGTCAAAGCTGCAATAAGGAATTGTGAGAAGAAGCTGTGTGACTGTAATAGATGCAGGTCTGCATGAGACCTACGTTTTCGTTGGGAATGGACTTCACATATTGTTAACTGTGGTGAAAGGTGAACTTTGACCTGTGACCTTTTCCAACTACCTGACTGGCCCTCGAAGAAGTAGATTTTGTTTACAAAGAGCTTGTCATTATGTGCTTTAGATTTAATTATCTTGACATGTTGGGTTGACTTGCTGATGGCTTTCAATATGACTGGTGTCCTGTCGCTTTGTGTTGACAAAGTTCACCCACACCCTCTTTAACCTGAAAATGTTCTTTGCATGCAAACTGAGTAGAATTGGTCCCCCGTTGCGAAAATGATGACACATGACTTGGCTCGGATGGTCGGCTCTGAAGTTTTCACCTTGCGTTTTTGATTTGCCATGATCAGATCCTCTGTAAATAAGGGAAATAATCCTCCTCAAGACCAACAGTCCAGATGTCCTCTGAGGCCTGACACCCTGTTTAATGCTTGGCAGATGGTATTTGTAGTGGTGGATTGTGCTGAGAACAGATTACCTTAATGAGGTAATTTACCAGTGAATTATGTTGGTCTGCCCGAATGATTTGGTGGAGGCCTACAACAGAGTCCTGGGTTCCTAAAAAATGTACTCTAGGTTACTTGCAGTTTAAACATGGAAGAATGTGGAGCCCTTGCTTAAATTACTTTACAGAGCAGTGTTTGTCAATGGAGTGCATTCACAACAAGGGGCCTCTTCACAAGAGATATGGCATAGCATTTACTTCTTTGGCTGTGTTATTGTAACTATCAGATCTTCCTCCTCTCCCCTCCCTCCTTCTGTCTCCGTGGTGGACAAGGGTCCTTTTCGCTGCCCTGTGCGGCTCTGTTTGTGTGTTTGATTGTGGGAAAGTTTCTCAACAGTCCGTGAGAGTCCGCTCTCTGGACTGGCTTTTCCCTTGGGGTCCTGCAGGCTCACAGAGGCTGAGCCCCACCACTGCACCGCTGTCCCTCTCTTCTGCCAGCAAACCTCTAGTGGTAGTGACAGTATACTGATGAAGAAGCCGGGCAAAAAGCAGCCCCCACCTGTAAGTCACTTCCAACAGGGTGAGACTGAGACGTGGATCTTGATGTGACAGAGTTTTGAGAGCAGATTGACTTCGGCTGCCCCAGCTGAATATGTCCTGGCTCCAAAGCTGGATATTGAACCTGAGATAGGTAATGTTAAACGCTTGTTGTTTTGTCAATGATGCCTGTTCAGGCTCAAGTAGAGTGTATGGCATGTGGCTGAGGAAATGACGTCATTATACTAAGCTTGTGGCTTTGTACATTAGGGTGTGGATTCCAGTTTAGTTGCCATTGCATTGATTTGTTATCATTTCCACATTCGGATTAATAGGACTGTTTTAGTTCCACATTCGTTCCGAGGAATTTCCCTGGTGTACAGGTTTTGTGTCATTCCCACGATACAGTCAACAACAGTACAGTGTGTGATACCACTTTGCTGGTGACTGTACTGTCTGTACTGTAATTCTGATAAGACGGGCTGTCAGATAAATTAGCCTCCCACCTCTACCGTCAATTTGATTTAAGCCACTGTAATTCACTTTAGTGGTGTGACAAGTGCTGTGACGAGTTGTTTGACTCCTTGAGGTTTTTTGCACACATTATTGTGCTGTACATTTAACAAAAAAAAAATACAAATCCATAATTTAAACCTGAAAACATGTTTTTAGAAACTTTAAAGCAAAGATGGATGCATATGATCATATCTTGGATTGCCACAGCAAATCAGAGATTTAATTATCCATCAGAGAAATTTGGATCAATGTGTTAGAAAGGCACAGACCTGCGATTAAAAAAAATTGCGAGGCAAAGATGAGGGTAAGGGGTATAAAACCATTTCCAAAGCTTTGGGTGTTCTCAGGAGCACAGTGGCCTCAGTAAATGTGAAATGGAAGACGTTTGGAACAACCAGGTCTGTTTCAGCAGTTCTCTGCAGAAATGGGAAAACTTGCCAAAAGGGCGACCATCTTGGCAGCACGGCGTCAATCAGGCCTTTATGGTAGATTGGCTAGATGGAAGCCACTTTGAGTTAAGGGGACATGACAGGCTGCTTGGAGTTTGCCAAATGGCATTTAAAGGAATCTGAGATCACGAGGAGAAGGGTTTTTTTCTGGGCTGACAAAAACTGAACTCTTCTGGGCAGAACACTATGAATTAGCTTCTCATTGGCAGGGACATGGGGACTGATTGGAATTGAGGGAAGCACCAGAATAAAGTGAGGTCCTTGAATAAAACCTGCTCCAGTGTGCATGTCACCTGAGACCCAAGACGACACTGGATGGCAGCTCACAAATTCTGCCCAACCTATTGCATGGCATTAGTAGGATATGCCAGGAAGAATTGGATCAACTGCCTGAATCCAGTTGTGCAAAGAGTTTTTACCCAACAGTACTCTCGGCTGTATCTGCTGCCAAAGGAGCTTCTACAAAGTTTTGATTTAAGGGTCTGAATACTCGGATTTTTGGTGTTTGCCAACATTTCCAAAAATACATTTTTACATGTCATCATGATTATTAAGTGTATAAACAAAGGCAAAAATGTTAATTTTATCTGTTTACAATTAAAATAATTGCACTGTGCAAAAAGTAAAGGAGTCTGAATTCTTTGTATAGTCCCCATACACTAGATGCTTATCATTCATCTAGTTCCCCCCCGTGATAGATCAAATTCTTATTCTGTCCTCACTCGCAGGATTTGGGAAACATTCGGCAATAAATTGTTTGACCCGAGGAGCAAAAAATGGGTCAAACGTCTCAAAAGGATTGAGACAAAACCTCCCTAGTGATCTTGCTTTATTTAATACCGAAGGCTGTTACTAAACAGTAAAACATTGTGTAAGCTAAACACCATCATAATTCTTGCCATGACTTTTAGATTATGTGGGTAGATTACTCTTGCATTTCTTTGCAATCATGTCATGACTTAATGACGTTCGAGTGGAGTAGAAAGCTGTGACGGGCACTTTTACTGTCCTCTGCAGGCTCTAATGCATCATTTGACCTAACTGCCATCTCATTTCGTTTGAGTTCAAAGGTGGATGAGTGATTACAGTTAAGGATCCAGGAATGATGACAAATGGTTTTGCCTTTTTTGCCGTTAAGTAACTAAACAGACAAACACCGTCTGAACAGTGGACCCGAGCCATAGATCCCTCATCCTAGGCCACTTCTTTTCAAAAACTTCTTTTGACCAAGTGACAGACTGCGTGGTTGGCAACAACTTAAGCATTCAGAGGCTGTATGAATAGGGGTCTGTCCCTGGAGAGGCTTGTTGAAATGGGGCCTTTTGCTTTTATCCATCCGGAGAGGCAGATTGATCTCGCTCAGGTTTGCACTGGCAGTGAACTTCAAATGGACTGTTGAAAGGCAAGGCGTTTATTTGTGCTGCGTTATAAACTGTGTCCTTTTTTCCAGATTAACATCTGTGGGTGCTCTCCATCATCTGTGAGCACTACCAGCCCCCCTCCTTCTTCCCCTCTCTACTTCTGTTATTCTTACATTCAACTTTAACAGTAACCCCAGCTGATCCTCTTGACCTGCTCTTTGCTGTGTGTGCCATGATCCTCAAAAAGTCGCACTCCTCCCTGATCAATACTGATGTAAAACACAGGCACTCATGTAGATTCACGCTTTGGAGAGGTCGCCTGTTGAAACAGTCCTCCTCTGACATATGCTCCATCACTCCCTCGTGGTATATATCACATGTGGACATCAGGTGACTCCCTAAGTGCCGTTCCCTTGGTTACTAAAACACCACATCCTCCTCCTTTTCCTCCTTCACATCCTACAGTAGCCTTTCTGAGCACTGCTGTTTTTCCTCTCCTTCATCTTGTATAAACCAGCAGACTATCTGCCATCAGCATTCAGGAAGAGTGGGGGTAAACAAGTCACAGGAGCCAACTGGGAAAACTTAGATGACCCAACTATTCCCTAGCAACCACTGAGAGCAGGTTATTTTAGGGTAGTGTCTGCAAATGCCTGCATTGTGTTTATAAGGGGTTTTTATATATTCATGGGCTACGGCAAACTTGTTTGTGCAATTGTGATATTGCATCGGTTGGAAAAATCAAGCAGGGCTCAGCGTCCTTTAATTTTAAGTACCATATAATCACTGACTCTTCCAGATGGCCCATGATGCAAGTTCTTTCCAATCGTGCCACTGACTAATAAGTCATTAGGAGTGTATTAATAGCCATGCTTGATGTTCTTCGCTGGTACAGTTTTGTCGTGTTATGCTCCTCTCCACTGATGTGCTGTTTGCAGTGGTTTCTGTGATTGTTGTGAATTTAAAAAGACAATTCCAAAGAAGCGATAGAATCAGAATCTCTGCAAAATATCTCCAATGCACGTGTGTTGATGGGTCCACCATGCCACCGATTGGGTGATGGAGAGGGGGGCCCTCTCCCAGGCACACGCTGAAGGCAGGAATTGGCAGTCTCGCTCTCTTCAGCTTGGCTGCACTGCCCGTTTTCATGCGGAATCAAAGGCCGTAATATTTCTCCAGGCACTGAGCCATAATGGCTTCTTGATGGCCAGTCTTCCTCCATCATCACAGTTCAGCCCCCTTTCTTCACCCCCTACTGTCACATTGTCCAGCAGCCAGGGGAATTAGCTGTGCCATGTTGTGTGAGACTGAAAGATATTGTGATCATCGGGGGGGGGGGGTGCAACTCAGTGGCAGTGATACTCCCAGATTGTAAACCATGCACTTGACCACATTTACTGGGATAGATGCTAGCAGTGGGGGGTGGATTAGAGGTATTAGGCAGACAGACTGGACCCTTGGTGCAGACAAACTTGCTGCTATATCAAGCGATGCACACTTCCCTGTCCACCCGTCAGCCACCCCCACCCTGCTGCACTCACAAACAACATACCTAAAATTAACTCCTATATTTATTCGCTTTAATATGGAAGGGGTATGGATGTGATTTATAGTGATTGTGGGATACCAGGGGGCAGGAGGGAGTGACAGAAGTTGAGCTGTTTGCATCAACTTAAAGGCCTTGACGAAATATTGCTGGAATAATGACTTAAATCCAATTAGGCAATGAGAATTAAATGAGATTTTTCAAAAAAGTAAGTACAGTAGGCATATGGGTGCTCCTGTTAAGTCAATTAAAAAGCAAAGCATGGACCTAAGCACCAATAAGTTATCGCCGCGATTGAGAGAAGTCTGCAATGCAGTGAAAGCATGATGCAGCTCCAAATTCAAAGATGAAAGTGTGACGATATTTTAAATATTTCACAGTATCTTGTATGAATTAATTAGCTTATTAAGAAAGGTCACTTTTACTGAAATTGCTCCAGCCCTGCTTCTGAAACTGCCTCCGCTCCTTCTGTCTCTCTTTCTTTCTCTCTCGCTCAATCTTTCCCTTTTTTGGATCACCACCACTCTTGTGCAGAGCCCTGATTTGCTGCCAGGTTGCCTTGGCGACCGGCCGCAGTACATAAACTAGGTGATGTTTGGGGAGCGCTGCGCGCGAAGCAGGAAATCTAGTGCATTCTTTATCTTTCACCCTTTGGATGGTGCTCCTGCATTCCTAGGGTGCAGGAGCCACACAGGCAAATTGAAGCCTCATTCTTCTATCCGGTCCATTTTCCACCTTTTCAGCCAGAGATAAACAAAAATTCATTGAGGTCTGAGCAAGCCACACAAGTACTGGATCGAAAATGAAAGGAATCAAGGGAGAACTGAGGCTGAAATACGGAGCAGTAATGCTGCCGAAACATCAATATTGAATGAATATCAGGGAATTTTCTCAACAATCGAGTTTTCCATTCATCATCTGTAGAAATCTCACATCGTCATAAGACAGACTTGCCCTCGTTACCTTGCCTTCCTGACATTCCAACCAGGAGCCTGAGGAAGAGGAAAGGGCTCTGCAGATCAGAGGCCCGCTGGCCTGACCCATGAAACAGAATAGAGGAAGGAAAGAAACCCTGCTGTGATTCATTTGTGCCTCGCATACATTTGAAAACACACGTACAACGCAATCTCACTTAGAACGCAGTTGACAAAGTCTTAAAACAGATGCTGGCCATAAATCTGCCTCGTGCTTTTGGCCAGTGGTCAGTTGTGTGCAGTACATTTCCCAGACTTATCTTCGGCTCCTTTTCTCATTTGATTTCACTTTTGCTTCAAAACTTCAAAAGTAATGGTGTATCGATTGTCAGCTTTTACTGTAGTGTATTTTTAGCTTTGGTATTCGAGTTTGGTTGAACAGTCGCTGACAGCTCTCCAGCTTGGCTTGGCTTCCTTTTTTCACAGTTGTCTCTGGTGAAACCAGAACACTAGGCCAAAGCTGAGTAAGCCGGGTTTGGCTCCTCCAAGGAACAGTGCCACTCACAAAATGGGGCTGTTGACAGTGGAAGAGCATGCAGTTGTTGTTGACCCTCTTTTTCCTGTTCCGGCATCGATGTGCTCCCTGCCCTCTTCCAGCCTGGCCTCGATCAATGGTCGCATCTATTGAAATGGCTGCTTTGAGCGGTGATTACCAAAATATTGAAGTGAAGAGAGGTCAGCGAGTTCTACTTCATATCACACGGTACATCTTGGAGGGCAGGCGTGTTAAGTGTCTGTGTGCACCACAGTGCCCATTGTGATCATAATAATGCCAGTTTTCGGCACAGTTCTACAGTCACTAGAGGTAAAAAAAAAACCAAAAAAACATGTCAGTGGCATTGTTCTACGAAGAAAACTAAGATGCAGGGAGAGGAAAAGCTGCCGAGGAAAAAAAAATTGCTGACCCACATTTTTGTTGCAGCGTGCAATGGGACAACAATTTCGAGGCCCAACATGACCATTTGACTTAAATAGCATGTAATCGGAACAATGATTGTGTGCTGCCAGAGCAGATGTGATTAACCCAGATTTGTACAACAGGGGTCAAGGTTGGGTTTTTTTTGCGTGCAGGTTTTCATCCTGTTAAGGATTTACAAACTGGACAGCTGCTCATAGTGTGACAGCGTTTTGTCGCCTATAACCTGCACTCATATTTCTGCAACGCCGTGCAAGTTTTTGAAGCATGGGTAAGGAAACATCTGCACAACATTTAAATAGACACAGTTTTTCGTGTGGACATGATGTCTATAGTTTTGGCTTTGACGATGCTGGATGCTACACATGATTGCGGTTAGAATGTCCTGGAGGATACAGTGCTTTGAGTTCAGCAGAGGTCGTACTTTGAGTACCCCTAAGTGGCAGCCATTACAAATGTGTGTCTGTGTGTGTGTGTGTGTGTGTGTGTGTGTGTGTGTGTGTGTGTGTGTGTGTGTGTGTGTGTGTGTGTGTGTGTGTGTGTGTGTGTGTGTGTGTGTGTGTGTGTGTGTGTGTGTGTGTGTGTGTGTGTGTGTGTGTGTGTGTGTGTGTGTGTGTGTGTGTTTTACAGTTCCAAAGAGTGGATTAATGCACAGCTAAAACTGAAAACATGTTTGTACTCCTTACGGGGCCTTTAATGCTGGGGTATGTAAGAGGTAGTTTGCACAAACTGCGGTCTGACCACATCTGAGTCAAAAGTGTTGGGAGGCAACCCAGTCTCCTTTAATTTACATGTCGAAGTAATTCGCAACAGCACGTATTTATGTATTTGGAAAGTCGCAAATATGTTCATACCCAATGCATCAGTTAAATGTTCACAGGCGGCGTATTTATTTTGCCAAAAATATCTAATCTTGCAGTACAATATCAAGTTTTTGTTGCCTAAACCCAAACACAAACGGGACAGTGGATGTGAACTATGATGATCATCGTCGATGATACTTATACAGTTGAAAAAGCATATCACATGTTTACACCCTGTTTTTGTTTGAAAACTCTGTGGCTGCGTTGTAGCATGGACGAGACAAAACGGAGACATTTGGAAAGGAGGACACAGTGGCTCGCATTCGCTTCCTGATTGGTTCGCAGCATTCACGACTGGACCTTCTTTTCACCATTGTGGTTTCTCATTCATAGTATGTTTTTTTTAACTTAGGGACCAACTGCAGAGTAGTCAGTCTGCTTCCTGTTAACACCGGATAGCACATGCTCAGTGGATGTGAATAGTCACGTGATGCACGTTTTCAGGTTGGGATGGACGGGGGTCAATACTGATACAGAGTTAAAACACTCGTCCGGACAGAGAAAGATTCAGTTTTAAAACTCATTCTTCAGAATGAAAACGCCGCTGTGCTAAATCAGCGCAGACTGCTGTGTTGGCGGGGTTGTGTTGTTCAAGGTACCGGTGAGTCAAACTTTTACATACGATCCAGGAAGTTCAGTGCCAGATTCATTTGTTTAAAGTTTTCAAAATGATATAATAAGTTTTCAGATAATGAGCATCACCGTTTACCCGAGCCTCCATTCTTACGAGGAGAGACGTGTTTGCGAGCTTTGTTTCACAAGCTTTTTAGGTGCGTGTCTGTGTACATGTCTATCAGCGTAAAAATTATGAATGAAGTTTGCAGGACGGGCCTGTCGGTGTGCGTCATCGAGAGGCCAGATGGATTTCAGAGGCACGCGTGCCTGCCGCTCCAGGAGCCTGCCCCGGGCTCAGATGGCTTTAATCAACACCGTCTTTTTTACCCCTCTTGTGGGTAATCTGCGCACAATGGCCGAGCCCTCAGCAGAGCCACTCTCCACCGCCGCTGCCCCCCGACACCCCTCCACACAGCGTGGTGCTATATGTATTCACACTGTCACTCTCACGCACACACTGGTGAGAAGATACGTGTGTGCTCCCACACATGTCACACCAGTCATTCACTCTCTCACACATAAACAGACCATTAAAGTCTCACAGCATGTTGAAATTAAACGTTAATAAAAGTTTATTACAACTTAGGTTTATTTTCATAGGTTGGCCATTTATTATATGATCATATTAACATTATACTTGGCAACATATATCATTATTTATTTGGAGGTAAAAAAAATAAGGGTTTTTTGGACAGACAAATGCATTTTCCCATAACCTGCAGGTTTGTTTAAAAACTGTCTGGTTGCCGATGTTAAGGTTGATAGTTCATTCCCCTTCCGAATTTGTACAGAAATATCTTAAAGGGACAGTAAGCCATTTTGGAGAAAGCTTGTCTCTCTCATTCTTGTAGTTGATGATTGTACTGCACTGACCGGGCTGCGAACCCACAGCCTTGCGTATGTGAGACCTACCCACTAACCACCGGGCCAAAACGCCAGAGTCGTAGCATTATCAGTGAGCACATCTCAGGGAGTCTGGGAGTGAAACTGCAGATAGTGTTGTGAGGTGCAGTCTGCAAAATCTTTTTCTGTTTTCAATTTACAGAGCCAGGACTGCGCCGGAAAACCTTTTTTTTCCCGGCACGCACACAGAACTGACAACTAGCGGACCGTGAGGAAATATTCACTTTTTACAAAATAGTGTTTGTTTTGGTAGAAAATCACTAACTGCCCCTTTAAGTTGTTCTTACCGAACGGTAAAAATTACCAAAACTTCTACAATATCCAAGTTGAACTAAACTAGAAGTATCCTGTTAGTTTTCTTCGAATGCTCTATCTACATACAGTATACACTGTTAAACAGTGCACCACAGTAGCAGATGTGAAGGGCAGATTCTTCTGCAGCTGTGACATCTCTTTGTGAGAGATGTGATCAGATGGGAAAGAATGTAGCGACAAATTAAGATCGGGCTCCTATCAGTTTGGCTCTGGTGTAATCTCCCCTCACTTAGTTTGTGTACATATGTGCTCACAGCTTCCTGCAGACAGTGTTGCTTATCAGCCAAAGCACTGGATCAATCCTGACGGGGCCCTGAAGCGCTGCGTCTTGGGGAACCTTTGTGTCACTATGTCCCTCTCCAGACACTGAGGGAAAGTGTTCACCCAGCGGATGGCAGCATAATCCATGTGGCAGTCCACCACAGGATTACTTTTAGGGAGCCCCCCCTCTCTGCTGGGGAACAGGATGTGGCAAAGGGCTACTTAACTTAGGAGGATAGTAAATCAGGGTAATTGCATGTCTGACTCTTCCCACCGAATAAGAGGCAGCTGGACAGACAAACAAACTCCCAGTGTGGTTACATGGGACACGAGGCACGTGTGCTTGAGTGATGCTGTTGGGTCAAAGGTCGACTGTTACTTGGATGTTAAATTAGCTGTTTTCGCCATTCACCATTAGAAGCGGTTCGTGCTTCTTACAACACTAAGACGTGACGACCACAGGATTTTGAGTTGGAATGAACAGCGGCTAGGGACAGACTGTTCCGACCCACTGTTGAGATAAACAGGAAGTGTTTGTTATTATTCTCTCATCTCTGGAGAGCTCATGAGACGGTTTCGGTGCAGTACAGTGCAAAACCCAGCTAGGTCATCATTCCAAGCATTACATCTACCAAGAAAGAGAAATAGAGGGATTAGGGAAAAGAAAAAGGAAAAAAAAAAAGTCAGTTTGGGGTATATTTTCAGCAGTGAGACTCAGAGTAAAGTGTGGCTTTAGCAGGGGTGGTTGGACCCATTATGGTCAAGCCAGACTAAAGGGTTTGAGAGCAAAATTGGTGGGCTATTTTTAGGCAGTCCACTTCCTCTGGTTCGCGATAAAATCTTTTGAGCAAGGACAGAACAGTTTTACTTGTCACAGTGGCTTCAAAGGTTTACTTGCCTTTGCTGTCACAGCATTATACAAATGCATAATTACAACTGTGTTCAGTTTACTTTGCTTTATTTCTGCAGATTGTGACAACGGCTAATCCTCATAGCTCCTTGGCCTCGGCCTATCAGATTTCAAATCTGCGGCGCATGTTTGGTTTCAAGCTCTAGCCCACAATTACTGCAAATACGCCCCGATCACCGCCACCCTCACTCTCAGGTAACATGACCTTGGCTGTTCAGACAGCACTGTCTGTATCTGACCGTGCCACTGGGTTCAAAGAGTTCCCCAACCATAGCAAAAGGTCAAGGGTTAAGGTAAAGGCCAAAAGGCCATGGATGCAGACACACACCTGTTCACAGGGGGCCTCCTTTAGCACAACAGATGACTCCCAGATGTTTTCATGGAGACACTAAGACAGCCATGACCATGTCTGTGCGGCGTGACAATATGAGTAAGGGGGTACTGCAACTGCACTGTTTAGAATTGGACTTAACCTTTCAATTGCTTTTCCCAGACATCCTTTACCATACATGGACGTGTGCAATGCTTTCTAGGGACGTAAAAGTTTGATTTACATAGTTGTGAATGGATTTTAAGAAGGTGCATTCTTACGCCTGGAGAAAGCTCAGCTGGAGAACTCGGTCTCAGGGTCAGTCTGTGTTTGGCCTCTGAAAAGACAGTCCAGGTGGTTTTTGAGTAGCTTTTTCTTTTGAATGGCGGGAAGTGGTGATAAATTGTTCTGTCGGACGGACAGCTGAAGGTGCAATCTGTGGAAAGAAGACCCCATGTCGTCAGTATAATAACAACTGGAATATATAGGACTTGATTTTGAATGAGTGTTTTTCGGAAAGGAGCAAGGCCCTTCTTTTTTTTTACCACTATTCCCCAAAAAAGACTTGGGGGATTGATGTGTTATAATGACAGCAGGGGTTTTCATCTGGGCCCTTTTTTTGGTACTTTGAAATATTTTTTTTCTTCACATTTCTAAAATCTGAAGGTGTCTGCTCTCGGCGGCAAAGCTGTGCATAACTGCATTTCAAGTTATTCTGACATTATTCAAAGTGTAATGGAGACAGCCACCCTACCCCAAAAGACCATGGCTATTACATCATTGGTCAACATGGTGAAGCTGTCATGAGTCAGTCAGCAGAAAGCTGCACCATTGTCCCAACATGACAGCATTTAGCTGGCACATATCCAGGCAGACAGCAGAGGTACTGTGGGAGCAGGCGGTCGGGTGACCTCTGACCCTGCCCAGTCTGCCTCGAGGACAAAAGCGCCATTCAGATGCCCAGTACTTTTGCAACCCAAAAGCACTCAGCACTTAGCATAAATGACTAGTAATCCAGTTAAAACACGTGTTTACCCTTAAAATTGATTGACACATATTTGTAAAAGAGAAGAAGAGTAGTAGTGATAGTTAATACTGCATCCTTAAAGTAAAAAATTGTAAAGAAAGTGTGTAAATAACAAGACAAGAACGACAAAAACTAGATTCATGGTTTATGGCTTTACTGTCATTCGGTTTTTCTGCTGCATGCACCCGAAAAATGCATAGTAGAGTGTTCCCCTCTATCGTGATTTATGGCTAACATGCAATTAGACCATGTATAAAAATGTGCCCCCGTGTTTATGCCGTGAAGAGTTCAGGCTTTGTACAATGGCGTGTGTTTTTCTCAGTGGCAATTTATCTCTGTGCGGGTGTGAAAGAAATGGTTGTGTGCAAAGTGCTGTTGCAAGGAATTCCTCGCTTAAACAAAACAAACTTAAACGGTAGCTGCCCATTCCAAAAGAAACCCTAAATAGTACAGTATGGAACAACATGTCGTAAAACATGACTGTTTGCTATGTTGGCTCCGGCAGCTGGCACTTCGGAGGAGGACTGGCCTCTCCTCTTCAGTCACAACACTGGAAAGAGTGCTTCAGGTGCCAATATCTGCAGTTTTCGGCGAGTCTTTACGGCCCCTCCTCCAGGTTCGTCCTCTGTTGTCAAGTTGGTCTGCAGGAGAAGAGTGTGGTTTATGAGCCTGAAGGAGACCACCACCAGTGGTGACCCACTTCTTCTGGTACAGTATTCCATTCACCTTTTGTCCAACTCCACGACAAGTGCCAAGTTCCTTTTTGCTGCTCCTTTTGACTAAATTCAGCACTTGTTAGTTACGGTTGTTCCTGCACTTGTTTCTGTGGAGGTGATTTTTTTTTGGGGGGGGTTTATGAAAGATTGCTGCCTGGAATTATCAATGAACTCTTTAATCCGCTTCCTCGTTGGATAAAGGAAGGTTTGGAGAGCAGCTTAGCAAGCTTCGCCTGGCTGACTGACAAGTGACTTGGAGGTATCCTGGAGCTTCGTGTCATTTCACCTTGCCCAGATCGGCTAAAAAAGGGAAAGCACTCTACATCAAGTGTCAGCCTCGCTTAACGTGCTCTGCAGCTGCATCATCGGACATAACATTTTCCAATCCAGCGTGATTCACTGTGGGTAAATACCAGCCTCGCTCTTATGTTTTACAGGAATTACCCGGGGGCAGTGCAAGTTCACTGAAACAAGTCCGTGAAGGCCACGATCTGCGGTCATCTCCTTGGCATACAGAGTGATAATGTGGAGTTTCAAATGTGTACTTGGTTTCTTTCTGCAAAACAGCATGTTGTCGAGGACAAGTGAAAACAAACATACCCTCTGAAAAAAGGAGAACAGATGGGCCTATTATTATAATTTTTTTAAGGATGCATGATGTTTATCGCAAGCATCCTTAGCCCACTCAATTTGCGTCAGCTGGCCGTAATTACCAGGCTGTGATGGAAGATACAGGGAAGCTGAAGAGCACTTTGCTACACTGGGGCATGAGCATGGCTTATTCCTCAGGGATTCGTCCCTTGTTTTTAGGGATGAAGATATTACCCTTGAGAAGGACAGCAAGAGGAGAAGTGATGCAAACCCTAATGTGATGCTGCACAGAAGGAGAGCGAAGGAGGCGGTAAAGAGATAAGGTGGTCCCGTCCAAGAGCCAGGCTAATGCATGCGTCCCCAGGGCTCGCTCAGGAATGCACCCTTGCATTACCACCAGCGACTCTGTGTCATCCGTCTTCTGTCCCCAGAGAAGGATGACAAATGGTATTATGGCTCCCCCATTCTCCATTCTGTTGCATATCAATAGCCTCAGTTTGTTTGTGTAAGAGTTTAAATGCCAGTTTCACCAAGAATGGATGGTGGTTTGCATCCTCCTTTCCAGGCTGTGTGACACAGATTTTTCTTTTTTTTAATGAATGTGGTATTTTTATGGACTTAAAGCCCCATAAAGTAGTGCACACAGCCAGTTTTTGAGAGTGTGCAAGTAAAAATGTTCACATGGTCGCATTTGTGCGGGTACATGATGATAATTAGGCTGTTTTGGTGACCCTCCGGCTTGGGTACTGAGTTGGCCACTGTGGTTGAAATGGACTGAGGACTGAGGATGCGTGCGAACAATCGAGTTAGAGAGTGATTGGAGCGTGGGAGGCTGGTGGAGAGCGTAAGCAAACAAGTGATCACCGCTGACTACTAAGAAGGAAAAAGTAACCGACTGCTTTCGACCACATTGGCTAACGCAGTGCCTGTGGTTGCACTATGAGGTAAACGTTAGGCTGCAAACTCCTCCTCTTTTTAGTACCTCAGATAAGAGTAATCGCTCAACAGAGGAGAATGTAATGTCATCGGGTTCAACACTGCATATAAGACAAGGAAGAAGGAACTACTCCTCCAATCCCAGATCGTGGGAATCCAACCTATGCCGACAACTTCCCCCGCACAGTGTAATAATAATAATGATGATAATTTTTGCATTTTAATCTTAGTGGCGAACTTAAATACAAATATATATTTTTTTCGGTTTTACAGCACCTATCTTAAAATGGTTGCGAACAAATCGTGTGCTGGTGCAACCGGGTAGCTCCAGTTCTACCAGAGGAAAAGTTAACCTGGAGCCTCGGTTTGGTCGGAGCATTCGGGCATTGTCGATGATATGCATCATCGCATCATTTTGGACCATCATCATTACATATTTATTACATATTTTTCCCTTTCACAAATTGTCTAGTGGGAAGGCAAAGAAATAAGCTCATTGAGAAATCGAGCGCTATGTCCCGATGTTATCCTTCACATTTCTTTTAATAAAAAGACTCGAAGTGGAAGAATTGAACTTGATCATTTCACAATGTAACAACGTTCCTCTGCTTTCCAAAATCTTTGTGCAGTTGGACATCTTTTCGGCAGCTCACTGTCCTAGTGGCCACTAGTCAGCTGAGTGAGTTACTGTAGTTGGTCGACCAATCTCTCACTCTCATTCCTTATTAATTTCTCCTTCAGTCAACATTTTTCACACTTCAGTATGTTTGGGCTCATCGTCTGTGACAGACGTCATTCTTGGCTGTCTTGACAGATTAGCGCTGTGATTTTTGCAGTGGAGACGTCGGTCGGCGCTAAGAACTTGTTCTTGCTCTTCATTTATTAATTTCCTCTGTGGAATCAGGACATTTTCACAGCTGCCCTCAGAAACTCCTGCAGGAAAACATTGACCAACAAAATGAGGCTTTAAACATAATGCAACTGTCAAGGGGAAACTCTCCCCATCCAAAAACAATATCTGTATAAATGAATGAATGCGTAATTGTTAGGTCATGAAATATAAGAGAACCCCCGATAATGGTAAGGGCAACCCTGTAAACTAAAGGACAGGAAATTCTGTATTGTGATACCGTGACATTATCCCTCAGGTTTCAATCCGATGCCAAAAGCTGGTGAGCAGCTCCTTATTTACAGCATTTGCACATGAATCAAGCAAGGCGATAATCAATAGTCTAGCATTGATCAGAAATCACCACCAGACAAGCTGTCACCTCAGTCAACCTGTGGAGCAGACAAGCAGTCTCGAGACGGATAAGATCGATCGGAATGAAATCAATTCACATTTGACCCTTGGCTTCAAAGTGTTGGGCAGTGACGGTAAAAAAAAATTAAAAAAAGAAGAAATGTCAGAGAATTTCCGATGATCAGTCACTTTTGAGTCATGGGGTCGTCAGTCTTGGTCACTGACATGCTTCCATACATGCTGACTTGAGGGAAATAGATATAGATAAGGGTGAATCAATTCAAGTAGAGTTTATTTGATCAATAACTTTGGACACTGCGGTGCTTAGACACATCGCACTCAAATTTCTTCCAGAGGTCTTTTTTTCCTCCCACTTTGCTGATTCTCTGTTTGGAGCCGTGTTGGGTCAGAGGTGGTGTCTCCCCAGTGCAGTGGGAGTCTTGATATTTCTAATGCTAATGTTTGCACTTGCGGACCATTCATTATATCACTGTTACAACCTTGAACTCTACAGATCCCCACACACACACACACACACAAACACACACACACACACACACACACACACACACACACACACACACACACACACACACACACACACACACACACACACACACACACACACACAGAAGTTGATAAGGCCAGCTAAACTTGAATTAAGAATCCTGTCTCAATGAAAACTGATTGGACTTCCTTTTTCCTGTGTGTCACAGAAGTCCTAATGTAGTATCCAATATTTGGTGTGTGTGTGTGTGTGTGTGTGTGTGTGTGTGTGTGTGTGTGTGTGTGTGTGTGTGTGTGTGTGTGTGTGTGTGTGTGTGTGTGTGTGTGTGTGTGTGTGTGTGTGTGTGTGTGTGTGTGTGTGTGTGTGTGTGTGTGTGTGTGTGTGTGTGTGTGCGCGAGCTTGTATAGGCGTGTGGGCTTTTATGCGTGTTGGCGATGAAAAGGCACGACAGGAAAAGGGGTTTCCTTTGGGCGTTGTGTCTGATATCCCCCTATCCACAGCCATTTTTTTTTGTGTCTGCCCAGTCGGGGAATGCATTGGGTAGAGTTGGGATTGCAGACAGGGGCGGGAGGCACAGGCTGCTGAGGGTCATTTCCTTTCACCTCGCCCTCTTCGGTGGACTAACGCAGCAGGCCGACACACATAGATATGCTGTACACGCACACATGTATATTCAATGAAAAATCTGTCACCTTCTCGTTGGCATCCACATGGATGCGGTCAAACGCTGGAGCTGGAGTCCAGAAGAGGCAGGGGGGGAGGCGAGTGATCTAAAGAGAGAACACGGGAGAGGGAGTGAGAGCAGGAGAGGGAGGGGGTGAGCGAGAGAGAGCGAGAGAGAGCGAGAGAGAGCGAGAGAGAGAGAGAGAGAGAGAGAGCGGGGACAGTGTCAACAGCTCAGCTCCCAGCACAGTCAGCTGAAATCCAGAGCGCAGCTCAGAACCTCAGAGAGGGGAAGCGGACCAAAAACGCAGCAGCTTCAGCCGGGAAAACATCGTCAGACCTGTGTGTCATGGAATCCATCCATGAAACACATATTTCGAATGGCCAAATGAGAGCTTTAAATCTGGAGGACGGAGGAGTGCTTTAAAATCTTCTTCTAACCTCGCTTTATTGAGTCTTTTTGGTTTGCTATTTTTCCATCGCGAGTGACGTTACACAGGGACAATCCATCTCTCGGGGCAGCCTGTCTGAAGCGGGTAAGTAGGAGATATGTGATCTTGATAGCGATACGCCGCAGAAAGCTGTTCACCCATCAGGAGATTGGCCCACTCGATGGGCTACAGATGTTTATTTGCAAGTCCACAACCCGGTTTGTCCATGCGCCGCGTCCTCCTGCTCAATCCAGCCAGGAAAACATAGACTGCTGCAGCCAATAACATAAACACTACTCAGTGGGCTCGGTAGAAAGGAGCTGGTGGGCAACAAGGAATACTAATCCCACTAAGATGATAAAGTTTTCACACGTTTGTGCTGTTGTAATTGGTGTGAAGGGCAGTACTTTACTGTACAATTTTTAAAAATTTTTTTTACAACAGTTGCTTTATAGGTCATAAACTGCAGCAAAGACTGGGTTTGTGAACTATGTGCAGTCTTTATATTTGGGTTGTTTCTCCCGTGGCTTTGACAGCACGGCGTGCTTTACCTCCGGGTGTGTTGGTGCATTATATGAGCAGGGCTTCTTTTTTTCTTTTCTTTTTTTTTGCATATTGGTGGTAGTCTTGGATTCAGTTTTCCTGAGGTTGTTTGGAGTATCGTTTTCTTTGGAAAACATTGTGATTTCCTGATCCATCCATGATTTTCAAGGATGGATCAGGGTTTGGCAACAGAGAGCACTGGAGGAGTTAGTTGGAGGAGAACGGCATCCACATTTGGTTTACACAAAATACAAAAAAAAATTGTAATGTTGAGGACTAAACATTGACGAAATGTGTGGCATTTCAAGAAATGAATGATGATGGGACAGCGTCATATTTAATGGGCACAGGCGTATTTTGTTTCCCCGTCATGGGCTGATCACACATGTTCATCAATCACACACTGGGCCCTCTGGTGTGAGTAGTGGCTTGGCAGCCAGACATTCCATATATGCTGTACATCTCCTCCCAGCAACAACTCAACCCTATATGGATCTGGGGAAGCAGAGTAACACTTACCCCTAAATGCAGCCTGCTTTGGCTCGGGATGTTGGTATCACTTTTTCTTTTTCTATTTTTTTCCTTTTTTTAAATAGACCTTCCACATTTTTCATCAAGGGAAGCCAATACTCAGTGGCAGCTCACACCAACATAAACACCCTGTTCTTATCTTCTAAGCTTCCTCATTTGCAGAGATCATGAAGCCCTCTTTTCCTGTGTGGAAGCATTGCATTGCCTGGTTGAGAGACTGTCATCTGAAGTGTAAATCATTTGCCTGCACAGTGGTAAGAGTTCAAGCAACACCCCTCCAAATGTCCACCTGTGAAATTGGTTATGGTTGCCTCCTTAGGGTTTGCCTTGGAGAGTCTGATGGTTCATGGATGGAAAAGGTTCCAAAAGGGTTCAGTATTTGTGAAAATGTTTCTGCAGTTATAGGGCTGTGTTTTCTTTGATGGCTTTCTTTGAAATTGTGAACAAGATAGTATCCATTTCCGCCACATAAAAGTCTGCTGGAAATCCTCAAACATTCACGTGCGACCAGGGGTCAAGCAGAGTGACATTGCTAAAAGATTCAGTGCGCTGCGAGGGCATTAACGAACGTTGTGGACTCACACACAGCGTACATGCACACCCTCTGCTGTCGTCAGCGCTCTCAGGGCTTTTCATATTTTATCGACCATTACGGATGCATGAACTGCTCTCCCAGGATTAGAGGGAGTGCAGGGCAGAGTTAGTGAGCGACGGTCGGCCTTTTATCGCTTCAGCCCTGCTGCTGACAGGCAGCTCAAACGCCTCCACATTAGAATAGAGCACAGAAGGGTGGGGGAGGTCTGTTTAAACTGCTTAAATTCAACTCTCTGATCTTTTTGATGGGATTATCATCATGTAGTATTTGCAGTAGAGTAGTTACAGTGTCTGAGGGACAAAACTCAGGGAGACTGTAGGAGGGAGGCTGCTGTTGCTCTCGCTCTTCTACTGGAAGTCCCCACTCTGAGCCTGTGTCAAATGGCACTATTGTAGTTGTGCCAGTGACACACATTCTGTGCTTATGATGTGTAAGCATATCTGTTCTTTTGTAAAAAAAAAAAATTTTTTTACAGTGCCTCTGTTCAGTACAGTATTACTGCAGGCTATTAAAAAAAATAATAATCTGCTGACGTCACAGGGCTCTCCCTATCCAAGTTGCTATAACTGTCCCAGAGAAGCATTCCAGACATTACCCAGAAGCCCTCTGTCCTCTATGCTGCAGCTGTTGACCTCTCACCCAGGCAAGATTAATAGCTTAACAATGCACAATATGGAGCGCCCCAGTTCGCTTGCTGACATTGATAGACATATTCAGACCTTGATGCGGAGCATGAGAAGCCAAACAACGAGTTGAAAAACAGGTCTGCTGCCGAACTGCTGAGTTAACCAGTGAGTGTTGTTGTTAGCATAAGCGGGCATGCAAGCTCAGTGGTGTGGTGAACGGCGGTGATTCCGGGTTTCTGTGTCATTTGAAAGTGCACCAGTTGCCCCTTTCACCACCCAGTAGATCTTATCAAGTTATATTTAGTGCACTGAACTAACGGAAACGGTTCATCCACTCCAAAAGACAGGTTCCGCAGGTGTTTGAAGAAAGGTGGAGTCTCCGGGAAGTCCAGCATCCCTTCCCTCTTGAGAGTCATTGTGACCAACTCTGAGGTTGTACTTGTGCCAAAAGTTTTTTTCTCTCCACACATATAATAACACGTCTTCAGTCAGTCTGGGAGCTTGCGACTCTGGCGAGACCCTCTCACGTGAAATAAGAAAAAGATTTGACACGGCGGGGCAGCGCTTTGGCGTTCGAGGGGAAAGGGATGCCAAGTATTGGATTTCATTCCGAGCCCTGTTAATATGTGGGAATTTTGGGGCCGGTGGAATGTGGCATGGCCGACTTTCTTCTCATTCCCAGTATTAATAGCATAGTTATCCCAGGGATCCGGTCTATTTGATGAGCGGGGATGTGACTCGCGGAGATGCGCCTGTTGGCCTGTGGAAAAGTGGGTCAGCAGTGGGTCTATGCTTCTGATGTTAGTCTCTCTAATTCATACAGCCTCCACCCTGAGCCAACATTAGCATCTTCACTGTTGAGGTCCCATGCAGCAACTGTTGGACTTTTCCTCGTGCAACATGTGGATGACCTACTGAGTACTAGGGCTCATGCTGAAGCCTTGGGAGAAAAAACAAAGTGAAGTGGAGCAGAAATTCACTTAAAAAGAAAAACAAAACATTTGGAGAGTGCCTCACAAACAGAGCTTTTCACCCTGTCAGGCCTCCAAAATGTTTCTCTGCAAACTTGTGCTATAATCCCTTCACCCGAGTCGTCTGCTTCTGCACGGGTTCTTGTTTCAACCTTTTTTCATGCAACTCGTGTCTGTGGTTCGTGGCTTGTATGAAGGGGTTTAACATGTTTATAATAATTTGCTTCAAACTACAGCTGTGCATGGATGGGTACTTGGGGAGGGGCTTTCACTGCTGTATGGAGCTGCTGCATGTGTTTGATCAAAGCAAAGAAACTCAGTCTAAAAGCACAGTTGTAACAACCCCCTGGTACTTCATATGGTCTGTGCCATTATGAATGTTCCTCACATCAGGAAGTGGCTTTTTGTAATGAATCAAACTAAATGAAATGGCTATTAATGACATCCCCGGAGGATTGGAAACACCCCCTCCCCCCTCCTCTTTTTCCAGTGGTTTAGTCAAGGCATTTCCCCTTTATGGGTGAGGTGCGTTTCTGTGTCTCCTGACCCCATTAAAACCAATAGGGCTTATATGTTTGTTTTGAATGAAGCCATAAGCCTATACGATTTCTGAGAACTCTCAAAGGTTGGCAGTGAAAGAGTTGACAGTTTAAAGGTTTTTTTGGTGTGATATTGAGAGACTGCCATTTATAGTTGGTATAGGGATCTGGCTGCTGAATGTTATTTAAACAAAAATGTGATTGGTCCACACTTTGGACATGTTGGATAGTTTGACCAGATTGTCTAGAATTACCAATGAATACCAACTGAGTCCCCAGTGATGGAATAACAGCAGACTGCAGATAGATATTAAAAGTTTTCAACAACCTTTTTCTAAACCGTTTTTTATTATCTTTATTCTTCATGTGCAAGATCAGTAACTACAATGCAAAACCTAGGGCAACGTCATGTAATCAGTCTGAAGAGAGCTGTTTGTAAACAAAAGAAAATGAAAAATGCCTCTTTGTCCAAATGTGATTGCATTTGCCTTGGAGACAGTCTGGAAATATTTAAGCAACAGTATTAACTATGAGCTATTAAAGTAATTAATAATAATTGTCCTTGTGGTCAATTTAAATGGTGGTACTTTGACTTGCTCATTTCTTCCTTATGTTATGCACATTGCTGGATCTATACTGTATGTGACAGCTTGATAGAACCAACCATACCACATGTCCTAAACCTTGTCCTGTTGCTTTTTAAAAAAAGTTTGTTACATTCAACGACTAGAAACGTGCTGCGCTTTTGAAACTCTATGTGCATGAAGTTCATTCTCTTGTTTTTAAGTATAATTTCACCATGATGTTTCCTGGTGCATGTTTAACCACTGACTCAGCAAGTCACCAAACCTGGATAAATATATATAGATTGTTTTTCCCACCCTTCGATACTGCCCATAGCAGTGTCTGCTAAAATAGTGCCCCCTATGCAGCACACAAGTTAACTGGTGGCAGACCATTGTCGTTTTGGTTACAATAGTAAACACCCAGTTTGGGTTATGGAGCAGTCAGGCTTAGAAAAACATTTGGGCTTTGGGTTTACAAAATGACAAAATTCAGAAGTTTCATGGATGAGAGATGAAACATCTTCAAATATCTACAACCATGTACAGTTGCCTTCACTATATCTTGAACAGGATGACTGAGAATCCTCGCAGACATTAAAATAATGGTTAGAGGAACTTTGTCGTCATGGTTACAGTTATACACACACAGTAAGGTTATGAAGCAGTCAAAGAAACAATAAGGACTATTTGTTTCAAACAGGAAACGAACTGCTGTCTCCCGTGTGAGTCTTGCTCCTGACTATATCCTTGCAACACTAACTGAAAGCATGCTCCTGTGAATTGGGCAACTGTCTTTATTACCCATAACATGGCAAACATTGAAAGGAGCCTAACTTTTTCCTGCTCATTGAAATTGTTAGCCAATCCAAGAGACCATGAATATCTTGGAGTGACCATGCTGTCATTGCTAAAAATAACTGTCCCCCTTGAAGATCAGATGCACATGGTCT
This sequence comes from Scophthalmus maximus, assembly GCF_022379125.1. Classification (NCBI taxonomy): domain Eukaryota; kingdom Metazoa; phylum Chordata; class Actinopteri; order Pleuronectiformes; family Scophthalmidae; genus Scophthalmus; species Scophthalmus maximus. The sequence continues at coordinate 18,908,847 of NC_061529.1, read as the reverse complement.
CGGGGGGGAAAGGACTGTCCCAGCCTGCCAGCAGAATTGTCCAAACCAAATCCTCCGGCCCCATTGTCCAGGTCTGCACAAGAAAGCCACTTGGCCGCGTTGGGAGGCAGGCGATTTCTCATGAAATCCCGAGCAGAATGTGTGCTTTGAGAACGAGCGCAGGAATGCATCGCATGCAAATGTAGCGTGAAATGATGGCCGCTCCTCCGCTGTCGGCTCCGGTCATTTGTCAGTTTAGGCTGTAACTCACAGCTAACCACGGAGACCTGCACTGGAATAGATGGGTGATGTCACATCTTAGGAATGCAGGTCGGTGTGTTTCTATTACACAGTGCATTGATCATCTTTATGATAATTTGATCGTGGGTGTCACTAGTCTATTATGTCAGTTGTTTCAGAACAATCACATATTGTAATATCTTTACATACATCTTGTTAACTGACTCCCCTTGGTGCCAAACCTCCAGTAACTGAGGGAAGTAATGCACAAATAAAATCACTTTAATTAGTGTGAGAAAAACAAACATTTGTGTGTGTGTGTGTGTGTTTGTTTGTGTTTGTTTGTATGACCGTGTATGTGTCTGTGTGTTTTTCACTAATGTAACTGATTAGCACCACAGTGTGGCCTTTGACCCTAACAGTGTAAGATGTATGATGTGTACACGGCCTCCCTAAGGAAGACGTATGACTGTGGGTGTGCCAAGTATCCAATGGGATCCATGAGAGAATGGGTTTTCAGTGTCCCAGGTGATCTGGCCTGGAGCCAGTTGCTGCGGAGGGAGGGAAAGGATTGAAGGGTGGGTCCATTAGTCATTGGACAGACAGACAGGCAGACAGTGTAAAGGGAGGGTAGGGCATGTTGGAGAGGGCATGTCTGGGGCAACAATATCCAAATGGTGGCACGGCTCCAGTGTGTCCAATGGCAGGGTTTGAATAGCAACTTCATGTCAAATTAATGAGTGTGGGTAGTTCACCTCCAAGTCAAAGGAGACATGCGATCTTTACATACCAGTACACAACCATGGCTACCCACAAATATGGGGAGGTGTGCCAAAACAACACAATTAAGACCTCTTTTTTACAGTGAGTCCATTCCTAAAGTTGGCATCTCCAGAAGACTTATCAAATCTTTGAGCTCCAATTCCCAGAAATTCTGTACCAGCACTCATGTTTGCCAGTGGAGGAGAGTTTTGGTCCAAAAGACAGTTAGGATTTCACTTTTAATTTACGTTATTTTTCATCTACTTGATGCCTGTGTAAATTCGAGGAAAGTAAATCTACAAGAAACAAAATAAATAATGGGGTTTTCCAAGGTGTGAATATTTAATTGAGTTTCCAAGTTTCTTTCATATCCAATTTTTAATCCTACTTGTGGCCCTAAACTACAGCTATTTGGTGAAATTACTGTATCAAAAAATCAAAGTTTTATTTACGGACCAACAAAGCAACGTTTGATCACCGGCTCTGTGTTTCCATGTTGGATTGCTGTCTTCTTTATTTTAGCAAGGTGAATCAAGTTTGTTTGAAGAAACACGCTATAAGCAGCTTCTTTCTGACAGAGAATCTGCTAAAGCCATGTTTGAAATTAAACGCCATTTCAATTGGCGCTTTAGGTGGAATTATATAATATATAAAATGCCCTTGCGGTTCCACCGTATACATAGGTGTTTTGTCAAATCAACTCAAGGACCAAAATCTAAAAGGATTATTGTTGTTCAGTATTTCGTTGACATCTGACAATGGAGTTGACTTACTTGTTCCACTCTCACAAGCTGCATGCCAAGAGTTGGCCAAAACAATGCCAATCGCCAAGTGTGCACTCTGGCATCTAGTCCCTTCCTGTGCCAGTGTTGCACTGCTCCCTGATCTCTGGTGCCGGGTGCTTATATAAGCCTGTCTGTGCCCTATGACCCAGCACCATGAATAGTCCCCATTTGTGCGACACAGAAACACACAAGAATGTGTCCCGAAGGATTGCCTCTAATCTTTTATCCGGTGCCTCTTTTGCCTGTTCTTCTTATTTGTTTCTTCCGTTTCTATTGTTAATCCTTGTTTTTCTCGACTCCCTTTCTTTCCGTCTCTGTAGACAGCTGGCATTATTTGGGCAAAGGAGCTTGGATCCATTCAACCAGCCATGTATTACAAAGACGATGGCAAGAAGTGTGAAAGGTGGAAGTAAGGGGGGGAGGAGGGGATGACAGGCAGGATAGAGCAGAAAAAGTTTAGCAAGATGCCTGTTGATGCAGAATCTGTAGTTTGAGGAGAAAGAAGAAGGGGATTGTGCAGGATAAAAAAAAGCAAAAGAGATACAGTTGATGAATGATGCAGGTGTGTGTGTGTGTGTGTGTGTGTGTGTGTGTGTGTGTGTGTGTGTGTGTGTGTGTGTGTGTGTGTGTGTGTGTGTGTGTGTGTGTGTGTGTGTGTGTGTGTGTGTGTGTGTGTGTGTGTGTGTGTGTGTGTGTGTGTGAGTGTGTGTGTGTGCGTGTGTTCAGGAGCTCAATTTCTATCCGATTCTGTATTTGGTACTCAAAGCATTGTGTTGTGCGGCAGATGATGGGGAGAGCATTTTGAGAGACTGGTCTGTATATTGCTATGCTCTTCCTCTTTTCTATTTAGCTGTCTCTTGCCCACACACACACGCACACACACATCAACAGCAGCAGCCTTTCCCTCCTCACTGCCGCCCCCTCCACCTCCTCCTCCTCCAACACTCCACCACTGACCTACTTCCCGGCGCTGGGGATGAGGCGATGAGGTAGTGGGCTGAATGAGAAGTGGCAGCAGTATCTCCTTTTATCCCTTGCCTCCCTCCCTTGCCTCCGTCTCATCTCTCTGTCTCTCTCTCTGTGCTCGGCTGCTCTCCACACCCTTCAAACACAGAGCAGCCTGCAGGCTCCCCTCTCTGCTCCAGAGCTCTCGGTGTGCAAGTAGGAAAACACTGCATGTGTGCATGTGCTTACACCCCGAGTGTGGGTGTGTCTGAATTTCGAATGGCGCAAACATGTGGCCTGCATGTAAGCGGGGAATAATCGAAATGTGCTTCTTTGCTGAAATGTGTGTCTGTCACGATAAGCGGTGACAAATGTCTTCCCGCCTCTTCATGCATCCCCTCATTTTGACACACAGGGATAGTTTTAATAAGAGTTAGAGGCCTGCTGACTTTCACTCTTTCAGTGATAGCCCCTTTTACTTTTGGACAATAACACAATCATATACATATCCAGTGAAAAGCAAGGGAAACAAGAAAGTCTGTGTGTCTGGGACTGTTCAGCTTACCAAATCAGGAGTGTTGGATGTGTGAAAAAAAAGATGCAACCACCTTTTCAAGTGGCCTAATTTTCACATTGCACCTTAATTTTGTACATTAATGAAGATGTAAAAACATAACTCGTGATTGTACTGTAGGGGGAGGTATATGCATGTGGGAGACATTTATTGACAAACAACAATTACTTGCTCATCTGACCACTTCTTCTGTATAGGAATTTCAGCTCTGTGCCACTGTAGTGACTAGGCGTTGACCGATTATCTGCCTGGCTGATTATTGGATGCAGCTATTCACCATTTTTATGGTTATCGGTATCGGCCATTTTTTAAAGCCTATTTGCCGATAAGATAATAATTCATTATAAAATGTGCTACTTTGGCTCTGATGCAGCTGCTACTCTCTAAACTTTAGCAATGTCCTGTCCATGTTTGTTTGTTTCTTCAACTTCATAATAATGCTGCTGATAGCTCCTTGCACTTCTTTGGTTAATGTCATGTTGAAGAGAAAAAAACAACCTTTTTTTATCAAGAGTTGGTATTATTCTTAATTTTGACGCCTTTTGACACTTTTTTAGTCCAGACAAACATCGGTCATCGGCCTCTTAGATTAGTAATTATCGGTATTGACCCCAAAAAAGCCACATCGGTCGACCCCTAGTAGTGACCAGATATAGCTTTTGAGCACAGGTTTTGCATTTGTTCTCTTTACTTGTATCATTGCACTTCACCTGGGACCCGCAGTGATGACTAGACTTCATTGCACCAGGCCATGCTCCTGTCAGCTAAGACATGACTCCAACCATTATATTTGTGTTTATTTTACAGCTTAGTTTAGCTTTTTTTATTTATCCCTTTCACAAAATGTACTTCAGAGAAGCAGTGCAATTTCTTGACCAGGGAAACCATGAGCGTAGAGAGGGGAGAAGGAAAAGAATTAGAAAATGGGGAGTGACGAATGGGGGGAAGGCTTAAGTGGCAAGGCAAATTACAGATGTTACTGTCAGGGGGGGGGTTGATGGAGAAGAGAAGAGAGGAATAATGGGAGATGACAGTGAGTCAGGGAGAGGGGGAGATAAGAGGGGCACATATGTCAGGGGACAGAGCCAGTTGGGGTTGTGTTTGCGTAGTGACTTCAACATACAGACAGTGATAAAGGTAACATATTGCACATAGTAAATATGCACCTCATATTTCCCTGTTGTGTGTTCATACTACAATCACTACAATTCTTTGGCCTACTTTCCATGGGCATTGACTGGAAGCAGGCCAGCAGAGCTGGTGTTGAGTGAGGACTGGCCGCACGTGGGCCTCAGTCGGAGAGTGAAGATAGAATAAAGACACAGACACTGGACAGGTTTAGGTTGCATTTTCTGCTGAATAGCTTTAAAACCCCTGCAGAGCGGCCTCTGTTCCATTAGGCTCCACCAGCTGTCCACCGCAAAGTCACAACCGTAAAGATTTGGCACCGGCTCATACTTTATCTTATAGCAATAAAAATGATGAAACACTGTCACTGTTAACGGCGTTTTCAAAAGTGCAAATGTATGGGAACAAAATCTCCATAATTTACCTCCCTGAAGTAAGTTTTATTTATATGGTCATCTCATTGTTTTAAAGTGCTATACTCCCCCCCCATTCGCAGTTCAAAGGGGTCGTTATTTATCTCAACCTGCCAGTTATGCAGCCCCTTTAATGAGCCATTTACTGAAACACAAAATATTTGCTGAACATCCTCAAGCCTGCTGAAGGCCAGTGCACCACCTCATCCACTTACTGGTGTGGAGGATCTGAAATACAAACTGCCAACCTATCTTAACACAACATAATGTATCGGAAAATGCAACTTCTCAAATCTGCGTTCTGGCATGTACTCTGTTCGGTTAATGTCATGCACATTATCAATCACAAATCATACAAATGCAACATGCCCTTGTTAATAGTTGTAAGTTTGGGAATTGTGTTAAAATGCCAACTGAGGTGAAAAAGCCAGCTGTCAGAAAATGCAAAAGCTAATGTTGTTAACAAAAGCAGAATAACTCTGCTGTCGCCAAACTATGTGAAGTAAAACCTGTATCATCTGTTATTCATATGGAGTGCATGAATAGCGTATAATACAACTCGAGAAGACTGGTTTGAGACTGTGCTAGTTCTGTGCTGAAATTACGAGGCTAACATATGTACATACTGGTTTTCTAAATAAACTTCTCATGCAAGAGATGGTGGACTAGATTTACAGTCCTCATTCTGAACTAAAACGCATTCCTCTGTCCATCCAAAACTAACATGAGGTCTGAGGCCGCCAGTTGGAGACAGACTAGGCACAGCAAAGAATTAAGGGCGCACGGCTCTTTTTTTGCCCCTGGTTCATCCCGCCACGATGTGGGGGTTTTTGTGGGGGGTATTCAGGGATTGCCACCTCGGCTATTAAGACACCCACTGCTGCAGTATCAAATAACCACTGCACACACAGGCACACACATACAAGATGCCACACAGGCTATAATTGACATTCAGCACAGTGATGCAATGCTTATGAAACTGTTCCCATATTTGAAGGTAATTATAGAGAATAATTCAAGATATAATACTTCACTGGATGGTTGCACAAGAATTTCCATGATTCAAAAACACCAAAGAAAAAGTCATTTAACATGGCCTCCAGTTGGTGTGGAGATGTGCACCGATCTGCGTCTTCTGCCGTAAGAAGGATGGCAGATTCAAGGAAGCGGAAAAGGCAAATGAGCAAAAGACGAAAGGGCGGAATAGAAAAGTGTTTTTTTTTTTTCTCTTTTCATTTTTTTCCCCCTTCAAGCTCCTGTTGAGGCCCCAGTGCATTCATAAAGAATTTAGCATCCGGCTATTTTTAGATGGCGTAGTGAGAACTCCTACGCTGAACAAATGTGTGACAGGGTGATGGCGGAGAGCTGTGCTCAGTCGAGATGAAGTAGATTGTGGCTTCATGTGGAAAGTGAAGTCATAAACTTCCACAGTCATATTAAACTGACGGCTGCAAATCTCAAGGCATTACTTAACGCTTGTTTGTGTCGAAATATCAGAACAGGCCGTAACATTTTGTGTCTTTGAGTGTTGTCTTGCTTTGGTGTTCTTGTTGCAAACACATAACACGTATTTTTCATGCAAATGGCTCCCAAATTGATTTCTTGGTGAAATATTTCTGCTGGACGTGCACATCCATGGTATTCGCATAACGGGTTCAAAGTCCATTCATTCACAAATGCGGTAAACTGTTGCATAAAGAAGGGCTCTGGCAACTGTGCCAGTCATTGTGGGTGTATGCTCACATTCTGTAAATGTGTGTATGCCTGATAGGACATAATATAGTGGAAAGAGTGTATTGTTCACACAGTGAAGGCCACCCATATCCTTTTCGTAGCCCTGAGGAAATCCTCCAGGGTGTCTTGGCCCATTCAGTCCTCGGCTCCTGCTGCAGTGGGTGTCATTCATTACTGTCCATACGCAAACACATTTACACGGTTTCTACCCCATTGAAGGAGCGAGGACACTGCTGGGGCAGCGCACAGAGCACGTCTGCGCAAACAACACACACTGCACAGGCACCATTGTACCTCGCTGACAAGAGGTTTCTTTGTTGAGGCACAAGAGCGCCCGATGTCAAGACAAGGATATGATGGTAGCGCCTGCTGCCTCTGTGCTCTCTTGTCTCACAGGAAGGAGGTCTCGTCCCTGGCACAGTGAAGGGGATAAGGAATCTGAAATGAATAGTTGTTAACAGCTTTGCACTTTCTACTTCTTTCTTGTTGATATTTGCAACATCCGTATTGGTAGGCCCGCAAAACATTTTTGCAGCCGTCTTTCCAGGTACTGCTCCGTAATCACTGTCTTTCCAGTACTGAGTTTTTTTCTCTTACGTTCTTAAGGCAGCGCTTTTTTTTGGGCTGTTGCTGCTCATGTATGTTCCTGTATTTCTTCCAAGCGAAATGGCGCAGCTGCAAAAATAAATTGCTTTGCTTCCTGTACACTACAAATAAGTCTGTCCAAGAAATCTTCAACCGGACACTGAGTGTGTAGACGGGCTGAGTCTCCGCTGTGCTACATTGTGATGGAGAAATTAAATGTACTGTTCATGGAAGTGTCATGCTCTGGAAACCAAACATAGGCCAGCTTTGCATTGTCTCTGTGTAACCTTTTCTGTTTTCTCCTCTGTTCCAGATCATGCCCCCTAGATAGCAGCCTCATCCTCCTCTCCACTCCCCCTCCCTGCCCTTGGCCCCTTCCTTTACCTTCCTGGTCCAGCGCCACCACTGCCACCTGTGTCACCACAGCCATCATGCCGCCCAGGAAGAGGACGCGGGCGGGCCTGGGCTTCCTGTGCTGCTTTGGCAGCAGTGAGCCCCCCGAGATCAACCTGAAGGACAGTGTGCCCCTGCAGCTGCTGGAGTTCAGCGCCCCCATGCCGCCCGCCGAGGAGCTGCATGCGCGTTTCTCCGAACTGGTGGTGAGTAAACATGATGCAATCTAAAGACAAGTCAGAGCAAGCTACGTATGGACTTGGACGTGTTAACAAAAAAACATTAAGGAATTTGTCGTGCGGGCGTCTTATTTAGTTTAAGCTTTGGACTCAAAAACCTGTCAGTTGTTTCCGTGGTGGAGCAGAAACACAGTACTAGATCAACAATGCATCAACTGCCTGTTAACACAATACTTAGTGATTTCTATTAGGAAGGACCTTGAGCAGCGTTTAACGAGGTGTTGAACACAAATAAAAATCAACATCAACTACTCACTAAAATTTTTATGAGCCTGTTAGTCACCAAGCTAATATTCGTGACTAATTTGATTGTGAAAACTATTTGAAGTTGGCTCTAAACAGTGCTTTGGTATATTATATTGAAGTGGCATTTTCTTTTATTCTAATGTCGAACAGCCCAACTCTTTTCCTTTGCGTGTTGCTCATTGTCCTGACCAAAGAGGATTTGCGACAGGAATTGGAAGGGATTGGATTGTGCAGAAGGCGTCTTGATGGTTGGGTGAGGCCACCCCCCAACTCCACCACTAACACTCCATTAAACAAATTCAGGAGCTCATCTTTCTCACCACACGCAGCCCACCCTTTTCCTAGAGTTCCCATCTCGTGCACAGATCACACTTGTTAGCAAAGGTTGTTGGTCTGTACCAGAGCCAAACTGGCTCGGCTGTGTTGGCATGTATCCATGGTGTGGAGAGAGATCAGGGCACAGCTGTCAGAATGGAGAAGTCTTCTGTGGGTTTCAGCTGCCATGCAAGCTGCTTCTGTCTTTGCTGTGAGAACAGGGCTTCGCTGTTTCCGTCTCTTTGCTCAGCGCCTGCCTCTTGGTCTGTTTGTCTCCATCTCAGTGTTTCTGTCGTTCTCCCACAACCTCAGATTCCCTGCTTCTCTCCGTCTCCCTCTTGAGCGTGTGTCTCTCAACAGCCTTTGGTGCTGTTGAGTTTTAGTCTTGGGGAACGCTAAACTTCACTGACTGCAGGATATATCACTCGTCCAACTGTCAAAATCAATTCAGGAGATTAAGTTAAATTCCATTTGTGATAGGAAACTATTCACTCTTATCAAGGCAGATGTTTTCCCAATGAGCATTTCCCCTTTTTTCCAGCTAATTGACCTGATTTGACCCTAAATTTGCTGTTTTTATTAACTGGTAATACACACACCATTAGACTTAAGTAGTTGCAGTATATTTATTGGCTTGATTAGAGAAAATTAAAAGGTAGGATTGTAGCAATCAAACACTGATTGCCTCAATCAGTATTCCTAGACTGGAATGACATTATTCCCTTTCAGCTGTTTATTAACTATAGCTTAGCTCTGAAGGACCAGCAGGTTGCTATTTGACACACTTAATGCTTCATGTGCCTTGAGACAAGCTGACAAGAATCAGGTTTGGACTCTGAGAAACTTTCAGAAAGCGTCTATTGGTGGAATAAACAGAAACATGCTTTTCATATGGGAGCGCTTAGACAAATTACGGCAGTGCTCACGGTTGAGAGGACTGAATGACCAAAAGCTTATTTTGAGGTAAATATCTGAGCATGCGATGGAGCTTACACAGATGCACGAGCTGAGGAAGAGGCAGAGCAGACGGATTCGCCCTTCACTTCAGAAACTCTTGACTTGCAGCTTTTTTCGAACCCTGGAGAGAAAGAGGATTTGGCACTTTCCCCATTGGATCAGGGCCCTTCCACATGTTGTGAATAGATTATTCTGAAGACAGTTTTTGGACGGCTACATCTGACGGTGTCGTTCACAAGCTCAGATATTTTGTCTTTGGAGTAATGTTTGTGTTGGGCTCTGGTTCATCTTATGTTTGCTCCACTGCAGAATCTCAGCATTGAATAGAATAAGTAGAGGTTCAAATTAGAGCCAGACCGATCTATCGGTTGGCTGATTTTATTGGCAGAAATTTGTCTATTTTTTAATTGAACGCAGAAAGCAGAAAAAGGTGCTTGGCGTAATGGTAAATACCTCAGATCTTCCCTGCAAATGGACAAACATCCTACCAACCTACACCCCCCCCCCCCCCACACACACACACAATATAAATAAATATCTGACTTTTATTGCTCCCTAAAATCTTTAAGCTCTATTTAAAATCTCATGCTAGAGAGTCTGAAAAGGAAAAAAAAAATGTTCCAGTGAGATGATTACTCATCCCATGACAGTTTGATTCATGTCTGCTATGATTGGACTGCTTCTACCTAACTGCCTCTACCTAACGGTGGTCATCTGGCCAAGCCATTGGTCCTCCACATCTGTTTTATTGATCCTGCAGCCGACATGCTGACACATTTGACCAGCCATCCAAGTATCTGTACAACCAGACCCTGCGCAGTCACTTGGTCTGGACACACTGCTTGTAAAGCAAGCAGAGTCGATGCAGGGAGGCAAGGACCTGAGCCACAGGGGAGGAAATCAAGAAAAATAGGAAATAACATAACATAGTGCGTTTCCATGGAAACGGGAGATGGGATTATTGTTATGAAAGCCTTTCCTGTGGAGGAGAATGAGACTGAATGGAGCCTCTGTTGCGGCAGCGACAGATCTGGGCCAGACGGAGGAGTAAACCACCTCCACGTGTCCTCGCGTCCATAATTGGGTCTTCCACTGTGTCTAGAGACTCCACAGTGCACACTCAGCTTACACTATTTGCGGAGGGACAGACTTGGAGCCGCCTTGTCTCAGGAATATAACATGAAAAATGTCTTAGCCAGAAAATCCTTAGCTGTAACTTGTCTCCCATGCTCTCTGCCGTTGCTTGGAATATTAAATAGAACATGTGATCAGATGTGTCCATCCCTTTCTCTTGTTTGTTGGATCACCTACTTCGGATGATACAAGTGGAGTTTAAAAAAACAGGCATATTACTCGATAAACTTGGTACCATTATATGCATATCATTTGGCCTTGACTCCTCCCAAAGACAAGACTGCAACTTTTGGTGTGTTTCCACACCTGCTGTCAACTTATTGGCAGATTTCTCAAATGTATAGCCTTTAGGCAACCAAAACTTAATTTTGCAACTGAATCATCAATGTAGCAATGCAAAAGAAATGGATTTTTGTTCTTGGTGTGTAACTTACAAAACAAATATTTAGTGAATAAACACTGCCAAATGCTCATCCTAAAATGAAGTCTGAAGAATAAACATGGTTCCAAGCGTGTCATAAACCATTTGAAAGCCTCCTGTGGCTCGTAGTGAACTCTGCGAACCCATGAAAACGAACCTGGTAGCAATCGCCACAGGTTTGGCCTCAATGAACAAACAACACATCAGAAGAGCTAATTGATTGTATCAATTAAACTACACATTTGCATCTGGCTGCAGAAATTCCCTGATAGTAAAACGCGCTGCAGTTCTGGGTTCTGTGTTTTTGGATCTGGGTGCAGCAGTGTCTTTCCACCAGCGTTTCAAGGCTTGCACGCACAGTTGATGTGTATTTATATATCTATAGAGGCCATGTGTGAAGTTTGGCGGCGCTTCAAGAACATTGACAGCTTTATTTTGTTACTCAAAGCAAAATTCTGTGCTTATAACATTTCATCATCTAATGTGGAGTTGCTCTCATACGGTAAATATGCAATTGAAAATGGATTCCGCTCAGGCACTTGGGCACATTTGTCAGTGGTGGCAGTTAAATCCAAATATAATTTTTTGTTTGTTTTCAGAAACCAAAGTGTGTGGTCTTTCTGGGACAACTAGACGAGGAAGTTAGGCATTTTTTAACTGATAGCAATGAACACATTGCTTTGACCATGGAAAGATTTGCATATTGCTGCATACATGAATGTGTTGTCACATTTGACACAAGGGTCTTACCACTTAACCACTGTATCTTTTTAACAGAGAAATGTAAACGCATAAGAAGACAAAAAGCAACATATTTCGAGGAACTGAGTGGAGGGTGTGCTGCGTAATACATAGAATTTAGGTGCAGTTGCTCAGTTTAGTTTGTAGTTGGGAAGAAGGAAAAGTGCCAAGCCTGACTCAGCATCTGTATGGCATCATTTGTTTGCATACAGCACATGTAGCAAATTAATCCTCTCCCCAGTGTTTCTCTTTTTACTAACAGGGAAGTCCTGGTCTTCTACCTATCTGCAGCAAGTTAAGAGGAGAGAGGCTATAAAGAAAAGCATATTTAGCCAACTTGGCACAACTGAATCTGATCCAGTGGGCCAACATCTGGCAAGCACTGTACTGGCAGACATCAGATTAATGTGTGTTCTCGCTGCCCTCTTTTTTCTATCTGTGTGGGAGCCTCGTTCGTTCATTCTCTGTCTCATTATTTGGGACAGTTTTAATCCTACCACTCCATGGTCAATGGTCCAGCTGTCCAGTGTCAGGCACTGCATCTGTGCATCACAACCTTGCATAGCCTCCACTTCGTGTACCTCTCAGTCACTGTTTTTAGTAGCATGTAAATGATGTTCTCAAAGCAGCGATGGTAAAATGATCCTTTCTCATTTGAAACATCAAACTTGTGTTTCCCGGAAAACTGGACTCTTCTAAACATAAATCCTGTACTAATGTTCCCTCCAGTGTGACTCTCCGGCCGGACGCAAATCAATGTGTTGCGTAACAGGAGGGAATGGAAATGTTCTCAAACCTCTGCGCCATTGGGAGCGAGTTTCCTCAGTGTTCACCCTGGGATGCACCCTCTTTCTTTTACCACCTCCCTCCTTCCCTTGGCCCACTGGATCAGCTCTCACTGTCCTTACTGTCCTTAGTGAAATTTACCTTGTGTCTAGTCAAACCTTATTTGGACCAAGGGAGAGGCAGTAGGTTAGCAACGGCTGCTGACTGACTAATCAAAGAGAGGATACTGTGACTCATCTGAACACAGCACAGTGGTGTGAGACCAGCCACCGTGTGCGTGTGTGTGTGTGTGTGTGTGTGTGTGTGTTTCTAAGATGATGTAAAGCGGCTAAATCCATTCTCACCATATCCTCAGAATAAGAAGTTGGTCTTGGTCCTGTTTCGATTGTGGTTCTTCTTTCCCAAATGGGAAAAACTTCAGAACTAGGCCTGGTGTAGTACGCTGACACACACACACACACACACTCACAGAGAGAGAAACTCACTGAATGTCGTTTGGGTCAATAATGGCAGCTACAGCTTCCTGTGGGTCCCCTGGAGGCCTCATATGACTTCCTGCCATCTTGCCTGTCTTTCCTCCGCCTTCCCGTCTCCACCAGAGACTGCTGCAGGATATTTGTATATGTTCAGTGTATGTCTGCGTGTTCGTGTCAGTGCTACGCCAGACTGACCCTCTCAGACGGTACTGTAATACTTCACATGAGTTGAAGACATTCATATCCTGTGTGGAAATGCCTCTTCATAGATGCAGCGTGTGTGATTCACGGACCACACACGTCTCCCACGTTCCCACAACATTCTCGTTCTCTGCGTTCAGTGAATGGCCTCACACGCCTTCTCGAAATCCTTACTGTCCTCTTTGAAATAATTTCCCCCTTAGGATTGTAGGTGCAAACATTTTTTTACGACCCATAGGTGTGTCAGGTCAGGTGACGTTGTATGAAGAGCAACAAAGTCTGCGTTGAGGTGGGGCCGAGGTGGATAAATGTGTCAAACTGAAAAACCACAACTTCAACACGCGAGTCGCAGTGTTCCATGATGATCAATTCTGATCTACAATCTTAGCTGCATGTTATTCTTGTCTTCATCAGATCTTTACACTGGCTTCCTGTTGATCATAGAATTGACTTCAAAATACTACTGTTGGTTTACAAAGCAGTGAATGGTTTAGGGGCCAAACTAAATTTCTGATCTTCTGCTCTGCTACAAGCCATCCAGACGTCCCAGATCGTCTGGGACTGGTCTGCTCTCTGTCCCCAGAGTCAGAACTAAACATGGAGAGGCAGCATTCAGTTTTTATGCTCCACATATGTCATACATATATCGAGTCTGAAGACTTTTTTATTGCCGCTGCCTTTCATTAAATACTGTCTGTGCATTTCTTGTACTGCACTGTAACTTTTAGCACCTGTCTTATTCTACTTTAAGATGTTTTTATTTTCTCTTTTTAATTTTTAATTCTTATATTTGAATTTGATCTGTTTCTGTGCTATACAAATAAACTTGCCTAGCCTTGCCTTGTAATCAGGACAACAATGGTCCTCTAACCTCACCATCTATTTCAACCCAAACCTTGATTTGTCTTGTTTTTGTGCCTAAACGTAACCAAACCGTGAGTTTTTTATTGTTACCATGGTGATGGAGGTCTGGTAGGCTGTCACTAGACCGTTCCTATGGGTTGCATGCGAGTGTAAAGACAAACCAGCTGTATGGTCGTTCAGGTGGGGTCTCACCATGCACTTAATCAGCTCCTGGAGGAGATGTGTTGTCTAAACAGTAGTAAAAAGCAGTAACATGTATTTTAGGTTTTCCATCATTTCTCTCCACTTCACTCCAATGTTTCATTGCTACTCAACACTCAACCCTTCCTATACAGTCTTTCCATATGGTGTAGATGAATATTTAAAATCCCCTACAGACATGTTGTGTCATCCTGTTATGTCATGCAAGTATATATGCATTTATATCAGCCATGATGATCTTTGCAAATGTGCTGAGATATCTTAATCACCATAATCCCTGACGGGTAATTCAGTCCATCATATATTTTTTAGTAATAGTCACACAGACGCACATCCGCAACAACCTTTTTAAATTTGTTACAATACTCGATAGGCAGGAACGGGCGAAATATGAAAGGACGGGTTCAGGGGCCTTACTGTAGGTGAGTTTCCCTTCTGGGGCAGCAGGTGTAACAATATTAGCTTTGGTTTATGTGAATTCCCAGCTGGAGCGTGCGGGTGGAGGAGGACGGGTACACATCAAGACGAAGGTTTAACACAGCAAAGTGGTTTTGTTTTGTTTTGGAAAACCGAGAGAGGGAGCTGCTGTTTTTTGGGGTGTTACTACGGTCATGAGGACAGGCCATGTGATGCGGATGTGGTATTGGAGCACATTTTGATGTCGTGGGGGCGAGAGAACTGAAGGTGGAAGAAAATGCTGGGATGTTGCATAACTGGAAAGTGAAAAGTGCTCTGGCTGGCATGAGAGGGAAAATTCCTCCACCCACCCGATGTCCTCGTCCTCGACTTTTCTCTCTTTTTCCCCTTTCTCTCTGATTCGAAGGCAAACTGGTGCCTCTTCCACCTCAACATAACTCAATGAAACATGCAGCTCTCATTTTAAAATCTCAACATGCATTAGCCTGCAGTCCACCCTGCCACTCCTTTCCTGTTTTCCCTTTCTTGCTCTTGTACTTGATTGTGACATTATCCTATTCATACAGCTTACAGTGTCATCATTTATCCATTTCTAAACTGGAATTCTTAAGAAAAGGAAGAAGAAAGACGTCCCAAATCCTCATTTCATTGCTGATGTATATTGCCTTCTCGCATAACTCCCCCACCATATAAGACCTCAAATTGAGAGGCTTGAGGAGTAGTTGGGGGGGAAAATACATGATGCAAAGAGATCAGCTTCTGGGCTCAGCTCCCATCTGGTTCAGATCCAAAGGGGCTCTATCTCACTGATATCCCCCACCAGCTCTCAGTATCAGCTCCTCCAAACAGCGGCAGCTTATACGGGAGGGCTTTGACCCAGCGAGCAGGCGACAGGCCAGAGACGAGCCAGCTTCTGGGCCTCCGTTTCCCAAGCTCATGGATGTGGAGATTGAGGTCCAAGCGAAAGATGGAAGTGCAGAGAGTCAGAGGGGCGACGTTCGGGTGGCACGTGACGGCTGGTTTCCTGCTCGACAGTCAGTACCGTACATGTCACATACAACAGCAGCATGCATTTATTGTAGCAGATAATGTAAATAAATCCCGGATAATCAGCTCTCAGCAAGAGTCACAAATAATCGGGGAAAAAAATGCTCTTGAGATGAACAGCTGTTTAATCAAAGAGTCCAGAGCTTTATTGTGGTTTCTGTCTGCATTAGCTCCCTTGAAGTTCACACCCTTGGGACCTTTCCCCATCCCCCCCCCCAAACCACTGTAAAGCTGCTGCTTATTGTCCCATTGAAAGGACTGAGTGAGAGATGATGTCATTCTTCATAGTTTAGTGTCAGATACTTGGAATGTGGGCCACCTCAGCCCACCCTGTCCAGCTGAATGCCTGAAAACAAATCCTGTGAATCTACTGGCTGGCTTCAAGGGGCCCCAGCTCTGGCACCGGTAGCCATCTTCACTCTGGGGGGCCCCCGGGGGCCCCAGCACTTCTGGCTGACGTAATGGTAGCAAAACCATTATGATGAGATTAGTGTGAGTGTGTAAACAAAGCCCGGGTGCTATAGCATCGCACCCCCTCCTCTATTTTTTTTTTGTGTGTGCATATCCATTTCCAGAACCCCATAGCTTATATTCTCTGCTTTTATTCAACACCTTCCTCTTTTTCTACCAATGCACCTCTCTTTTCCAAGACTTTACTTTTACTCTCTGGCACACAGAGACTTGTTTCCTGGGTTCATATGCATTTGAAAAGGTGCTGGAGGCTCCTTGTACCAAGCTGAAGAATTGAGAGGAGCAGCAGGGTGAATATCAAAACACTCCTCTGTCGTCTGTGGCGACCAGTTCTTAGTTAGGCAGCGGGAAGGTTGGACAATCTAATGGCACTGTGTAAACTTCAATCCCCCAGTCACCTGTAGTCATTTCTTCTCTGTATTGCTGTGGTGTTAAGAAAACACAACATGGATCATGTGCCCTTTTAATGGTTTGATTATATTATTTTCTCTCATAATCATTACTTCATGGTGCTTGGCTATTTTTGTTTTTTTCCCATCAAATTGAATGAATGGTTTAAAAATGATGATTTATGCTGTGTGGATAAAACAACCTCCCCTGTCGTTGCAGGATGAACTGGACCTGACGGATAAGAACAGGGAGGCCATGTTCGCTCTGGCCGATGAGAAGAAATGGCAAATCTACTGCAGCAAGAAGAAGGTGAGTCGGCCTCGGCTGTAATTTACCGCGCGTCAGCCCCAATCTCTGGCTGGCCCTCTGTTGATTGGCTGCCTGAACCCACAAGTTCTGAGCTAAACTGTCGGCGGTGAATGTTATTGAAGGGCAGCCTCCCACCAGAACCCATTTTGCAAGTCTTTAATACAATAGATACACGCAAACAACACGGAGCGCACAAATATACTCCTGTTTCTTGTTTCCAAGCCCCCAATTACAAGATCTCCCTCCCCACATTGGAGAATGCAATTTCCTTGCGCTGCTTAAGGATTGTCAACATACCATGGGAGGACTAGAACATTCTGGTTAGCCCTCTCTTTCACCCCTCTCCCCTCGCCAAAACGTCTCTCTTGCTCTTTGTGCCCTTTGGCGTGTCGCTCCACAACAACTCTGGTCTCTGGTCTTTGTGGTCAAATATCCACCAGGAAATGATATTGTGCTTGGAGAAGAAGGGGAATTGCGCCCCCCCCTCTCTCTCTCCCCCTCCCGCTGCATAGCAAATTTAACAAATAGTCATAAACCCTCCCTTGTGTCTCTTTGATAATTTGTTTATTGGCTGAGGGTTTTGTTTTGGAAGTGGGACGAGTATCTAACCCTAACCCACCTTCCACTATCCAAGGCATGCGGGCTCAGATTAGCTGATGGGATATGCTCTGACAAAGGAGTTAGCCCACACAGTTTCTTGCGCGTGCGCGTGTGTGCACACACCTGCATGTGTAATAGGTTGTACTTGCATTCAAGCCAGTATTGAGTTACTAGGAAAAAGAAGAGCTGTGGAGTTGTGGTGTGTTTAGATGGATGTCAAGGCGAGGATGGAAGCTGGAGCACCACAGCAGTTTACATTGAAATTTAATACGGGTCAAAAATAATACAGGAGGGAGATATAGTCTTTCTTTTAATACACTATGATAACCATTGGGCTTGCAATGTGCTATGCCCCGTGAATACAATGCTTAGTGTCAAAGGGAATTGAATTGTTGGCAGAACGTGCATTTGCACATGTGAACCCACATAAAAGACCCGAGTTCAGCCATACTCCAATGTCACTTATTGAATATCTCACTAAACCAACCACAGACATTATAATGAGGACTCTTTGTGCTGTAGTCGAAGGTAGCGGAAACAAAATTTTGGCAACAGCCTGGGCATATGGGGAACCGAAATGGGTGTAGTGTGCACCTAAGCTGGGTTCAGGGGTAGGATATATTTGTTGTTCCTCCCCCAACTCTTAGTCAAAAATCATTTCCTCTAAGACTGAGGTGAAGAAAAAAAAAGAATGTTCCTAGGCCAGGAAATGGAGAGCAAAACAGGGGTAATAGTGCACAGAGGAAAGCCTGAGGAAAAACTAAACAAACCCCTCATTCATGGATAAATATAATAGAGGCTGAGGAAAAAAACAACTGCAATACTACTGCAATATCCAATAATAATCTGCATGTCTGTGTGTGAATGTGCAGATAGGATGGCATGACTACTGCCCGCAAATGCAAATACCCACACAGACATGAGCAACCATATACTTAATGAAAGTGTGCACTGGTTACTCAGACAGACAGACACACACACACACAGTACTCGCTCGTGTTCCTGAGAATTACAGCATGACAGTGATTTGAATGGAGAGCAGAGGACAGCCGAATTTCCCTCGGCCGTTCCTGTCGGCGACAAACACTGGTTCCCTTGTTTCCTCCAGCCGAGCGACTGCTGTTATGGTTAGATAACACTTGGAGGGTGCCACTGAAGGCACGACAAAGGGACAAACTAACTTTTTGTTCACCTGCAAAACAAACTGGCCAACGCGTTTACCTCAAACCACTAAACCATTGCCAAGTCACTTTAGCCGCTGTCCAGTGATTTTTGACCCAAAGTGAAGGACTGAACACTTTTTGAGCTGTTTGACCTTTTTTTTGGATAACTTGTTGACTTTATTAAAGTAATTTTGCCTATATTTAATCAAATTTGATGTACTTGTATGATTCTTGCACCTTTTGGGTAATATCTTCATGGTTGAGTGCACTTGTTGTAAGTCACTTTGGACAAAAGTGTAATGTAGTGGACCTTAAAATGCCCCCATTCACAATTTGGCTTTTCAAACACACTTCTCTCTAGAACTGTAATACCCGAAATGGCTTCTGAGCTTTTTGATATAAGCTTAGAAACTGTGAAAGCAGAATCATGTTTTAAACTATTAAGGGGCAAAATATCTCCAAAACAAGCTGACGGACACAAAACCCAGAGTTGAGTTTAGGGCCACCTGATAAATATAACATAGTCTGCTCTATTTTGTATCTCTTCGAAGTTCTGAGAAAGATTTCTGGGTCTTTAGTTTGCAAGTTGTCGACTTTAATCTCAAGCTCCTTGCTAATTTTGTCGCTCTGCTGTTCTTTTCTGGACAAGTAGGGCACAGTGTTTTTATCGGAGCTTGGTTGCTGAAAAAGCCTTCCCGCTGCTGCTTGAAACAAGGTTGACGACAGGTCGGACAGAATCGCACATTAAATGTGTCTATCAAGCCGAAACGACAAGATACGACAGGCTGATTCAAGTCCTGCGGGGCCGCTAACTGCCGATTTAATAATACATTCATAATCTCAATAGACTATGACAAAATTTGATTCAATGGGGCTGGAATTTTCTAGATTATAGATAGACTACCCTTCGTCCCACTTGCTTGAATAGTGCCTTATACCAAAATGAATTACCGTAACAAACATAATGCAAAATTAACATTATGTTCAGCAGATCATCATCATCACCAGCATTGCTTGCCAATTTACAGACAGATTATCTCTTTATTTTCCCCCAGCACCTTCTATATTTCAGTAGTCATTGGAAAATTCTGTCTCTCACACAGCTGCCTCAGGGCCTTTTCCACAGGCCGCCGTCCAGTTTAATCCTCTGTTATAACACCCGACAGTGTCGGCTGTAATACCCTCTACTCTAGTGTAATATCTCACTGCTGTTTTATTGACAGCTTTACTTTGAAAAGATGGATTTCTTTAGCATCTAACGTCATGTTGCCAAAACCATTGCCTCTTTGAATTAATCTCAGCACAGGTCTGCTCCAATTACACATCATTGACAAATGTGCTGTTCACATTTTCTTGCTGTT
This sequence comes from Scophthalmus maximus, assembly GCF_022379125.1. Taxonomy (NCBI): domain Eukaryota; kingdom Metazoa; phylum Chordata; class Actinopteri; order Pleuronectiformes; family Scophthalmidae; genus Scophthalmus; species Scophthalmus maximus. Next base: position 18,888,970 of record NC_061529.1, on the reverse strand, counting down.
TGTCTAATATGAATCTGACTCTGCTAAATGTGTCATCTTTGTTTGCTGATTTTTGAACGTAGCGACTTGACAGTCTGCAGTGTGATATTATTTTTAACATGAGTTTTTTTATTTAGTTCTGACAAAGTGGAATAGGCAGCCTCGCATGGCAATTTTTGGGGTATTGATTATGCTAATGATCAAATCCCACAATTGTTTATTTAATCAGTCAGTGATTTAAGCTTGATTTAGAACAGAACATATGAATAACTAACATCAAACATCTGCTTCAACTATAGCGCATAACTGTAACTAAATATAGTTTGTTTATTAGAAACTGGTCTTCTCATGGTGTGTTGTCCATATCAGTCAGCTGTAATGTAGGGGAATTAGCATGAGTATGGTCTCTGTGTACCTTGACTAACGAGAACATCTTGTGGAGGCCTTCTGACTATACAGTACATAAACCAATCGTATCTGCACCTCTGATCTCAGCCACCCACCCAGTCAGCCACAGCCAGCTGTGTTGGCTGTGTGTCTGAGTGTGAGTGTGAGTGTGAGTGTGTGTGTGTGAGTGTGTGTGTGTGTGTGTGTGTGTGTGACTTTAGTGGACTTTATTCTTAGTAAGCGTGAGAATGTAGTGAAGGTTGTATTCAGTACATGTGCAGTGTACAAGTTAAATAGAGATAGGCATGAGTAAATCTGTGTTCTCACCTCCCTGCTGTGAGTGATGGTGGTTTTGTGTGTGTGTGTGTGTCTACTTGTTTTTGTGAGCGTGACCCTTCTCCAGCAACCCCCAGGTAGAGAACACGATGTAACATCTAATAACCTGATAATCGCTCAGTGCCGGGAGCCGAACAGGGTCTCGTGACTCACATTTGTAGCACTCCACTGACCACACACACACACTCACACACACACACACACACACACACACACACACACACACACAGACACACACACACAGACACACACACACAGTGTGAGAGTGTTTTTAGCCCATGATCACAAAATATGGTCCTTTATCAGTGTCAAAACATTGATAAAAAAAGCGCAGATCCGTTATCTAATGTTTGCAATGAGGATTTTAAGGATTTTACTGTCTGTGTACAGTTTGCTCCCCCAAATCATCTGACCACACGTTAACGTCATAAGCTGCAAGTGGAATGTCGTCGCTTAACACGAGCTGGCTGATGGTATATGTGCACCCACACATCTCCCCCTCCCTAAGTGGCAAAAGCATATTTCTTCAATTATTAGCCACGCGCTTTATCCCCATCACCTAAACTGATGTGACCCCAGGCAAAGATTTCTGCCTGAGCGTGTGCTCAAACTTGTGTAATGTTAGCTACCTGTAAGAGATGGCAAGCATTACATAATCTTCCAGAATTCAATATCCTGTCCATTTCCTGCCTCGCTAGGTGAGACTTTATATCCCGGCTTCCATAGATAAATATTCCCTGCAGAGGGATTGGCTTTTTGGAATGTTGGACAATCCCCCTTGTTGCACAGACGGGAATATTGTGGTGACAGCTGGAGCGCAGAATATGGCGAAAATACTGACTTAAATGACAGCTAATGCACCCCAATGGCTTGCTGCAAAATCCTGCTGTAGTTGCCCATGTGCTTCTTTCTCAACTGTACACAACAGCTACAATGTGAAGAATTATAAATGTGTACATGGAATATTTCGCAGCATTTATACTCATTGTTTCTGGACAAATTATACGTGTTCAAGTGTTTCACCTTAGAGTCAGATGAGCTCATTTCTGCGTGAAGATTTGATTTGAGTACATCTTGTCTAAGAGATCGTCTAGGTTTCATCTTGTATAAATCTGAGTCTCTGTGTTAGAATATTTAGTTATCTCCAGTACTCTAAGTTCTCCGAGATACCCAGAACACCCGCCAAGTACGCCTTGCATGAAGCTAACTGATAAATATAAAATCACAACTTTACCTAATCCAGTTTGATGTCTTCCAAAATCTTATACAACCAAAGAGTCCAAGGCAAAATTAACATTTAATAACTTATCAGAATAGTTCCAGATTATGTTTATGTCAATAGACTAATCAGTTAATTGATTATCAATTTCAATTCTACAGTTTGGAATAAGAAGAAGCCCAGAGAAATCTTCCTTGTCGATCTGCAAATTAACCTCTATGTTCTATTGAAGAAGTGACTACAGCACATTCAGGTCTTTTTCAGCAGACCTTTTTCATTTCTTGCCAAAGACAAATTCTTCGAAATGGCCTTTTTTCCCTTTAAATACAGGCTTTTGCAGTCTTCTCCTTTGTTCATGAAGTAGTCTTTGAATCATTCCGCATTGTGCTGCCTGCCTTTGCTGTCATGATTTTGGACGGCTCATGAAAGTCCCCACATCGCAGCCAGGGTCCCCCCGGGCCTCTCTGAGCACATGGGAACCGAGTGTTTGAAGCCCGATGAGAAACCCCAATTGCCAGAGAAACTGGAAACCCTGTGGAAACATTTCGCTGATAGCCAATGTATAGATTATGGGCCTGTCTGAGACGCAGAAGAGTTGAACTGCACTTGGAGGAGGGCTGGGGCCAAGTCGGCTGCCAAAGTCTAGAGAGACTGGAAAACGTGAAAGTGAAATGTGCTGACGTGCAGAACATGCTAATATGGCTGTAAGTGTGCGCTATCGGGGTCATGAAAAAGCATATGTTGATGTTAGAAGGGACATGGAGAACTTTTCTCTTATACTCTTACTTATGTTTAAATGTGTAATTGAGAGAAAGTTTTATAGGAAAATAAGTAAAACCCTCCCATGGCCTTTTCGAAAATGTTAAGTGTATCTGCAAATGGATGGATGATTTAGGCTTTCTACCCCCGGTTGCTCCTGAAACCGTGACTTGAAATGTACTCGGTACGTGTATAGGATTCTTTAAGTCCGTGAGCTCTCTTATTGTTGTCAGTGAAAACATTTGAGGAAGTCGGAAATCTTTGAGACGGCTTGTTACATGACAGCGGGGGCGCCGAAATATGTAATTTCATCTGCTATTCGAACAGGTGCCCTTGCAAATGTGACTCTCTGCCAAAGACACGGGGAAATATTCTTGAACTCTGGATTTAGTCAGGTATTTGGGCCTGAACAGAAACGATATATGCCTCAACAGATGCTTGTAACGAGAGAAGCACCTTAAAGAAATATAGCTGATACACTGTTGAGGATTCCTGTCCTCGTGTAAATCATATTTAATGTCACCAGGCATGAGGAATTTACAGGGTAGTGTAAGTGTGTAATTGCTGTAATAGAATGATGGGCTTGACCCTAAACTGTCGCAGTGGAGCACGCGACGGGAATGTTTTCACCCAGAAAAAAGCGGTGGAGCTCTCGGCCCTTTCGTTCAAATGCGTGTGCTGCTCGTACAGCACAAACTCTCCATCCACATTCAAAGTCTGCTGTATTACACTTTTCATCCAATACAGGCTCCACTCTGTGGAGTCTGGCTTCTTATCAGGAGATTTTTAATACCAGTCATCAAATGTGATTAACTCCCAGAAAGGTTTGATCAAGCAAACGGCGCACGAGAACAAACTCGGCATCACTTCAGCTCCTGGAAATTCCATTTGAAGGGCAAATATTCAGGAAGTGTGCAGACTGATGTGACTGCAGTCGGACCCCAAAAACAAACCTCATGTTGTTTTTCATTTGCCCCTAAACGAGAAGATAATTACAGTACTTTACTTTCGACTCGTGAAAAACTGCCAGTGTAAATGTTGCATTGGACTTGACATGTTTTTTGAGGGCGGCTGTAATTTGGCTGAAGGGCCAGAGAGAGGCAGTTAAATTGTTAATCTCAGCGTCAGGATCTGTCTGGCATTGTGTCCTGTGTGTCTCAGCAGCAAGGTGGAAAACAAAGGCTGAGTAGTACAGTGAGTTCTATTGTTTTTGTTTCAGTTTAGCCATATAGCTTGAGCTCAAATTCTGGCACAGGGTGCTGCAGATCAGAAACAATGGTCATTAGGAGGACTGAAATCCACATTGACCAACCCAACAATTAGTGAAGCTTCTTGAGTGAATAGTGCTGTTTCCACAGTGCACTTTTGAATGTGACGTTCATTTGGTTACTGCCGATAATACAAGGATTTTGTGTCTGGGCACAATCACAGAGTTTATTGGGTTTAATCAACAGAAAAGGTCATTCGCTTTTGGCTGTGTTTTAGAAAAGACGTTTTAGAAAAGAATGGGATTGGGTGGCATGAAATATTGAAGAGGAATTGATGAGCTCTAGCTCCTTGAAGAGCTTAATTTCCCCCTGATGGCTGCAGTGCACTGTAATTTAATGACATACCCAAGAAAAATCTGTCAATGGAACCGCATAAGTATAACTTTTATAATACACTTATTATTCTAATCAGATGCGCTGCCAGTGAATGCTTGTTTCTTTTTTATTATGGCTTTATATAAAGTCACTTCAGTGGACGGATCCAGCTCAGTCAAGCCATCTACTTTTACAGCTTTACGTCGGTTTTACTAGCTTCATGTAGGAAGAGGATCTGAGCATCTCGAATGTCTCGAGTGTCTGTGATGTGGCTTTCACACTCAATAAATGACATACCAAGAAGAAAACAAAGTCTTCTGGACCCTGAAGTCAGCCGGGGCCCTGCGTTCCCCAAAATTTATAGAAGAAAAGGTTTTAAAAAATACTCCTAATTTCTGGATTAGAAGTGACATGTTTGACTCACTGCATGTTGAGATTTGAAATACACTTAAAGCATTGGCAATACATTTCTCTTCTACCTTACAAAACCAGATTTGCATGAATTTGACATACTGTGACTTTCAAACTCTGGCTGACATGCACTAAGTAACAAGAGCAACAAGAACGCTCCACCAGCGCTCTAAGCTAAACAAGACCAGATGTGAACGAGGGACATGGTCTCTGTATTCCCTTGTGCCTTGGTTGCTCGTGGCGTCACGCTTCCTCGGATTGTTCAGGACCAACTGATCTCAGACAGAGCTATTTGAAAAGGATTGTGGAGTGCGCTTTGTTCCTCAAGGCAGTCTTTCTTCTATATTTTAATAATAACAATAAAAGCTAAGAAAGGTGAACAGTCTGAGATGTCGTGATCCAGGTATTACTGGCTGCACTGGCTAATCCATTTGGTCGTCGTGTGAATATTGAGCTGTGGAGCTAAGACAGAAAGCAGAGGGATGAAGCTATAGGAAAGTGAAAAGGTATGAAAACAAAGTATCTCCTGTGCAGAACAGCCACACTAACCCATAGAGGCTGCAGTATTCATCTAAGTTGACGAGCGCATTGGATATAATGAATATGAAAAACAGACGGTTCAAAATGGAAAGGCTTGGCCACCTGAACAAAACACATGTCAGAAGTCAGGAACTTGGCCCATTTTGCCTTTTGCACAAGAAATTGTAGTTAAAATGTGACAGGGTTACGAGAAACATTTTGGATATCTTGTCATGGCTTAAAATCCCAATTAGGTGGTACGGAAAAAGGTCAGGGTAGCTTCATAATCATCTTCTGGGCAAGACACTCGTTCCACACCTCCGAAAGGCCGTCCATGTCAAATGTATTCAGGCATTCAGATACTGTAGGTGTGGTGTTGTGCTCACGGACGACTGCTTCTCCCAGTTCGGAACACAATTTGCCAATTAAAGTTTACCTGGCAGAATTGGGACATTGTCTCGTCACATATCTAGAGATGTTGATGAGTGTGGACAGGTCCACCGTACTGTGTGTGCATACATGCAACTCAGGGAATTAATAATGCTACCGTGTTTGATTTGGTCTGTCTTTGTGTCCATGCACAGGAGCAAGAGGACCCCAACAAGCTGGCCACCAGCTGGCCCGACTACTACATTGACCGCATCAACTCCATGGCTGCTGTAAGTCCAACTGTGTGAATATGTGTCCCCTTCTATTTATAGTAAGTGTATTTAACTTATCTTCACTCCTGAGAGGTCACTGTTCACTCAGCCATTCTTTCTCAGATTTCTCTCTGGGCTTGCTTTTTTATCATCTCCCTGCTGACTGCTTGTTGTGCACGGCCACATTCCTTTGCTGTGACCCCAGCATTCACACACACCGTGATGACAAACAGGCTATTTAGACACTCAGCAGTTAAGTTAGTGGGAATGACTGTCAAAGGCGTGGAGCAAAGCCAGCATGGCCATGTTCATTATTCCTAGCCTATGTGGCTGCCAAAATAAACAACGCGATACCATTGCAAGACTTGTTTTTTACGATTACTGCTGTAATCCAAATTCTGTTATTAGGTCGTACATTTGGCCTCTGACTGGTTTGTGCCAGTGGCCTCTGACCCCTGAGTTCTTCTGTTGACGACGAGTTGGCCCCCAAATGTTTAGAAATCGTAAAACATGACATTTTTTAGAGTGGCTCCTAAAGGATGACATGTAAGCGCGAAATTTAGAGACTAACAACTTTTTGTTGGAGACAGTCTTGCCGGTCAGGAGCCCTCTTGAATCAGTAATACATTTTTTAAGAGTTTCAGTAGATTGATTGGTGGTTGTTTTTTTTGCTATTATTTTTGTTGCTATTTTTCTTCTTCTTACCACTTAATATATGCACTAGTCTTTTCAGGCGATGGATCAGATGAACTTTTTAACAATAACGTACACGGGCCACCTTTAACATGGGGCCAAAATGTGATGACATATAATATCTGTTTATTGCCATTTTGTTTGCTATGCTGGCAACAAACAGAATTTTTGACAGCTGTTTTTTGTTTACGGGCTGCACTCAGGAACTACTGAGCTACCTCTGAACGGAGCACCGGCACCTGAGCTCTGGAAATACAATTTCTCTGTCGTTTTCCTGAAGCCAGACAGGGCGCGCGCGCACACACACACACACACACAAACACACACACACACACACACACACACACCCAGACTCACATAGACATACACTGTATTTTAAGTGAAGTAAAGAGCAAGCGCGGATTTTTGAGTTGCCAAGAATTTTAATTCCGCCCGGGCTGTAGCGGTGCCTCTGTGCTATTAGATGTCAGACACGCTGTCAGAGTTATGTTTCAGCCTTTCTTTTTCTTTTTTTTTACCATACTACTGTAAAACAGGTCTTTCTGCACTCTGCAAATCACTTGTTTATAGTCTACTGTATAGTATATAGAATTTGTTGACATGTTCTTAAAAGGAGTGTAAAATTGTGCCGGTAGAAGATATTTCCACTTTCTTCCACTGGTCTAGAAAGTGTCAGTATGAATAATTGCATTCATATTTTAGGGTGGGTGGCGGATTCTCGTTTGAAGAAAAATAGTAAAGCCAATTGATTCACATTGGAAGCAACTGAAATTACATACTTGGAAGTTTTTTTTCTTGCACAAAGACGATTCAGATTTTATGACCATACAATAGATGAAATTACTTGTTGAGAAAGATATTTTTTTGCAGTTTCCATTCCCTTTTTTTGCACAAGTGGTCTCTTGTTCAAGCCCCACTTTAGCAGAGTTCCCCTTATACACCATAACTCCAACCAATTTCCTCCCCTTCCTGAGCCATTATTTCACCCCGACTAACAGTCTTTTTCTTTTGCTGTACCACAGTGCTCGAGACAGAATCTTGACAAGGGAGCATTTTGACATTTGGAGGTGCTCTGCTTGTCCATGACATCATAGCTTGGCTCACAGGCGAGCTGGCCAAGGACATTGCCTTCCCCAGTAGCTGGGTCACGGGATGAGCTCATTTTCACTTTGCCGCCCATAGAGATTACAGAACAACCAGCAGCTTGATGTTCATTCATAAAACCATGTCAGAGCCCTGAGGTTGCTTGGCCACAGAGTGACAACTCAAACATCGTTGTGTCTCTGATAAGAGATTCTGTTGCCCTGCTGAGTCCAAGCTTGTGTGCTGAGCTTCAGAACTCCAACCTGGATAGGTTTTTCTGTAGGTGGACAGAAGGGGAGATACAATGAAAGGCCTGTTATTTACCAAGAAATGCACAGAAATTAGCTGTTGGATTTTTCAAAAAAGGATTTCAAGCAACACTGGAAATTGGAAAAACAAATGTGGGGCCTTTGAACAGTGTGTTGTTTAGTGAAGATAAACCTGCCTTACTGTTATGTATCTACACAGGTTTTATAAAAAAAACTCAAAAAAAAACTCAAACTATGTCCATTCTGCCTTTACATTTGGTGTTCAGGATTATAACAACTCGTTTTTTATTCAATTTTTATTAATTTATCGGTCCTTTAGTAAAACAAAAAGTAACAAAGCTTTTCTATCTTGAAATTAGCGAGACATGATAGCAAACAAACTGAGTTGTACCGTAACTTGTCCTCCACTTGCCAATTTCGAAAATACTAGTGTTCCTGTAGAGCTGGACAAAAGCTATCACATGTTCAAAGATTGCGGTCAATTACACAAATGGCATGACCATTTTACAATTGAATGTGTTCCAACAAGACTGTTAAATTCACTTGTTATTACAACATTGGATTACACATAGAGGCACATCGAAACTACAGGTTATTAGCTAATAAGTTCATTAGGGTTTTGCGACTGCTAGAGTGAAAACAGTGTTGTTTGCCTTTACTTATTTTGAACAAATCCTCTTTTTTTTTCTTTTTTCCTGGACACATTAGTGACGCACGTGGTTCAAATTAAGGTTTTGATGAGCTGCACTCATCACTCACTCAGTTAACGACGCATTGACGACTAGTTTGAAGGCACAGCTCTGGCTCTAGGGGGCACATCCCATAATAAGGATTGAGGAAAGTGCCTTCTGCTGGTTTACCAACTGGCTATAATAATATCCGTATGTGCATGCTGGCCACAGGTTAGACTGAGCTTACAAATAACAGATGTAGGAAGGAGCCTTTTGGCCCGACTCATTGACATGGTGAACTGGCTCGCAGCACGACCAAATCATTCACTCTCCCCAGCACTTGTTGTGTCCAACTTCCCATTGACTATGAACATATTCGTTGAGAGAAACTGGAGCCAGAGCTTTTACTTCTTGGCACGGGGGTCCCTGAACCATCTGGACTTGAGGCTAAGTCGACACGATGGATGTTTTGGCGGTGCTGTTTCTAGATTAAACACATCTCGCTCACCGGACAGACCCTGAGCTGTTGTTAGGTAGTCAAACATGGTGTTCAGTTGGCCATGTGGCCGCTGTTTGTCCAAAACAGACTGTTCATGTTGAAATTATTATCACCCAATTTTTTTTGAAGGGTTTAAAGGCTGGAAAACGGGGTAGCGCACGCAAATTATTTGGGAGCCACTGTGACCAGCCTTCTCCACTGCTGAACCACTCATAGTTTGAACCTTAGCACTTGGCAGTGAACTGCCATGGAAAAAAAGCCTGGAGAGGCTAAACAGAAGCCCTGTGGCCCTGACTAGTGGGAGCACAGTAGCTCTTTAATGTTGTTGCGGGGAGCCTCTGAAGGATGTAGAAATGCATTTACACTACAGCTGGTCCAAGTGTGTTTTTTATTAATTACCTATTTGTTGAAAGCCTCATTAGAGCTAATTGTCTGCAAGACTAGTTTTGGCATGTTGTAAGGCTTCAAACAGTTCATTAAAGGAAAAACTCAACTGTAGGTGAAAATTACATATGATCCGTTTGATTTGTGGTACCTGAAAACATTAGACTACTAATGAGGCTCTGATTGTATGTGCTGCTTGGAGTAATTGTTACAAGCACATGTACCTACTGTATAAAAGGGTTATATGCACTGCTGCTGTCGTATTGCTGCCCAAATTATGATTAAGATTGACTCAGTTGACTTGGCAGGAACAATGAAAAGCTTTTGACTAATAGTGAAAAATACAGAACGCGTGACAATAAGTAGTGCTACTAGTGATGCCTATGGAAGTCAGAATTCAGAAGTATTAATCCGTTTTTATTTGTGCAGATGCAGACCTTGTTTGCCTTCGATGAGGAGGAAATGGAAATGAGGAACAAGGTGGTAGAAGATCTGAAGACAGCACTTCGGACTCAGCCGATGAGGTGAGTGACTCTCCCTGTTAACCTACACTCCGAAACCTTTCCTCTCCTGCACAATGTGCAGAGATCCGCACGGTGTGATCCTTAGCAGTCATGCATTCCTACTATTTTTACTTGTTGAGGTAATGCCACACATATTAAATCCAGTTAATAATGTAACATGCTACACAAAAGATTCACTGTCTGTTGTCAAGGCAAAGGGGCCTACTTACTTCCAACTGAAATAACAGCAATTAAATATATTTTTAGAAATAGACTCCAAGTTTCTCTTCCTCTGACATGGTCATCAGCAGCTGTTGAGCTTCACTCACCACCACAAAGAAACATTCAACGACATTGGACTGGCCACTAATATATACTGCCTCCCTCTCTCCATCAGCAGCTCCTTTGGAGCTGTCAATCATGCCTGTGCCAGTTTTGTAATTCAGAGGTCTGGACCAAATTGGGGGTGTTGAGTTTTCTCAAGAGAAGCCATCAAGCGACAGACCTAATGTGCAGAGTGACAAAAAACTTGTCATGTCTGGGTTGTGTGTGTTTTAGATGTTTTTTAGATGTATCCATTTGTGTTTGGATCCGTAGGGTATTCAAACCACTGTAACTGGGAGCAAGGTTGGTTAAAAAGCTGCTTCGAGGGGTTAGATACATGGAAGTCATTAGAAAGGTTGCTGCTTCTGGCCCTTCACAATATAGCTTTTTTTTTTGTGAAATTGTACAAAAAGAAGATCTTCGAACATATTTCATATTGTAGAAGGTAGCCATAGACTCTTATTAATGTTGTAGTACTTTATGAATGTACGCATTATTTATAAAGGTCCAACTCATTACTAAAAAAGTTACAACAGTTTAGGTTCACATTAATTGGCTGTAGCTATATTTAATATTTTAGAAATTGTAACAACATGCACAAATCTACATCACAACAGCATCCGTCACAAAAAAGGTGATATTAAAAACTAAACCAAGACAATTATAGATAATGCCCATATAAGCCAATTGGTGGAATACTGTCCACAGTGTTTATATATTATAATTAACCTCAAGAGGACACATTACCTCTTTAGTTTGAGGAATTTTCAAGACATTCCTATAATATTTAAACAAACAAACCAAAAATATTCTGAAATCAGTTGTTACATTAAGAGGCGGAGCTGTAAATGCTTATGTGCAGTTTGAACCGTATCTCTCTTTCTCCCTCACTCATTCATTTCTATTATATTCAATTGTATTTAAGTTTCTTCATCAAAGGAGGCTGTAAGGACTCAGTCTATTATACCATTTAGTGATGCACTTGCATCCTCTCTGTTCACAGAGTGAGTTATCACTCATTATCACACAGATGCTTTTAAGTACTGTAGCAATGATGTGGGTAGCAGGTGTGTCCCACACAATATGGGTGTTCAGGGAAAGCCTGTGCAGTGTGTTCATGTCCAGCTTTGTGACAAATGGGCGAAAAAGATGGCTGTGAGCTGTCGCCCGGACATCTGATCACCTCAGCTAAGCAGCCACTTTATGTGTCACACACAAAGGAACACTTCTGTGGCCCTTTGTGTGTACGCATCTTGTCTTTATGGCGGCATTTTGTGAGACATGGCGGTGTCGGCCCGTATTGAGCCTTGATTCATGCCTCTGGATGACTGCCTGAGATGGCCTCCCACCCTCCTTCCCTCTGGCATTTCACAAGGGCAGCTGGGTCTGGCTGTGAAGAGGTGCCCTTGTGCCCTCAGAGCCGCTCGGCTGGGCCGCAGGACGGGAACACATCGTGGCCGTGTGGGGTGCCAGGCGGAGAGCACAAAAGCAGCACATTGTCAACAAGCCACCCACTGATGTCACTTTCACTTACATGCTGATTATAAGCCATTGTAAAGACAAGGTGACACATTTTTGTTCATGGGGTCTCTTGCATGTAACTGTGTATCTGAAATGAACACACACTACATACACATGTCAAATTAAATTCTTTTTTATCACATCGCCAGTGCTGCTTCAATCTTGCATAGAAAAAACAAAGTACCATAGATCGACTGATCTACTGCGACTTTTCCTTTGAGTTGCTGATTTCTCCCATGGAAATTCTGTGTTAGCTTTATGCAGTTATCAGCCACAACTTTGAAACCACGAATAGGTGAGGTGGATAACATTGATTATCTCGTTTTAATCCCAGCATTCATCTGGGTGTTACCTGGGTGTGACACAAACCACCCACCTAAGCATTGTTGTGTTTGTGTCTGAACGGTGTGTCAGTCCTATTGTCTTTCAAAATGTCTAAAGCATTGCAGCTAATGTAGGAACTGTGAGCTGCAGTGGGGCAGGATGACAACTACAGCACAAATTAAATGGCAACACTATTTCAGAGCAACTGGATTGAATCAAATATTACCTCTGACACTGAGCGGCTGCAGCAGGCAGATTTCGTTCTCGCTGTGAGCAAGACTGTGCTTTGCTATTCACCAGCAATTTGTTTTTAATAGTTAAAACTGTTAACCTAAATTAATGGCCCAGATGTCTTCTGGGACAAACAGCCATAAAAAAAGGAGCCATTTTGAAAATTGGCTCAATTATTCATCCACTTGAATTTACAGCTTATCTCATTCTTTCTGCCAGCAGTTATTACTTTGTTTACCAGCTGTCAAATGGAGCTTGAACCCTCACATGGAGAATGTGTGTTTACTCGCAGAAGACTTATGAGTCTCAACTCCAATGGGCCATGTGAGGTCCAATATGCAAAGACAAACTGCCCCCGCCAGCAAATCTACACGGTCTGGTGTACATTTCAGTTTAGCTTCCAGATATTGAAATATGTACATTCTCTTGTAGGAATTCCACCGTTTAGTGTACTTACATTAGCACTGTTGAACTGCTGAGTCATTTGCACGTCTGCACTGTGTCATTGTCGATGAGCATGCTGTGTGGGCATCACGCCCCTCAATCACTTCCATGATGAAATAACATCAGGAGGACTGGGAATTAGGTCTTTCGTGGAGGTCACAGAGGCTGTGCTGGCCCAGAATGCACTGCAGTCCTAAGCTCACGTAAGCAGAGCATTGCAATTCTTCCCAGGACAGCTCTCATGGACATTATTTCTGCAAATCTCTTCCAGCAAGAATATTGACTTGAGTCGACTGCAGACCCTTGCACCCGTGTCAATAACCTTTTGGACGATTCGCTACCACCACATGCAAATATTATCCCTCAAAACATTTTGCCGCCGGATCTTTCAAAGGTTTCCGCTTAAAAGAGGGAGAACTTTATATCTGTTTTTTAAATATTACTAGATACATTGGTGGGATAATTGAGTAACACACCTTATAGAGTCTTGGATGGAACCATGTTTTCACTTCTCGGGGAGCAGATTTCTCACCCTTTGATACTTTGCAGTTTGGGGAGAAATGAAGTGAAAAGAGGACCGGGTGGGTAGACACGGGCACGGGAGAGAATGATCCAGACATTGAGGGAAGTTTGTGTTGGAATTGCAATGTGCAGATGGATAGTGCAGAAAAAGTTAAATCCCAATACATTTGGCTTTTCATGTTATTACATGGGGCCACATCCTCTGTGATCCTGCTTAGAGCCACATACACACAGCACAAAGTTACATGGAGGTAAAAATGTTTGTCTGGTTTGGTTGTGTGTCAGCCCAACTGATTTCTCATCTTAAGTACATGATATGTAAACTCCGCAGAAGTCTGTTTACAGGTGTTGGGGAGTACCACTGCAAATGCTAAAAGGCTGTGTAATGGCTGTATGAAGTCTGGTTAAGAGACTCAAGTGATGTCACTTGAAGGAGGTAGGACAATGGGAGCTTACCAGACCTCTGAAGTCTAGCCACTCACGCATAACACACCCGCATCCGCAACTGAACTGCCAGCTGTACATTTGAGTTGCATTGTGGGTATTGTAGAAACACGATTTTCATTAAAAACAAAAAAGACATTTCTGGTTCGGCTGCATCAATTTTGATCCCTTTGTTTTTTTTTAACTGTCCGTCATGCGTCCCACAGTGTAAGAGTGCAATGCTAAATCGATGAAGGAATCTTTAGGCGTTTGACTGATGTCTCTTTGTGTGTGTGTTGGAATTATTAACAAGTCACAGGAGCAATTATGGACACATGGTACACTTGAGACTTTGTAGTACACATACATACAGTATATACACTGCTCCTTGTGGATTTATTAATAAACCCAGTCCATGAATCCCCCCTTTTCCATGCTATACTGAACTACACCTCACAAATGTGCAATGTTTCCAGGGGTTTTATTGTCACCTCCACAAAGGCGCCTGTGTGTGTCAGTTTCATGCTTGATACCCTTTGTTCAGCCCTTATTTCTACCGCAGTTATACGCTGGGCTTCGCATCAAGTAACATTTATTTGAGTGAGAGCCGTGGTAATATTGTATGACTCGGTCAACTAGTTTTAACCGGCACCTCTGAAGAATTTCCTGGGCTCTTGTCCACATTCTGGCCCTTCATAATAGAACAAGAAGTGTGTGAATGCATGTGTGTCCCTGTGCCTTGGGTAAGGTGAGTTAGTGTTTAAAGGAGATGTTGAGTGTGTGTGTGTGTGTGTGTGTGTGTGTGTGTCGGGGGGGGACTGTGCGTGCGTGCCTGCGTGTGTATGCGTGCGGTTAGGCTTTGTGGCCAGACTGAACTCTTGACCGACATGTCTGCCACGCAGGGGTCACCCACAGTTCAAAAAGGCAGAATGTTTTGTCTGTGTTGCTCAAACCTCAAACTACCCCCTTTGGTCGGAATGAATTTCTGAATTTAGTTGAGCGTCTGGATCAGTTTTCAACACTGTCCGGCTCATTTTGAATGTTGTGTGCCTCTGGTTGAAGGGTTTTACGCGCTTCATATCAACGGAGATTAATGGTTTCTTTAAAGGTGAATCACATGCAACAGGTAAAAAAAAAAAAAAAAAGAAGAAATATCACTGGATTCGATTGAGATTTCAGTCTGCAGCTAACCTAACATTACCTATGACCATCTTTGGCCGCGGCTCAACACACATTGCAGTCATTTTTTTGCTCACATTTGTTTAGTCTTGTCTCATTCCAAGTTTTATTCCTCACTTCTCTCTTTTGTCTGTCTGAAGAACTTAGTGCGTGTGCGTGTGCGTGTGTGTGTGTGTGTGGGGGGGGGTTGGCTCAGCCTCTGTATTGTTCAGCTCTGCCTAAGCTCATATCGTATGCAGCAGTTGTTGAGCACTCGCTGTCTTGAACACAACCCCAGCGGGTTTTCAAGAATGCAGCGGTCGTTCCAAAAACGAATCCAAAAAATTAGAAAAGGAAAAGAGGAGGCCTGCACGCCACTTGGCTGAGCGTGAATGTCAGCGGAGAGGAGAAGACAAGACGAGACTAAGAAGTCAGTGGAGATGAGATCCATTGATTCTAATGCTCACTGGAGAGAAAATGATAGACGGGGGAGGAGGAGGGAGAGTAGTTGGATGTCAGCTGCCTGGGTTTAGTTGACAGTGCAGAGGATTAGTCACTGTTGAATATCATTCAGGAGCCATGCATGTATGTGTGTGCGTAAACTCCTGTGCGTGCATGCGTGCCTACATCCATCCTTCCACTTCCCCTGTGTATGCACATACACATGCACATCCTTCGGGTTATAGTGCATAGGGTGCGTTCCTGCACGCGCGCGTGTTTTTCTAGCGAGCTCTCGGCAAACCAGCAGAGCGAAGAAGCCAGCGACTGAAGCCTTGAATCCCGACCACCCTTTTGAATTCAGGCTCCAACAACAACATCTCTAACCCTCTGCTTTCCATACGTTAATCACCAGGATCCTCAGCATTATTTCTCTTCCACCCAGAAGCCTTTTCGCCCTCTGCGGTGGCCCCGTAATTCACGGACAGGCATACGACCATCGCCGGACTCGTCTCGCAGCCAAAGACTTGTCACTGTTACGAGACGAGTATCTCTCACAGTTGGAAGAGTTCCCACCTCGCTCTAGTTCCAATGTCTGTTTTACATCTGAATAAATAAGTCAGATCTAATGTATTGTATTTATTTCTCGGCACCTCGGTGTCGAGTGGAGGCCCAGACTTTAGTGTCTGTGCTAAAACAAGAAGCACGCTGTCTGCTGGGAGATTGTGTGTGTTCTCCATGATTTCAGGGCACTATCAAGTTGTCTGTATGCATGCATGCATGTAGTACGATCTTCTTAATCTCATCCATGCGCCACTGTGAATGAGTGGATTAGCTTTGAGAGATTTACTGGCAGGTAAAGTGTGTGTGTGTGTGTGTGTGTGTGTGTGTGTGTGTGTGTGTGTGTGTGTGTGTGTGTGTGTGTGTGTGTGTGTGTGTGTGTGTGTGTGTGTGTGTGTGTGTGTGTGTGTGTGTGTGTGTGTGTGTGTGTGTGTGTGTGTGTGTGTGTGTGTGTGTGTGTGTGTGTGTGTGTGTGTGTGCGCGCGCGCGCGCGCGCAACATCTGACATTAAAGCAATGTATTTGTAAGCATGAGTAGCAATAAATCTCGACTCTCAGACTGCCTTCCTCTTTCCTCACTGCCACTTTCACTTTATGTCTCCATCTCTCTTTTCTCCTCCTCTGTTTGTCCTTGTCTCCTCTCTCCTCTCCGTCTGCCTCTTTCTCTTTTTCCTACAAGCCCTCATTTGTTTGAAATCATTTATGAGGCCCATCCGGAATCTTAGTGAGTGGGAAGGTAATTTACAACACAGCCCACAGTGTGCTCAGTAGATGTGACATCCCTCAATGTTTACATGCCCTTGCTGTCATTCAGCAGATCTGCTTCCCTGCCAGAGAGGCTCATGACCCGCTGCTTTCTGATTAGCTCAGCTAATGAGGGTTGTCAGCAGGAACCTGGAAAACCTTCAAGGGTGATCTCTTAAAGTTGCATGTATATCTATATAGAGCTGAGAAAAAATACATGTCATTAGTAATGGTTAGTTGTGGATTAGGAGTTTGACAAATGTGGAAACTGAGAAGCCAGTGAGGGTTTAAGAGATGGTTGGGGTTTACAGTACAGTATGTAGGATTCAGTGTTGTGTCTCTTGTGAGTCTCCCACTTGTTGGAATTGTTATAATAAATCACTTTGATCAAATGCTCAATCGACAGAATATTGACAAAGAATTCTGACGACTAATTGTTGAGTTATTTATTCAACCAAACATTTACAGATTCCTTAAAACCTTACTGCCTTTATCAAATATTATGATTATATTGTTGTAATATTGTTCTTTGGTTTTGGACTGTTGATCGGGAAAAAGTTTGAGTGGACTCTTTGATATTGTGACCGGCATCGACTGTATATATACACTCGTCAATCAGTGCAGCAATTCAATCCCTTTAATTGCGACTTTCACACTCTACCCTTCAACCATGAAGCTTTTGTAAATCTGTGCTCTTTTTTTTTCCTCCTTGCCTCCATCAGGTTTGTCACGCGCTTCATTGAGCTGGATGGCCTCACGTGCCTGCTCAACTTCCTGCGCAGCATGGACTACGAGACGTCAGAGAGCCGCGTCCACACCTCGGTCATTGGCTGCATCAAGGCCCTGATGAACAACTCACAGGGCCGGGCACACGTCCTGGCCCACCCGCAGAGCATCAACACCATCTCGCAGAGCCTGCGGACGGAGAACGTCAAGACAAAAGTGGCGGTGCTGGAGATCCTCGGGGCGGTGTGCCTGGTGCCCGATGGACACAAGAAGGTGCTGCAGGCCATGGCACACTACCAGAAATATGCTGCTGAAAGGACTCGCTTCCAGGTGAGAGGAGCAATAGTGATCTTTATGAAAAAGTGTGAAGGCAGCTGTAATGTTCTTTGACTTGTGTGTCATGACTAAGACCTCTAATATTGGCCTTTGCCAGAGACATGGGGGAGACGAGGACTAAGGGAAAGGGAAGACAAAATATTTGAGAATAAATCAAGCTGTGGTCATTTTGATTAGTTGTAGACTCGTGATGTAGCACCTCAGACCGTTGGCCTCAGGTTAAGTCAACAGAAAGGCTATATTAAAGGCAGGTGAGGACATCCAGAGTTATGGAGGTCAGGGAACGTGTAATACTTCAGTGACTAGCAGGACTGAGTCAACAAGCCACATCTAACACGTCCCCGGGGGGGGGGGGGGGTTGTGGTAAATCATGCCACCTCGGGCTAAGCACCACGGGAGCTGAGTGATTCAGAACTTAAGAGGCCTTTTAATTTTGGTTTGAGTTATGATTAAGCTGCTGAAGTATGTTGGGGGTCAGTGTAAGAGAGAGAGTGTGAGAAGTGAGAGCAGTGATCCTGCCTTGTTCTCTGCAATGTTGTGTTATCGCCAATCTGTTTTCATAGATCAAAATGTCTTCGTGACATGTTCCTTTTTAGTGCGGACACAGAATCTATCAGACTGACTAACTGTCCCATCAATCCTTCCCATGTAGACACTGCTGAATGAGCTGGACAGGAGTACAGGCCGCTACAGAGACGAGGTCAACTTGAAGACAGCCATCATGTCCTTCATCAATGCTGTGCTGAACGCTGGAGCTGGGGAGGTCTGTGTGAACACCCAAGTGCCTTTTTTAGACACACACTGTCAACAGTGTTGAATTTAGCAGGACATTAAGTCATGGTGATTGTTTTTTTGTTCAGCCTGTGTGTGTGTGTATGCAGGTTACAACCAAGCAAACATACTTGCTTTAGTTTAAATGAAAAAAAAACCCCAAAAGAATCCATTCCTGTCACATGTCAAAATTTGAAAAAGTAACCGGCTAGCGTTTAGATAGATACATAAATCTAGATAGGTCCTTTATTGACCTCAAACAGTCACACTTAACACACCTTAAAAAATATGAACCCCCCCCAAAAAATATATATATATATAAGAAATACAAATGAAAACATAAGAACTTCAAAACTATATAAGTATATATATATATATATATATATATATATATATATATATATATATATATATATATATATATATAAAGAATGTATAGTGTCTAGTATTTAGTTGTCTTTAAACTCAAAAGTTCAACCTTTTTGGAGACATGAAGGTGATATCCATTTGTCTCCACCAGAGAGAGGCTGAGTCTATGTCCCAAAATGTTCAACTAGATCCTTATCTCAAGGGGTTTTTGTGTGATTGTAAAAACACTGATTTTAATCATGTACGGTGTTTTCCAGTGCCATCGTTGGTCCTCCCTTGACTTGTATTTCTCCCACACACTGTATTTTTTTTCAGAGCGGGAAGCTCTCTCATGTGGCTAGTTTTTCTGTGAAATGGTGTATCTTTAACACATTTTCTCGGTAGTTTTGTTGCTGAAAGTGTGTAGTTCCATAGCAATCGTATCATCCTGTCCTGTTGTTAACTCTCTCCAGGACAACCTGGAGTTTCGCCTCCACCTAAGGTACGAGTTCCTGATGTTGGGTATCCAGCCAGTCATCGACAAGCTCCGAGAACATGAAAACGCCACTCTGGACAGGTGAGAATTACACCTAATGAGCTCAGCAGTCAATCAATACATTCGTTTTGCCCTTACCAATTTATTTTTGATTTTATTTTTTGTCTGTCACGTCCGGACTGACGGACTGACAACATGTCCAGGGTGTTCTCCACCTCTTTAGATTGGCTCCAGGTCCCACAACCCCCAAAGGAAAGACAGTGTAGCTAATGGATTGATTTATGGATAATAATAGTAATAATATTACTAACAACCAGTATTTTGTACCTTCGCCTCAAAAAAAGGGGACTTTCACTTTTGATGAAGGTGACAAGATAAGTAATCATTGTTATTGCACCAATTTGGGAAATAATTCATGTTCTATACGTTTTCTGGGCTTTGCCTGGACTAATATATACATATATATAGATGTATATATATGTATATATCTATATAAAGATATATATAGATATTTTTTACTTTTGCTTGACAAAACTCTTTCATAAATAAAGAAATGCATATTTTCTGTTGTTGTGATGTCTTATTTTTGAGAGGTCAAACTCCCAGTTAGATCTCAAATGAACAAACCGATGTAGAACTCCAATGACATACATCCAAGTAGACTCCTTTGAGCTTTGTGGAGGGTAGTTCTCGCAATCCCATTGTGTTTGATCATGTTTAAACTGGAGTTTCTCGGACTCCCGGCATAAGTAATAAGAAAATAAGAAAAGCTAGTATTAAGATGATGAAATAAAGTTAAGGGCAGGTATGCTTCAGTTCTCTCGGACTCCAAACACAACAAAAGGGTTAAATCAAGTCTTAGTAAATTCTTCAATTTCCAACTGTTACTTCTCTTCGATCCAGGCATTTGGATTTCTTTGAGATGGTGCGGAATGAGGATGACTCAGAGCTGGCCAAAAGATTTGACATGGTGAGTAATCTACCATTACCCTTGGACAGCACTCTGTTGTGTTGTGATATTATGATGTCAGAGACTGCACTGTGTTCCCTGTGTGGCTCAATTTGTCAAGCAGCGTAAATGTCAGACTTAAAATCCATTCAAGAGTGGTTCTCTCGTCCTCAACAGACCCATGTAGATACCAAGAGTGCCGGTGCCATGTTTGAGCTGGTCAAGAAGAAGCTGAGCCACACAGATTCCTACCCCCACCTCATCTCCATCCTCCAACACTGCCTGCAGATGCCCTGTGAGTAGCTGCATACAGGTTTTCGTGTTTCTGAGGTTTGGAGGAAAAAGCAACAGACCAATAATTGATAATGAACTGATAACCACTATATTGGGATTACCTTACTGTTTCTCACATCCAGATAAGCGTGGTGGCGGCAGCCTGCAGCATTGGCAGCTCTTAGACAGGATCCTCCAGCAGATAGTCCTACAGGACGACAAGGGCGAGGACCCCGACATCTCCCCTCTGGACAACTTCAGTGTCAAGAACATCATTCGCCTGTGAGTGGAATCTAACTCTACTCAAAGCAAAGCACATGTGCAGTAGACAGCAGTGAACAACTTAACCTCATAACTTGGTTGTTCATTGACTTCGAAGGGGTCACACAGTGTATTTCCTTTTCTGACGCATTTACACAAATGTATTTATCTATGTGTGTTTAGCTTTATCTGAATCATTATTGCATGTTTATTGACTATATTGAGACATTACTGTGCTGTAAGGTGTGATCCAGGTCAAATGTCGCACAGTAGATCATATCTGTGTCAGAGAAAGTTACTGTAAGCGCACTGTATTTCTCCCTCCATGCCTTTTTAAAAGTCTCCCCTAATCCTCTGAAGCTGTAAACACACTCTCATTTCTGGAAAAATCTTGTGGTTAATGCGTCCAATCAGCATCACTTCTAACCAAGATCAAAGACGAGTCTGATATCAGCATTATGCACTTTTATGTCAGAGGGATTGAGGCGTCGCCAGAGGGCAAAGAGGCGGTGGAATAAAATGAGTCATGCATCAGAGGATTGGTGTAGGAAACATTGAGTGTAAACAAGTAATCGTGTATAATAAGACTTGTTTCACACAATAGATCTAAATTTTTATATTTTGATCTATTGTGCTCGTTGTGGCAGTGAAGAATTCAGTTGCAAAAGAAGGTTGAGGTGAAGTTGTGGGCAGAGTGGGAGGATGCCAAGCTCCGAGTGTGAAGCGGCAAGAAAGCGGAAGCTGGAGATCAAAAGGAAATTGCTCTAATCCCATCGAGTGGACAGGCCAGCCCGGTCAGCCATGTTCAGGTGCGCCGAAGCAGTCACTCGGCTTCATGTAGGAAGCAACAGGGGAAAAGAAAATTGACTTCCAGGTTGATGTTTTGCTTACGTCATCGTCGGCAAACTTGACATTGTCACTCATAGAGATTTGGGGCCCTTGTTGTCTGGCTTGCACGGAATTCAGAAAACGTATCTGCACTTGTGTTCAGGAGCCAAGGACCGGGTTTGTGCTGAGTGTAGCCTGGAGAGTGTTAAAAGATGGCAATCAGGGCTTTGTCCATACAAAACATTTAATGTGTTTCTCCATCAAGTGGACCTCAGTTTCTCTTTTTTTGACATGTTGTCATTCTTCTCTTTCACAGTCGTTTTTCTCTGCTCATTTTTTGTTGTTTCTGCACCAGATCAATGATGACTGTGTTTAGTCTCGGTGGTGAAATATCCATAAAATATGTAGCGTGGTAAAACTTGGCCCCTGCCGGCTCCTACTTTGTTCACTAATTCAGCCTCCATTGTTTGTGCAATCAGCACACTTGGGCGTAATTCTTTCCACAGCGCGGAGAAAGTGAACCTGGACGCCGTGTCTATGCACGGACGTCCATTAGTGTCCATCACAGATTCATCACAGTGGTCAAAACATACACCCTCGCTTTACATTGCTGCCAAAGAATTTCTGTTTCCATAAAGTGTTCTTGAGTAAGTTATGCCTGGAAAAATAGTGCATAGACTGAGATTTCCTCATTGCCTTGGCTCTGTGCCGGAGGCCCTGACGGTTAACGGGGTGAAAACGTACAGTCTCGTGCCGCCGCGGCTCAGAGGCAGAGGGAATGGAGGTGAATGAGAGGGTTGTGGGGGGTGTTAAAACAACTGTTAAAACAACTGGGAGACTAGTCATTCATCATGTGCGGTTACCATGGCGATGATCTTGACCATTCACACGTGTGCCTGACCCAAAATTAACAGTCTTGAAGAAATGCTGTTTTTCCACAGCAATGTAACGGCAGTTATTTGACTTGGTCAACAATAAAGTCTTTGTGTCTTTTTTTTTCTTCAATGTGCCGGATCCATCGCTCTCTTTAATTAAAGCAGCTCTGACTTTGTAATCAAAGTTCAGACAGACCTGCTCACTAAGGCAAGCACTCAAGACCTAAAACTGATTAATGACCAATTTGCCTTTAAACGGCCTTGTGGATTTTCTCGTGTAACTTTATCCTCATTGGCAGGCTTACCTCAGTACTATTCCTTCTCAGTAGTTCCTCCTCTCCTGTCCTTCCCTTCTTTTATTGTTTCTTCATACTCTGTACTTTGTGACACTGAATGAAACATGTCTATTCTCTCTACTCTAGCTATGGCTACGACCGATGCTCAAGGTTTTCACTTCACGATCTTTATTCTATCAAAATTAATTTCTCCAAAAATCCCATTCAACCATCTTTTGTTTTCACGTCTCTTTTATTCCTTTTTTACTCTTCATGTTTTTTCTCCTATCCTTCTGATTGCTTCTTTATCAAGACTTCATTTCTCACTACTATATTTCAGTTATATCGCAACTTACAGCGTAACCCCGTTTAACTTCAAGTCTCCAAGAACTAAGTGCCGGATTTTCATAACTCTGAATTGATTTCAGCCACAAAGGTTTTAATTGAGAACTAATGTTATATTTTGCAGCCTACAAAAAAAGCAATCTGCAACAACCCGGTCTATGCTGGTTATGAATCTGACTCTCTCTCTTATAAAGGATGTCAAGAATCAGTGTCAGTGATCAATTCATTTTCCGATCCAGTGATTGGATTTTCTCAAAAATGTTGAGGCTTGACCTGGTTGGACTGCAGTTAACGCCTTTTCTGCAAGCATTTTTTTGCAAAGCTGAGCTCCGTTTATGTCTGTTGCTGTGTTGCTTATTATTTCTGTCTGCCTGCACCACAGGTTGGTCAATGAGAATGAGGTGAAACAGTGGCGAGACCAGGCAGAGAAGTTCAGGAAAGGTAATACTCGTTTGGCCCACTGCTCTCTGCAGGTTATGGGAGAATATGTTTATTCTTAAATACATTTTTTGCCCAAAACTGCCTGCCTCCCTTTGTGTACCGTACATTTCTGTCCCGTGTTGTCCTCTTAGATCACGTAGAGCTGCTAGCTAAACTAGAGAGGAAGGAACGGGAGTGCGAAACCAAGACCCACGAGAAGGATGAGATGATGAAGACTTTGAACAAGATGAAGGACAAGCTACAGCGTGAGGGCGTGGAGCTGCGCTCAGCCAGGGAGCAAGTCCTGGATCTATCGTCGCGCATCAATGACATAGCTGTGAGAAGTGCTGCTTTTTCTGCTGCCTTTAAGATATGGCACACAAAACACTGAACGAGCCAGTTATAAACTGCTGTTTTAGTACATTGATGTATGTTTAAATATTCTTTGTTTAACTTATTAATAACTACTGATATTGGATTTAATTTTTCACTTTTCAACTATAGCCAAAGGGCTTTATAAATCTGTGTTCTTACTAAACACCTAGTAATTTGTGGTATATGCTTGTTTTAGGCATTACATTATTAATATTATTATTTGTATGTTTGCATGTGTGACAAAGCACACACACACTATTTAGGAGGGGTATTTATTTTTCATGACATTTTGCTTTATTTCTAAATGCACTCATTGTAAGTGGCACTGGACTAAAGCCTCCACAAATTAATGTCATGTAATGTGATTTAAAACATAACTCTTTTACTATCCATTTCCCCTGCATTAGGGTGGCAGCGTGTCTTTCCCTCCTCCTCCCCCTCCTGGCGGTCCCGTGCCTCCCCCTCCGCTGCCTGTGATTGGTGGCTTCCCTCCGCCGCCACCTCCGCTACCGTTCAGCTGCCCGCCACCTCCACCGCCCCCGCCGCCTCCCGGCGCCCCGCCTCCTCCGCCAGGAGCCCCTCCCATGTTTGGAGCCCCGCCCCCTCCCATTCCCTCTTCCTTCAACTCGGCGACCACCCAGCACTCTAAGTCCATCCCTCAGCCTTCGCATCCGCTGAAGTCCTTCAACTGGTCCAAACTGGGAGAGGTGAGCGAACACTGGGAACATCTGCATTACCACTTTTGGTGCTGTATGAAAATATTTTTTGAAAGACCTCACTTCACTTAACTGAAGAAAAAAACAGTTCCTATTGCCAATACATAACTACATAAAAGCCACAATTGTCCAAAATGTAAGACCGTTTTATTTTACAAAAAAAAGTAAATAACTTAACATTAGGGGTTCTTTGAGTTTTATTTTTATATATACTTTATTGTAGCAGTGCCAGCATTATGCGTTTGCTTGCATAATGTTAATCATACAATATATGTATTTTATGGGGCATAAGAAAATATTGTGTTGACAAAATATATTATAATAATGACTAAAAATAGCTTAAATAAAAAGTTATTGAAAAAATAAAGGATTGAAAAGGATAAAGGATGGAAAAAGTTAGTATGATTGTGCATGTACATATATTTACACACATACCTGTACATTTCATCATACATGTTGCATATTTATACATGTTTTACATCAGAGCATTAGGACTCTACTGATCTTATGATAGTATAAACAGGGTTATTCAGCAACTTATAGATATATTATGTAATTTCAGATGGTGTAATTGTAAAACAAAGTCAAAGCATCTGTTCGTCCCTGATTTGAATGAATATGGAAACAGCAGGAAACTTGGAAGTAACATCTTCAATGTCTCTCAGTGTTTGAGTGTTAACCCCTCGTGTTTCTCCTCCCCCTCTCCAGAACGTGATCAATGGCACCATCTGGAATGACATTGATGACCTGAGAGCTTTCAAGATTCTTGACCTCAAGGACATAGAGAAGATGTTTTCAGCCTACCAGAGACAGCAGGTTTGGATTTGTCAGCGGGTGGAAAACACTTTTCTGGAATATGATTTCATGACTTCAGTTTGTGTATATTTGATTTGGCGAGCGAAAACTTAAAGGGTCATCCACTGTCTTGCATTTTGTTCGAATTACTCTAAAGGCTGAATTTCATGTTTGAATTTTGCCTTGATTTTTTTTTTATGAGCGCGTGAGTGTGTGTGAGTGCTTTGTGTGTGTGTGATGTTGTAAGATGTCTCTCGAGAGTGCCAAGGGTCCAGCTCCAGGCTAATACGAGCAGCTGTTCACTGCTGAATGCCTCGCTGTTGAGATGCCACAGAGCTCGAGCTTTGCCCTTGTATCCGCAGAGCATTAGTGTGAGAACGGGTGAACTGACCGGGTCATCACGGGGCTCATGAATCGGGGCAACACAGAGGAAGGCAGTCATCACCACTAGAAGTCATGAGCAGTGGCGATACAGGAAACTGTTTCCAGAAGCGAGTGTGTATTAATAGGATAATTGCGGCGTGCGCGCCTTCGGGGCAACACCATGGAGCGCATAGCAATTATGTCTCTCTGCGCCACAAACTAATTACACTCCACTCGTCATATGATGATATTGGGTGCGACTGCACAAATTGATATGTTTTACTACCTCAAGTGAGGTTAAGTGGAATCTTACTGCGCCCCAATTAATTTCTATTGATCACAATTTGAAACCAAGAAGAAGAGCAATACATGATCTCTGTAAAAGCATTATAACTGTTGAATTCCTGCATAAAGCATGTACTGCCATGCCTAAAACCCCCCTGACAGCAAAAAAGCACAGCTATTCTTTATTTAAGAGTAATGGGTCATTTGAGGGCTGTTGCTGACAGTGATTGATTGCGGGTATTTATTTATACGGAGCAGGTTTTCATTGGCACAGGCCAACGGTTAAATGCAAATCTCTATGGATATAGCCACATAAAAAAACTCGAGATCTCCCGGGCTTTGACATCTCGGGTCCATTTGGCAAAGAGCAAGTTTCAATTCAACCAGACAATATTGCAGTGTTTATCCATGGCACGGTTGCTTTCAAAAAGAAGAAAAAAAGGGGGGGGGGGGGGGGGGGGGGGGTTTGTTGACATTTTCCCTCTGTAGAATAGGTTACCATGCTCATTCTTCATGCTCTTGTTTTCGCACGTCAAGACAGATGTAGATGCAATCAGAAGAATAAATGATAACAATCACGACGTCTTTAGGGCTAAAAGCTTTTTCACCTATACAACACAGCCATATTTCAGACTTTCCGTGTGGATTTCATGAGCTCCTGATGACTTGGACAGTGGACAATTCATTGTTTTTTCTCACAGAGGGCTTCCCAGCTTCAGCTTGTAGTGTGCGTAGTTATTGTTCTTCGCTCCAGCCACCACTTTTTTTTTTTCTGCTTGAAGTGCTAATCTTTGCATGTGTTTTCAATTTTTTGTTGTTGTGTGTCCCTCTGCGCTCTCTCCGACTGCCTGGGCAGGACCTGCTCACTAACCAATCCTTCAAACAGGTGAGTTAAAGGTCCTCCGACACTTTTTTTTCTCTCTTTTCTTGTGGTTTTCTACACCTTGGTCGCTCTGTCCTCTTTGACTCCGCGATGTCAGCCAGCGGCCCCGGTTATCTTTTTTTGAAATCCATCAGCAGATCCCCTCGGCGCTGCTGAGCCTCTCAGCATCTTGCAGCAACTTTACTGCTCTAGCTCGGTCTCACCGCTTCCAGCAGCAGGCAGCTGTTTTCTCCGCACAACCTGCTCCGCTTCAAACAGCCGACGAAGTCAGTGACAAGCTGGTGTTAGAGAAAAGAGAACATCCCTCATGGGTTTACATTCGTCAGATAGCTAAAAACATGAAAACTAATGTTGCTCTGTGTTTGTATTGTACCATCATAAAAATCAATTGTTGTAGGTTTCAAGACAATTATTTGCACCACCGTATAAACTAACAGTGTAGAGTATACAGCAAGTGAACGGAGGTGCAGGAAGCTGGTTGACAGACTTGCAGGACTTGGACCGTTTCCCTCGTTGGAGGTTCAGACAACCCAAATGTAAATGGAGCATTAAGCTTCATCATCATCATTGCCTTATTTTTCTTTACCATCTCCATTTCCATCTTAGTTATCGTGTCAATTACCGCCATTACCGCCATCGTCCTTCATTGCCTTGATTGTCATAATTAATCATCGTGAACTGAGCTGGAGAAGGCCCGAGGTTGAACGCGCGTGCTCGAAATGACGTCGCCGTTGCACGGGAGAGAGAAAAAATAGGAACAGCTCAAACACCTGACCACGCGTCGATCGCTTAAGAACTCAGGGGAGATGAAAGGGCCGGTCTTCGGTAACACTGAGTCAAGCTTTGGCGAGCGCAGCGACTGGGAGTTGTCCCCCTGGACCCAGTGCCAGCCTCAGTCTGCCGCTAAGCACTGTGGGTCATCGCGGGCATTGGAAAAAAACGACACTTTCTTTACAAGCCGCATCTGTTTTTACATCCGTCATCGCCGGCAACCTCAAAACTGACATTTTCTGGCGAGCGGCAGCCCAGCTTGCACCATAAATAGAATGTTTTCATGTGCAACTCCAGCCATGTTTTTTCTCAGACATGTATTCTTTCCCCTTGTGGATTCGTGATTTACTACATCTGTGTGCAGCTTACGGAAATATCCGACTGAGCTGAGCTGAGCCCAGTTGTGAACAGTGTTTCCTGAGATGTTTATAGGCCTGCCTGCATTGTGTTCGCAGTGGTGACTCACCTAAAAAGAAAAACTCCTCTCCAGAGACCTGCTTTAGATCTTCTGTTAGCACCGGCTTTTTTTTTTTTCTCACTAAAATGTGTTCGCTATAAACCAAGTCCAGGGGTTTATAATTTGTAATGGGACGTGCATTGTGGCCTCTGAGAATTGATGCACAACACTTGACGGTCACATTCAGTGCAAAAAAACAGGTCAGGGAAATTGACCTCAGGCCAACCGAAGTATTTGGCTGGATTGCCACCTTTTAGTCTGCACATTATATTGACTGTGAGGCAGTGATCAAACCCTAACTACTGGCCCGGGTTCTTTTTGAGTTGTTCTTTTTTTAAGCTGCTTCAAATCAACACAATGTTAGACGCGTAGAAGGAGGTCATGTCAGCCCTCAATGAGGCAAAGATGTCAAACAGATGTGAGGAGGAGAGGTCTCGCCGTGCTGGCGTTGCATTTTACATGAGCAAATAAGTGGAACAATGTTGCAAAGTTGACGTGTTTCTGTTTTTTTTTGTTTCTTCACTTATCTTTCTGCAGAAAGAGACGGGCTCAATGGATGACATATACGTCAGCACGCGGAAGGTCAAAGAGCTGTCGGTCATCGACGGCAGACGTGCACAGAATTGTGTCATCCTGCTTTCAAAGTGAGTCCGGGGGATTGATTGTGCTGCATCGTGTCCACAGTCAGACGGCCGGATGTGTTCCTGTTCGTTAGAGTGTAACTCCTGAGCACAGGCTGTTGGGGAACGAGTGGCAGCGCAGTGTCTGCGTCAGGAGGTTGCGTTGTAACTCGATGTGGAGCCGCCCGGGGCAGGTGCTCCGTGCGTCTGGTTACAGGAAATGTGTGTTTAAGAGACGCACGAGGACATCTGTCAGTGTAATTAAATTACCATCCAGTTTTTTTTTTTTTAAAGGAAGTCTCTTTCTTATGAAAGACAGAAAACATTGCCCAGGAGATGATGCATCTCATGATGTAGAGTTCAGATTACAACAAGGTTTTCAGTCGATTTTAGCAGGAGTACATTTTTACACATGAAGCCACATGAAATCAGTTAAGACACATCAAATTGACCCCCGTCCGAGGGCACTTAGAGTCCCACTACGTCTGAACTGGAATCAATTGTCATCATTTAAGACCCACTCGACAAAAAACCCTTTTGTGCCTCTCCCAGCTGCTGATGACCCGAAGCTCCCCTCCTTACAGATCAATGAACAGGCTTCCTGAGACCCTCTCTGTGTCCGGCAAAACTCGAGCGTGGTCCCTGAACTCACTTTCCAATCAATAGGAAATGACCCGAGGGTACAAACTGAACCCTAATGGGGTCAGCGGTTGGGTCAATAAGGCTTTGATGCACAGACTAACAATGTTGTTATTGATCACGGCCCAGCGCACTAAACACTGATCGGATGCATTGATAACAGCCGGCCTGTGCTCCTGGGGTTTAAAATGGACCAGACTGCTGTTCTAGACTACCAGAATCAGCCCGCTCACCTTTTACTACATTTTGAATTTGTTGTCATGTGGTCATTCATTTAATTTATTGAATGATCGTAATCTAAAAGAACTTTCAACAAACTTCTCGGTGTTCTTTGCAGGTTAAAAATGAGCAATGAAGAGATTAAGAGGGCAATCCTGGAGATGGATGAGAGAGAAGAGCTGGCCAAAGATATGCTGGAGCAGGTACAGTACGGTTCAGTGTTTGATGAACGATCATGCGCACTTGTAAAGTAGCAATGTAGCAGCAGGGCACATCAGGTCTGTTCTGACTGGTCGGGGAGGTGAAAATGGATTTGATCGATGTAGGACAGAAACCATAAGAAACTAGAATTGTTACTGTTCAAAAAAGACTGTAGAATCTACTTCATCAGCACTTGGCCCGATCACAGTTCAGGGTTCCTACGCAGTATGGAATTTGATTTTAGTGATTTTCAGGTCTGGATATGTCTGGAAGAAAGAAAAGAGAGTATGGAAAAGTATTTGTGTTTCCAGACTGAAGTTTAAACAGACATGAATCATAAAGATTTGAGAATAACTAACGTTCCGTTCTCAATCTCTCTAGTCTAGTGAATCATTTTCCCACGGTCAGTGATAAACGTCGCCATAGCAACATACTCTCTGTACCTGCCACTACTGTATCTACAGAGCCGTAGTTCACATAATTATGACTATGACAGCCGTTATTTAGATTAACCTGGTGATAGCTAGTACTGTTGTTTCACCTGTCTATGATAATATACACACTTACCCCAAATTACTAAGTTTAAATATCAATCTTTTAATATGAGCATTAGTCCTTGAACAGGTAACGTCGTATTTGGACATCTGCACATGCACGTCACAATCAACTTTCTGGAGAAACCGTGACTTTCTGTGTACGAAGTGCAACATAATAGCATACACAGTCAGAATGGAATATGTTAACTGTTGGATTTTAAAATGATTCATTTGTATAATATTTGCTTCATAAACATCTAGCTATTTGTAATCGGATGTCAAATATGGTCTGAAAAATCTACAGAGAAGAAGGAAATTGGATTCTGGTAAAAGTATGGAATTTTTGAAAAGGAAAATGTGTAGGAACCCTGAAAGTTATATTTTTGGTGCAAGTTATCCTGACAAGGAAGCAGAGGCATTTTTCAGAAGGCTCAGATCCTATTAATTAATTTTTGTGTAACATTATAATATTTAGAGAGCTTTTGATATTCATTAAAAACTAATTCAGAATGTCTTGGGGAAAAGAGTTTGTTTATAGACATTTATATTGTGTCCACAGACACGTGCATAACGTGAGCGTTTGGATTAAACGTGTCTTTTTGGCGTCTTTGCAGCTGCTGAAGTTTATCCCAGAGAAAAGTGACATCGACCTGTTGGAGGAGCACAAACACGAGCTGGAGCGCATGGCCCGGGCCGATCGCTTCCTCTTTGAAATGAGCAGGTACACGGGACTCCATTGCTGCGTGATGATCTGTGAAACTGCACTGATCTGCTGATCTGCAATGTGGATGTGTGTGGAAGAGAAAAATGGTGATACAAATGATAAATATCCTCATCATCATCATCATCACAAGATGCAGACGCTGACTCTTGTGATGATGATGATGATGATGATGAGGATATTTATCATATGTCGGGTTTGGAAATTGTCTTGTCAAATCAAGACATCGAGCAGTCAAGGACAAATAGATCCTAAAATATTTGTAAAAAAGCCCGAGAGAATCATGGATGCCCTTTGAGGACTCCAGTCAAATCAGAGAGCAAAGACATTCATTTTTTTCTGTAGTCCATAGTTTGTTCAAGACAATAAAGCTTTTCATTTGCTCATCTGAAATATTACCCTGTCCCTTTTCTTTCCTTTTGACCACATCCCCTTTGGTCTGAGGAATATATTTGGGTTTTAATTATTTATTTGGTCCTTCCTTTGAAATTCCCATTGGTGAACTTTTGGACAAGTTCAACATGCCAATTTGTCAACTCTCCAGCTTGATGGGAGCTTATTGGATGTTAAATGGCCTGTGAGGGAGTTTGGCACGATTGGGTGACTTCAAGCTTTGAACCTACACTCCCCTGGAGACAAATATCACTCTCCCCCCACTTTACGGTTCCTTTCTTCTCTCCATCAGAATTGACCACTACCAGCAGAGACTGCAGGCGCTGTTCTTTAAGAAGAAGTTTGCGGAGCGTCTCGGTGAAACCAAGCCGAAAGTTGAAGGTAAGGACAGACACCTTGGATGCCACTAAAAGGTCGAGGAGCCAGAAGTAAAATGTCTAGTGATTACATATTTAGAGGAAGGGCTTTTTGATATCTATATTATACATGTTGATTTACATTATCTTTTGTCTCTTAGTGTCCACAATTTTAAGAATTTCTTTTTTATCATAATAACAAGCATTGTCAGCCAAAGCTTGATATATCAAACTCCCCTGCGCCATGGGGTTCCGTTGTTGTCCAAGAACTGCTGAATACACATCAGTGAGCCACACTGTTGCACTGGATGACATGTTGCTTCATTACCATGAACGCGCACACCGTTGTTTAATTTGACTCCACATGCAGGGTCCGCAACAAAAATTCCCTATTTTCGCCCTTTCCTAAGATGAAGCTGTGCATTCGTGACCAATTCTGAAAGATGACACATCAGTAGGAAGTAATGGGCCTGGGGCTGTGTGCTGCAGACAGGGTGGAGATGTCAGAACAGCATGGAGAAACAGACTTGTTGGTTTTTAGTCTGTTTGTGGAATTTGTTGACAGTAATAAAATAAACTAAAAACTGTACAGTAACAGTTTTTCCTTAAAAAGGCAGAAATGTTAATTAACATTAGCTTGGATTGTCACATCAGAACCGTCCTAAAACAGAACTCTCTAGAGCCAAGATCACAAACAAACAATACAAAAGAATTTTGCAAACACTAAAAACATCATCACCTTTGAACACTTTGACCAGTGCTTTTCACAATGCCTGGTGAAGTCCCTTCTGTCTGTCTGTCTGTCTGTCTGTCTGTCTGTCTGTGTGTGTGTGTGTGTGTGTGTGTGTGTGTGTGTGTGTGTGTGTGTGTGTGTGTGTGTGTGTGTGTGTGTGTGTGTGTGTGTGTGTGTGTGTGTGTGTGTGTGTGTGTGTGTGTGTGTGTGTGTGTGTGTGTGTGTGTGTGTGTGTGTGTGTGTGTTTGGCCAACAGTATATTGGCGCTCTGCAGTTTTTCCCCTGCGAGCCAGCTTCCAGGTTACCAGGGAGGCTTGTTTTGGAAAGCTGGCCCACGTTGAGAGGGGAGAGCCTCCCTCGTAAACACTGTAGCTCACTTCAAAGTCCGGGGGGAAAATGCTTCCAGTGAGCCATGTGTGCATGCACTTGCGTGCCCTGAGCTGTCATATTGTCTGTTTGAGCCACAGCTACTTGAAAGTCATGTCTCTGGTGGGCTTTATGCCTTTCTGGGCACCGATGAGCACAACACGTCTTTTTTCTTTCTTTTCTTTTTTTGTGGCAGCAGTGTGCCCGCGTAATCCAGTGAGTCTGAGTATTGATTCCAGAATATTTAAGTGTTCCCAGACCACACTGTTCATCAATGCCCATAATACAGTAGAGTTCGCGTTTCTTTTTATTATCCATCTTACTTTGTCATATTTTCTGGACGAGGGTACGTTTCTCTGGACCACCCGGCATGTTCAAAAAACGCGTTTTCAGAAGACAGTGCAGCGAGCAGTCAGGTCTGTCTGCCAGCAGAATACTGTCGGCAGAGCCAGAGGAATAGTTCCCATGTTTTATTACAGCAGAAAGGACTGCAACAATAACAATATGGATTCTGTTAATGATTTTCACATTCACACTGAGGTTTCCTCCGTGGAGAGCGGGAAGCACCTGCACTCTGCCAGACAAGTGAGTTCTCGGGAGGGGAGGGGGGCAGCATGGGATTGTGTTTGGAATATTGCCCTCCCCCTGCTGTTTTATGGATGGTTAAAGGAGCTTGATGGGTTTCCCCACCGAGCTGCCCCGTCGATGTGGGGGAATATTGATCAATCATTATTGGGATGTTTTAAAATGAAGGACAGGATGAGAAACTCTGGGCCACAGACTGTTGAGAGATTAGTTGCATGTGTGTCCGTGGGGGCCGAGACCGCGGCAGCTAATGGAAAAGAGCCCGTTTGTTACGCAAGATGAAAGTTCAAGTGACGCACTCCACAAAGTGCCTACATATCCCTCACCAACTCGTATGATCTTTCCATCTGCTTCCCTCTCTCCGTTTCTCTCCAGCCATCCTGAACGCGTCCAGGGAGGTGGTTCGCAGCAAGCGGCTGACTCAGATCCTGGAAGTGGTGCTGGCCTTCGGCAACTTCATGAACAAGGGCCAGAGAGGCAATGCCTACGGCTTCAAGGTCTCCAGCCTCAACAAGATCGCCGACACCAAGTCCAGCATAGACAGGTGGGTCACGGGGGGGGAATGAGCACTTTCTAACCCCAAGCAACTCGTTGATATATTCTCAGTGTCATAACTCAGTCAAACGTCAAACCAGATACTCCAATTGCTCAGTGTGTCTAATGTTCATGCATTTGAAAAAGTGAAGTGGAATTCACAGTGTCCGTAAACAAAGTGTTTAAAAATGATTGTTTGCTGAGCAGGTCTTCCTAAAGTGATGTTACCTATAGAATTACTGTTTTGGTAAAGTTGTCTCGGTGCCGCGCTGACGCCTTCGCTCGTGATTGAACAGGAACATCACCATGCTGCACTACCTGATCATGATCTTTGAAAAGAACTACCCGGACACGCTGCACATCCAGGGCGACCTCGGCAGCGTGCCAGAGGCTGCCAAAGTCAAGTGAGTGCACAGCAATTCACGGTTGGGTTGAGGGGGAAATAAACTTTCCCCCATACTGTACTGTACATATGCACATCTTTATTAAAACTCTCAGGTTCTTGTGATTTCAACTTTTTGCATTTTTGCCGAAAGATTTTAGGTGAATTCAAAAAAATACTTGATTACAAATGAGGTTGTTTCAGAGTTGTAAGTCTTCAAATTTTTGTGAAATTCATTCAATGTAAATCTGGACATGAATATGTCCATTCAAATGTAATGATGGGTATAAAAGATTGTCTCCAAATATTTCTCTTTTCTCTTTCCCGTAGTTTGGCTGAGTTGGAAAAAGAGGTGCACAATATCAGAAGCGGACTTAAGGCTCTGGAGGCGGTGAGTGAGCTGTTGTGCAGTTGTGTCATGATCACTCCCTCTGGTTCTTCCCTCGTCTGTAATTATGTTTTTTGAGCTGGGCAGGGATGGACGGCAGGGTGAGGTGTTTTAAATGCCAGTAGCGTTCCGCGCACTGTGGCCACATCGAACGCCAATTTGGTCACATTGGCATTGCCGCCCACAGACAGAAAAAACGGCTATTGCACTTCAAAGAAACTGAAGCGAATATTGAAAAAATATGAATATGTGGACCACAAAAGCTAACGTGTTTTTTTTCTTGCTTGTCTGCTTTCCCAACACCAGGAGCTGCACTACCAGCAGAGCAGGACGAGGGAACGTGGGGATAAGTTCGTGGCTGTGATCGGTGACTTCATCACCGTGGCGGGCTTCAGCTTCTCCGAACTAGAGGACCAGCTGAGTGAAGCCAGGGACAAGGTAGTTACCGACGTAACCCCTCGAATGTGGCCGTGAGAGCCGATCGTGTGTCCATGTGGGTGGCTGCAATGCGGTACATCCTCCCTGCCAAGCCGTCGTGTCAGAATGACAGAGAGCAGTGACAAAGTACAGGAGGGAAAAGCTGTGAAACCTCGGTTTTTCCCTCTTGGTCCAGTGTGATGAGTTCAGCAGTGCTGGGGATACACTGTACTGAAAGATGACCCTTGACCCCCCCCCCCCCCCCCCACTCCCACGTATTCGCTTTGTGTTTGTCTCTTTTAAAAGGCAGTGTGTTTTAAATCTGCACTCTCTGCTGCTGGCTCTCGTACTGATGTATGGTAGGAAGTATGTACGCTGAAGACATCCGTGGGACTGTGGGAATCCCAAAGAGAGACAGTGTTGAGAAGATTTATGTTGAACGTGTTGTTCCATTTGCAGGCCTCCGGAGCTCGGTAGCACATTTGGCATCCCGATGCTGACACAGTGGAAGCTTTTGGATCTTCGCTCAATAGTTTAATTATCACAGTGATCGCTGTTTTATTATGCGGCATTGACATAATGACGCCACACGCCCAAACTGCTACAGTTCTCCAAAAGGATCAAGAGATTTTTTAGAGAGAGAAAGAAAGACAGGAGGAAGGCCCATTGGGTTCCGTGCCTCCCCTCCCCTCCCCTCTGCTTAATTATTTGTTCAAGGAGGAGGTCGGTAAAAAATTGGAGGGAAAACAGGTCAGCCGGGACGTCACGGGAAAAAATAGTTGGAGGAGCAGAGAACCGGTTACTGCTGTAAAACAAAAGAACCTGTGTTCGCCGGCCCAGACTCCGAACACACGCTTCTCTTTAACACAACTGTGTGTGTGTGTGTGTGTGTGTGTGTGTGTGTGTGTGTGTGTGTGTGTGTGTGTGTGTGTGTGTGTGTGTGTGTGTGTGTGTGTGTGTGTGTGTGTGTGTGTGTGTGTGTGTGTGTGTGTGTGTGTGTGTGTGTGTGTGTGTGAACGCATGAGTGTGTGGCGTGAGTGCGGTTGGTAAATGGGGAGTCTGACGCATTAACTCGGTGCTTGTCGAGGCTCTTTGACGCTCTGTTAGGTTTCCAGTGGAATACAAATATGGAAGTGTGGGTGTGCTCTCGGCGCTCGGGTCTTCAGGAGGGAGAGGAGGGAGGAGGATGACTGAACAGAGCCCGCAGTCCACTGAGGCACATGAAGCTCCATGGCAACAAGTCTCTGTGCGTGCGTGCGTGCGTGAGAAAGACACACATAGGCCCTCACCAGACACTACTACATACATTACAAAGGATTAAAGTTGTCCACGGTCATGTGGGTTATTGGGACGGAGGTTTTCCGAGGGCGAGGGGGGATTTTTACTCCCTGTAATCCAGGGAGATTGGTTTGATTTATACTCAGCAACACATCCGCACTATCCTCACATCAACGCGTTCGCAGACAATGAGCCTTTTTTTTTTTTTTTCCTTCTTCATCCAAGAGCAACACAGCTGAGTTCCAAACAGAGCACAGAGCAGGGAGAGCTTCATTTTCCCACATGTGCTGTTCAAAGAGAAATGCAAAGATGAAAGAGAGAATTATGAGCACCAGTGATCAAAAATAAATCTAGATCCAGTCATTCATTTCTGTATAAAACACCCTCAGCAGATGGGTTGGAACATAACAAAAATAGCACCAGTGCACTTTCATACCTCCAGTGTCTGCACATGTCACATCGCTGCAGACGGTTCTTCAAAGCACACCGAGGTGTCGTTTGTGTTTTACCACCTCACAGGCAGACATTATAATTAAAATATTATATAAATTATTTTAAGTGTATATTATATTTTAAGTGCAATATGAGTATCGACCTGTAGAGATGACACATTGCTTGCCACCACAGCGTTTAACTATGGTACAAGTTATGTTATTGCATTGATTTGAGCGTGGCTGATTCCACAGCAGTGATGTAATCTTGACAAAAATACAGTGTAACATTATGAAGAGCTAGAAAAATAAACCAAAAGACCGACTGATACTTTTTTTTTTTTGGAAAGCATTGTTAATTTGAACATGTTGTTCATGTAATAATTCTCCATGATACTTTCACTTGCTAACATTTGCTAATTTGGACTAGATTAAAAGCAATTAGACTTCATTCATATTGAGCGTTTCTATTGTTATGACCAATCAAGCTGCTTTATACACAATCACTCATTCACACACACACACACACACACACACACACACACACACACATCCCTACAGCGTAGCTGTAGCTCTATCGGTGAGGGGAGATATCCACATTGCTGTGGTTTGCTTCGGGCAATCCGTTGTTTGTGGGTAGTTGTCAAATTTTTTGTAACAGGGCTAAACTGTGCAGAAATGCCAGTAAAATGAAAAGTTCACATCAATCGAGTGTCTGGTTTTCAATCTTCAAGCAACAAACAGAGTTTCCGTGTGGTGTGCAGTGAGAGGACCAAAGCCAAAACACTTTGATCCGTTTAAAAACAGCAGCATCTGAGCATAGCCGTGCAGTAGCTGACTCCACTGCACCTTTGTCTCCAAATGTGCAATATTTCATTCATGTTTCTAATTGTTGCTCAGCAGCAACTTCCGGAAGTTTTTTCCCACTTGCTCACTTTCACTGACCCAGGGTGTGGGTGGGACCACTGATAGACCAACTTGGCCCATTTCCTCAGGTCTGTACTGAATTATTGACCATGGATGATGAGAGATCACTTCAAATGAAAAAAAACCCACACACATTGATTGTCTGAGGACGTCCCCGTCTTCTCCCCGTCTCTTCTTTGTGCTGGATGAAAAAAAAAGTGCTTCATATTGTTGGTTAGATGCAGTTTAGTTAGTTAGGTTTCCTTTGAGTGCATTTAGAACACAAGGTTTCACACTCGGAGCAGACACTATACCTCTGCATTATGATATGTAACAAGAAGAAAAAAGAAGAAATATTTAACTGTGTGTGTGTGTGTGTGTGTGTGTGTGTGTGTGTGTGTGTGTGTGTGTGTGTGTGTGTGTGTGTGTGTGTGTGTGTGTGTGTGTGTGTGTGTGTGTGTGTGTGTGTGTGTGTGTGTGTGTGTGTGTACTCATTTAGCACAGACCCGAGGGGTAACGGGAGGAAACAGATATGACCAGACACATAATTACAGGAGAGGGAGAGAGAGAGAGAGGGATGATGGCGGGGGTTGCCGTGGCGTGGTGACCAGCCCATAATGACAGGATGGTTTTCAATCCTCTGCGAAGAGCGAGCCCTGACTCCTTCATATCACAACACGCGGACCACATACACTTTACTCTCCTCATATAAGCTGGATTGATATGATGTTTTCCGTCACTTTGCTCCCAGGGAGGATGAGAATAGAGCCGAGACAGACACTGCTGCTCTCTAACTTGTTGTGAGACTGACACCGATTTTTTTTTAAAAGGGCGACGCGGTAATATGCCAGCTCCTGAGAGTTCCTGTGTGTCTTTATGTTACGCGTACTCACTAAAAAAAGGAGAAATTTGACTAACAATTCTTTAATATTTCCATTTTATACAATTTTACTCTTCTACTCCACTACATTTCGGGAGCAATTTGTACTTTTCCTCCACAACATCAGCTTATTCAGCTGTTGTGGTTGGTTTTCGTAGCAATATTTCCTTCGCATTATCGGCACCTTCTGCTTTCCTCTGACAGTTGCAGACGTTATAATGTGGCTGAAAAGCGAAAGAGGAGAGATCGATCTAGTGAATTTTTATATAATGTTTCCTTTGACAGGGTCAAAAAGTTTTATATTAGTGTACAACGAACCCTAACCACAACCCTAACCAAATTAAACGCAGCATTAAGATGCTTTAAAAGTTTAAAATCAAAGAAAATGTGTGGGATGTTACATCGTTGCCCGCCATCTTTGGAATTCCAGGAGACGTGACAACACGCATGCGCGCAAGCAGTAAACCAATGAACAGGCTCATTCTGATCGTGTTCTCGGTCAAAGACATACCTCTGTTTGCCACCAGCATATCGGCTTCATTGGTGATACTGTCTCAGGGGTTTTTTCTCAAATGTTGCACCCCAGTGGACAAATTGAATACTAATAAGTATGCGCTTTTAACAAACTTTTCATTATTACTACTACTGTTATTATCACTGAGTATTTGTACACTGTGGTATTTGTTTACTTTCGTGACGGTGTTTTCATTTGTCAATTAAGAAAATACGAGCTGTGGTAAAGACACGACTGAAAGAGGTGCTGCCTCTGATATAGATATTGTATTTAGTCAAGTTATGTCAACATGAACGACTGCTCTGACATATTTATTTCCCCAAACTAGTATAATTATCATAATAGCCCTGCACTTTAAAAAAAAAAAAAAAAGGGAAAAGGACCTGTACTCTTTACAGAACTGCCTGTATGTCCAGCAAGTCTCTACAGCTCTTAGGCAGAACTAACTCTGACCTTTATGTGGCGAAGATATTGTGCTTTATTTATCACATTATGTTTGAGGATATTGCTCGGGCCTGTCTGTGTGTACTGCAGTACAAAGCTTGGCATGTGGCCGTGTAGGAGAGGTTTTGGCTGCGGGCATCGTCCTGGCATAGAGCGCTGCACAGCTTGAGGAGAACAGGGTGGACATACGCCGGTCGAGTCATGCAGTCATCATGCATGTGCAGCCTCACGTGGGCTACTCACACAGACAGATCTGGTGATGCACCGAGTCAAACACATCCAGTGAACGTTTAGATGCCTGTAACGACAGGCGTGTACAGTCCAGCTTCTTTGGTCACTTCCTATCAAAATATAAAAAAAATGACATACATGTTGTTGGGGTTTTTTCGCCTGCGTAGTTTTCCAAATCTCTGAAGCACTTTGGGGAGGACGAAGGAAGGATGCAGCCGGACGAGTTCTTCGGGATCTTCGACACCTTCTTGCAGTCGTTCTGCGAAGCGCGGCAGGACCTGGAGAACATGCAGCGGCGCAAGGACGAGGAGGAGCGGAGGGCACGCATGGAGGCCATGGTGAGACGCGCATACACAGGCCAAGCCTGAGACTTTTTTTTTTTTACTTTGTCTTATCACGTTGTCGCAGCAAGAACTCATTATTGTCTGTAAGGGTATTTGCAAAACTTTCATTCATACCCTCTGCTCTGTAAGTGTGAACCTGACACGCGTTAAACCCTTTCCAGCTCAAAGAGCAGAGGGAGCGGGAGCGGCGGTCCAAGAAGACCGGAACCTCGGACGAGGTCGGCGGCGAGTTTGACGACCTGGTCTCAGCGCTGCGTTCCGGCGAGGTCTTCGACAAGGACCTGAACAAGTTCAAGCGTAACCGCAAGCGCTCAGTGAACCAGCTGGTGGAGGGTGGCGGCCGCGAACGGGCCGTCTCCAAGGTCAACTACTAGGGGGCCGGGTAAAGGAAGGGGGACACAAACACTAGACACCTAAATTCTGCCGTGGTGTAGATCTGTTAGCACCTTTAGTCCAGGGTCCTGGGACAGTGGCCAGTGACACTGGGGAGGATTCAAACAATGGCTGGGCTCGACGCGCGCGGACGGCCGCGCCATTTTGAAGGACGCAACACTCTCGTCTGATTGGTCTCGTTAAGCTCTTCCCAACCCGTTAGCCCTGGACGTTGTGTGATCTCCTGAGCTGGACGGAGG
Organism: Scophthalmus maximus; assembly: GCF_022379125.1. Taxonomy (NCBI): domain Eukaryota; kingdom Metazoa; phylum Chordata; class Actinopteri; order Pleuronectiformes; family Scophthalmidae; genus Scophthalmus; species Scophthalmus maximus. The sequence continues at coordinate 18,848,047 of NC_061529.1, read as the reverse complement.
TCGATGGAATGGACGGACAGACCACTGTGACACATTTTCCCATGTCTTATGGCCGTCTCCTTTTAACACTGTGTCTTTCACTCCGTTTCTCACAGTTTTTTCTTTTTTTCTTTCCAAACCCGTCAGTGTTCCTCAGCAAGTCTTTTGGAGCTAGAGCAGCCCCATCTTTTTTGCTTCCCGGCTCTTAAACACACATGACATGGGGATCAGCCAGTCACACTGTACATAGATGCAAGACCAAGGGAAAGGTTGGGGCAAAAGGGACTATGAGGCTACTCCAGGCAGAGATAAAGAGAGAAAAAATTGTGGGAAAAGGGGGGCGGGCTAAGCCATAACCTCCACAGTCATGGTTTGCTCAAGTATTTCCCAGAAAAGCGAGTTCTTAGTCACAGAATGGATATTTTCACGGACTTCCCACCCTACAAAGACGGACACGGGAGCTCGCCAAATGCCCGAGTGCTTTGTAGGCTTCTGAAAGAGTGGAGGACGGAGACACGGTGGGAGGATCCATCCCAGTGGGCTCCTCCAGCACACGGCATTCCCAGGCCGGATGTACATGCGTCCCGGCCTGCGAATTCAGAGGAGACGACTCTTCTCGGCGTGATCCACCCGAACACAAAAAAAAAAAAAAAAAAACGAAGAAAAAAAAAACGATGACTGTGCCACAAGGGGTCAAGTCTCACCCGCGCTCTTCAGTGACCTCGACATTGTTCTGGCCCTAACGCAGTGCCAAAGCAGAGAGGAAACAAATGTAAATGTATTAATACAAAAACATACTGCAATTAGACCTTGATATATATATTTATATTTAGATGCAGCAGAAGCTAATTGCAAAGATGTAGAGGTTTTTTTATGTTTTTCATGGCATTTTGGGGGTTTTGTACACACAATGCATTGTTTGTCGGTGTTGCAAGTTCACATTGCTGTTGAAGTGAATTTCTATACATTTTGCGCTTTATGTAAAAAAAAAAAAAGAAAAAGAAGAAAAGATAATTGCTTGTCCTTTTCACACCTGTATGTCTCGTTTGCACTGTAGCTTTATTCACAAACTTTGACACTCTGAGGTTTCCACACGCCGACCCACCGCGTCCCCTCTGTACCCAAACTACTTTTATCTATAACGAAGACAAGGAAGGAACGGCATGAGGACCACGCTGTCTCCCCGCTCAGCGGTCTGATTCACATCTGAATGTGTGTGCACTGTGTGCTAAATCATGTGGTGTCCCGGACAGATCCATCAGGGCACCCTCGAGTGCTCGGTCACCGTGGCTCATCACACAGTAACTGTGTTAGTATTTCGGTCGGGCGTCATAATATCACGCCACCCCGTCTTTAACTGCAACGTCAGGCAAAAACGAAAGCACTTAAAGTCTGTAGACACTAACGGGACACTAACTGGAAGTCGTCGGCCTCAGAGAACAAAATAGGGAAACTACCTGTTTTTTTTTCCTTCCCCGCTTCTCTCATGTTTGTTTACGTCTGGTTAGAAACCGTCTCCATGATCAATGAAAAGCCTGACATGCTACTACCAACTTGTGTCCTCTTCCTTTTGCGTATTCAAATAGGTTTACTTACAGTAGGCACGAAGAAGGCTGGGAGGTGTGCTGTTAAACATTTTAAATCTTCGCGGAGATGGATATAGAGCAGCTGTCGGGACACAGAGGAGGGCTGGAAGCGTCTGAACCTGGAACGTCTGTGGGTCAGGCGTCTTCCTGCTCCACGGTGCTTAGGAAGTCAAGGAGGCTGATAGGCTCGGACTCCATTATGGGACATCAAGTGACAGGGAGGATCAGTTTTTAAACTGGAAACACACACCACATATGCACCGAGAGCAAACTACACATTGAGTTCAAATAAAAATATCGTGAATATGATCATTTTTCTTCCCAGATGATCAGTTAAAGTTGTTCCATCCACGTGCATGTTAATAGGGCTTTTACATGAGGTGTCCATAAGTGCAGGAGGAGGACTGGTATCGATCTCCTCTGTTGGCCCATCCATGCCTGCGTACTAATAATCTATCAAGAGAGGAGGGAAACATTACATTTTCATGTGTTTGCATTTAGATTAATTAAGAAAGGCTTGGACTTGAACATCAGCCAGTTTAGTCTTTCCTCATAAGCTTTGCAGAATGACAGTAAAAAAAAAAGAGTCAAACCCACCCACCTCCATCTCAAAATCACATGATCCATATTTCAGAGATGTGACAAAGCACAAGAAGGAATTTGGTTGGGAGTTTGATTTAATTTTTTATTTCCCGTATGTCTGAATGAACTGAGACACAATATGTCACACTCACTTCCTTACAGTATGTACTTAAATGTATCTTTAGTAATGACTATCCCAGTTGGTCCTTGTCCATTGGTTCTGCCAGCTTTCCTGTTTCCTGAAACACAATGTAATTTTCACCTCTAAGTGCCTCTGACCCTGTTTTCACACATTCTGTTTTAGTGCTAGTCGCTTTGTCAAAAACACACAGTGTTTCCATGGTCTCGAGGTTTAGGTTGGACTCTGACTAACTGGTGCCCTCTTGTGGTTTTCCCGACACAGAGTGTGACACTTTGACCTCTAGCACTAGGAAACATTTACTCACATGTCTCCCAAATAACCCTAACCCCATCTGGTGTTCTTCTGGCACGTCACCAGAGAGCGTTCACCCATTACCTGTCCAGAGCAAACCCCGCTGCACTTAGCTTTAAGAACAGGAGTTCATTCTTTCACATTTTTAGCCAAAACGGAAGCAGAGCGACGCTGATGTGGGCGTGTAAAGATGACCTGAGATATTGCAGAGAGGATCTTGGAGTTCCCATGTCCCACACTTATGAGATTAACCGGTAAACCAAAAAGATGGAACTCTCGGACACTTTTAAACAAAATCAGAAAAAGCCCCTAAGGTCCTGAGGGGGAAATATGTCATATGAGCGCTTATTCTTTAACCAGCATCTCATGTATATCTGAACTGTTGTATTTTCCAACCCCTGCTCCTTTTTGTGAGTTAATCCGAGTTAGTATATCCGACTTTGGCAGACCCCTTTAAACTCCTAATCCAGAGCTTTAACCCGTAGTGTAGCGCAGATTATTTACTGGGGGGTGTTGCAACATTGTCAGTATTATTACATGTTTTGTGTTGTTACATGTTTGGAAGTTTATTTGGCCATTGACTGGCTGATTTTTTTTTTTTTTAAAGGGGGGGGGGGTTGGAGGTAGCGTAAAGATGGAAACCAAGGAATGAAATTAGTAGCTTGTTCAATGCACTTTTATTATGGGACATTTCCATTTGCAGCGCCAGGTTGACGGCCGAGACGCCTCCGAAATGATGAAGGGTGCAACAAAAGGGGCGGGGGGGTAAAAGAAGGCAAGGAAAAAACATGGTGTGAAGAGGACAGACGGGAAAAAGGGCAAGTGAGTTAGGGGACCCCGGCTGGGCCGCAGGAGACACGTCCGGAGTCTGTCGGATGGCGGAGATGGAATTGTGCACAAAGAGGTGACACTTCTACGTGGGAGGAGAGTGTATTGAGTTTTAAAACTCCTCGCCTGCCTGTCACCTACTTTGTAGAAAAAGAAAATAAAAATGAGGGAGGGGCAACCTTGGGCTCTGTCACCATCACATTTCTCTCAAATCAGACACTTGGCATCGTCCTGCATGTCTGAGAACGTGTGCTCGTGATGTGTGGACTCTTAATAGAAGATTGCCCGCGACATGGAACACGCCTGCTACACAATCTGTACTGCCTGAGGAAAAAAAAGTTGCACCTGGTTTCAGAGGTTGTATAATTGTGAGGAGTCAGTATTTTTTATGGTTGGAAAAAAAAGTATCCTCCACAGAAAGATGTACAGTTGGAAAAAAATGCATTTTGTACACCATTCGCGATGTTTGAGATACAATTGAAAAAAAAAACTATTGAAACGTTGAGGAATGTTCCATTGTCCTGTATATTGTACCTCTATTTATTTGCCTTATTTAGTTTGCTATATTTTGTATGTACACACCGCATTACAACAAAATGTTACATTAAAAATATGAATAATTAAACTGTGGTCCGTGTATGATGGATAGTTTTGAGACTTTTTTTCATTTCTATAAATTTATTTTTGTTTTGTATTTCCTTTTTTTTTTCTCACCCTGTGTCTTTTGTAGGGTTACAATAAAGTTTTGTCCCTTACACGTGATTCTTTTCTTCTCTGTCACTGGTTGAGATGAAGGAGGTTTGGTGATACTGTGACACTGCATGTGTGCACACACGAAGAGAGAAGTATTTCTACATGCTCACACTCTTTAGTACACGTGTGCATCTCACTTCCTAAAGCTGCATTCTGTGCTCTGTGAACTAAAATGGTGCTGAGACTAGTAGTCGATTAAATGGTTAGTTCATCAACACAAATGCTTCTGCCACAATTTTGATCATAGCGTATTGGGTTAAGTCATTTATCCTAAAAAATACCAATAATTATCCTTATTGGTAATATTAATTCCAGACCTTTCACAGGCCAAACACCTCATTGCTTAATCTAAATAACCACAACTGACAGAATATATATAACACAATCAGACTGCTTTGTTGCAAATAGTCAGATTTTGCTCACCGCAGACCTGGGCATATTAGTTATTGTTTGGATTTATTATATATGCCAATGTAAAATGACCTTACATTAGATAAGGAATAGATTATGTTTCATTTAGGACAGTCGTCTGGCACAGCTCCTTCAGTATCTCCTTCACCCTGCCGGACCTCCGCTCCAGGGACAAGCTCTGCTCCAGGGACAAGCTCTGCTCCGTCATCAGTCCCAGTGGCTGCTGGGAGTCAGAGGGGTTCACCTCCAGGTTATTCCCATAGGAAAGCGAGGGACGGAAGTAACACGCCCACCGTCAACACTGCAAATAAACCAGGTAGTGCTTCAGATCACTTTCCAGGAGGAAAACTGACCTGATACAGAATGCATAACCCAGAAGAAGCAAAAGAAAGAGTTCAGGTAATGATGTGAGGGGGTCTGTGGGCCGGCTCTGCCCAAACCAATAGCTGCATTCGTCCTGCTCACGGTCAGGATACTCCGCTGCAATGATTTCTCTTTTACAACCTGTCTCTTGTGAGTCTGCCACTGTGAATGAAGCAGTCCCTTTAGGGATGCCCAGATCTTGTTCATAAAGAGCAGATACTAAAGAACAGTTGTGGGGGATGAAGCAGCATGCCCTGGTCCTTCCTGTATCACGAGGAGTCATGATGTGTCGCTCGGTTTAAACACAGAGTCTCCCTGCTCTGCTCATCCTGAGCATCACTGTGCCTTCTGGCCACAATAAATTCTCACATGATTCTTATTTCACACTGAGAATAAAAATGCCTTTGGAAACAAAAGCAATGACTTCAAACTGTGATAAAAGGTAGATGAGCTTAATTCACATCATGGAAGTCCTTTGTGTTTAAAACACACCATGTAAAATACTGTATCTAGGAACTGAGTGAAACCACCTTGTGGAATCACCTTTAAGATGCAGTGTACAAAGGTAAGAGATCACAGAACAATCAGTGTAATATTTTAAGTCATAAGGGGGTAAATAAATGTTAAACAAGCCTTCAATTACTCAGTTTGCATTTATTAATTTTTTTCAAAAAAAAGTAAGGAGAGCAATGAAGTCAGCTGGATGCAAAACATAGCAAGTACTTGCTATACAAAAAAAGGCAATATTGAGGTCTGCAAAGAGGACATGTTTGAACGGTCTACAGTAATGTGACAAATAAATATGACACATGCTGCATCCGTTCACCAAGCAGGTCAATCATACAAGGATTTTTTCTTATATAACAAATTTTTATACATATATAATGTACACCAACGTCAACTCAGCAGACACGATTCACATTCTTCCTTGTGCAGGGTAATTTTTGTTGTTAGTCATTAAAACAATAACTACAGACGTAGAATGAAAAGGAAAACTAAAATGTACCTCTGTAGACTTGAGAAAGATTTCACAGACAAAAATTCAGAACATAGCGTTTCATTTCATACAGATGATTACAATTCAATTGCAAAAAACATTTGTGCTGCGCAGCAGGTTAATAGAGGAAGACGTGTGAATATGCGATATTTGAAAGCAGACCTGAGAAAAGCCACATACACACACACTTCTCTGCTCCCATTACTCTGTTGTTGCTCCATGTCCATGTTGGATTGAAACATCTTCAAAGGTCATGTTGAGGTCGTCCTCAGGTTGATCTTCACTGACAACCTTCTGAAGAAATACTTGAGTGCCACCTAGAGGCAAAAATAAAAACTGCTGCCCTACATCTATTGTAAACCCTCCACCACTTTCCCATTCCATTATTTATCACACACTTAAATTATGTGTGGAAATGAATACTGTTTAGAGAGCATTATTCACTTTGTGAGTTAAGTGAGTGATCAAGAAATCAAAACGTCACTGGCTAAGTTTCAGGCAGTTAAAAAAAAAGAAAGATTACAGCATCTTTTCATATTAATCTGATGGCCTTCATTCTATTTTAAAGAACAAAATGACACTGCTTGTGAAAGTTGGGACAAGGGTTCAATGTCCGCAACTCTCAGTTTTCCTGGTGGGTGAGTGGTCGAGGGTAACGATGGAAGTCCCTCTTCCCGCCCGTCTTACTGACCAGTTTCACGTCTGTGATGATGATGTCATGGCTCACAGCCTTGCACATGTCGTAGACGGTCAGTGCCGCCACGGAAACAGCCGTCAAGGCCTCCATCTCGACTCCCGTCCTGCTGGTCGTGCTGCACGTTGCGGTGACGACCGCGGCATTCTGCCGCTCTTCCAGGTCGAAGGTGACAGACGTATGATCTAAGGGGAGAGGGTGGCAGAGCGGGATGAGGGCTGAGGTCTGCTTGGAAGCCATGATGCCAGCCAGCTGCGCCACGGCTAAGGCGTCGCCCTTCGCCAGCTGGTTGACCCGAAGCAGCTGGAAAGCGGTGGGGCCCAAGATGACGGTGGCGCGGGCTGTGGCTGTTCGCCGCGTGGGAACTTTCCCCCCAACGTCCACCATGGTGGCTTGGCCCTTGGTGTCTGTATGCATCAGTCGGGCTTCTGTGGTTTCATCCGGATGCGCGCTGGACACATCTGTGCCGGACATGGCCTGATCGCTCACAGATGGTCTGAGTTTGACGCTGGGGTCTTTGCTGGAGTTCTGACCGTGGCACAGTCTAACACTGTGGTATTTAAGAATTACTTTGGGATTCGATAGTGTGCAAAAAAAAGGTCCTGAGGTTCTGAGTGAGAGGCTCTTTAATGGACCCCTGGGTTGTGCATGCCTGATACGGTCTTCAGAAATGTTGCTCATAACATTTGTGCGTGTAGTAAAAGTTGAAGTCTTGGTGTGACAGTTGGTGAAAGGGAGACCAGCACCAAGTGTTGCTACACTGTGGAGGTCGCCTGTCGCATTAGGTTTGTCTTTGCTGATGTGAGACATGACACGTGTTCCCCCGCTCTTTGAGGTTCTAGAGCAGCAGGCGTGGGCTGCTGGTGTTGAAGCATCGTGATCTGGAAGACACAAAAAGCAATCTCCATTCAGGACCCTCCTGCTGCCTGAGAGGGCCACATGAGGAGCTGCTGTTGGACAGAGGGACGTGTCGTTTGTGAGCTGGGAAACGATGGTGGAGGCGTTCCGGCTGTCCTGTGATTCTGGCAGAATGTCTGTCAATGATGCTGTTGGAAGGAGATCATCAGTCGAGGACACTGTTAAAACAGAAGACCTTCATACTAAGATAAACAAGCATTATTCACAGTTCAGAAAAACTAGTTTGTAACTTTTATCACTTGTAAATGTAAATACACCTTTAGGCTGCATAATTAACTATGAACAGGCTGCTCATGATGATCATAACATGACATGAACTGCGTGAATGTTGGGGATTTGTACGTACAGCAGCGTCACCCACCAATGAGGATCATAGGCCTGTTCTTCATCTGGGAGATACTGATCATGCCTGAAAAAAGAAGAGACGAAAACGGTCCTCATTAATCTGTGATTGTAGCCCACTAAATGTTGTGCTGCGTGTGAATTAACTACACAAATCTACCTGCGTGTTGTTTCTTCTTCCTGCCCACAGCTGATCCGATTATTTGCAGTAGCTCTTTGTCGGATGCTCCGGAGCGCAAGATGTCTCTGAGAGACACCTCAGAGTTGCCGAACAAACACACCTGAGAGGACAAACGCAGGAGTGCAGCCACAGTAAGTGGTAGAATAAAAATAGAATTATGGATGGTGAGAAAAACAGACTTCATTAACAGACTGCTGACATTCCCTTTGCACTGTAGCTTTACCTTGAGGTTGCCATCGGCAGTGATGCGCAAGCGGTTGCAGGAGCCACAGAAGTGGTCGGACATGGAGGTGATGAAGCCAACCTGACCTTTGAAGCCCTGCACTTTGAATGTCTGTTCCGAGACAAAGAGGGGCAGAAAACAATGATCCTCGTGTCTGTTGCTAAGAAACCAGTATATTTTGAAAACTGCAAGTCTGAAATGACTTACTTTTTCTCTCAATAAAATTGCCTAAGATGTCGTTAGCAACCCCTTTTAACAAAGACATGTAATTGAAGCTTGATATTTTACCATAAACTTGAAATACAAAAGTGAAAGCATAAATACCTATAAATAAAAAAGAAAAACACAAATAAAACAAAATATAAACAACAAATAAACCTATTTTTTCATAAAATGTAACAATGGTTAAATGGCTTTTTTGCATCGTTCATTCTGTAAAATAAAAGTTTTCAGATGAGCGGAGGCCTTGGCCTTTTTCATCACTGCATGTGCATCCTAGCAAACTAGGCACAAAAAAAGAATAATAATATTTTGTCCTTTTCTGTTGGAAAGTACAATATTCCACATCATGTCTCGTATGAGGCCCAGAGGCCAGATATTTCCCAGCGCTGCAGTAAAATACCTATGGAATGTGCTTGAATGGGATATTGGCAGCGTGAATGTGCAGCTGATGCATTTGCAGGAATGTTTGTTATGTTTCCAACAGCTTGTGGAATCCATGCCAAGAACTGAGGCTTTTTTTGAGAGCAAAGGGAGGCTCTATCCAGTAATATAAAGGTGTTCCCAAAAAAAGTGCAGTGCAGCTGGAAACACTGACCTTGGCCGTGTCTGTGTGTCCAGATTGAAGCATTTCCAGCTCTGGCCACTGCTGCCTGATGCGATCCAGCATCTCCTGGTAACTCACCATCTTCTTAAAGTTCCACTTGTTGCCTGCAGGGTGAAGCATAACACAAGCTGCAGCATCTTCCAACAGCTCCCAGCTACAAACTGACTTCTGCATCAGCAGAACATCAGAATGCGCGCACTCACGCATACATTGCACACATGCACGCGCACGCACACACTGCTCCATTCCTGACAGGAGATACGCCATTAATACAACACTGGAGAGGCAGCCCAGAAAACTCACAGATTATTGCATGAAGAGTGTGAGAGAATATTGTTATTTAGACTTCTGGGATTCTACTCATAGCCTGCTGGATTAACTGAGTATATTTACTTTTATGATATTGCCATTGTCTGCTTAACTGTGCTCTATCTGTTGTTTCTGGTTTTCAGTGTTCTTGTAGACCATCTCTAAGCTAAGTTCTTGTGTGATCAGTATCTTTGAGCTAAATTAACCTATCTTAAAAGCCTGTTTTAATACACTGTCTTTTACTAACTCATTCTAAACTGTTCTACTGTAATCAGTATCAGTTACCCTGAGTCCCTGATTCAGTCATTTTGTAGTTATCTAAATAGTCTTGTTTTTTATTCAGTTGTCTTCGCTGACTCTCAGCTGTTGTGCTCTTCTGTGACTGGGCTTATTTAGTCTCAAAAAACTGGCATTTCCATGCTCTAAGTAAAGTTTAAAATGGCTTAAAAACATTTTAGATATCTACCCTCAGCAGAGGTAGTTTCGATTGCTGTGGTACTTCACCAGGTGATTGGAGTACTTCACTGATTGTGGGGGCGGGGCCAGCACCCCTGTAGCCACTTTGGCAATCAACACTTGTGTTGAAACCTTTTGTTTGAAGCGGCAGCTTCATCAGCAGTCGAAGACTCATCATATGAAGACGAATCAGACAAAGACAGGAGTCTTTGGTGGAGGGGCCGAGTGGGAGCGAGTATCTTTTGAATTTTTACTCTTCTTCCCTTCCAAGTATCATGTGTTTATTTTCCATTCCTGTTCACTACTCTTCTCGTCAACACTTTATGCCACAAACCCACCCACTACAGCACAGAAATCTTGTCAATCTCATCTACCCCTCCCGGCCTACACAGACCCAGCACCTTGTCACAGGGGGCCTGTGGAACTGCCAGTCTGCTACCCGCAAGGCCGAGTTCATTTCTGGTTACGCATTCTCTCTGTCCCTAGACTTTCTTGCTCTCACCAAGACCTGGATATCTCCCGACAACACCTCCACCCCTGTCTAACATCCCAGAAGATGGCCCCCCCCCCCCCCGGGTACTTCTTGGTGACTTCAACATCCCGAGTGAGAATTTAACATCTCAGCTGTTAATCTTTCTTTCCTCCTTTGCACTTTCACTCCCCCCCCCCCCCACTCACAAAGCTGGGAACCAACTCGATCTCATCCTCACCCGAAACTGCTCTACCACTGAGCTCTCTGTAACTCCCCTCCATGTCTCTGACCAATTTCTTCATAACTTACTCTCTTCCCCTCTCTCTAACTCCTAACCCTCCCTCCTTCACTCATACTGTACCTGTCCGCAGCAACCTTCGTTCCCTGTCTCCATCCTCTCTCGCCTCATCTGTCCTATCTGCTCTCCCCTCAGCCGACTCCTTCTCACTCCTTTCCCCTGACTGCCGCAGACACTCTTCTCTCCACCTTGTCCTCTTCCCTGGACTCCCTCTGTACATTAAACTCTCGGCGGGCTCGCCTCACCCCTCCAGCTCCATGGTTATCTGAGTCAGTACGGTCTCACAGAACCTCCCTGCGAGCAGCTTAGTGACAATGGGAAAAATCCAAATGCCCCGAGGATCTTCTTGCCTACAAATCTCTTCTTTCCTCCTTCTCTACTTCCTTTTCAGCTGCTAAAAAATATTTCTTTGAATCTAATATTCAGTCCTCCTTCTCCAACCCCCAAAAACTTTTTTCCATCTTCTCTTCCCTCCTCGACATTCCCGCTCCCCCACCTCCCTCCCCCCTTTGCCCAAGTGACTTTGTAAACTACTTTGCAGAAAAGATAGACACCATTCGCTCCTCATTTCCCGACTCCCTTACTGACACTGCCTCTCCTTCACCCTCCTCATCTCCTTCTCTAGTTGCTTTTTCACCACTACCTCCCAGTGAGGTTCTATCCTTGCTCACTTCCCACCGCCCCACCACATGCCCCCCTTGACCCTATTCCCTCCCACCTTCTTCAGTCTATCGCTCCTGATCTCCTTCCCTTCCTCACCCATCTCATCAATGCCTCTCTGTCAACAGATCACTTCCCAAGCACTCTCAAAGCAGCAAGAGTGAACCCTCTCTTAAAGAAACCTACACTCAACCCTTCTGACGTGAGAAACTACAGACCTGTCTCTTCTTCCATTTCTTTCCAAAACTCTGGAACGTGCTGTCTTGTTTCAACTTTCTACATATCTCCACCAGAGCAACCTTCTTGACCCCCACCAGTCAGGATTCAAGGCAGGACACGCAACAGAGACTGCCCTCCTAGCTGTCACAGAGGAACTCCACACAGCTAGGGCAGGCTCCCTCTCCTCTGTTGTCACCCTGCTCGACCTCTCAGCAGCTTTTGACACTGTGAACCAACCTCCTCTCCACCCTCCAACAACTGGGAGTCTCAGGCATGGCACTCTTCCTGTTTGCAACCTACCTGAAGGACCGCACTTACAGGGTAACATGGAGAGGATCGATGTCAGAACCCCGCACACTCACTACTGGGGTCCCGCAGAGCTCGGTTCTGGGTCCCATCCTCTTCTCTTTGTACACCAGGTCACTAGGCTCTGTCATTCACTCGCATGGCTTTTCTTATCATAGCTACGCAGATGACACCCAACTCATGTGGTCCTTTCCACAATTGGAAACGCAGGTGGCAGCACGAATCACTGTATGACTGGCCGACATTTCTCAGTGGATGTCGACACACCACCTGAAGCTCAACCTGGACAAGATCGAGATGCTCTTCCTCCCAGGGAAAGCCTCCCCCAAAAACGACCTCTCCATCACCATAGAGAACTCGGTGGTGACCCCCACTCAAACCGCAAGGAACTTGGGTGTGACACTGGATGACCAGCTGTCCTTCACTGCCAACATCGCAGTGACGACCCGCTCCTGCAGATTCATCCTCCACAACATCAGGAGGATACGTCCGTTTCTCACAGAGAAGGCGACGCAGGTGCTGGTGCAGGCTCTTGTCATCTCACGCCTGGACTACTGCAACTCACTCGTAGCTGGTCTGCCGGCATGTGCCATCCGACCTCTGCAGCTCATCCAGAACGCAGCGGCTCGGTTGGTCTTCAACCTACCCAAATTCTCCCACACCACACCGCCACACTGCGAAAGGCAGGCAGCCACCGCTCTTCTAAATCCCGCCCGTTTTCCATCCTGGCCCCTCAATGTTGGAACGAGCTCCCTATTGATGTCAGGACAGCGGAATCCCTCCAATGCTTTCGTCGCAGACTGAAAACTCACCTGTTCAGACTGCACCATACTCCCAGAATACACTATTCTAAATATACTGCACACACAGATAAAAAAACCACTTAATTTTTCTATTAATTTTTGACTAATAGCACTTGAAGCTTTCTTTGCCTATTTCATGAATGTTTATGCACTTTGATAACTTTTGCAATTATTGTAAGTCATTTTTGACAAAAGTGTCTGCTAAATGAATGTATGTTGTGTGCTCTGAGACTGTTAAGACTGATCTACACCAAACACTGCTTGCGAAGCACAACTGCTCAAAAACTGTTGAGAAATCAGGTCTGTGACGGGACTAAAATGTGAATCATCTGTTCCATCTTATTGACAGATGCTGGAGCGATATCATGCTGCGTGATTAAGAGCACCTGTCCACAGTCAAAGACCCCCGAAGCAAAGAGACACGCTAACATAACTGAACATTACTTACATAACTGCACAATTATTGGCAATGTCCTAATGAATGTTACACATCACCCCACTCTGCAGTAAATTTTCGAACTGTGCTTTATCAGCTGTGTGTTTTATTTTATATAACTTTGAACAATGTGAACACTGAGAAAACTGTATTTCACATATTCAAATTCATTTTTTAAATTCTTAATCAGTTGCAGCAGCAATGGGCATTATTAGCAGAATTTTTCTTTAAAAAAATGTATTCTCATTGAGCATATGAGCATATTTCCATATTTAAATCCATTTGAATGTCTAAACAGTGTATATGTTATATCATGTATGGCCCAGTAATAACATCTCACTCTTTACATATGGCCCTGTGTAATAAAGCAGTGGGAAGTGAGCACTCACCATCGAAGGGCATGTATTCGATGAAACGCACCTCCAGAGGCTTCTTTTCTGTCAGCGCCACAAAGTCCAGCAACTCGTCCTCGTTCAGGCCTCGCATGACCACACAGTTGACCTGCAGAGGGCGGCTCACAACAATAAGCCACATACTACTAAAGCTATGTCGCCATCTCCAATGTACACAGTAGTGAGATGACATATTTTAGCATCTGGTATCTGCCCACACCAATGTTTCATCTGATACTTATGCCAAATATATTTTATGAAGATCAGAGTTACATATTAAGTGTATACACTGAAATCAAATCATTGATATGATATGAATAAAGGATTAACTGGGAGAATGTCACCCCTGACAGAAGTGACACGATGACAACACGAAAGAGGATGTATCACTCTGTTGGATTAGTTGGACAACAAGAGACAATCGGTTCACTCGCGGTGTTACAGAGCAGATATTCTTCCCTCACAAACCACGTTGACAAGAACTGACAGCGGCCATATTATTTAGGCCAGTCATCATCGTACTGAGGGAACGTGTATTAGTGACAGATAGCTGATTTAATGTAACGTCAGAGGAGTTTGTCATTTCAACAGGCGAAAGCTAAAAATGAAGCTGCTAGCTGAATGCTTTCAACACTGCTTTACACTGAATATGGGTTTTTCAAAGGTTGATACCATAGCCGCATGAGCATGTTAAGTTTGTTTGTAAGTTTATTTCTCTTAACATTTTTTTCCATGCACAGTACGGTTGTGAAACATACAGAAAAATCAGGAAGTAGCCCAGTGGATCTCTAACGTTTTGGGTGTATAAAGACATAAATTAAATATTATAGTCAGCAGTTTTCTGACCACACTGTGCTGCCACAGCAGTTCACAATAAAGAGGATGTAACAGCCAATGTTTTCCTCACCCTGGAAAAAAGGCAGATACAACATTTAAAAATGTCTTCACTATAATTCAGATCAAGACTGCAACTGGCTACTTTTAGCTACCTTAGTGGATACTGTGGGGGAGGGAAACAGTTCTAGTCAAAAGCAAAGATTTTCAGTTAATGAGTTACCTTGACAGGGTTGAAGCCCATTTCAATGGCCTTGTCAATGCCCTCCATGACCTTGTGGAAACCTGGGGGAAAAAAGACAGAAAATACAGTAGCTCAGACAAGACACCAACAAGCTGCATCAAACACATTGGCATACGTTGGTATCTTCACATTTGGAGCTAGCAATTTAAATGTAAGGTGGACATGGTGTGTGATTAGTTTATATATGTATTATAGTCAGGGCAGCATGACGGTGCACTGGTAAACACTGTTTGCATCACAGCAACAAGGTTCTTGGTTCAAACCCAATTGACAACAACAAACTGGTGACTGTACATTTTTCTACTCTGCAAGAGCTAAAGCCTTCTACGAATATACATCTGAATATACATCTGAATATGCATGTCAGTTTGCAGAACTCCTTCGGGGCACGTGGCTATAACTGCAAAGTAACGGCCAGATTAAAACTCAATATATCAACCTCTAGTACTGTTATCAGTTCTATTCAAAACAGAGTCTTGCACAGACTTTAAAGACTGGCTGAGCCAGTCCTGGAAAGCAGCTGACAGCAGCATGATCATCACCCCTACACCAAGTTTGTTTGATGCATGTCAAATCATTTAGTACGGTTCTTAAAGAGTATTATTAAAAAATAAAAACATTTCCAAATGGTGGCTCACTTTTTGGTTATTGAGTGGAATTTCTAAATCAGCAGAGCAGTATTTAAAAGCGAGTAATTACATTACATTACATTCATTTAGCTGGCGCCTTTTGAGTGTATTCAACCGTGACGATATTACCCAAAAAGTCCCAGAATCATGCAAGTACATCAAATTGTATCAAATAGGCAAAAACAGATTCAAGTGCTTCAGCTTACTTTTGTTTTTATTTAGAGAATAAGGTGCAGTCTGAAAAATATTTTTTAGTCAGCAACAGAAGCACTGAAGGGATTCTGCTGTCCTGATGCCAATTGGGAGTTCATTCCACCAATGAGGAACCAAGACAGAAAACAGACGGGATTTAGTTGAGGGGTGGATGCCCGCCCCTCGCAGTGAGGGACTGGGCAGTAGCGCAGAGTGGACTGTTTGGGGTGTAAATTTTGACCATGTTCTGGATGTAGGAGGGGCCTGAGCCATTCGCAGCACGGTAGGCGAGTACCAGTTTCTTGAAATCTGATCCGCGCCACCAGTGGAAGCCAGTGCAGGGTGCGGAGGAGCGGTGTAGTGTGGGAGAATTTTGGTAGGTTGAAGAAACCTCAGAGTTGCCGAGCTGCAGAGATCGGATGGCACATGTCGGCATACCAACTAGGAGTTGCAGCAGTCAATGCCTGAGATAACAAGAGCCTGCACCAATACTTGCGTCACCTTCTCGTGAGGAACGGATGTAACTAGCTTTTATCAATTAGCCTTATTGTGGCTGTGCATTTGTTAGGGAATGTTTAAATCGGGTGCTAGGGGAAAGATATCACAATATCACACTATTTCCTGGAGGTAAATGACACAGATTGTCTGTACTTTATCTGACACTAGTATCATTTTATTAATCTCTCTAAACTTCACACAATCTCCTTTATGTCTTTCAGCTTTTGCCATGGATCAGACGGTTTCCCCTACCTTTCCGCCTGACAATGAACTCAAATTTGGCAGGGACCAGTGAATCCAGGCTGATGTTGATGAGGTCAAGGCCAGCATCCTTCAGCTTGGGCAGCAGCCTGGCCAAGTTCATGCCATTGGTTGTTACTGCTACTGTTTTCAGGCCCTCCAGCTTCTTCAGTTCTGCTGTAGAGGGAAACATGGAGGAAGGAGAGAGAGATCGGGAGAAACAGGGAGAGCAAACTGGTGAAGCATGGTTGCACCAGTCATAAGTGGAGATTTATGCATTACTAAATTTAAATGATTGAACCATACAAGCTAGCTCATACAGAGATTGGTTGTTCATGACTTAACATGAAGATGGTCTTTACATAGGGTTAGGTTTTCACCAATATTATATGTATGTTAGTTGATCTGCCAAAAAACTTGAGAAACCAAACCTGAACATTTAAAAAATGTCATGAAGGATTTTAAAACTGTCCCTGTTTCCTTAGTGTCAGAAAACAACAACAAAAACTGCACTAGATTAAAAAGTAAAGATTCCATTTCCACTTAATTCAAATTAGCCACTCGGGTTAATTTAAATGTGGGGGTCATGTGAGGTCACAGCGTTGGCCAGACACATGATGTTAATAGTTGCTGATCTTTATTGGGCTATTGGCAGTCATGAGCCCCTGGTCACACGGCATTGTTCTGGCCAAGGCTGCATCACTTGTTCTAGAAATCAGTCTGTAACAGTAAAAGGGTGTGATGATAGGTCATTGGACTAGTCACATAACGGTCAACGGAGGTGTAAATAATTATTCCCCCCCCCCGAGTCAAACAGGTCTTAACACGAAGGCATGCGTGGATAACTGTCTCTCCTCCTCCATTCTTCTGCTCTCCTCGTGTCACTTCGAAAGCTATAATGTGGTGAAGAGGACTAGCACATGAATCACTGAATCGCTGTTTTGGATAATAATAAGTATATTGCATCTTGAAAGACTTGGATACCAAATGCTGAAAGACTTACATTCAATACATCCAATACTGTATAAAGAGAAAGTTTGAAACAGCTGGAAAAACTGCTTTTCATGTCCTTGCTTTATGAATAATACATTTTTTTAAAACAACAACAAAAAAACAGGAAACAGCAATCTTAAGGAGTAGTGGACATACTGTACACATGTATATACATAAGTGATGGTGAACTAAGAAAGACTGGCAGCAAACTAGCCTGGGACCCAGATGAACTCTGGGAGCTCATTTCATTTACTTTGCCAGAATACAGGATCCCCTCCATTGGGAGGTGATCTCCCACCTGGAGAAATCTTGTCGGTCCAATCACAACCGATTATCTGATAATGGGCCGGGTTTATACCGTGAAGAGGAGAGAAGCTACTTTTGTAAACAACCAAGATGGCTGCTGCTAACGAACGAGCATTTGACTAAAAGTACCCGATACTTTCAAATTTCCAGATACGAGATCGAAAACCTGTCAACAGCCCAACTACTAACCAATCGGATCACTGGAAACAATTGTCATCCTTCTACAGGATTATGTCAGGGCCAACAGAGTTTACAGTAACGTGACAAATAATAAAGCGCAGCAGATATTTATGAATGAGTAGAATCATGTTGCTGTTCCAGACTTTTCATGTGTCCACTTTGAACTTCTAATAAACAGAGGTAAAGATTATCACACTAAATAAATACATAGACACATTAATATTAGAGCTTAATTTGAATTCAATAAAGATGATTCCCGACAGATTAATTTTAGTTACTTTTTCTATCACTGCGGCTCGGAACAACACAAGGAGACTGTGGCGATAAATAGTAACTAAAACTAAATACTATCTCTTTTATTAGAACAATGATCCACACACTGATCAATATTCCTCATGATCATGAATGAACAGTTCGGATGGATTGATGACATCACACATTAACATCTTCTCTGCTCCGCTTCCGCAGCAGAAACAGTCTGATTACGGACGTATCTTACATTAAGCATTTTCCCCAATAGAAGATGGAAAAGGCTTGATGTGCTTAACGTCAAGGATTTCGGGTCAGATCTTTTTCCAGGTGTAAGTCTTTTTTTATTGTAGTTGTTTAATTATCTTATTATTTCATTCACTTTGTGGAATGACACTTTTACTTTCGCTTAACCAAATCGACCCGCATGTATCAGCGTTTCTTTTTCGTATGATATTAAAAACTTTATTGATGGTTCTGACGATGTCACACGTAATTACCGACTCCGCCTCTTCCACATGAACACGCTTGTAAGCAGACAGGATAAGCCATGGTTGACTGAGACAGTTGATATCCAGCTTCGTGGCAGAGGTTATCCAGGATGGTCATGTTTGGTTAATACAAACATATCCTGGATATGTTCAACTTGCTTCATAGTACAGGCCCCAGGCTAGCAGAAAACTAGAATAACAAAGGGAATCCCACCTTAACCCTAAACTAAATTAACCAGCCCCCATCAACTTATTTTAATATGTTTTTTATTTATATTTTTTTTTACCAATGATATCCACCACGTCAGGTCTGATGAGGGGCTCTCCCCCAGTCAGTCGAATTTTGTCCACGCCCTCCTGGACGAAGAGGCGAGCCAGGGTCAGTAGCTCCGAGGTGGACAGCAGCTGGCCCCTTGGTGTGAGCTTCACTCCCTCCTCTGGCATACAGTACTGACCTGAAAATGGGAAGAGGAGTAAAATGCTAAACATTTACCAGAGATGTGATTTGCCACCCAACAGAAGCCTTTATGCTGCAATCTAGAGAGTGCACACACACAAGTATAGACGGGTTAAAGATTCAAGGAAACATTGACAGTACGTTTTTAAGTAAGGAATTGGGCCACTGTGAGCTACCAGAAGCTTCAATTTGTCTTGGCATTGATTTTAAAAGAATCAAAGTTCCACCTGATGGATGAAATAGCATTCTTAAAAAAAAAATATTCCCCTCATTTGTTGTTTGGATGACTGTTTGAGAGAACTGACTAACACATCAGACTAAAATCCCCCAAGGGTTTTCAACTGGGTTAATCAAAATCTGGTGACTGCTGAGGCTATGGCAAATTATCAATTTTCATGCAATTTAGTGACCTCTCATTCCCTGTGAAGGGAAGGGGGGGCATTGACATAATCCTGTTTCCACACTCATTTTTCAGGGTTTTCCATTAATTAGTCACTCGTCTGTGTTTTTCAGTGGGTCAGGTTCTGATGGGAGTATAATTCTTTGAGGTGAAAGCCTGCAGCAGTGCATCACCATGATTTGCTGGTTGAAAAGAGGAAAACTGTAAATTTGTTTTTCAGTGTTTTTTTTGTAATAGCCATTTGCATTGCTATTTGAGAACAAGTAATAGAACAAAATCATAATTTTGATTAGGGCTGAACGATTTGTGGAAAATATCGAATCGCAATTTTTTTAACAGATATTGCGATTCCCATTCGATTTGCGATTATAATTAGCGCACACACACACACACACACACACACACACACACACACACACACACACACACACACACACACACACACACACACACACACACACACACACACACACACACACACACACACACACACACACACACACACACACACACACACACACTGACAGAGGGCGATATGTTTTGAAGAGGAGAAGGGGAGAGAGCTCTCTCTCTCTGTAAGCAGCCTGTCTCTTTAACAAGGGAATAGTCGTGGTGCCACAGTGCCACGTGAGACATTTTCATACGGAGTAACAGTCTCAAACAACTCTCGTGTGGTTCTGTGTTCGTCACTACTGTCATTGATTGCCGCGGTGTACGGCCAACAACCACGGCGGTGGACGTGGCTGTGGCGCTGTGTGAAGCACTGATACAGGTTGGTGGTGTTGCCCCGTGTCTGCACAACACCTGACGCACCATGATTATGAATAGCATAGTTACTTAACTTTATCCAACATGTTAAAGGTTTGGGTTCTAAATAAAATCAGCTCATCTCTGCTTCCACTTCACATGATATGAGGCTGCATCAGTATGTTTCTTATACTGTCACTACTGATGAACTGGTTTGTCTGACCCAGCACCAGTGGCTACATGAAGCTACTCAACAGATTTTTTGGGTTGAATTTTAACTTTTTTTCTCATTTCAGAGGGAAACTGTAAAGTTGAAACAATAATTCACCCGCCTATTCATACCTATGGCTTTAAAATTGATCTGAGCCAATTCCCAAAGATCATTTTAACTCTTTCTGTCTAACTGAGCGTCGTGACGTTTGGAATCCGATGACAAAAGTTCACTTCCTACAGCCTTGTCAACAAGTATCCAGCTGCTGAAGCACCCGTGGATCCTATATCTTTTCTCCCGCAGACCCTGACCTCCAGCCAATGGCGACTTTAATGTGTCACAGCCGGGACATGTACTCACAGCGCAGGTTGCATTTCTCTGTCAGGGAGACGCGTAGGTAGCTGTGCCTCCGGCCAAAGTTGTCGGTCAAGAACGCCGAGAAGGGGAGGGTGTCCTCGCTCGTCCGCCCCTGGAGATGAACACAACAGGGATGATTCTGTTACACTTGGAACAAAACTCAACACGCGTCGGGATCACACTGGATGAGCTGCACATGCTTTTGTGAATGGCCCCAGACCTTTGACTGTCACCAGAGGGGCTGCTGGTATGCACAAGGGAGCTGGCATGTGACTCTGCGGTGAGTCAAGTTAATCATCGCCATACAACAATACAAGGAAGACAGCCCCCCCCCACACCACCACCTGGAAAGGCAGCCTTACACAGCAACGTCCCG
The DNA here is from genome assembly GCF_022379125.1 of Scophthalmus maximus. NCBI lineage: Eukaryota > Metazoa > Chordata > Actinopteri > Pleuronectiformes > Scophthalmidae > Scophthalmus > Scophthalmus maximus. The sequence goes on along the minus strand of NC_061529.1, from coordinate 18,827,176 downwards.
AGACCACATTCATACAGGCAATAAAGGACACAGTACGAGATAATAAGACACATTGTCGAAGATCATACGATTATCCACAATAATGTAAGTTAATAACGTTGAGGTTAAAGTGAGTCATGCAGTGGATAGTGTCTCCTCTGAATGAATTCCCTGTATGTATTCGAGGTCAAAGAAAGGGGAAATCGCTTTGCTGTGGTGCCCCTTGCACCGATGTCGCAATGATGTACTTTCACCCCTGCGCCGTAAACCGGCTGGAAGCCCGCAGCTGCTGACTCCCAGTACCAAGCGTGTCATCAGACCCTGGCAAAACAAAAAAAAGGGGGGGACAAGTTCAAGTCGCAGGACTCGGGTGTTACCTGACTCTTCCTGTTTGGCCGAGACGGGGCGACGTCGGGGGCAGCCGGCGTCGCCTCCTCGCGCTCCGCTCCGCGGTCCGGCCGCCGGACGCCGCCGCCGACACTGTGCGCGCGGAGTTTTCCGAGAGAACTGACGAGGCTGTCGCGTCGGTCGAACAAGCGGCGGAACGCGCCGCCGCGGGACGTCATGGCGCACTTCTGTCCCCGGGGAGCTGCTCCGCGGCGCTGTGGGGCGCGGAGGCTGCTCTGAGGCGGGTACGACTACGACTACAAGTTAGCCCGTGCGCTGCTGGATTGCGCGCTGACAGGCGGGCGGGCGGGCGTCGGGGGCGTGGTTACGTCAGTCAACCGCGACAATGCATGCTGGGTAGTGTAGTCTGAAGTAGAGTAGCCACATTCTTTTAAAAAACATTTTTTGTAAGTTAATAACGTTGAAACTAAGAGACTGTGACACTATTAATGTGTGACCCTCCCTTTGGTGCATTTCTGTTGTGCTTACTTGTTATCAATTCCATAATAATAATAGTGTGACCGATCACCACTGGCACGGCTGCACTCCTCCACATGTCAGCGGGCGATGTGTAGTGTGGCTTTATTGTTTTCCTTTGAAAAACATTAGGAATGTGCTCTCCATTATCGAAGAACAATGGAAGCAACGGTAGAGGTAAAGCCGTTGACTTTTGACGATTCGGAAGAGGACCACATCACCAGTGAAAGTAAAGTATTTCATTAACACGTTTGGAGCAATAGCCGGTGGGAAATATGACCCATCGCAAGACCTTTCCATTTCAGTCTACCATCAGTTCACCATAAGGTCTGAGGCACCATAGGGTTGGCACTTACGTCATCATCTCTTGACCAACTGACCCACCGAATCACCCTGAATACAAGTACCTGTTATTATGTGACAGAAGTTACATGGGGTCATGGCTTCACACCGGAGGCAGCTACATTCACTGAGAGAGGATTATTAAAAAAAAACTGATGAAATCCCCCTAAAAGTTTTTAATTGCACCTGTGGGTATAAATTATTGTGGTTCGCATTTTTCCGAAGTTCAATAATGAACACCCCAGCTAAATGTGATGGCATGGTTTGAAATTACCTCATTTGTCTCGTGGAATTTTGTCTATCCTCCCCTGAGAAACTGTTAAGACGAGTCTTCTCAGGCACCAAGCAAGGTCAACCTGTCTGTGGCAAGCCGCAAACAATCATTGAGCAGCTGAAGTCTCTCTCGAGGTGTCGTAGTCGCGGGGAGATGACGAATTTACCCTGAACTAAATACACTACCGAGACCGGGAACATGCAGATTGTCTTGGGGCGCCATACACTGACCACCTTGTTGATCTGTGTAAACGAACCAGAAATCTCCTTGATATATATTGAGCTCTTATAATAAATACCTCTGCTTTAGACATCCACGGTTTCCGTCTCCCCGAGTCAGAATCCACTAGGGCAAACGTATATTTACATGTTTGATTCGAATGTTTTTGAAACGCTGTGGCTGGCACAAAAAATGAAAGACGTGTTTGTGAAGCAGAGTAAGGAAGCTATTTTATTGTACTGAAGAGATCCATCACAAATACAAAGTGAGATAGCAAGAAACACTGTCTCTTCATCTTCCCCTAACCTTCCTGAGACCCTTACCAGTGATGCTTTTCACAGGCATCTTCCTAAATACTATAGTTTAGCATATTATATAATATTATAATAATATTGTATAGGTAACCTGCAATATAGGTTGTATTGTCTTCAGGCCTTTCTCTATCAAACATTTTCAATTAAATGTCATCACACTGTATCCTAAGTATACAATGTGCAGCTATATGAGGGGGGAATTTATAAAGGAATGATAAAATAAATATACATATAAATTCAGATTTGGAATCACATTTACTTTTGTATTAAAGACCGAGTCCTGTCAGCGCATGCCACAAAGCAGTAAGGAGGTGTTCACACATATTGTCAAAATAATCTTTAGTCATCTTGTATTTCTGATCAGGCATTTGTTTAAGCAAATATGACATCTCCCAGTGTAATATTTTAGTTTTTAAATTAAAACCAGTTAAAACAAACAAAAATATAACAGATAAAAAACTTCTTCAGCTATTGGTTTTATAGCAGGTAGGCCTACCTCTGTACATTGCTATACTCGTTACAACACTGACCACAGTCGAGATGCTCCAAGGGACATATTTGATATATGTGATGTATCCACTAGATGGCAGTATAATCTTTTTTTTTAAATTTTAATATTAAATTTTTTTTAGTTTAAATAAAGTGAAAAGGGGAGCTTTTGCCATTGGAGTCATAATTCGGAAGAACTCTCTGCATAAGCGACTTAGATCATGCATAAAATAACATTAAATGACAGACTGTTGCTGTGTAGGATCAACATTAAGTAGAGGTGGGGTGTCAAGGTGAGCATACTGGTTACAAAATGTCAATATGACAAAATAGATTTGGGAGAAACGCTACTGCAGTCATTTCATTTTTCACAATTCTATGCTCCTATCTACCTAAACACAGTCCATAATTAATACTTTACTCCCAAAGCTATAAATAGGAGACAAGAGTATTGGATCTGCAGAGGGCCTGTTTCCTGATGAAGGGTATTCAACACAAAAGCTGTTTATCTGTCATAAATATTGTTGCAGTAGCCCAACTGAGGGCAGGGCAGCTGCAGCTACTTTTTATGAACCAACCTAATTTACATCTGAACCACTGTGAAGAAAACTACGTGTTTAACACCGATGTCCTTAAACTTTAAAAAGAGAATTGTGTGCCTGAAAACTACAGAGCCCTAGAGTCCTGAAAGGCTAGTGTGAACAAGTTTTTTTATCATATGTGCACAAGATAATAATTTCTGCACAGAAGAAGAAGAAAAAAAGATCAGCTTTCACGACTTAAGGGGTAAACAAAGGTGTAGCATGACAGGATAATCTGCCACATAAAAAAAACTGTCCCACAAATACAGTGCATTCATAAATATTTTTTTCCCTTCATCGATCCTTTAGTTCTCCTGTTTACATGGAGACTCAACTTTTTAAATTTGTCACTGTCAGAATAAATTGAGGAAAAACTCCAAAGGGATAGATAGATTCCCCTAGAATCTTCATTGCACATTACCAAAGCCCTCCGGCTACATATATTAGAAAGCTAAAATATGTTCTTTCATGAGCAGAGGAAATCATTGCCTTTTTGTCTCAAGGTGAGTAAACTTGCCTTTTTTTAAATCCTCACTGTGGCTTTTTAATAAAGGGAAAAAAAGCATAGTTGTGTAACAGTTTATTTCCTTTGTGTAGGTGCGAACGGCATTGATCATTAAGGTTATCGACTCCATAGTTGTCGAACAGGTTTTGTTTCCATCCTGCACTGCACAGCAAATTCACAAAGCCCTCTCTTATCAATGATGGCTAATGCAAGTTTCTATTTCCTTTTATCACTCTCCTCTAGCAGCTGAGACGCGTCCAGCTCCACGGGCAGCCTCAGCCAAGAATCCTGTGAAATTCACTTTAAATTTTCCTTGCTTTCGCTTATTTATTTATCTATTTATTCTGCACGTTTTATCATATCTTCTCCATGAAACCCTGCCTGCGTTAACTAACGTCTTCTTGTCTCTGTATTTCTAAGGAGTTGTCAACCGTGCGAGAGCAGTGCTCACGACAGCCCATGTTGCTGTGAGTGTCACCCTGCCTCGGCAGTCACATTTAAAATGCAGGTTTCACACGCCGCATCTATGATGTGGGCATAGTGTTTCTGCAGAGTCCCATGACAACCGCAGAAGTGTGTTTATTGCAGGCAAAATAACGTGGAAGACTTCAGTTGAATGTTTGAGGCTGTTGTACAATCATCACTGGTACATCTGTGTTTAAGTGTATCTTTGGCCAGCAAACAAGCTACCTGCTTCCTTTCACAAACACACACACACACACACACACACACACACACACTAGACTAACTATAGGATCAACATTAGCATAAATGGAGAAGCGTCAATCAATGCTGGGGCTGAAGAGCTTTGAGGTAATGCATTTCTCCCTCTTTTGCTGTGAATACCCACTAATCTTGAAACGCCACCTGTACTCTGAAGTTCACTTTCCTCTGCCATTATTTTGCTGCCAGCCAGCACCCGAAATTTCCCCCGCACAGCCCTGCCAACAGGAGAAGAGTGTTCGCTGCAGTCCGCAGGCGTGTTAGTTCCCGCTGAACGGTTGGAGCGACAGTGGTAGTTATCCTGTCATGACACAGCAATTAAACAGAGGTATTTAAAGTCAGCGCCGATTGTGATAGAGATTCCTCAAACGATACAGTGGGCTCACTTCCCACGCTCATCCAGCATCGTTTTCTGTGTGGGAAGAGGTTTATTATCGAAATAGGTCGGACGTGAATTAGCACACGATGAACACCTAGTGTCACATGTGGTGGAAATCTTAATTGCCTCGAGAAATGAACAAATATTCATTCAAACATAACAAGTTTGTCTTCACCATGGAATGGTTCGGAGGTCTGACCCAGATCATACAGAAAAGACATCTTAGATAGCCAGGCGAAGGCGGACAGGTCAACAAAAATGTTGGCCTTATCATCTATCTGAATCCTTCTTCCTGGCCCAAATGTCTTACTACCCTTAGTAAACCAGCTGTTCATTTACCCCTTCTAAACCACACTTCCCTCATCTGCAGTTCTACCCAAGGCTCAGCCAATAATTACCTCTCGTAAACAGTCTTTCCCACATACCAGAAACACAATTTAAACAGAGTGTATGTTACTACATGATTATATGAGAAATTGAAACCACATCACACTGTGACAGATAATCCCTGGAGTTGTTTTTCTGAGCGCCGCGTAATGGAAGAGACTAAACACGTTAATCTCATCATCATTCACAAACTTTGACTTTCATTTGATCTTGAAATGTACCCTGTGTCATTTACACATGTCTTCTGTTATTTATGTCATTCGAGTTATCATATAGACGTGAAAACGTTAGAAAGGAAGACAGGAGAGATTCCACTCTCCTTCTAGCTGAGGAAAATTACCATCAACTAAAGCTAAAAAGCTAATATAATTGAGTCTTTTTTTCTTGTTACAGATAAAACATGGATTTGTTCTTTGGCAGTATTGCACGGTAAAATTATCCATGACATTAATCTCCTACAGATGGGGTTGTTTTTGACTGGGTGCCAGTTAAAATCCTTTCTACCCTCAAGTAGGAACTAATTGTGGTGTTGGCATCAATGAGCCTCTCTCAGTAAGCAGGTGGTGCAGGTCTATGAGGCTACTGAGTCATTAGTCACCAGCATTTGTCACGCCATTGGGGATGCATGGAGACTCGAGGTTTTTTATACCTGTGCCTAGGACAGCCGTGGACTGAGGCATTATGTCTTCAGCGCCCTCTTGGTATTTTGAAACCAGGAGTTACAATACATGGAGGAGCAGTGGGCGGACCTGACTGACAGTTCGTCCACTGCAGCTGTCAATCAAGCTGTATCCACGCTCCGATGCATACAGCACTTTGTCGTCTATCTCACTCTAAATGGGACCATCATTTACTAAATGAACATCATGCTGTATTGAAGAAGACTTGAAGCTAGAGATTAAGACCTAAAACTCCTCAGGAAAATGTTTCCCTGATGTTATAAATCAAGTCAGAAGAAGAGTCATTTCCTCATACACTTCTTTAGAAACTGACTTCTTTTTGCAACCAGTGGAGTCGTCCTCTGCTGGTCATTTGAGAGTATACAGGTTTTAGGCACTTCCACGTTGGCTTCACTTTCCCATATATATAAACTCAAGCATTGATAATGACACAATTTCACACAAATGACTAATGAAATGAAATAATGAAATAATGTCAAAGGTCATCTTCACAGATACATGAACATCATAATGTTCTGCAAAATCCATGATTTAACACCACAACTCTGGAACAGAAGGGAAGGTTCTGACCATATTTCCAGCGACCTGATTGGCGGAGGTGGAAGTTGGGCATCCTCCTGCCCCCCTGCTGACTGTAACCCCACAGCTTTGTAGTTTCAATGTACAAATCACATAAGCTGTGGTGAATGAGTTATATAACGGAGCAAACAGCATATAACAATATTGAAGATAATGCTTTTGTTTCTTGCAGTTAAAAAGACAAGCTCTTTCACTCAGTCAGTGAGGTTGAACCAATTTAATCCAATTGGGGATTAGAGCAGCACAGACATTTGCTTTCAGACTCTAAATGAAGCTCAAATTTTACTTCGGTTCAAGTGCTTGCATATGGCAGGAGAGACATCAGACACGTGGCCAATTAACTTACCGAAACATTCATTTTTATGAGAAAATTATTGTTTGTAAGATTATAGGAAGTAGAGTTATAAATGATTTAGTTGTGCAAAATACAGCTTGGCTTAATTGTTATGCAAATCTCTGGAATCTGAAAAAACAACAAGGATTGTGTTGTCTGAAATCTGCAGGGGGACACTGTTTCCTTATTTCTCTTTTTTATGATCTGTCTCTCTGTCTTAAGTACAGAAAAAAAGACTTGAAATGGGAAGAAAGATGCTTTGACGGCAGTAACTGAGATCATCATAATGGATGTTCGATGGATAGAACATGTTATTGAAATTACATCATTGTGGCTGACTATTGGCGATGTCCTAAATTACTGGGTGTGATGTTTTCTATAGAACTGGGGGCAGTAACAGTGGATGTTTATCGTTTGCCAGCAACACCAGGTAGGTTATGTATTCTCATTTTGAAGAGACCCACATTCCACCTGCTTGTCTTACCCATGTACGGAGGACAAGAGTTTGGCAAAGTTCAAAAGAGCAACCTTCATGATCTGCACATGCCAAGGTCACTTGATATTACGAGTGAAACCATTGTGTGCAGTTACATGATATGCCTGTTTAGAGATGCACTGCTGCAGATAGAAGGTGACTTTCATGTTTATGCATCTCGGTAATGTCTCAGGAAAGATTAAAAAAAAAACTAAGTAACCAGATGATTCTTGCCATTCTTTCAACAGAGAGTCCGTCTCTGCAGCTGATGCTGCTGATCTTCATACTGAGCATTGTCCAGTGGCAAGATGAATCTCTCCTTGGGATGAATAGCTTCATGACCTCTGACTGGATTTCTATAGCTCAGATAGACAGAATCCACCGGGGATGTACACCAACCATAATCAATACCCTCCAGAGCTGGTTCTCTGACACCCAGTGTTGCTTGGGGGACAAGCCACTGTCCTCTGTTGACTTCATGCTTTAGCTGAGAGACAGCATAAGTAATCCTCAAGCTGTTATCAAGTCTCTGCCAGAGTGAATGTTAGCCACGAGAGACCGCTCAGAGAATGCTGGGTCAGAGTCAGATGTACCGGAACGAGAAAAGGACGGCCTCAAAATAACTTTGAACATCAGATGATAAGGGGAACCTCGGTGGTTTGGGACAAAGGATTTTACTAATGATGCAGTGCTGCAAATGCACATTGATTATATCCATTGACCCTATGTAATCACAGTCTGCCGTTTCCCAGGCAGTGGAGAGGTTAATGTGACTATGCCAATGAAACGCCGCAGTCAGTACACTTTTGGATTGTCCTCCTTGTCGAGGCATATATTTTCCTTTAGCTTTCAGCACACTTTAAAAGTCTGGACACTTTGGTGATTGGCTGCAACATTAAAACAGGTAATATGTTTTAATATGTGTATGTAACCATTGTTAAAATAAAGACTCTTCCCCCCTTTCCCTTCTTAACCTTGACTTTGACAACCTGCTGTATTGGTAGCAACAGTTATAATGTTATGTTTGATGTGGAGACTGAAAGGCCATAGCTAAAAAAATGCTGTAAAGACACAGATCTACTCAGGTTGTTTGTCTTATCAACATATTTATTGGAAAATAACTTGAGTTGCTGTTGTATCGGTGCCTTCTGTGAGGATGCATGCAGACTTACTGCAACAGGTCGAAGAGGTAAAACCCTCTCGGAACTGATGCCTCTTCTATAAACTTTCGGACAACCTCAAATTAACTTTTGATGAACTGCAGCATTCAAATGAATTTCCCTTGCTGGTTAGAAACAGCTGAAATTCCTTATAAATAAGCTCATCTATAATGAATGATAGTGGCTGGAAAATGTCAAATGATGTTTCCTTCAACAGCAACTTGCACTGCCGAAGATTGGCAATTTGAAATTCCACTTCTCATATTGACCATAGATTTCTGTTTCTGTTCAAAACAAAATCAAATGTTCATAATTCACCAACGAGCACTCTGTTTCAGTAGAGCCACACAGTCATGTAATGACAATTTCACCACCACAATCAAAATCCTGACTAGATCTCAACTAAATGGAGAAGAAACTGTGGGGTGGAGAGGGCATTTGTCCAAGTTCAGCTATGAATGAAGATGACATGTCTGAATTATTCATTTGCTGACTACCTTTTTCATTAGTCTCTGAGAACCAGAGAGTGCTTCACTTCTGCTGGAGTTAATAATAGCTCCTTTAAAGAAGCAAAAGAGCGGGGAGAGTCAGAACTGCTGAGATTCAGAGGTATATTAGTCAGGATTAACCTTACGATACTGGACATGTTGGTGTGTTTCACCATGAATCACATAATCTTTATGCATGTGGTTATAGCATATTTAAGGCATTGCAATTGTGGTAGATGCATTTGTTTTATGGTATATACATATGGAATGACTGTATCATCCTGACACATCCACCCCACTGTTTTCCCCTGCTGTCACTCCACCGTCGGCTATCGCATTAAAGTCATAAATATAAAATGTATAAAATAGAATTATGGTTTAAAAGGCATGTTCTGTTCAAGTATCTCAGGAGATGCAATAAATGTTGCTGGGACTGCATTTCTCTTAATCAGTAGATATGCAGCAATCTGCTATTACATTAACTGTTAATTGGTTTTAATGTTGGCTGATCAAGGCTTAAAACTGCTGACACGTATTGAATTTTCAAGTGTCACCGTTACTGTGAAATCTGAGTTATCCTTAGTTATGATTATGTTAATTTTTTGTGCTAACCTCTGCATCGTCATCAAAAGTGTTTCACGGGTGAAAAGCAGAAGAGACTAATGATAAATTACAAGTTCTTTCTGCTGCTGAACTTAATTTCTTGCTGAGAACTTTTGGGGTCTCAGTAAGTGATGACTGTGATATCTGTGCTGTAGTCACAAATGAAAAGGAACAAGAATCATGCTCTGCTTTTTAGCGGATGGACAGCAGACAAACAACTGAGCACAGGAGCAGCAATATTCAGAGTTTGACTTTGGTTATGAGGCAGTCTCAGTAAGGGCAACAGACAATGCGACAAAATATGTTTAAAAGCTTTGTTTTATTAATTATAATACTATTAAAATTTTGAACAGTCGCTAATAAAATGGAGGGAAAGTCTCTGATCTTGGGGCAGTCTTCTTGTGGGGGAATGAGAAGGGAAATAACCACTTGGCGGTCATTTTTTAGACCATGCTGAGGACAATACCATCAGCCTTCGTGGAGCCCAACTTTTTCTTAAGACAGCAGTGTGCGGACCGTGGCCTGCACACAGAGAAGCAGCAGTGAATGAGAGACAGATCTTTATTTGAATTTTAAATGTTAAAAGAAAAAGCATACAAACAGAGGTGGTGAGAGTCCTTTCAGTATTCACACAGTCACTGACCAAGTCACATATCATGCAAAAATCTCATACCTGCGCACAGAGAGGCAACAGTGAATGAGAGACCACAGTGTTGGCAGCAGTGGCATAAATGTCAACTCCAGAGTGGAGGCAAACTTAGACACATCTGCATTATATATATATATATATATATATATATATATATATATATATATATGCGGCACCGGTTGCACGGTCTAAACTTAGGCCATTGAACTGAGCTGCTTTCATTAACAGAAGGCCCTGTAACCGAGTATGTTGTATACAGGCCACGGAGACAGACTTAGGAGGGACCAGAGCTGTCAAGTGACTCATGTAGAATTCAGATAGTTCCGGAAGTTCTTGGCGCACAATTAGAATCCATTATTCAGAGTGACAGAAACACGATATTTTCTAAAATGCTTTAATGCGCATGTTGATTTGATGCAGATGTGCTGATAATATACAATCTGATTATTTAAACTATTGAGAGGCTCCATGATCCGCCATTGCTGGGAAAAAAAAAAGGTCCATTGGTGTGTATGGAGTTGTCGCGACTCTCATTAGACGGCTCTGGGAGGAACAAACCGGAACAACTGCAGGCCCGGGCTCTGAGGTAGAAGGCACATTAGGGTAGAATTTGATTAATTTAATACCATTTTTTAAAAATCATAAAAAAATTATCAAATAATGAAAATATAATAAGGATTTACTAAATATATATATATGTAAGCATAATTAATTTGAATCAGAAATTAGATTGCGATGTGTGTGTGTGTGTGTGTGTGCGCAGACACATACAAACACACGGCTGGTATTGGAAAAGCAGTGCACTCTCTCCGTCCTTCTATTATAAGCTACATTACAATGTCGGATTCAGAATGTGTTAACTGTGAACATATAGCTAATGTATCTCAGTCATAAAAACCTGCTTTCAAATAAAGAACCAAAAAAGGATTACTTTGAGTTGTTTGCCCCCGGGCGTTCAGAGTGCTGGAAATGCAGTTATGTAAATATGGCCTAAAGCATGCCGTGGAATATCCTATTCCCATCCTTCCTTCAAGGAATTACTTTTGCTTGCTCGCAGCAGCTCTGCAGCCGGTGACATTTTAAAAAGAATTTGGAAGAAATGAATTTGAATAAGAAGCTAGCTCAACCATATGATTGAGTTTCCCTCTTGTCTTCAATGATATTTACAAAGGCGCACAGCCCTAAACAGCAGAGTTCTGAACACATTATCCTCAGTCGTACATTCTAGTTGTTTTGTTTGATAAAAAAGTATAATCTCTCTACATTGCATAAGTTATAAGACCACATGTAAACTTAATTTAATTTGATGTGATCTGTTAATGCAAAAAGGTCCAAAACACACACATGTCACAGACATTGATCCGCCAATCAATCAAATATCATTGAGGTCTAGTCAGAGTGGGCTCTTTTCCTGAACTTTTACGGAAGGGCTGTATGTGAGAACGCAAACTGAGTGAGCCGCTGGCAAATCTCCACGACATTTACATGGGGCGAGCAATCTACCCAGGCGTCACCCCTCAGCCGAATGTTCCGAAAATGTTCCTGCTGCTGTGAGCTGACAATCTCTTGCTGTGTTCTTTACATGTGAACGGCAAAACTCGTCAGAAAATGTCCCGACCCAATTTTCCAGCCATTTTATGGAGTTCACGTCTGAAAACGAAATGCTAAATTAGGACGTACACAAAGGTCAGTACCTACATGTTTGCGACACTCCAACATGCACAGACCAACCTCTTCACCCCCTGCCAGTAGTGGCCTTTGCAGGGGGACTATGCATTATTGACCAAAAAGTGCTTTGCGGAACTAAAACAGTGAGACACAAAGCATTGCCATTTGAAAACACAGTCTCCGAAAGAGGCGAGCTGCCCTAAAAACTAGATGGAGTGACCAGCTGCGAGCAGGTGGGGGCCCGGGAGGAGTACAAAGCAATCATCGGGCAGGCAAGGCTGAGTGCTCCCTCTGCAGAAGACGGCCAGACTGACACAACAGATGTCTGAAAGGAAACCATCGGGCTGCTTTCACAGATTATTTCTCAAGATCAATAATTTAGCAGTCAGAGGGACTGTTGATTCGGAAGTGAGGAGACAGAGGTGTTTTTCACTCTGTTCGTGAAGTGTTTCTGTCCACCACTTTTCAGTCAGATTGAGTCCAAATCTGAAGCATTTCTTGACAACACGGAAGTGAAGTTTTTGGGTTTTTGGGGGTTTTTTTAACTGACGAAGCGGAGAGGGGTCACACTGAACAAAACGGTGCCGTGGGATTTGCTTGGATGTAAGGAGAAGACCTCCACCGCAACAGTGTCAGTGTCATCCATCTTCTTCCACTTATCCAGGATGGGGTCGCGGAGGCAGCCGGCTGAGCAGGGTGTTCCAGACATCCCTGTCCCCAGCCACGATTTCCAGCTCAGCCTGGGGGATCCTGAGGCGTTCCCAGGCCAGATGGGATATGTAGTCCCTCCAGCGAGGTTCTGTGTCGACCGCCAGGTCTCCTCCCAGTTGGACGTGCCTGGTAAACCTCCGCAGGAAGGCGCCCAGGAGACATCCTGACCAGATGCTGAACCACCTCAACCGACCCCTTTCAACGCATATAAGCGGCCGAAATGAGCTTCCCTCCGAATGTCCAAGATCCTTACCTTATCTTTAAGGCTGAGTCCGGCAACTCTGTGAGGGAAGCTCATTTAGGCCGCTTGTATTCAGGATCTTGTTCTTTCCGTCACTACTCAGAGCTCATGACCATAGGTAAGGGTCGGAACATAGATCAACCAGTAGATCACAAGCTTCGCCTTACCGCTAAAGAAATAAGACATTTCTGTGAAATTGTGCTTTCTCCATTGCGAGCGGCAAAAATCCAAATGAAAATCATAAAAATAACTCTCTTGGACTGTCTGTGTTTGCCTGAAAGACGCTGCCAGAAATGTATTAATGTCACTCTTCGAATAATCCTTGATTAGTGAGTCCCCATCTGATGCTTTGAATCACATCTAACATGAAAGCTGTTTTTGGCATCAGATACATAAGGGACCTTAACTTTGACCGACACAACTAAACCAGGAGTAAAAAAAATTAGCAATAGCAAATACACCTTTAACCCATACACCATGTTAAAAAAAAGAATCACATCAACAGCCATTTCCTCAAAATTCTACCAACTAGATTTTATAGATCTGGATAATCCCTTCAAAGGTTTCTTCCCAATTTCACTGATCAACAAGTTGTGGTCATGTGGCAAGAAAACCATCAATGCTCCAGCAAAACTCATGGAACAAGGAGGCTTAAGTTGAGCAAACATGGATGTAAACTACATAGGTTTCAAAAGAAAAAAAAAAAAACAGCTTTGAAAGTTTTTTTACTGTGAAGAAAATGCAATCAAACTGGAACCTTACTATCTTTAATTCGAGAAATCGTCACTTTGTCTTGAAAACTTTCAAGACGACTGTCTCAAGTGGACATGCATGTCTTTAGACTGTGGGACGAAGTCGACTCAGAAAGGCCCTCAGCTTTGAACTCGGGACCTTCTTGCTATGAGGCAACAGTACTCACGACTGCCCTGATGGCAACAACACATGACTTCATGTTCAGAGACACACACACACATACTCACACGCGCACACACACACACATTCAACCACTGTAATAAAACACTGGACACTTAAAAGTGCAATATTCATTTAATTTCAAATGAGCGCAATTAATATCTGCCAAACTTACTATCCATGTGCAATTATTGTTACTACTCTGTATAAAGTATTATATATAGTATAGTATTTTTTATATTTTGTATGTATTGGTTGCTTGTGTTTTTATATTCTTCTGTCCACTTTGCTGCTATATTATCCAAATTTCCCAGTTGTGGGACATATACAGGATTATCTTATTTCATCTTATCTTATGTTGGATTTAGCCAGATTTCTGTCACACCATCAAAGCTCAGGTCTAAACTGAATGTCTTCAGATTGTTGCGGCAATTCTTCTAATGGAAGATCAGTTCCCACCAGCGTTTGGCAAGTTACTTGAAAACTGTAAACAATTACTCATCAATTCTTACACTTACACTACTATTTACTGAAAAAGTAATCACATTAATGTAATGTGTTACAAAGTAACTCCTTACTGCCAAGAGCAGGTTTTTCTGAAAAATGATTTCAGCTTCACAGTGTGACCAAAGCAAAAGAGTCCAACCACAACACAGACCCACAGCTCCTGTACTTTAATCTTTCATTCATGTCATCTGCACAGACTATATCCAACAAAGCCCTAATAAATCTAAGAGGAGCAGCATTTTAACAGATTGATGAAGCCAGTAAAATGATGTTTTCCAAGTCTGAAAGAGGTTAATGAAATGTATTGAATATCATTAGATGCAAATCAGGGGAGGAATCACTCACCACCGCCCACCATGCCAGATTCTGAGGTCACCCATTAACCGTGCAAGCACTGCATCGAATCAGAAAGGAAAATCACACATGGCAATTTGAATGCAATGATTCATTCTTCTGACGTGCACTGGATTAAAAGGGGGAAAAAACTGCGTTGCTCTATTAAATATATCACAATGAACTGCAGAGTGCATTCAATGTGGGAGTCCAGTCTAAAAGCGAGGGGCCTTGTTGAGGCAGAATAATGAGAGAGACTGTTATTTAAAGACTGGAGCCATGACAACAGCAGACCACTGCTGGTGAGGGAAAGAGCTGCATTTTTCTGAGACAGAATAAAAAGCAGTGGGGTATGTGTTGCCATAATGACTCCAAATTGTTTGACTGACAGATGTTTTACTCAGGGCTTTTTGCCCCCTGAACGGCTTTTTGCTACAGACATCAGACTGTTACCATTGTCGATTACCACACAGTTTCATCTGCTAACTCAAAATGCAGATGGTAAGATGTTCAAATCACATAATAATATAGTTTTATTTTCCCCAGAGATGGAAAACTATGCAGTAAGTTTACTCAGTTTGCCATCTAGCCTGGCCTGGCTGACCTTTCAAGGTCAAATGAGCCAAAGGCCGCTAATAGCAGAAGTCGTTCTGGGCCCCGGTTATACCGTTACATTATTACTGTATATCGTTGTTATGGATAACTTTTACTCTTTTTACTCACTGTAGTTAATTAGTCAATTTCTACAGTATCTTCTGTACAGCTAATTTAGTAAAAGGAAAGTGAAATAATTCAATCCCATGTGAGTGGCTGGTTGGTATATTATGATATGCATTTTTTATACTGGATATAATTTTACAGCCAGTCTGAACTGGATTTATTTCATATGCATGGTATTTTTCCATTTGATCCTTGTTGTTGTTTTAGATTCAGCATGTGTGGTTTTTGTGCTTCATTATTTTTGATCTTTCGTTCTGTGGTCTGAGCCATCATGCAGCGGAATGCCTCGTCGGTCAAGAGCACAGAGGTTTAATAGAAAGTCAATTAATCCATTAGTCACTCAGCATCCATTCTAATCATCTATTACCACGTACATTTTTCAAACAGAAACACCAAACATTTAATGGTTACAGCCTCTCAAATGTTAGAATTTTCCTTTTTTTAACTGTCATAACATTATAGTAAATTTAATTAATTTTGGTTGGTTGAACAAAACAAGGGATTCAACTGTTTTCTGATGTTTAATAGATTTATCGATCATGAACAAATCGAGTCAAGGCCTGTGTCTCCGGGTTTGTACAAACCCAACAGTCAGACTGAGTTTGTATAAAACAAGATAAAAGAACACCTTGTAAAATAAGAAAAAAAATAAGTTGGAACTGCTATGGTTGGTTTTTTTTATATCTCAGCTCATCTCAAACCCAGTATTTTTTACTTCAGGAGTTTCACTATGTTTGCTGCAGTGCTGCGGCATCAGTGAAAAAATGTATATCTGCAAAAAGTCAACAAAAAGTGTGTGATACTTTAACCTAAAACCTAACCGACCTATTCACACGCCTACGCCACTGTTTCACTATTACCTTCGGGAACTAATTAAAAATGACTAATCATTAGCATTAAATCTTCCTTCAATCAAAAGCTGTTTACAGTCAAATCCTCTTCCCGACGCTGATGTGAACTCTGGGAGAACCCTGAGAAGCATCAAAGCACACGGGGGGAGCCATGTATTGACAAGGAGGCTCTTTACGTCTTTGATGCATTGGTTTACAGGTTGTCATTGATCAGACATTGCAGGAGAGCCACAGACACACACGTGAATTGTGCTTTAGAGCATCAACGCGTTCGTACAGCGGCTGCACACGTTGAGCCGGGGTCGGTTTGTCTGTTTCACCTTTGAAGGGCATCACAGCTTGTGGTCAGCAACATATTTTTTCAAACTTTGTGTTTCTGTGCCACAAGAGGGAGACTGAGTCATCTGTGATGGCTGCTGATAAATAACATATGAAGTGCTATATTTGGTTGACGTCCATGTCAGCTAATCTCTGTCAATTCACCCTCATCCTCACATGCTTGATTGTCAATGAACAATCATCCACCGTTTCCTTTTTGAAACATTTAGGTTGCGATACACAGTTTTCCCATTTGAATTTTTATGTGTGAAGCTTTGCATCGCGACACACCCTGAAAATATGACAGCGACAAGCGCTTTGCATATCTTGCTGACAGATCATCATCTGAGACGGAGAGTGAGGAGGTGGAGGCAGGACGACGGAGTGAGAAGGAGGCAGAGAGAAACTGCAGGTGGGGCGGAGGTGGGGGGACAGAGAGGGGTGGGGAGCAAGTGTTTTTGAGTGTTGAGTGTGTGTGGGTGTATGAGTAGCCTCACTTTGAAGAGTTCTTCCGCAGGGGGGCAAACGCTTCTCACACACCACCGCCTTGGATCGTGTCACATGCTGACACATACAGTAAAACAGAAACTCATAAGGCAACATGCAGATGAAGGTACAGACATACTTAGAAATGTGCAGCCTCACACATGCACAACACAGACCCAAGCGTGTACATGCCTTGCCTACAATACAAGGTTCTTGATCAAATTAAATCTAGTTTTTCATTCTGATCAAACATTTTTCTTTTTTTCCTGGGACATTTATGTCAAATAAAAATGGGCAGAGGGACAAAAAAAAACCCCACTGAATTACTTTTTTCAAATAGCTACAGTTTTACTATGAACCTCTCTGCAAATCAATGCCACATTAACAAAAGGCACACAGCCTCTCGTGTATTGAGCTTTAACTGATCAAATTCTCAAATTGAGAATTTTAAAACTAATTTTGAGAAAGGTCTATAGTATTCATATGAATATAAAAAGACAGAACTTTTGTTTAACCCTTGAATTATCTTGAAATGGGCTTTGCTCGTCATTTGGACTAAACCAAAGACGTGACTATGGCATGTGCAAAATAATAAATGTAAATCCAACCACATATCTTTCTTTGAATACATGTTTTCTTTTTTTCCTTGTCAAACCCGAACTGGGCAACAATGTGGACTTTTGATTGAGATTACAGAATGTAGAAATGACCATTGCTAAAGCCTAAATAATGAAAGAGTTATATGAGCTATGCATGTTTGCAATCACCGATCCATATGGAGCATAATGAAAATTCCCTTTATTTACCCACGTTTAACAGATGGAGCCTCTGAGACAGAAACAGAAGGAATGCATCATTTTCTGTGACAGACTTTTGAAACATGTTTTAATAGTCATTAAAAATAAGAACAAACTCAAACAATTTGATAATAAAAAAAATGTTAACAATGGACCAGGGTCTCCAGGAACCAAAACCCAACATTACACAAACACAAACATCTGTCTTTGTAAGGACACTCGTACACAACAACCCTAACGTACATTTATTTGTAACTTCGACCTTGAAACCAAGTCTTAACTGACAGACAGCTGTTTGACGTTGTGTCAGAGAGTGAAGTAAATGTCCTCACTCTGTGCGCTCTGTAACTCAAGCTCACAAAGACAGAAGTACACACATGCACACACATTTGGTTTTGGTTCTTAGCCATACATCTGATAGAACGCTTCAAATTGATAACCATAAATACCAAATATTTGTTCACATCACTGGAGGAGGGGATTTAACATGAGGATATGGCCTTTTCAGCATCTGTCCTCACACACATCATTCATCTAATCTGGTTGAAGAGATGAATCTATTAGTTACACATGTTTTCTGAGTGCTGCATTGTATGGCTCACCTTTAGTCATAATCTTAGATTATCTCATTTTCCAATTTCCCCCCAAATTTTTAGAAAATGTAAGCACAGCGCAGTTATTTTTTTTTCCAAAGTTTGCAGTCAGGAGTCAGGTGGCAATATGAACACAGAAATGGGTTTTGCTTGCTGTAATCACTCCTCTTGTGCCGACATATGATATGATCCTTTCATAACGGGCCTCTGATGTAAGTGATGAGGGACACAATCCACAGCTTTCGCTCCCTGGAACTAATATGAGACTTTTGAGATCTGAGTGAACTGCAGCAGAGATATATTTTGTACTGAACAAACTTTGGAGGAGCTCTGAAAAATTGTGGAACTTCTCATACACCTGAAACTGAACTTATACTGGAAATACATTTTGATTTGTACCTTTACTCCCATAGATACTGACGTAACGACTCTGTGCACATGTACAGTTTCTTTTTTTCATGCAAAAGTTTCGAATCCAAAATGACAACAGCCTTCACAGTTAGGCGAGAGTTAGACATGGAACACGGTCAGAAGCACCACATCACATGTTACCAGTGAAAGCAAGAGCAGAGTAAAGACAGCAGTTTTATTATATACAGGTGTCACTGAATGGAGCTCTCCCAAGGTGTCTGCAGGCCCCAGTCTTGTATGAAGTCGCAACAAATTTACAACTGAACTTTTACTTTTAAGATGTTTCAAATTTTGTGAATTCAACAATGGACAACTGATTTTTTAAAATTTTTTTGTTTTGTCATTTCATTTATATTGGCTATGAACTTAACAAGTCAATAACAATAACTTGACAATAACAAGTTACAGAAAGTCTGAACTTGTCCCAACTGTTGGTGCGTCCACAGTCTCCTCCGAATTCCGACTTTTCTTGCGCGAGTCCCTGCCTGACTTTAGTTCCATCAGCTCCACTTCATGCTTCGCAGCGGTCTCCAGCACCTTCTGCTTGTTGTAGAAGATCACAAAGTTATTGATGATGGGGTGGATGGGCAAGGCAATGGCTATCACCCCGCACAGAAAGCTCACGGCTGCATTGCACTTGCCGAGTGTGGTTTTGGGGTAGATGTCTCCATAGCCCACGGTGGTCATGGTGATAATGGCCCACCAAAAGGACTGCGGGATGCTCCTGAACAGGGTCTCTGGGTGGCTTTGCTCCATGGTGTAGGCCAGCGCCGAGAACACGAAGATCCCCACGCTCATGTACATGAGGAGCAGCCCCAGCTCTTTGAGGCTGCGCTTCAGCGCATAGGTCAGAGTCTGCAGTCCGGAGGAGTGGCGCGCCAGCTTGAAAATGCGCGCGATACGCATGATGCGGAGCGCCTGGACAGCCTGCTGGACGTTAGCCAGCTCCATCATGGATGCTGTGCCGAGGTAGGTGAGGGACACCACCACGTAGAACGGCATGATGGCCAAGAAGTCGATGACGTTCATGATGGAGAGCGCAAAGTGCAGCCTGTTAGGAGAGGAGGCGAGGCGCAGCAGGTACTCCGCCGTGAACCATAACATGCACGCGGTCTCGATCCCCTCCATGGTAGGGTGCTCCACGAGTTTCCCCTCGGAGTCTGTCACCTGGAGCTCCGGGATGGTTCCCACGCACATCACCACCGCCGAGACCAGGACGAAGAGGAAGGATGCGATGGCGATGATGCGCGCCGCCAAGGAGGAGCCCGGCTTCTCCATCAGCTGCCACAGGAACGTCTGGCACCGCTGGGCGCGCGTAATGCACTGGTCAACGTCCAGATCCTCCATAATGACTTGCACCTTGTTCGAAATCTCTTTCAGCTCGTCCTCCTTCTCACTCAGGTAACTTTTGCAACACTCATCTAGAACGCTTTGGTCTATTTTCCAGAATTCCATCTCCTTGATGAAACAGATGGGGCAAATGCCGTTCTTGATGTGGATTTCGTCAAAGTAGTAAACGTCGATGATGCACTTGAAGGCATCAGGATCTCGGTCAAAGTAGAACTCTTTTCTGCGCGGATCAAAGTCATCACACAGCGACGAGACCTCTTCGTAATCCCGAGTGGAGCAGTTCAGCAACTCCGCCAGTCTGCTCTCCGGGTAGCGGTTCAAAACGTCCCCGAACAGCACCACTCGGACCCCGCCGATGTTTACAGCAATCTCCCCCTCGGCGCAGTAACCCCGCCTGTATTTTGGCTTCGGAACCGTCCACATTTTGATAAGTGTTTTCCTGCATCAATATCAGTCCTTTGGTGTAAAACTAAAGCGTGGGCTACCAACCAGAATCCATTATTTCGGCGCGTAAAATGGTTTCTCTTGACTGTTCAATGGATTGAGTGCCACAGCTTGAGCAGCCAGTTTTTCTGAACACTCCCTCTCTCTCTCTCTCTCTCTCTCTCTCTGTCTGTGTGTGTGGGTGGGTGTGTGTATATGTATGTGTGTACGTGTGTGTGTAGGGGGGGGCATACACTACTTACAGGAATTTGCAGGGTTTACTAATATGTAAATAAAACCCTCTAAGATCAAACTTAAATAATCTGTAACAGCAGTGACATGTTGAGAAACAGAGATAGTGATCTTTCACCACAAGAGGATCAAGTGTAATTTTGAGATACTTGCATTGTGCCTATTTTATTCTCCTCCACATTTAAGAGAAAAACATAGTTGGTACTTTGGGGAAATTTGGGGTTCGGGAACAGCTGGACTAAACTAGTTAAGCCTAGGTGCTGCACTGAGTTTAGCATCGCACTCCAGTAAAAGGGAACATTAATGCAGCGTACCCAAAAATAGTTGTTTTTTTCTTCCTTGTCAAAACCTGGCAGCTAAGTGCAATTGCCCACAATGCAACTCCACTGCCGACGGCTCAGTTTGAGTTGCATAGGTTTTTTTCATTACATACATTTTGACATGTGTGTAATGGATGATGGCTGAATCCCATTAAGCTGCTTCACTTTCAGGGCCTTGGTCATTTTTTGTGTTCATAGACGTGTCTCACTCGGACAATTGAACTGAACAGAGCCAACATTATCAGTTTTTTCTGCCATCTTAAATGTTTGTGCTTCTCTCACTATGACTTGTCAAAATGTCAGCTGTGAAAGACGCCTATAGTAGCACGGTATGAGCTGCTAATGTAGCTGTGAGCTGCCACGCTCTGGCAAACACAAGGGGCGGGCTACAGAGGTCCGATTCTGTTTTAGCGCCACATCAGTCTTAGGCTGGCGTCAAATTGTCAATTTTGTTTGGGAAGGTACCTATAGTGAGAGGACCCGGAAGTATTTCATCGGCAGCCGTGATAAGAGCTGTTCGAATTTCTCACGAAGTTACACTGGACCTTCCTATGCGAAAGGAAAGGAGAAATGGTCGCCCTACAATTCATTGCGGAAGGAAGTTAAATACTTAACTTAAATGATTAAATAGAGCAGAGCAAACATTCCCAATGTGACAAACTTTTCCTTTCAGGTTCGTAGCCTATATTCCTGTTTTTATTTCAATTCCAACCTCGGTAATGAATGAATAATTTTCACCGTGTTGTCCGTGTTTAGCATGAATCCACCCGCTAAGAACGCACGTGGCGGAGTAGCCTATAAGATGCGCCTCTTGTGCTCCATCTTCTGAAATGTGTAGTTTCACCACAGCAGACGCACAACGATAACGTCGCTTGATAACGTAGCACAGTGGAAGTCGGGTCGCATTCTCTTAGCGGTGCTCTTGGCTCTTCCTAAGTCCTATGAATCCTTCCTTTACACCTTTCCTTGACCTTTCATGACGATTTCCATTGAGGTTGAGGAAAAGTGGTTAAGAAAAGGCGAGAGGAAGGACTCTCCGAATCCCCCCTTAATCCCGTGACCATCCACGTACACTGGGCGTGCCTGTGTGAACAGGAAGCATACTGACTACTCTGCAGTCGGGGCGAACAATGTTTCCAAACACTTTTTTTAAGGGGCACTCTGAAACCTTGACAGGCTGCTGACCATAACAATATGACTTATTCGGGCATTATTCAGCATGATGACTGATAAGTATTATATTGCAGATAAGACTATTGGTAACAGCAAGTGTGTGGACCTAAACAATGAAATAAGGTATGCACTGAATGTGTAAATGCGGCTGTTGACCTCCTGGCCAAAGATATCTTTTTTTTTAAAACTGGATTTAAAGAAAATCTTCAGGATTATGAGATTGTGTTTGCAGTGTTGTTATCTTTATCGAAGTAAAAGATTCTTCTTCCACGATTGATACCATCACAAAGAAAAATCTGTTTTGAGAGAAGTGTGGTATAGGCCTACAGAGATGTGATAGGCTTCTCCTGTATAATAGTAGTAAACATGGAGGAGACGGAGTGTGCTGTTTTAGGGCTGCATTTAACGATTATTGTCATAATCGATTAATCTGTCTGCGATTCATTTTCTTGGGTCGATTACTAAACAAATACAAACAGTTGCAGCTCTATACTGTTTTGTTGATTAATGTGCAACCGTGCATAAAGAAATCCCACGTAATGACTGTGATGGCTTCAAAATTTCCAGCATTCACATGCAATTCTTGAAGCTGTGCGCTGACAGAAACATTTACAGTACATACAGAAAACACTGGACTACGTTTTTAAGGTATTACATGTATATGGTTCCATAATTCCACAAGCAGCACAAAGTTTACTCTGTGTGTGTAGACAACACTGTGGTGAAGAGAACCCAAATCCATCCACTGTTAACCTGACGTGATTTATTTACACCGTCGTCTGACGCAGCCAATTCCTCCTGTCTCAAGAGAAATATTAAAAAGACATTTGAAGTTATAATCTTTGCTCGATTCATTGTATTTTAGTGCTGAGGGCCTTCACGCTCTTAGCTCTGGGTGACTGGTCTGGAACAAGTGCTGCATGAGCCACAGGGCCCCTCGTTGCAAGCCTGCTGATCCCCAGCATGTCGGTGTTGATATCGAGCTACAACGCAGGGCCCTCATTGCTTGGTCACTGTGTGGGTCCTCTCTTTGCTGACCGCTAGCTGGTCTCCAGCACATTGGTGTTGATGTCGAAGCAGATGTAGGAGAAGTACTCCTGCTGACAGAGTCCTGGGATGTCACAGCTTACCTGCTCGGCAGAGGGAGAAAACAAAAAACCTGCAACATTACACACATCTTCGACCAATTAAAACCCACTGTTGTGTTGTGCTGGAGCGTCCGTGCACAATGCAAATTCTGTTCATTTCACATGCAGTTCTGTTTTGTATGTTATGCGCTCTTGCGTCCTTATTTGCCTTCAGTGTGTGTGTGTGTGTGTGTGTGTGTGTGTGTAGTATAGCAGCCCACACAAATTCATTTTCCTCCGCGCATTCTGGCAAAAACATGGATAAATTTGCGTGTGACAGATGTCAATTCAAGTGGGCCGGATAGCAGATGGCCGACAGTGCTCCTCTCCACGCCGACATTAACATGAAATCTGGATGAACACTTTACTCGCCCGGACTGTCTTTGGGTTTTATGAAAAATGGCAAAGCATTGTCAAATTCCCCATAAATGATTCACCATAAAACAGTTTCTGAATAAATTGGATTTCACTTGTGTGTTGCCCGAGCATCCAATCTTGACAGCAAAGCTTTCAACAGGCTGAATGCAGACAAATACAGAGAGGTCCTCGAAGAAAACTTTCTCCAGAGTGCATTTTACCTGAGACTGGGATGGCGGGGTCACAGACTGGCTGTCTGTGAGTGGCTCCAACGAAGTCCAGGAGTTTTTAGAGAATGTGCCAGGAAGAGTTGGATAAAGTGTACAAATCTACTTGCACAAGGCTTTCAGAGAGCTGTAACTGCTGCTGCCAAAGGAAGTACTGATCTCAGGGTCTGACTACTTTTGTAAATTAAATATTCTTTTTGATTTCTAATAGATTGGCGTAAACATCTCTAAAAGTACATCTTCCATTTTGTCATCATTGGTTATTGTACACAGATTGTTATGGATTGCGATACGTGATTGAAAGCCACTGGAAAGCTACAAAGTGGACCCACATACTGATCCCCGAGTCAAGTCACAGCCACGCTCAACGACTTCTTTTATTCTGTCTTCATGCCTTTTTAGATAGGGCGACACCTGTGGCTAGTGGAATGTCTCTCTTTTTAGCCACAACAACTCAAGAATTCTTATGCCAATTCTGAAAATATTTGCACAAAAGTCTAATAGGATGAAATGGTGTAGTGCTGACATTTTGTATCCAAACAGTCAAAGGTCAAATTCACTATTGCATCGTAATGTTCCCCAAAAACATTTTTCTGACCATCATTTACACAACCATAACCATAGGAACAGAAGGGGAGGTTGTGACCATATTTGTTGCAGCGTGACCATTTGCTGGAATCGTTCCGCCGCAGTAATTCTAGCTTTCCGTGCTGTAGATAAACCATGAATGTAACATTGGCACGGTTATGAGCAACATTCGAAGCAGTGAATGGGAGTTTGGCCTCTTACGTCTGTCTTGCTGGCAGTGGCGGTTGGGTCCAGGTGCGTGAAGAGCGAGGCCAGTTCTTCTCTGTGTTTCTTTGAGCACTTCCTGTCGGTCTGCAGCAGGAGAGCCTGATAGTTCACAGGCAGCCCGTACCTGGCAGGGGATATCATCTTGAGTCCACTCACACATGAACCACCTGCCATTTTCAACTTCACGTTGAGAGTTAATGAGCGAGCAGCACGAATGATACGCAGCACTGACCTGAGGACTGATTCCACGAACACCCTCAGAGCTTTCACGTGAATCCAGGCGACAAACACCTCGTTGAAATTGACCTTCAGCCAACGCACAAAGATTCCCTATGGAGGAGGCGTACACATTTATAATACAATGCAACACACACCAACACACACACAAAAAAACTCTGTAGAGAGAATACATGATGTGTGACGCACATATTGTTCCTTCTTGTGAACACCAAGCCGCTGCCTCTCCTGCTGCGTCTTCTCCTCCAGATCAAAGCTGTACTCACGCACAGTGAACCTGTGTGGATCAGAGGCTGCGCTATGGTAACTGACACAGGCAACACGTCTTTGACTTGAAGATGGAATTTCTGGCAAATCCATCCTGCTTACTTGCTCTCCTGGGCTTTGGCTTTGAATTCACACACGGCTCTTTTGAAGAGTGTAACCGAGAAGACTCCGCCCTCTCCGTCCTCATGCAGCT
Source organism: Scophthalmus maximus (assembly GCF_022379125.1). Taxonomy (NCBI): domain Eukaryota; kingdom Metazoa; phylum Chordata; class Actinopteri; order Pleuronectiformes; family Scophthalmidae; genus Scophthalmus; species Scophthalmus maximus. The sequence continues at coordinate 18,801,883 of NC_061529.1, read as the reverse complement.
TCCTGATGTGTCACACCCCCCAAAAAATGACAGACAATTGCACTCACAAACAACACATGGCGACATGCAAACAGCAAGACAAACTGGAAGAGGAAAAGATAAGGTGAACGAAAAATGAAAGCTGTGTGATATTGATGAACTTACTGTAAATGTTGACTGTCCCCCTCAGGATGGATTCTAGTCTGCTGATTTTTTTTTACTCTATATCGCCAATATTTGTACAATACTGTGGTTTATGACCAAATATCTGAAAAACTAATGACACTTTCATTTCCTTACGTTTGCTCTCATTGCTCAAATTGCAACACAGGAAACAGAGGAGAGGCTTTTTTTGCATTTCCAAGTTGCCCAGCAGAGGGCCACGGAGGCCTGTTTATATCAAACGTAAAGCTTTGTTTTCTTTAGGTATATAGTTTTCATGAGTAGGTGCGAGGCATCTTTTGTCCTTTTTTTAAAGATGGAGACACATCATCATTACCAAACTGAACGACAATCAACTGTCCATCACGACCCAGGGGCAGAGCCATGGGCGGGGTTTATCATCACTGACACAATGGCCTTTCTCAGTATAGTTTCCTGTGGGCTAGGCGGTTCTCTGCTGGATAACACTGACATGCAATGCATTTATTCTCTTGTGCTCCTTCAATCCATCAATCCATCCATCAGCTAAATTGCATATACTTTGAGGGATGTAGTAGTCCCAGCTGACACTGGCAGAGAGGCTGGGTATAACCTGGACCAGGGCTGTGCAATATGGTGATACATAATGTGTGGCGATGTAAAAAACACCTTTCATTTCGTATTAGGCTCTTTTGTCTACCATTATGCTACGCCTTGTGTTCCTTCACGCAGCAAAAAAATGTGATGAGGTTGGTTGCAATATGCAACTTCACCACTAGATGCCATCAAATCTTACACACTGAACCTTAAAGGTCCTGGTGCTCTCACTTACCCTGGGCTGTCTTTTAGTCAGGGGGGAGATGAGCGCAGTTATGACGGAATTGCATAATTTAGGTCATTTACTCCTAATGGAAAGACATTTTGACATGTCGCAGTGGGAAAAGCACGGGCGTAAGTAACAAGACCCGCCACTCCGACTCTTACTTTTCTGCTGGTAATGGAACACCTGTGGTTACTTAGCCTGAGCCCTTTAGAGGCTGAGAACAGGTACTCGGAGCTTAGCCAGTGCGCCTGCGCCTCCATCAAGTGGAGTGGCTCGTCTCACGGCCCGCGGTTTACAAAGACGGCTCACCTGCTCGACCGTGGAACCACAAACTCTGAAAGGGATTCATAGGTCCTCTCCCACTGCAGGAAGCTCCCTCTGTGACCAGAGACACGGAACACATTTTACACATCAAGAACTTAATAGATACAAAGACCCATGTGCTATCACTGACCTGGTAACCACTACAAGTAGAGTGGTGAGGTACTCTGAGACCACCAGGTCTTCTTTTCTCACAATGTCATTTAGACTGCGCGTTTGCAAATTCCCACTGGAAAGACAGACAGACATTCCAGTTCAGGGAAATTTGAATATGATGGGGTGTTTTTTTTTCTTCCTCTTAAACCGATGTTACTCACCTTAGTTTGTGCTCAAGGGTTTGCAAGCTTGTTTTCACACTGTTATACGCCGCAGCTCGACATTTCAATTCCGTCTCCACCTGGGACACTTCCTGGCACACACGCAGGTAGGAGGTGAGGAGGTGCGGGCGGATGTAAACAGTCCCGCAAGTGTCTCGACTTGTTTCTCTCAACAGCTCAGGATCAGGTGGTACCTTTATACCCACTTTTCAGAGGTTCAATCACATTTGAAGGACTTCATTCAAATCCCTCTAGTAACTAAAGCAAATGTCACATTACTGAAGCTAAAGCCGCTGTCATTTCCATTTCACTATGGCTTCCGATATTTCTTCTGTGTCTCGCAACTTTGTAAAAGTTCAATAGCTATTTGCTAAAGAACCCCATTCAGGGGGTTCTGACTCTAATAACGATATCTACACATCATTATTAAATCCTCATGTTCATTAGCCTGTACCTTGTTGATGATATCTGCCAGGCAAGGGAGAGGCAGAGCTGTGGGATACTTGGCTTTGTCCCACTGAAACTGTGTCACATAGCTCATCAAGTCCACTGAGAAACAAACACACAGTCATAAGTCGAGACCTAACTAGAAACCAAAAAATTGCACATTTGTATAAAAACACTCCACCACACAGTGGAATAGGAATAGTTACACAGGAAGCGAGAGGGCGAAAGCACTGTAAAAACACACTCTTTGTATAAAGAGTCACACATAGTTGCACGCCAGCTCAAAGAGCGGATAAAATACCCCTCAGTGACGTGAGGTAACTTTCCAGTGGTGACAGGACGGCTCTCTGATTCACGCCATGGTCTGATGGAGGAAAGTGATGAGAAACAATGAAAAAGACAATGGTTCGTGTCGGACGGCTGTTTTTTTGTCCGTCTGTCTCTGTGGATGTTTGTGTGAATGTTACAGAGAGTATAATGTTAGGTAGCTCTTAGTTTCATTTGCAATATGCATGCAGCCTGGGGTTCCTGTGCACTCACTTGATGAGTTTGCATACAAGGTAATTAACACCCTCCGAGAGAGGGAGAGACTCACCTCCATTTGCCAGAGCGTTTTCCATCAATTTGTCGGTAGAATGCTCCATCACACCCCTCATACACTGACATGTTTTTTTGATCACACTGAGTAGGCAAACAAGAAAAAAAAAATCCACTTTTACAGAATATGTATATGTTATTTATAGAATCTCAACAATTTAAAGTGCCTTCATTCCTGGAAATCTACGCAATGAAGCAAGAATGTGGAGCAGGGCTTTTATTCATCCGTGTGAAGTCCTCATAACTGAAGACACACACAGAAAACAATGAATCAAACTTAACTCAAGATATTTGGACTAAACTTTAAAATGAAGCTGCCTGGTTTGATCTTGCCAGGCCAATGTTTTGATGTCGTAAATAAGCCTCCCTACTTGCACTGTGTCAGCTCAGATACACCAACAGTGAATTTAAAAATCAGGAGGGAAAACTAACCGTCAGCTGCCCCTGACCATCAATTAATCACGGCGTAGACGGCACACAAGCTTAGAGTTACTGCTATCAATTAAGGACAAAGGTGCACATTAAGCTACAAATGTGCAATGACTACTGAGACCAACAGGATCCATGTGCACCAACGGAGCATGCGGCCACATGTTCAGTTTGGTTCTTCCTTCCTGCAGCTTTTTTTTTTTTTTTTTTTACCTCTCAGTCAGCGTGTCGAGTTTGGAGAGATCGTCTGAGATACTGAGCAGGCTGTCCAGTATTCCCACCTGAGGTCATGCCATAGACGTTACAGTTAGTGCCACTGGTGCTTCATCCATCTGACATCAGTGAGGGCTCAAATCACTCACAACACAAACAACCGCTCTGCGTGTACGATCACTCGTAAAGATTCAGTCCGGGGGTGTCCACAAATCACATTCATCATAAGGGGTTTTCATGTTTGAATTGGAAAGGCTACTGTTTCGAATTGAGTCCCGGCAACCAAGGTGAACACTGATCGCGCCGAGTGAAATGGGTCAGATGGAATTTTTGCCTCAAACTGTAGAGAGCAACCTGAGCCTTTAGTCCTTCACCTGAGAAGGACACCAAACACCCTCATCCTCCTCAACGACACTCTACTGTACTGGTATAAACACAGAACTGACATTCACACGTACAATTCTTCACCGCTCTTTGTTTTTGACAATGCTGTTTTCATAGTGTGTTTATTTACTCTGTGTAATTCATTCGGCTCCATCAGGCTGCTCACCGGAGCAGATGACAAAACAGCCTCACCTTGAGATCTGGAATGGAGAACTTGCAGCAGGAGGCCCGGCTGGTTTTGGCAATGGTGTGCTTGAGTTGCTCTACGCTGGTTAAACTCTTCTTGTCCAGTGGGATAGAAATCAACCACAAGTCGGTCATGACTCGCGACGTTTCACATAGAGGCCTTGGGTCAAAAATGCTCCCCTCAAGAACGGGCCTTTGGCACCAAATGGACTGTGACCCAGAGCAAACAAACATACTGTAACATCAAAAGCACATAGTCTTTCATAATAAACTTAGTAAAAGATTACATGCATGATTTTATAACGGTTTATATCCCATTCTTTGTTTAGTTTCTCACTAAAAGGGATTATAATCAAATTTTAAATAATAGAGAACGTCAAAAAGGAATATAAACCACTTACTAAGGTATTCTTACCGTCAGGTCATCCTCATGATCATCCTCTGTTAATCCCTCTGTAAGAGTGTGAGCAGCAGCTCCACCTGAGGCTGACTGACTGACACTCCACTGTCTCCAGGGACCACAACAAGCTGTTATAGCACTTCAAGTGATTCGAGCAAGTACAGGTCACCGAAAATGATGGAATATAATTTTACTTCCCGCTCTAAGTTTCAGTAGTTTTGAACACGTGTGCATTGACAGTATACGCGTGAACACTTTAGATACCTTTCGTACTGCAACTTTGTAAAGTTAGGAAACATGTTTGAAGTAATTTGCCTGCATCACTCTGGGTCGTTTCAATCCATTTATCCTAAATTATTTTGTAGTTTGTATGGAGGTGTGGTCACGATAAATGTCTTAGTGTTAATCACAACAACTTGTTCCATGGCAATAATTTAATATTTAGTTTGAAGTGGAAAACAGCAACAGAAATTAGCTCTTGCTAGTTATAAATTAATACAGTTAAGGTTACTCATACATAAAAACATAAACATAAAACATAACATAAAACATCATGAGAGCATAAAACAAAAAACATCCGGCCAAGGAGGGCGGTCATATGTTCAGATTCGGCCTCAGTTCTAAAAACTCTGAAAGGAAGTAATCGGGGAGCCCGGCCAGACCTTGTTATGGAACTGATGGTTCTGTTCTATAAAATCGAACAGGCTGGTGGATTGGTGGGTTTTCTTTGGGTGCCTGCCCATGTCGGGGGGATGGGAATGAGATAGCAGACAAGGCAGCTAAAATGACACTGGAAGAGATATTGATCTAACAGTATGTGTTGGCATATTTGAGTGCCGGTCTGTCATAAGGGACAATCTAACAGCAGTGTGGCAAAGGCAGTGGGAAAATGAAAAGAGGGGTCGTCATTTTTTTCAATTCAGGACAGGGTACAGGCAGAACAGTGCTACCTGGGCAAAGAAAGAAGACACTCCGTAATAATGACAAGGCTGAGACTCTGACATTGTGGACTTGCTTGGGATCTAGCACATATGGGCAAGCATGAGGATGGACTTTGTGGAACCTGCAAACAGCAACAAAACTGTTCAACATGTACTTTTGGATTGTTAGCAATATAAATATCAAAGAGAACAGTTATATACTGCATTGTGATGCATTGGAATACAGAATGTGACTTTGAGGGACCTACTAAACCCCCCTGAGCATCAAATGGAGATAGTGGAAGCGGTCATGGGTTTTATCTCTGCCACAGGATAACCCCTCTGATAATGATGATACCTGGAAATAGTACCTAAACTGACCTGTGAGAGGCAGCAATGTGCCGCAAGGCATCTAGTCTGCCGGAAAGCCAGAAGAAGAAGAAGAGTAAGGGGGGGCTGTTTTCACTTAGCGTGGTTTCCACTCGGACCTATTTCGGGAAAACTCACCCTCACTTCCTGTTGTTGCACCGAGGCAACAACGTGGATTCAGTGCAGTCCACCGCTGTGTTGTAGTAACAGTGTTATGTGTGACCAGAGTCCCGCTCACTCGCCACAATGCAGATGTCAAGTGTGAACGATGTGAAGATTTACAATTTGAGCCACGGAAAGTCTCTCCCGGAGGTAAGAAAACATGACTCGCCCCTGACGCTAAGTTACATGAAGTTACTGCTTAGCTCGAAGCTAGCTAGCAAGCTCACACCACCAACAAGCCGGCTAACGCGACAAGAGCAGTCCTATCAATGTGTATTGAGGAAAAAAAAAATATTGGATAACGCACCTCATTAATGTCACCGTCAATGTAAAGAAAGGAACACATTTATACAGTAAACATAATTTCAGACTCCTCGGTTCTGCCTTCATCCCTCACATGCAGCACTCATCTCAGTAAATGCTCAGTAAGATTTGATTGACCCAGACTAAAAGTAAGCACACGCCTATAAGTCATGTAAGCATTATTTTATGTTTATTTATTAACCTAACCTATAAACTATAAATTCCGATCACCTGTACTCTTCACATGCACCAGAGTTGTGGTCTTTGCATTGTACATGTATAATTTATCGCTGTCTTTATTTGCTATGTTTATATTTGTCCTGTTTTTATAATTCCGTATGCTTATATTGCACGTTTACTTATGTATTACATAAATGTACTGATAGCTCTCATTTGTTGCTAATAAAACGTCAAGTTTCTCCGTTGTGGGACTAATATTGAATTTTCTTTAATGCAGTGGCTGTCAGATCGGAAGAAAAGACAGCTACAAAAGAAAGATGCTGGTGAGTTCAACATGATATCCCAATTCATTTTGTACCATGTATGTTTGTCATTATTTTTGACTGATATTTGTGTGTTCGTAATCTCTTTTTTTTCCAGACATCCAGCGTAGGATTGAGCTCATCCAGGACTTTGAGATGCCCACAGTGTGCCACTCCATCAAAGTGTCGAGAGATGGGCAGTTCATCCTGGCAGCGGGTAAGATGAGCTGTGGATATTGGTGGGGCTGTCTGTCGCTGTCAGAACAGGCCTCCAATAATGTTCCGGTGGTTATTCCACATCTTAAACTTTTTACTTTTTTATCAAACAATGACAGGCACTTACAAGCCCAGGATTCGCTGTTATGACACCTATCAGCTGTCCCTGAAGTTTGAGCGCTGTCTGGATTCAGATGGTAAGTCAGTAGAGACACCCACTAGTTCCTCGGCCTCCATGTCACTGATGACTAATGTTGAAGAGTCTCTTTTTCTTTCTCTCCCCAAAAGTTGTGGCCTTTGACATCCTGTCTGATGACTACTCTAAGGTAAGACATTGAGGGCCTGTTGCCCCAAACTTAACCAGTGCTGTGGGACTCATTGGCTTTTATATGTGATCTATGTGTGTGTGTGTGTGTGTGTGTGTGTGTGTGTGTGTGTGTGTGTGTGTGTGTGTGTGTGTGTGTGTGTGTGTGTGTGTGTGTGTGTGTGTGTTTGGTTCGTTAATAAATAGTATTGTTGTGCCAACACAGAGGAACTGTGAGGTTCTCAGAAACTGCCAATGACGTTTGAGTCGACCTACCCGTAACATGATGAGACCATCAGAACCATCCAAGTTTTCCAGGGGATCCTTAGAAATAACATTAGTCTAAAGACAGACACACCTGTTTGTGAGCAACATATGAATTCACTTTATATATGCTCAGTGGCCAACCTTATGGAATCAACAGCCTTGTCATGTCTTCAAAGAACTTAATATGCAGCTTTTTGTCACATGTTCGAAAATCTGCAAATTCAGTAATATAAATATATATTCAAGGTTGTAGGTAAAAGTAGTGTTGTACTAGACTATAATACATTTGGATGTATATCTAATTTTTTTTCATTCCCTTTTACATACTTGTATATTAGGGATCACCTCTGAATATAATGTAGTCCAACAACACACCATCACTAATGATGACCTCAATGCTAAAACACATGATATAAAGTCAACATCATAGGCATCTTAAGCATAGAATTCATTTCTTAACAGGATCTACAGTTGTACCTCGTAAAGAGGATATTAATATGTACAATTACTCAGCACCAATCATATTCACTCTCACAGAGAAAGTGGTCACTGTTTGGTTAAATAGTAATAATTTAATAATAATATACCACAGCACATGTCTACTAGTTTAACCCACATATATATTGAAAATAAGTTTGTTCTCTTTATGGAGTATTTAAAAAATATATATATTTTGAGTTCTGTCATCATTAATATAACAGCTGACATTAGCTTTAATTCACTAATACACCGAACTCCCTGAAATGCTTGCTGTTATTTAGCACTTTTGACAACGCTGTCTTTCTTTGTGTCTGTGCAGTTGGTGTTCCTGCACTGTGACCGCTACGTTGAGTTCCACTCCCAGCACGGACACTACTACAAGACACGTATTCCAAAGTTTGGACGGGACTTTTCGTACCACTACCCCTCATGTGACCTCTTCTTTGTGGGGACAAGGTGAGAAGCCATTCTGGCATGATTTTAAGATTTATTCCTGTGCATGTCCTTTAAACATGGGTGTCACTGTGATTTTTATTTATTTCATTTTTTTTTTCAGTTCAGAGGTTTTCAGGCTGAATCTGGAACAAGGGCGTTTTCTCAACTCACTCCAGACTGATGCCGTGTAGGTATTCCCAAGGGTTGCCATGACTGTCAACATGTGCGATAGTACTTTAATGATTTTAATGATAGCAGACTGGTCCACTCTTAATTCTGCTCAGTGAAACTATTGAAATTATTTACTGATAAGCTCTTTGCTTTCATTGCTCCCAGCTGATGTTCATTGTGCCTTTTTTTCTTGAATCCTAACCAGGGAGAACAATGTGTGTGACATCAACCCCGTCCATCATCTGTTTGCCACAGGAACCTCTGAGGTAAGCGCCATTGCAGACTGTGTGGGAAATGAGGCTCCAGTTATTAGTAGACAGCAGTGACTGTGTTTGGCTTATTGCTAATTGCACTTAAGAATATACTGAGCCTTCAAAAGGTACATATCTATGTTTTTTTATTCAAAATAAACTTCTCCGATAAGGATGACATTTTTATTTTTTCACTGTTCAGTATCAGGCCTCCTTGTGTTAAATGAATTTGAGGTAAAACAGGAATTTCACAGTCTTGTACATTAGCAATTTTTTGTTTTTGGATTCACTGATTGTTAATCCGCCTCCTTCTGCTCCGCCTCTTTGATATTGTTTGGTATAAAGCATCACACATCAGCTGGGCTGAATAAAATTAGTGCGTTACTTGATTTCTCAACATTAAAGTTCAAGTTTTTCCAACCCGTTACCTCTCACTCTCTTTAGCTGCCAATATGGGAAGTTACCCACTGCAGCTTTTAACCAGTCTTAAATTCAGTCCCAGGTAGTTTTGGTAAAGCTTTGAGTTGTCACCTTGCTAATAACCTACCTACTAACCTCCCTGTATTTAACTGACTGACTGACTGAGAGTTCTTCTGTTCGGTCCCCAGGGAAAGGTTGAATGCTGGGACCCTCGCGTGCGGAACAGAGTGGGCATGCTGGACTGTGCCCTGAGCAGCCTCACTGAGGGAACAGAGTAAGTGCCAAGCTGTCAAACTGAGACGTCACATGATTTCAAACGATCTCAGCCTGACGTTGCAAATGAAGCCACATGGCCCCCATTTCCCTCTGCCTGCATCTATGCTGCACAGAAAAACAAAGTGCAGACTGTGCAACATTAGGGTACAGTGTAGATATATCCACCTCTTCTCTGATCCCAGTTAGTTTATTACCCTGTCACAGCAGAGCAACTGTGCGTCTGTCATTACCTTTTTTTTTTACTGTTGTGTCTCACTCTGCCTTTAATTATTCTGTGGATGTTCTGAATGTGTGTTTTTTTTGGAACAGAGTCCAAGCTTTGCCTTCAGTCAGTGCGCTTAAGTTTAATGGCTCCCTCACCATGGCAGTGGGCACCAGCACAGGACAGGTGAGTGAAACACAAAGTGTGTCACACAATATTTGCATGGTGGCTGACATCAGTCTTGTTTGCATCAGGCTCTTTAACTGTCAAACTGCAGATAGAAACTCTGTATCACTGGTCTATGGCTACAAAATCTTCTTGCTCTCTGTTTGTTGTTGTTGTGGTTGTAAACTCTCAGCTTGAAATCCCACCCCCTCTTCCTGTGATTGGTCAACTCACAATTAGGGATGCAACTAAATTAAAATTGTTGTGTTTTGATCGCGTAATTAAAAATATTCTTCGTTAAAAATGATCTTTGCACTTATTTGGCGGAATACCGAAAATGCTTTTCTGGGTATTTTTGGTCGAACAAAATATCAGTGACCGAACACCCTACTCACAATGAATTGGCTGATGTAACTAAAAAGGTGCAGCCAGGAGCCTGTGAGGTCGTCACTGTCCGTTTAATGTTTAAGGAACAGTTGCAGTTGGGAGCTATATAGCAGTCTTGAACACATCCTTAGTCGTTCAGTATTGATTTAGTGGTAGGTGGAACGCTTTTCTCTCCTACAAAATTAAATAGATGTCTAAACTCCAGTGGTGTTGTCCACCAACTGCTGTGTTTTGAAGGTGCTGCTGTATGACCTGCGCTCCAGTCGGCCACTGCTGGTTAAGGACCATTTCTACAACCTGCCAATCAAGTCGCTCAGCTTCCAAGATCAGCTGGACCTGGTTGTGTCCTCTGACGCCAAGATTATAAAAATCTGGAACAAAGACAACGTAAGACCTGAGGGACCTGACCCGCGCTGCACGAGAATGACAATGAGCGAAGTGTTGTTTTCAAATTCATATAGAAGCAGTTTCACGCATCCTAACACTAGAGTCAGGATTGTGTTTGTTGCATACAAGGAATTTGCTTTGGTGTTTTGGTTAATAACAAACAGTAAGTCAAAAAAATAAGGGCAATAAAAAAAAAGTATTGTGAGTACAAGGACAAAGATAAAAACAGGAACTGAAAATATAAGAGCAATAAGTGAAAAACGTTACAATAACTTTAAATATATACAAATGAAAGTAAAAATATGCACATTATGCTCCCTTCCACCGCCATTTGTTTTACAAAACCACCGCACCATGAATTGTTACAAACATGCTAAAAGGAAAGCCTTCAGTCTGCAGACTGCTAGCTTCACATCTTCAAATTGTATCTCTGATACAGTTCATCTCTCATGTATTCTGTCTGTTCACCACAGGGCAAGGTGTTCTCCTCCATACAGCCCCAGACCAACATTAATGATGTGTGCATCTACCCTCATTCAGGTGAGAATAACTCCTCCAGCATGATCACAAGCTCCGATAAAGTACCTTGGTCCTGATGTAGAGAAGCACCAGTCTCTCAGCGGCAGAGAAGAGTTACATAGAAAAGCGACTTTGAAATGACAATTCAATTAAATAAATACATAAATAACAGTACTAAAAGCTTAAAGCAACAATAACTGCAGCTACTGTAAGTGTATTTAAAAATAAAATAGACAAAAATTAGGTGGAGGGTACAGTTGTTGTTTTTTCAGTTAGAAGTTTAAAAGCTTGTATGCATTGCTAAAGTTAAAGCTAACTGAAAATCATTTATTGATGTTTTAATAAAGCCACAAAATGCTCAAAACTTGTCACATTTAGAACCCAAAGGTGCATCCTTGACATAATCTCTAGCTTTCCTGCAGCTCCTTTCCACCTCCAGGTGTCGCCACCTCACACTGGCGTTCACTCATTGCACTTTGACCTATTCTGTGTTTTCATTCCAGTCAGTTTACACAAGATACAAAACACTGAAGGTGACATTCACATCGAAGTCACCAATGAAATACATGTTTTGTTTAAATGTGTGTTTTTTTAATGAGGTTTCATCCTTAAATCTTTTATAGAGTAACAAATTAAAGACACTTCCCGACATGACATGGCTCACATCCTGTTTTGTGTATTGCCTTACATTCTTTTTAAGAAAAATAATTCTGCCTCAGGCGATCAAAACTCAAAAATATCAACTAGCAGCTTTCACTGATTCATATACCAGTGCAAGTAACATGGCCTTCAAATATCGTGACTGGAACTAAAGTCAGTGTTTACACCACTGATGAGCTCTATTAATATCTGCCCCTTTTTTCTGTCCACATTGTTTTGCCTGCATCCTTTGTGTCATTGACAGGTATGCTCTTCACTGCTAATGAAGATCCCAAGATGAACACATTTTACATCCCAGTAAGTACACGCACATTTATATTCTTTTGCTGCGAGTTCATCAGGTTTTTGGCTCAGGGGAACATATCTGAGACAAAAACTTGTTAGAGAACAGCTGTGTTAACAAGCCTCTGCGACTCAGGTGATGACGCGTGGGCTAAATGCTGCACTATGAGTAAACCCTGTTGTCATTAGCAATTTTCTCTCTGACTTGGAACTCAGCATTTCTGCCGGTAATGTGGAATCCGTTCGGTCCACATAAATGATGACGTCACATGGTGTCACACACTGAGGCCAAAGTCCACCAGCCAAGCCTCCGGCAGCACCATGTCATTGTGTAAACTTCATCAATAAGCTGAGCTGAGCTAATAGCTGATACCTCTGAGCTGTCAGAGTCACAATCTGTGCTACGTCTGGAGCAGACGGCCGAGAGCAGGTTTTTGACACCGGAACATTGCGTAAACAGAAATGGCAGGTTCCTTTAACAAGTGCGAATGCACGCCCAGTTTGTTTCCTGAGATCATATATCATCTATAAACACAAAAAGCAGCTCCCAGGGCAGGATGTTCTCACCTCGGCGCTACACAAGGGCTTTATTTCTCAGAAACTGATATGAAACCCTGTGGTTTAAAGTTCAGCACAAAACTGTCCTCTTTGCGAAAACATTCTCTAACTCAAAGTATTTTCAAACACACATTTTCATTAACAGTGCTTACATTTTCATGTCAACACCATAGATTCCAGGTCCACAAAGTGAAGCCAATGTGATTTCTCTGGAATCACCAGCAGAGGGCGACTCACACGATTGCAAAAAAAAAATCAGTTTCTATAGAAGGCTATGATAAAATGACCTTATAACATCTGTAAACATTTTCCATTTTTCTTCTTCAATACAGCATGATGTTCATTTTGTAAATGATGGTCTCATTTTGACTAAAATTTACATTAAATCACAGTATTTATTGGGACATAGATACAGCATGATTGACAGCTAGTACTGTCTCAGTCAGGCCATACCCCCTGCTCCTCCAAATATGGTAACTTCTGGATCCTAAAAACCAAGATGGCGCTGGGCAAAATGCCAAATCGGAGGCGTCTAAAGGGCAGTTGATATACTATGATGTATATCAGTATGAATACTGATCATCAGTTCAACACACAGCAACTATTACCACAGCATTTTATAGAAAAAGGTTCAAACTGAAATCAGACTTTGAGACATTATAGCTCAAGAAAAGAACAAATGTGTATGCACACTTTAAGCTTCATAGTGGTTCAGACTGCTGCTTGTCACAGCTTGCATTTGTCTATGGGTTGAAACCAGTTCAAAAATAGACCTACATTTATTTTTTATTTTGAATTAATTATAAGTAATAAATATAAAGAATTATCCAGTAATTCACACAGAGAAAGCAAAGATTAAAAGCCCAAAGTGACACTGAGTTGTGTTGAACAAATATTTTTTTCCTATCTGACAACAGAGAATGGGTTTAAAGGCCGTGACAAACATTTTATGGATTTAATGATTAATCCTCAAAATGTAGTTGTAGTAATGGTTTTTGCTCCAAATGAGACGGTGACAGGGATTTTACAGAAATTCCTGGCATGGTAACTTAACATGACAGTGTTTCTAAAGTGAGAAAGTTTGAATGATGTGAGAAAAACACAGTAAACGGTGACAGTGTAGGAGAGTCGAATGAAACTGTTCAGGTGCATACTGTGAATATGCTCATCCAAAGAAGCGATCATAGTACTTTTGCTGATGCGTTTGCTGTTGTCACCAGTGTTGGTTTACGTGTCGGCACAGTTCCATTGAAAAAGGAGCAGCTCAATTGTTTCTACCTGGAATCAAAAGATAACCTTGAACAGCACAGGACATGACTCTCCTACATACTCAGAAACTATGTGTGTTTGTGTTCATGTTTAGGCTCTGGGCCCTGCGCCTCGGTGGTGCTCCTTCCTTGACAACCTGACAGAGGAGCTGGAGGAGAGCCCAGAGAGCACAGTGTACGATGACTACAAGTTTGTTACCCGGAAGGACCTGGAAAATCTGGGTGAGACCTCACTGCCTCAATTTCTCATCACAAGCCTCACTGCATGTGCAAAACAGACAATTCGTCTGCATCAGTTTTCCCTTTACAGTCAGTACATGCAAGTTAATGGATTTAGTCTGTTTTTTAAATGCACAGAGGGTAATGGCATGGGAAGTTATCCAATTCCACTTAATTATTCCAGAAAAATAAATATCAAATTGCGCCAAAGAATCGATTTCATGCAGCTCTCGTTGAGCTTCGATGGCCGCGCTATTGCTGGTATGTAGTCAACGTCTAATGAATTACTCCTTAATGCCTGTGGGTGAAGGTAGTGTGATTAATAGAGTAATTAAAATTACCTTTTTGATATCAAACAATAGAATTGGAGATGCAGGTTGACCTATTGACCATTACAACAAGTGACAATGCTAACAAAAATGGACAAATATTTAAAGAATAAATATACAGACCCTCAATGAAAATCCCTCCCGACCTAACCCAGAGAATAGCCGTTCACGGAGCAGTGATTGACGATGGGTTTATTTTTCTTTCATTGTAGATAGCCACGTAAACAACTATGTTGCATAATCATTTCAGCGTGTTCAGCTTGTCATTGTTCATTAAATCAGTAAACTTCGTTCCTGTCTGGGACTCGTGTCTGATCAGCACACACCATTACGTCTGTCACAGACATAGAATCAGCATAAATTTCCACTTCCAAAGCTACAATATTTTTCCTTATAAAAGCCTATTACGCACCGTGATACTGTGCCGTGGCACAAAAAATAGTTGAGAAACACTGGGCTAAGGGACCTGGATAACTGTCTAACAGCAGTGCGCTGGTGTGGAAAGTCCTGAGACGAATAATAGAGGCAGGTGAAGAGGGAATGGTAGTAGTGTAAAAGGGATGAAACAAAGGCACAAAAAATCAAAAAATCTATAGCTCTGCTTCTGGTGCAACAGCCTGAGTTTGGCAGTATGTTTTTACTCGAAAAAAAACAAATAGGGCTTAATATTTTGATGTGATGGTTGATGATCATGGACTGATCATATATAACTAAGATTTCTAAGATAAGACTGTACGGAAGAAGAAAGTGAACCAATAGTTTAAGCAACTTGGGAACTTCAGTCTTATCTGCAAAATAAATCTGTGGCCATCCATTTTTTTATGGCAGTGAAGAAATACTGCCCTCAGAATGAAAATGAAAGACCACGCTCTTGAATAAAGGTAGTAAAGAGTCCGCGTGTGCGCCTGCGTGCGAGAGCAGGATAAGGATGGGCTGACTGGATCAATGTGCTTAACACAGCTGTGTTTGAATAAGATTTTACTCATTTGAAATAGTGCTTAAAAGAAAAATTGATGTGTGTTGGGGAGTTTTGATATTAAATAAATCAGTTGGAAACATCGGTATGTGTTCATTATGTAATCGTGGTGAGCGACGTCGGCTGAGTAGGCGGTTCCTTCAATGTGGCCCAGGAAACATTAACGTTCACCCAGCCTAGGGAATGTGGCCACGTGTGTCCCAGAACCCACTCCCGATGTGGCCTGAGTGAACAGATCTCAAATGTTTCCTCCATGTGTCTCGGGACACACATGGACCCTAGGGAATGATTGAGAGGCTCTCGGTAAGAACAGTAGCCTTTGGGGAGGGAGAGAGAAGGGTCGGGGAGTGAACACTTGAAGGGTTGAATGAACATTGGAATGCAAGCTCAGCAGTGAAGAGATCAAATGACAAGAAGCAGTGAGGTGGTTGGCTAATGTGGAATAAATGGAGAGGAGGGGGCATGCAGGGAACAGCGGTGTTGATTTACAGGAGCTGCGTAGTGCGGCCCTGTTATGTAACCCAGAGTCAGCCCGGGCTGTCTGGTGAAAGTTCCTGGGAAGAGTAACGCACTCCGTATTCTCTGTGCCCCATTCCCCTTCATGCACTTACATGCTAGCAGGTGTTGCAAAAATCACAGAAACAGCAGGACGATGTTGTCAGAGTGATCGGCAGTTTTTCTCAGCACTACTTGGAACTCCTTTTTCCCTCCTGTTTTCATCTGCAGACAATATGCGGGTTAGTCTGACATGGTATGGTTAATAGTCATTGCTGGTTCGACTTACAGGGAACCAGCAATGACTGGTTCCCTGTATTTGGACTTTGACACAACTTCCATAATTCTGCCTCACTACACCACCACAGGGGATTTGAAACATATTTGAAGTTAAGACTTTCTGCCTTAATTCAAGGAAATTCTTTGACAGATTGTTGTTTGGTCCATGAAATGTCATAAAGTGTTGGAACATGTTGATCATTTTTCCTAAACCACAAGATGATGTTTTGTTTTTGTCCACACACCAAAGATGTTTATTTTGCTGTCATAGAGGAGCAAAGAAACCAGAAAATATTCACATTTAAGTAGCTGAAATCAGACAATTTTGACCAGTTTTTTCATAAAAACTACTTAAACTACTAAAACTACTTAATCGACTATCAAAGTAGTTGGCGATTCATTTAGTAGTTGATAACTAATCGATTAACTGTTGCAGCTCCAAATTCCAGTCATTTTTATGTAGAGTCCCTCCATTTTCGAAGCCTCACATTGAACTGGACGAGCAGTTTCATGGCCAGGCGTGGCCCGTACCCTCGTGATAAACAAAGCAGATAACGGTTCTGGAGTTGACTCCAAGTGTTGAATTTGCATTCGGTAACTGGCCGTGAGCACGATTAATATGTGTCTCAAAGAGGTGCAAGTGAAGGATGTCAATGTTAGGCTGAAAAAACAAAATACGGAAGGATTGCAGAGACTTTAGAGTACAACAATTTGGTCCGTTCTTAAAAAGACAAAAAGCACTAACAAGCTCAGAAACACATCAGACAGCTAAAGTGAACGATCGCAGAATTCTTGGTAAATATAATCACTTGAGCTGGGTAGGTCAAGAACACTCTTAAGGAAGTTTACAACCACAATCAGTAGATTCCAACCCAAATGTTTACAAAGAGGGTTCAACACCAGAAAATATATTTCAGCTCTGGAATGAGAAAAGCCTGTATGATTTATCCTCTTGGGACCATGAATGTCTGTAGAAAATATTTCAAAAGTTCAGTCTGGACCTGTGTGATGTACCTGCAGACCTCCGAACCAATAATTGCCCCCATGGAACCCCACTGATTAAAAAAATATATATTTCTGCTTAGAATTTCAGACTTTTTTTTCCCACATCAATTTCTGACTTGAGGTATTACTTTTATTGATAAATTTGTTTGCTTTGCTTTTTTGTGTCAGGTTTGTCTCACCTGGTGGGGTCATCTCTACTGAGAGCCTACATGCACGGCTATTTCATGGACATACGGCTTTATCACAAGGTATCGTGGAGCTGCATCTACGTTTAATTTACACCTCTTGAATATTTTCGCTGTGTTGTTGAATTTAGGCTGATTGTGGTTTGACAGACAAAACCTACTGGAAAGGGGGGTTGATGTTGCTGTCGTGCAAGAGGAATGTTTAGATTTTTTTCAGTTTTGCTCTTTGGTTTGGCTGCAGGTCAAAAGCATGGCAAATCCTTTTGCGTATGAGGAGTATCGCAAGGATAAGATTCGCCAGAAGATCGAGGAGTCCAGGACCCAGAGAGTGCAGGTTAAGGTGAGTGCCGCCGTCTTCGAATTCTGTTACACTCATTTCAAAAGTGCGATAAACAAATGACCTCTAGCAACTGGTTGACTTTTGTTGATGCCAGTACAAACTTGTCTGTTTCTTAACAAATGGAGCCAGTGTAATCCTGTTTCTGGTTACTCTGTGGGTGTGTGTTTAATCAATATTCGACTGGCTGTGCCCGAGACAGAAGCTGCCAAAGGTGAACAAAGACCTGGCTCTCAAGCTGATGGAGGAGGGTGATGACGAAGCAGAGCTGGCTTCTAGGAAAAAGAAGGGCAAGGTAGGAAAACATTGATTACAGTCTTCATCGTAGCAACATGTCTTAAAAACGTATCCACCATAAACTTTGTGTTTTGACACTTTAATCAAAACAATTTGAAAGTAAAAGTTTTAAATGTTTCTTTCTGTACCTGTTGGGCTTGATGCTTTTCCCACCACAGCATCTATTAAAAACAGGCGGAAAAAAGCACTTTATCATCAGAATGTGTACACTCTACCTATGCATCAACCCGAACCGTTTCCCCCATCTCAACTTCTGAAAACGGCAGGCTCTTCCTAGTCTCCTGGGCGATGACCGCTTCAAGGTGATGTTTGAAAACCCAGAGTACCAGGTAGACGAGCACAGCGAAGAGTTCCGCCTGCTCAACCCCATCGTCTCCAAGGTCGGACTGAAGAGGAAGAAGAAGCTGCGTCTCCTGGCGCAGCAGACTGCAGCTTCTGAGCAGGTAATGCTGAGACCTTTTCAGCTAAGTTCTCAAGGCTCAAGGCTTTTAGAAATGAGAAGCATAAGTCAAGAACACTAGAGATGAACTACTGCTTTTTTAAACTGTTTCCATGTAACAAAGGAAGCTTTTCTTATGAGGAGTTTTAATTTGTTTTAGCCAGAGGCAAGTGGCATAATAGCAACTAAATCGTGGCTTTCCACATCCACTTTTTGTAGAGTATATATCAGCTTGCGGTGCTCCATAATCCTTCCAGACACGGTCATCTGTTTCTGACTTGTTCACAGGCCTCTGGGACTGTGCTAAGTTTAGTCATACTGTGTTTTCTAGTCACGATTTAGGAAGAACGGTCAGGCCTGTGCCCAGAGGCCAGAAACAATATCACGGCAATACATTTTTCTAAACTTTGCAATGTCTGTGTGCAGACGGCCGAAGAGGAGGAGGAGCCCGAGGGGCGAGCCAGCTCCGAGGAGGAGAGCTCAGACGACGACAAGAGTTGGGTGGAGGAGGTGAGGGAGCAGCGGAAGATGCTGTGGCAGGAGGGACGAGACCGCCGGCGGCAGGATAGGAAGGAAGCCGACCGCAACACTGTCCTGCTGGAGAGGGAACAGAACGGAGGAGACAAAACCGCTAAGATGGCCGAGAGCAAGAAGTCAAGTCAGCCCCAGTTTTATCAAATCAAAGCCGGGGAGGAGTTCAGAAGTTTTAATGACATGGCCCGCAAGCAGAAACTACAGAAGTATGTCTTTGGAAATGTTTTAAATGGAACTCTTACACAAGTGCTGGTTTATTGTGTGGCACACCATTAAACTCAGATTATTATTCAGTTTACTTTAGAGTTTGCAGCTGTTGAGAAGCTTTGTGGTGTAGGCCTTTTTCTAAATGAATGCATTTAAAAACTTAAAGAAAGTTTATATATGTATAACAACACATTACAGGGCCAAAAATAATGACAAACACTGTTTATCTCTGTGCCAATGCTTTCTGACTGTGATAATGTATGCACGTGTGGTATGTGGCATCTTACAAACATGCGTGTGTTTTTCCAGGGCTTCTCTGGAGGACCGTCTGAAGTTGGAGGAAAATTCTGGAACTAGCAATGTGGCCGACACGGCAGTGGGAAGCAAACAGCTAACGTTCACTCTCAAAAAGGTAAACTACTCACGTAATGCGCCGTCCTCTGTAGATCCTCTCCAGCACTTTATTATTTAAAAAAAACACAACACTATCTGCTGTAAACCATCTGGGGCCGCAATTGTCCGAGGTGACAGTTTCTATTTGGAGCTTTGAGAACATTATATTTAGAAAGTTCATCCAAGTTCCAAACATCAGCTCCTGCTCACCGTGGACACCCGTGGTAGATTTAATGAATAGTTGCGCTTTAATCACGCATTTCATACAACAAAGGACAACAAGCCAGGATAACATACCACCAATAACATAATCAAATGTATTTCCATCTATGTGAGTCATGTCAGTAATGGAATTAGTTCTCACTACAGTATGCTGGAGGAATGTAAAAGACAAGCATAAATACCTTCACAAATCTTATGGCAGTGAACATTAAATATTCCGAAAGGAAATGATATTCTTAAATTATAATTAAGCACAACAACCTTAAACAATAGTTGTTAAAAAATAATTTATGCTTTTAAGTGTAGGAGGAAGTTGACTTTTAAAAACCCTATATGAAATGTGGATATTGCTTAACCACCTGAATGTGCCTCTTACTCTGATTCTGTCTGGAAGCCGTCAGTCTACAGCAGAACGTCATTGAGTGTAAAACTTATTCTGTCCTCCTCTGCAGTCGGAGCAGCAGAGGAAGCAGCAGCAGGCGGAGCGGGAGCACCACGAGGAGAGGAAGAAGCTGAGGCGCTCCGCGGGACACCTGAGCAGCGGCCGTGGAAGAGGCTGGGGCGGCGGCAGAGGAAGAGGAGGAGGTGGAGGAAGAGGACGGGGTAGAGGCCGGTACTGAGGAGGGCAGCCTAGTCCACTCTCAAAGCCTTCATCCTGGATGGACAACAGAGACATTCCTTGCAAAAGCCCTCATGTAAAAATCAAAGTGTAGTAGTTTCTGTGTTACAGATGTGTTCAAGAGCTGAAGAATACTGTTTTAAGCTCTGGAGACACTCTGGAGACAAAGTACACGAGGCAGAGACTGACGATGATGAACGGGGGAGCCTGTCCGGCCCCTGGGTGGTCTGAGCCATGGGTGTAGCTGCCCTCTCTGAATTCACAGCATATTTAAAAAGATTTGCTGTGTTACTGTCTTTTGTGCATATAATTCTGATGCCATTATCTTAAAGTACCCTGACAGCATACTTTTCTGAGCAGGGGTGGATCCAGGAGGAATTAAAGATTTGAAGAGCTGAAAGGACTTGACACGACCTGCCTTGTCTCAGGCATCTATTTTCTAACTGCTGCTTCTCAGTGCCCAGTCATCTGTTTCATTTAATTGATTGGAGAAAAGGTGTATGTGTGTGTCTGTGTGCGTGCGAATATGTAAAATTATCCTTTTCTTTTTATTGAATATTAGTAAGCCAAAACTGAATTAACAATTGGTACAACACTTGTTCCTTTACTTTGTTTTTATTGCTGAAAATCAAAATATACAATTTTGCCCAAATAACTTTAAAAATGTGTTAACACTTAGTCAAATTGGAGCGTGCTTCCTTTGCTGCAGATTAATACCTACTTGCGTCACAAGTGAGAGGAGGGGGAGGGAAAAATGTGAATGAGGACAGTTTTTTTTTTTTTGCTTTCCCAAGCCAACAACTGCAGTTCTTGGAAATGGGACAGCTTGGGTGTCCATCCCATCCCCCAATGTGCTGATGGTGTGAACCCCCTCTGCTCCTGCATTGGCCAGTTTCAAAGGGGAGGGAGGTGCGTCTCAGCGCTCAGCGTGCCAAACCAGACCCCAGGCTCATTTGAACTAATTTAATGTCACCGTGCTTTTTCACCATGACCCATCAGTCAGTTTTTGTGACGGGTGAACAACACGTGTTGGAGCCAAACGTACTGTCGTCTTGTAGCTTTTCAAAGAATAGCTCAGGGTTTTTTGTAAAGATGCTTATTTTCTTTGGTTGCATATTTACTGCACGGGTATAAGAAGTAGTATTAGTGATCCATATAACTCCTTGTGACAAAGCAAATTCACTCATTTCTCCCTAACAAACTATTCCTTAAAAATCTTGTATATTACAGTATATGGCATGATGACATCCTCTAACCCTTTTACATTGTATGCAGCTAAATAGATCCGAGTCAAAGTTGAACCTTCTTTTTTTTTTTTTTCTTTTTTTTTTAATTAGTGTGTACAAAGCCCTTCTGGAATGAACAGGAAGTTTCTGTATCCAGGTATCCGTTCAGAGATTTGTACCAGTAGAGAATATGTTGCTGAGGCTGGACGACAAAGCCCCATCCTAGTTTACCCCTTTGTGTTGGGAAACCAGGGGCGCTGTCCCACTGTAAGGAGAAAAACATCATTTAGCAAAGTGGCATCTGGTATAGTTGTTTAATCTGGGTTCCAGGCAATTTGCCCCCTTTTTTCTCTCACAGTGCTTTGACTTCACCATGACAACTGGCAATCAGGCCACAGGAAGTGGGTCACTGGGCCTGTCAAAGAATAAGAACAAAGAATAAGGAAAGAAACTGAATTTCCACAGAGACGAGGAAGCGCCATTTGATATACTGTACCTTGTAAGCCGAACCATTTGCGTAGACCCACGGTACGCCTCGTGGTTTGAGATTTCTTTCTCTTGAGGACTTTACCACGGCATGTTTTCACTTGAAATGATCAAAATTGTTGCTCACTCCAACTAGTGCAAATCGACATCAGACAGACCGTAGCAGCAAATATCGTAGTGTGTTTCAGATTGGAGTGTAAACAGAGGGAGTGAAAACCAAGCATCCTTTAATGTGACTGAATCAAACCGTACAGTGTCTGATGAAGCTTTGTGGTTTCATCTCGGTATCATTCCCATGTTTCCTCAGATAAAGAGGACACTGCCAACCGCTTTCATCGAGACTTTTTCTTCTCAGCAGAACGTTGTACCATTGCAGAGCGTACAAACACTGTTGCTCATGTGCTGGTTTTTATCGTTGAAATACCTCAAACTCTAACTAACTCACAAAGAGCTAGCGTGGCTGTGAAAAACACTTTTTTTTTAATAGGCAAAAAGTATTGTATTATTTAGAATCTTTATTGGAATTCACTTGCAAAGAATCTATTAACTCCACTCTGTTCCTGGCTCCTATGAGATCCCTCTTGAGTACAAAAGGCCTCAAAATAACAAATGCAGGCGGACTTGCTACCACTTTGCAGGCGTCCATGCCCCTTCTGCTTCAATTCCTTTCATTCTAAGTTTGATAGAACAAATAGGATCGTGTTAATGGTAGAACCACGACGCCTAACGTGTGGAGCGGTGGAGCCTTCTCTTCGAGTCTTTTTTTCTCCAAAAGGATCAAAGGAGTGAAATGTGCTGATGCAGCCTGTCCTGCTTCAGGCGAATCCAGGAAAGCCCATAAGATCTTCCAGTGAAAATATGATCACACTCTTTTTTTCTTTTTCTTTTTTTGTTGCCTAGGTCTCTGGACTGACTCTGGGCAACTCAACCTTGAAAGAAGGAGAAATGACGAGTCAGCACAGCGCCAGATTAAACAAACTCTCCTCTTTTCTCCAGGGACAGAGTTGACAAGAGGGCAAGTGGGGCGGCTACACATTCAAAGGGTAGTTTTTATTGTAATGACCTTTTCATATCATTCGGATTGCAAGTAGGATTAATTAAAAATATTTTACTTGAATGCAATGTTGCATTCGGATCATTTTATGCGCAAATTTAATTTGATTTAATTTGTTATGTGGTTTGTTGTTTTACACCACAATCTAACACTACTCCAAATTCAAAATTGTAAACTTTATTGATGAAATGACAGAATAAGATGTTTCTGACTGCCCTGCTTAAAACAAGCACTTGTAAAGTATCAGAGTTGAAGGTCTTGTCCCTGTGGTTTACATAGGCTAGAACTGCCACAATAAGGAGTAACACATCATTGCTTTTACAAATAACAAATTGATAACTTAACATTACCCCATAGTTCGCACTCATGGCTTTGTTTGCCGCTGTCCAAAAAAGGACAGGTAGGCCAGCTTTAAAAAGACAGAAGAGGAAGAGTTTTTTCTTTTATTTGTGGTGGTGAATCATCTCTAGCTTCCAGCACTATGCAAATAAGTCGGTATAGTTCAAACAGAGCCCTTTAGAGAAAACCGCTATATCTGTGTGTGTGTATGTGTGTGTGTGGTACAGTGAGTGAGTTTATGCATTAAAAATGGATTACCTAACCAAGATGTCAAGCAGGGCAGGAGTAGTGTGGCATCATTCTTGTGAATGAGCCAACTATGGAATGAGCCCTGGAAACAGTTTTCTTTCTTTTTCTTTTTTCTCTTTTTGGAAGGTATTGTGGTAACACAGACACTTGAGCGGGACCCTAATTGCAAGACAACCATTGTCTGTATATCTTATGAAAATGCTGATCTTGACATTCAGTCTCTCCTCGGAATGTCTTTGTCACAGCAAGCGCTCTCATTGTTTGCACTTCCTTTCCTTCTTTGTCTGGCTCATCAAGGACCTGTGTCTGTGTGCTGCAGTGGTTTTGAACCCATGTCTGGGTGGAGCCTCTAGCGTCATCAGAGGTTTGAGTTGTGTGAGCCATCTGTGTGAGCGTCAACAATCGCTACCCAATTGAAAGTCAACTCAACTAATCTGAAATGACAACTGAAGTATAGACACAAAAGTACAGTAACACCTCGGGTGCCATCTGCTCATAGGAGCCTAAGGCCGTGCGGAGAAACAATGAGATTTCCGGTCTCATGTCATGGCTGTCTGGGCCAGTCAAAAGTACTAAGGTATATTAAGGTCAAGCCTCAACCTCTTATGAAGACTAAACACTTGTAATCCTCCCGCTCTCACCCCACAGGCACGTTGCTGTTTGTATCAATGAGTCTGTGAAAATGAAGGAAAGAATCGGCTGCTGTTGCTGGTAACAGGTTTCCCGCAGACAGACTGTGTGTGTTACTGTGTTACGTACCTACCAGGCACTGTTTACAGGCGGAATATATTGTCACATGATTATTAATGGGTGCCGATGGAACCATTTGAAACATGATGCCTCACCAAAACACTGCATGAAGCAGAACCAATGTGTTTAGAAAAATCTCCCTTCAGTGATGGTACTTGTTCCAAACACCAGCTTTGTTCGTGTTGATACAAATTAGGTAAAGTACAGTTCATTCACTTGAGAAGTGTCAAGGAATGTTTGGGTTTGTTTCATTCGCTCACCGTCACGGGATATGTAAATACGGCCGAGCAGGATAGCGCAGGAACACGAGTTGATAAAACGGTGAACATCAAAGTGAAAGACAAATATGAAGCCAGATGCAGTGATACACATGAGACACCAAGGGTCACCAAGGTCCATACAATGCACCGTGTCTGGTGGGTGGCCACTAACAAGCATCATCCTTGTCTTTTGTGAAGCCTTGTAAATGTGCGGGTAAGGCCACAACGGCCCACAGTAATGATAACGGAAGGTCCACACACACGCAGGGATAGACATAACAAGAGGAAGTGAAGGATATGGTGGTAACACAGACATTCAGAGAAAGGGAGTCGAAAACAAGCGTTTTTGTGATCTTGTGATTTTGAACGTTGAAAATCAGTCCCCAAATGTGTGCCCACTTCCTGCCTCAGAGGCACGGTGGGCCTGCTGGAACAAGTTCAGATTCAGGGCAGAGCTGTAGGGAAAACTGGAGTGTAGGAACGTGATGGCAGATTTTGTCATCATACACGTTTGCCACTAAGCCTCATTTTTGTATTTTCGATCTATATGAAAGGGGATGTATTGTTTTGTTTTGTTTGTACTCAAGAAAAAAACAGCTTGGGGGGAAAAAAATGACTTCATTCACTAAACCTGACCCTGTTGTGCAAAAAAAGTAAAATACCATGTCGATGGAGGCCTCAAGACCTGGAAAAGATATTAAGTCAAGCCCACAGATATGTGGTCATCATGAAGCCCATGAAGTTTCCTGTTCTGGAACTGATGTCTGTGCAGCATTTCCACATGCACTGCTCGGCCATGTTGACCAAATTCTTCTTTTTCCTCCATTTGGTAATGTCTGCTTGGAAAACTAAATGTCTAAGAAAGCAACATTTGGTCTGATTAGTCTGTGTAGTAAGGGTGGAAGGTCTGAGGGACAGGAATTTAATGAATCTGGTAGAAAAAAGCATTTTATTTACTGCTTGACAGGCCTCTTTTGATCCCTGCACACCATTTTTCAGCGGTATGCTATATATGTATTTTTCATTCACGGAAAACTGTTGTTCTCACAAACTTGGACAGGACTACAGATAAAGATATTGTGCCATGTCCTCGCGGAATATTCGTGAGTTCTTTCATTGTATTTGACTTGACTCTGCAGAGCTGTTGTTCTAACATGTGTGCCTGTGTTGTTACTCTGCCATCTTGAGTCGTCCTGTGATCTCCTGTAATCCCATCAGGCAGGTCAAGAACTCGGAGGAAGACCGAGGAAGCCGATGTCAAGACATGCCGTGTAGAGACCAGCAGCCCGTTGCGGTCTGCCAGGGTGAGAGAGCACCTCTAGGATTAACACAAATGCAGATTTTTTCCTCCATCGCAGCTGGCCTTGTCTAACCCGCCAATCATCTGGCGACCACCATCATCATCATCATCATCATCGTCATGAAGTCAGGGCTGCAACTAATGATTACTTTCATTATAATAAATAACCTGTCAGTTATGCTGTTCATTCATTGCTTTGTCTTCTGAAATCATAGCATTCATTAGAATTCCTCAGAGTCCAAAGTGACTTATTGGGATAGATTGTATGATGGGGAATAAAAAAAAAGAATCAGTCCCAATAAAAAACAGGTTATTAAATTTTCCCCTCGTGAACATATCACGGCATCAGACCCAGACCCCCGTGGTTAATTTTACTAGAAATAATGACATGTAAGCAAACGTTAGATTAGATTAACCGTCAGCTCTAAAGGTTTATTATGAAATGGTTCACTAATTCACAATGAAGTGTGTGGCCTGACAGATACAGGGAGGCAGTGTGGACAAGTTCATTTAACTTTAAACAAAAAAAAAAAAAAATATATATATATATATATATATATATATATATATATATATATATATATATATATATATATATATATATATATATATATATTTTCCCCTCAATTCAAGGAATTCAAAGACAGAGGACATGTATTTTGGACAGTGTGGTAAGAACACTTGGGGAAAAGAAACAACACGGATACAGTTGGGGGCGTTTTCTCCGTGAAAAGCCCGAATGTGGGGCCTGGTCAGTCGTGTGAGGGCTGACTGAACCTCGTCAACCGGCGGCCAATATGGCTGACTTGAGTTTACCTCGTTGTAGCGACCGACCTAGCGTTTACACAGACAGGAGGCCGGTTTGATTCGCCTTACGTTGTCTCGTCTTTTCCCACCATGCGGATGAAATGACGAGACCAAACCGGTTCATACGTGGATGGGAGGCCGGTTTCAGCTGGCTACGTTGCCGTGGTAACGGGCTCCCTATAAATACTGTCCGCTCCCTCGCCGGGTTCCACATCTCGGTTCGAGCAGGGAGAGCGCCACGTCCAGCTGCGGAGTTCATTCAGAGGGGGGAACTGGCATTTTTTTTTTAATCCCAGCAATCGCGTCTAATGGACAAACTCTTTGTAAATGCTTTTTAAGGTAAACGAGGATTTTTCTCGCGTCTTCAAAACTTTACATTTTAGCGTGAATGGTTGTCCGGCGACAGTAGCAGACGTTGACGAGTCGACTGGTTCCGTTTACAGCGGCTCGACAAGAACAATGAAAAGGCGACACGGGCTGGGATATCGTGGGCACTTCGTCGTGGCACCGTCGCTGGTTCAATTCGACATTTCAACCGAGTGTTGGCTAACGTTACGACGTGGCCGGTTTCCCGGGTTTAGCACACGATTTGTTAGTGAGCAGTTGTCTCATTTGCGTTAGCTCGCTAACTGGACGACTAAGCTAAGCATTTCAGGCGCCATTCATGAGTTGACGGCACGCGCAAAACGTATTTATTGTTTTTTTAAAATTTATTTATTTATTTTTATTCGCTCATGTTCAAAGGAAGAGAACCACGTATAGAGTGACTTTCAATGCTAAATGTGCCTCATGGCATGGAGAGGAGCCCTACGCGGAACCGGCATACTGACGTCGGCGTCGCTGAGTGGGCCGCTTTCGTGCCCGTCTTTCGCGGGTCGAAGGCGGACCTCTTTGCGATTTGCCTAAACCAAGACTGGGCGGGGCTTAAAGTGCCGAGTCGTTTCATTGACTCTGCGCAAATGGCCTGGAGTAGTCATGACACCGAAATAAAAGGAGGTGGCGAATGAACGGGTTCCAGTGGCCACTGATGCGTCTGCCTCTCACATGCCGCAATATCGTTAGTTCATCATTTTTTTTTAACAAAATAATCTGTTCCTTTTTTATGTTAAATTTTAACAAAAAAAAATCCGCCCATCCGTTATATATACCGCTGTATCATACCCGCATCCCTGGAACCAATCCAAGCGGACATTGGGCGAGAGGCGTATTTTTTAACAAGATTAAAGTTATTGTAATGTATTCGCCCCTTTGATCCCGTGCTATGAGGTCACCGACGTAGACAGGCCTGCAAGTTCTCTCCGGACCCAGAGGAAACCGATTTTACGCTCACTTTCCCTCCAGCCCCACTCCGCCACCCTCGAAGGATACAGCGGTATTGATAATGGATGGATTTCATTAAAAAAAAAAAATGGATGTTAACATTTTGTCAACTCCTCTTTTCGACAGAATCATAACTCTAGAAAATCGCACACTCGCTACTCAGCGGGCCCCGGACTCGAGTCTTATTTGAAGGGATTTAACTTCACTGGTGAACCACCTTGGCTTCTCTGCGCCCAGGAAACAGCAACACTGAATTCCATCAGTTTTGTATTCAAGTAAGTGACTCACCCGTCTGTTGAATAAATCTTTCATACACAAATGAAATACTGTAACAAAAATCCCCATCCGTTCAGTCGCAGCGTTTGCATATTACTCACGTTTGCACGGTTTTGAGACTTTTCTTGGGGAATAAAATGGACTTTAGTAATCAAGGACACAAAGGACACTGTTCTCAAAGCTGAATGTAAACTATGCCTCCCCCTCCCTCTTCCAGTTTACCAGGGAGTAATCAAAAGGACTTCTTGTCACCATGAACACTGCTGCTCCCACTGCGTTTGAGTTCCCTTTCCTCGAGGAGGGATTCACTGCTCGGGATATTGTTGAGCAGAAGATCAACGAATCATCTATGACGGTAGGGGTCTTGTGCTGGCTTTGTTTGGGGGACGCAAAGATTTCCCCTTTTGTTGAGTAATGACCGTCACAGGATGCAGTCTTTGTCAGGTTTTGTAACATAATGTACTCTATACTCAGTGTATGTTTTACTTATTTTTTTGTTACAGGACTGCTATTATTGAATGCATATGTCTCTCTCATTTACAGGATGATAGGGATGCCTTCTACATCTGTGACTTGGGCGATGTGCTCAAGAAACACCTGCGCTGGGTGAGGGTTCTGCCTCGTGTCACTCCTTTCTATGCTGTCAAATGCAATGACAGTCGGGCAGTAGTCACGACGCTGGCCTCCCTGGGCACTGGTTTTGACTGTGCGAGCAAGGTGCGGTTTTAGGAAAATGTTCACAGCACAAAATACAAATTATAAAATACAACTTAGCTCTGTTGATGCTTATTTTTGGCAACTTTTTTTTTTAATTGGCCTTTTCCTCTGCTGACTGTTATCTAGACGGAGATACAGCTGGTTCAGTCTCTGGGAGTGGATCCAAGCAGGATCATCTATGCTAACCCCTGCAAGCAAGTTTCTCAGATCAAGTATGCGTCTGCCCACGGGGTCCAGATGATGACCTTTGATAGCGAGGTGGAACTGATGAAAGTGGCTCGTTGTCATGACAATGCCAAGTAAGACTCTTTACAATCGATAATGTTTTATGGACGCACACACATGTACACACACACACGTGTGCCTCCTCTGGATTTTTGCTCCATTGCACTAACTTTGCGTCGGTCTTGTGCGCAGGCTGGTGCTGCGAATTGCCACAGATGACTCGAAGGCAGTGTGTCGTCTGAGTGTGAAGTTTGGGGCCCAGCTCAAAGCCTGTCGAGGTCTTCTGGAGCGGGCTAAAGAACTGGGGCTGGACGTGATTGGTGTCAGCTTCCATGTTGGCAGTGGCTGTACTGATGCCAACACCTACAGGCAGGCAATCGCAGATGCTCGCTGTGTTTTTCATATGGGGGTGAGTTGTGACTGAAATACATATACAACTGATTTTATTTGGTTGTTTTTGCAGCAAAGTAAACATAGACTTAACCTTGTGACCTCTAGGAAGAGCTCGGCTTCAACATGGATCTCTTGGACATTGGTGGTGGCTTTCCTGGTTCAGATGATGCTGATCTCAAATTTGAAGAGGTACAATGCTGCTTCAATTTACTTTACATTAATTAAGGTAGTGTATCACAGACTTAATGTATTATTCATGATTTTTTGCCATTTTATTAAATTAGGCGAGAAAGCCTTCATTTAGACAACATATGAGTACTAGCACAAGACTAGCTTTTCCAGTCTAATTTACGTGTGGATGCGTTTTTGTCCTTTCTAGATCACAGCTGTAATCAACCCTGCCCTGGACAAGTACTTCCCTGCTGACACTGGTGTTAAGGTTATTGCTGAGCCAGGACGCTTTTATGTAGCTTCTGCTTACACACTGGTTGTCAACATCATTGCCAAGAAGGTCATCATGGATGAGGAGTCAGTCTCTGACGGTAACCACCTTGATTTGGCTTAAATTGCCAAGATTCACTAAAACAAAATCTGAAAACAATTTTGTTCCATTTCTCAGTGGTGAAGTTTTTATTTCATTTTATTTTTGCTTCCTTCAGATGAAGACGAAGGGACCAATGACAGGACTCTGATGTACTATGTCAATGATGGAGTGTATGGATCTTTCAACTGCATACTCTATGACCACGCTCATTGTTTGCCAACACTGCCTAAGGTAACTTTAAGGATTGAAAAGCAAGACACTCCTCACTTCTATTGGTCAATGAAAATTGAAACAATTTCTCATGATAAATGTCTTTTCTCTTTTTCTCCCATCCTTTTGATACTACCAGAAACCAAAGCCAGATGAGGCCATGTACCCCTGCAGTATCTGGGGCCCGACTTGTGATGGCCTCGATCGCATTGTTGAACAGTGTTACCTGCCGGACCTGCAGGTCGGCGACTGGCTGATCTTTGAAAACATGGGTGCCTACACCATGGCTGCCTCCTCCACCTTCAATGGTTTCCAAAGACCTGACATTCACTATGTCATGTCCCGTCCTGCTTGGTGAGTGATAGTCAATGGATTACTCATTAAATGTCTCACGAGGAACATTCAGTTTTATGTGCCGTTTGTTTTCCAGGAATCTAACTCATACCATGTGTATTTTATTCTCCAGGCAACACGTGCAGCAGATCAATTTGCAGGGCATGCCTGCTCCCGCAGAGGAGTCTCGACCGTTTGAGGTGTCTGCCTGCTGTGGCCAAGAGAGCAGCTTGGAGATGTCCACCAAGCCCTGCCAGGCACATGTGGTTTAAACAGAGACATTTCTAAAGATCTAGCATCCTTTTTGTTATTAGATATTGGAGAAGGTTCTTTGGGGGTTTGTTCCCCCTCCTTTCTCCCCAAAATGTATGTGAACGTTAAAGGCCAGTTACTTGACAGGAGAATGAGTGGGGCATGTTCTTGCACAAAACGTCTGTGTTCTGTATGGAAGTTGGAGATCAAACCCAGATGAAATGAGGCTAAATCACACCCTGAGTGTCTCTGAGTTAGTGAGTGTTTCAGGGCAACTCTGCACTTGAATTTCTTGGTGCAGCCTTGCTGCCCTTATCAGGGGGAAATGACTGGAAGAACCCATTTGCTGAATTGAAAGGGCTACTTTGTGAAAAATAAACCACTTTGCTGAACGTTTCCCCATCACCCTAGGTCTCAACACTTGGACAAACTCTTAGTGAATGTATCAATGGTCAAAGAGGTGAAGGGTCACTCGTGCTATTATATTTGAGAATATTAGTAGGAACAGTGGCAGATTGCTTTTGCTTATCCCCAGCTAGTAACTCGCTAAGAGGTGAATGGAGGAGTGATTTAATTCTTTAAATGGCTGCTATGTTAATATTTATGTTTTCCATGATCTCCACTTCTGTACAGAACTCAATAATTGTTAATCCTCAAGATGGTTACTCATGAAACACCATATTATTATTTTTACTGTCATTCATTATTTCATCACCTACTCTTTTGTTTGTGTTCTGTAAATTTGCCATGCATAATTTGAATGTGTTCCCACAGGAAATTTCATCTGCACGAATGTGTCTGTTTGTACAGCACCACACGATGTAGCTGCAGCAAATGAAACGACTCATCAGACGCTAGTATAAATACCTGCACTAAATTGACCTTTCAGCTACCGGTCATATGATTGTCATGTGTGTCCTGGACAGTGGACACAGCAGATTTTCACCACAAACAAATCTTAAAGATTAACACTTAAAACACAGGGACTCAAGAAGCAGACTGAACCCTTTCTCTTCTCCTTTATTTTATTTTTCTTTCTACGTTTTGTAACTTGTAAAAGGCAAGAGAACTTTTTGTGATAATAAGTTCTGTTTAACCATACATTTGACATAGACAAAAAAAAAAAGAGATGGGATTCCTAATTCATTTAACTTTCCCGTGGCAACTTTTTGAAGTTTTGTATTTTTTTAATAAATGAAACATAATCCTTATAGCCAAATTATAGATTTTGTGTGTTTTGTACAAATGGCACCACATACAATAATTGCTCTACTTCAACGGGCTCAAAGGACCATCGGGAAAGCTGTTCACATGATCCTTCAAGAGCACCATCTAGTGGTTGCAGAAGGAAACGACTTTTGACAACTGACAAATTGTTCAGTTTTCAATTTCACATGTTTCCTGTTCTCAGCTGAGGTCGAGACATACACAATTGATTTTGCATTGCAGTGTAAAACCAACACCCACAACAAACCTTATCTAGAGTAGCACTAGAGATAGTTGATTGTGTGAGGAGTATAAATTATACCTCAAGTCAGGTTTTTCTTACCTTTTATAGATTCTACACAACAGCTGGACTATAGAACATGTCTAATCAAGATAACCAATCAGCTTTGTTTAGAGAACCGATTGAGCTATTTCTCAACTAAATTCCAATCTAATCTGTCACCTGCTAACCCTCGTTTTGTCCTGGGGTCATTCTGAACCTATATATATATATATATATATATATATATATATATATATATATATATATATATATATATATATATATCTTTTGCTGTCAAAATGTTTTTTATTCATCAAATGGTCTGAAAATAATGGGGGTTGTTCGATACAATGCTGTTCATAATTAAAATAAATTTGAAGTAATTTGATTGAATCATGGGTGTTTCAATGAATTTAATAACTTCTGTTGTCCTCTGGGGTCATAAAGACCCCGCAGCACAAAGTGGTGCAATGGGGCAAATTTTCACACCATACTGCTTTCCAACAGATGAACACCAGCGCCTGGTCCCCTTCAGAGGTCGCTGTTGGCCTTAAATTCCAATGGAATAATGAAATGGTGTTAATGTGTTTGAATGAAGTTGGCATTAAATTTTGTGTTGATTAGGTGCTGCCATTAAAAAAATTCAAATGATTCAAAAACAGCATCCTCACTAAACTTTGACATATACCATTCTGTGATGAGTCAAATAGTCAAAATAATATATAGTCAAAATATTGAATTGTTTCATTTTTTAAAAACTCATAAATGGGTATACTTTTATGTAAACAAGGTCTATTATCCCTAAATTCCAAAACGAAGGGAATAATTTGTGGTAAGGTGTTGGACTGAATGTAAGACTAGAGGTGTAACACAGAATTGATTGACAATTTAAACTATATGCTTTAAATAACAGTCAAACCAGGCGAGGCATTTTTGCCCCCAGAGGACAAAGGGTGTATGGCTATCGGGAGGACATTACCAGGGTTAAAGGGGCAGTAAGCGATTCTAAAGCAATACACATTTTGTAGAAACCAGCGAGTATGATACATATGTGACACTGCAACTCTGTGGTTTTGGCCTAGTGGTTATTGCGTCGAGCTCCCATACCGGAGGTCGTGGGTTCGTGGCCCCGGCCAGAGCAGTAGAATCACAACAACAAGAAGAGAAACAAGCTTTCTGCAAAATCGCTTACTGCCCCTTTAATCTTGAAATCATTGCCAATCCAGGATGCTTATAGCTTCTGCTTTTTCACGCTGGCTTTCAACACCATTGCCAAGAAGGTCATCATGGATTAGGAGTCAGTCTCTGAAGGTAACGGCCTTGCTGTGGAAAAACTATTAACGTTAAATTTGCCTGTTAAAAATGGACCTGTCGGTGCAAAGCATTGTCACACAAAAAATATAGTCTGATGGACTATTTCTCTATTTCCAAACTGTGAATATGATCGGATGAATGATTGAAAGACCAGCAACAGAAAGGAATAAAGACAGATATTTCTCCATTTATTAGTAGGTGTATAGATGTTAATTGTCCGTCTTTCGATGCATTTGTTAGTGCCAAAACATGCTCAAAAACTCAATGTTGCACAGTCCGTCCAGTCCAGTCTGGTGAAATTGCTTTGCGTCTCCCAACCATTAAAAAACATCAAGGCCCCCCTTTTTCTTTTTCTTTTTTACATTGCCCAAGATGTATGAAATGCAGAGAGCAGGTTTATTAGGCCAAGGCTTAGCCATGCTTCCTCCTAGCACATTGACCATATCCACTTCAAATTTGGCCAGAAAAGCCTTAAGATGAGAATTAGAACTGGCCCATAGCCTCTATGGGGCCCTAAGCAGAATTTGATTTACACTTTAATATTCAAAGTGATAAAATCCTGAGTGGCATACTGAACTTGGTGTGCTGAAAAGTATCAAATTAAACCAGCAAGCATGCAATTATCGTAAAAAGGAAACTGTTTTAATTGCTTTTGATTGGAAAAGGTGCAACGAGTGCAGAATGACAATCGACTACAAATACATACAAATGTAGAAAAGACAATATTAAATAAAATAAATTCAATAGATACTGACATAAAATGAACAGAGGAACCTGTAACCAGATTTTAAAAAAAAAATAATGGTTCAAGAATGAAATATAAAGCTGAATAGTTATTTTTGAAAACTATGTTAAGAGGTGCAAAATGTTCAGAAAAAATGATTAAATTAACTATTTTAATTTAGACTTTAACGCTTCTTCGGTCTTCCTCTTTCAAACTACCATAATATTCCAAAATATGCATCAGAATCTGTGAAAATGTTGATATTTTAGGGGTCTTGTTGAGCTTGCTGTTTGTTCGCTTCCTCTGCTTTCTTCTTCTTTATTTTCTTTGTACTAAAAAGATATGTCCTTATTTTTTGGATGACATTGGTCTGTAATTTTTTACACTACTGCCTTTTCCATCAACTGTCTTGACTGACTGTGCTATCCGTGCCTATCGTGACATTGAGCATTGGGGGCCCCCTGGTGGCCACTAATGCCTCCGGCCCATGGCAGCGTTGTGAATTGTGAGCCTTCGTCATGAAAATGTTAAATATTGTAAGTAGATTCCACACATTCAGATATTTACCAAATTTCAAATTTTACAGGCCAATTTTCAATAAAAATCATAGAGCCACATACTGGCAAGGGGAAGTTAAGGGATGTATCCTTCTGCATATTACTTCCAGCACGTTTTTCAGATCTTGCTCAAATTTAGTCCTATGACTCATAATACCAGGTTTTGGTATCCATCCCTAAATAAAGTCATTTTTCGTATTAATTTTGATTCTGGCCATGTTTCTGGCCATGTGTTTATGGCGCGAGCTCACATGTTACTTCACTGTTGCCCATCTTTGTCTCTTTTTGCAGTTTTTGGAGTTTCAGTTGTCACTCTAGTAGAAATTTTACACAGCAAGTTGCTCTCCATTTACAAAGCATTGACATTTTAGAAAGTATAATCCATATGCACCATCTACATCCATTCACACAACAGAACAGTCTGCTCATTTGTGTAGAATCCAAAGATCAAAAAGGTTATGACTCTTGGCGCTCCACAGTAATAGCAGTGCATCTGCATCTTGTTTCCAGAGCATGTTTGCTCCTGCAGAGGAGTGTCGGCTTTCTGCTGTCAAGAGAGCAGCTTGGAGATGCATTTTAGTCACATTCGTAGCTAGTAGCTCACTCAAGAGGTGAACACAGGGACTCAAGAAGCAGACTGTTCCATTCTCTTTCCCCTCCTTATTTTATTTTATTTTTTGTGATAGATATAGGTACTGTTTAACCACACATTTGAAATAGATGTATAAAACATCCCCTACACAACTACACTATATTTCTTTCTACCACTTTGTCATAGTTTTAGTTCATTAAACTAAATGAAACTACATTATTACAAATGATGGATCACAATGTAATGTAAATTAATGACGTTCGCAGAACCAGAAAAACAAGAACAAAAAAAAGGCAAAATTGCTTAAAACAAGCCCAAACTTTCCCAATTCCCCAAAAGTGTATTCAATTTCTACGATAGAGGTTGATTAAATACATGTTGGCATGTTCAGTCATTTTAAGTGTCGATCACTTTGTCTGACTCATCTCAATGAATATATGTTTAAAACTGTCAAAACATTGACACAAAAAGAACAATATACATTATTTAGCTGGCGAAAAAAGTCCGAGCCAACCCACATATTTACCTTACAAACACACTGCACCGTCTGTTTTGAGTTTTTTGAATATTTTTTCCTGGATATAAAAAAAAAGCGAGAAAAGTCAGCAAAAAACCCAAACTACCTTAATCTCCATACAAAATATCTAATTCATCTGTGGTGGTGGTAACAGCAGTGACGAAGTGTTAAAAAAAACAACCTTTTTCCTCAAATAATTGTATCTGAGAGGACATATGTAGCATTAATACATACTGTGTGACCGACTGTACTTTGGATAATTGTTTACCAGCACATGCAAAGAAATGATGGATGTGCGAGTGATATTATGATGTCACCACAGCCAAGCCTCTCTGCACGTAATGCATCCTGATGTTCTCAGTAATGGCTCTCTCATTATTAATTTCTTGCCTGAACAACATAATGTAAAACTTGGGGGCCAAGTGAAAGCAGACGATGCTGTAGCTAGAGGCGAGCATGGTTACAATTGCTGTTGCTCGTTTGTACTTCCCAATCAAATTCATATAAATTGGGATGAAAATGATACAAATTAGTAAGTGCAGCAACATACTGACGGCGACTGAAAGTGCATTATTATATAGATCTGGCAGCTCTTTGCCTTTGATTGCTAACAGGAAACCAATAAGGGCCAATAAAGTATTATAGCCTAACATGAGACCAATGAACACAATGGAGTCTGTGTTACACTGATACACGATGATCTCAGCTAATGGCAGTTTTTGAGGAGTAAGGGGGAAATAGTAAAACCCCGGCACAAACAAGGCAAACTGGATCCCAGACAAAATGCTCACCACAGCCACTGGCTTATTGAGCTTCTTTATCCAGGTCCCTGTGTTCAAGCTAAAGCTGAAGCCCACAACGATTTGGAGCAGGTTGACTAGGATGCAGGAGATGCAAAGGCAAAAAGCTATGCCAAAGACAGGCAGGCCCAGCGTGCAGGAAGCCTTGGTGGGCCTTCCATTTAAATTAAACGTAAGGCAGAAGCAGGCCAGCAGGGAAAACAGCTCCAAGAAACACAAATTACCTCCAACTGCCTTCACAACAGGAGTGTTACGATAGATTGTAAACACAATAATAAACACAACAGTAACAATTATCCCCAAACTTTGAAAGCAACACAAAATTATATTGAAGGGATCCAACCAGATTGGGTACACAGGTTTGTCCAAACATGTATCCTTCTGTGGAGACGAATACTTCTCTTCACCACAGCTCTTACACTCCTCACCTACAGATTGGAGGAACATTTCATTTGAAGAGAGCATTTCTTTACTGGCTATAATCTAATACCATGTTATTAAGGAGTATGTGGTGTATGACTTATTTAGTAGGGGAGAAGAGGTATCGAAAAAAACTGGCGGTGTGAACAAATACACACCTCTTTCTTATTTAAGGCAAAGGTTTTTAAGAGTGGAGGTGGGGGTCAGAAATATTTTTTGGTCTTTAGGAAAGCAAGGGGCAGTCTTTAAAGAACACTGAAAAAGGTTACATTGAGGCATCAAATAGTAATATTACCTACTGATCATAAAGTTGCATTTTGCCTTATGCAGAAGACAGAAGTCCTGTTTGCTAAAACTTTATTTGCTATTATCTATTAGGACTAATATGTCAGCATTAAGAAACAGTAAATGAAATCTCTTTATTTGGGTGGGTTGATTAAAATACATGAATTTGGTCATTGCTAGCACCAATCCTAATGTATGATAAATGTAATGTAAAAATCGACTATTATTATTATTATTATTATTATTATCTTATGTGTGTAATTATACACAAAACAGGCTCTCAAATCTTTACCAATAAACAGAAAAAATATTAATTCAAAACCACAATCTTCCATATCCGCAAAATACCATAATGTTCCTTCGATCTCAAACAAATTTTAAGGTTTAGGCGTAAATTAATTTTTAAAAGTTCTCAATAATGTTGGATGTTTTGTATTGGAATGGGACTTCACACGTCTACAGAATTAAAGTTGCTTGAGATTTGTAATAAAACACTCACCATCTTTAGGAGAAAAATCTCCTTCTGCACATTGAACACAGATTTTGCAGCACCGTTTGCCTTGCTCCTGCAACTGTTGCCCTGGATCGCACTTTTTAGAGCAGTTGTAAACAGATACCTTTGAAGAGCAAAACCAAATTAGTACAACATGATATTAATAAAGGATCCTATAGGAAATAATAAAATGGGATCAAGTTTTGACCTCACATTCACATTGCTCTCAAGACCTTCTGGAATTTTGACTCCATCCTTAGAAAAGTATGCTCCAATGGTTTCTATGTGGGTTTTCCGTGTGGATATATTTGTGCTCCAGTATACAATATCGTATCCTAAACTGGGGTCACCTTTGCTGTCAAAGTGTATATGTGTGTTGTTCACAGTAAAGTTTACTTTCTTGATTTCCATGAGAAGCTGTGGGGACAAATATGAACAAGATTACATTGCTGCAACTATTTTACAGTGGACTTGTTGGTAAATTTGCAGTAGATGTTATCAAGAGACATTGTATTTTGTTTGTTTTAAGGAAAAGATTGACAGATTAGGAAATGCACTTGGTTTTTATGCTAGCCTAGGCTGCTAGGTGAGACTTCATGTTTATACTAGACAGACTTGAGAAAGGATGAGATCTAGTCATCTCACTGAAAGTGAATAAGTGAGTTTTCAAAAATGAACTATTGCTTTAAAGCCATGCAGTAGCAAATGTGAAATATGTCAGCAAGATATCTTCACTTTACCTCCAAGGCTGTGAAATTGGGGGTACGCTCACACTGTTGGTTGTCACACTTTAGCAAGCGTCTGAGACCCTCACCAATGACTCGAACGGCTAAGTATGTATTGTATGAATAATCACGGTCAATGTGTTTGGTCAAGCAGCTGGGATCCAGCCATTGCTTGGACCCCTCTGGCCTTATTTTAGACTCATGAGAACAATTGATTCGAGTCAGATAATGATCAAGAAAGGCATTAGTGGTGTTTTTGAAATTTGAGATGACGTAGTTTTTAAAACCCGGCACATCATTTTTCTTAGAGATGAATCCGAAAACCTTTCCGGCCAACTCGATGTCTTGCATTGAGGAGATGTCTTTCGAGGTTGACCATGAATCACTTGCAATCCAAGTTCTGTTGAGTCTCCCTTTAATAGCTGCTTCAATGACGAGCTTAACATTGGAGGACTTGGTGAAGATGATGATGGCCTCAGCGACGGAACTATTGATAGAGCTCACCAGATCAGTCAGCCACTTATGGGTTTCGGACTTGTTCTGGGAAAAGTAACTAGGTAGGATGTTAATAAAGTCAATGCAGATTTCTGTATCTTTGAATGTTTTCTCAAGACGCTCACTGCTGTACCTCCCGTACGCATCATCACTTCCTACAATGGCTACTGCTGTCCAGTTCAACTTCATCACCAGGTCAGCAATGGCTTTTGCCTGGTTTTCATCACTGGATATTGTTCGCAGAAAGGTGGGGAACTTCATCTTGTTGCTGAGCCTCTCACTTGTAGATGCATAGCTAATCTGTAACAAAGAGGAATACAATCATGTTGAAATTACTCTGCAGGCAACAGTGATTCATCTAAACTCAAAGATAGATTATATTTGTTGATATTATTGCACAAATGGTTACAAAGCCTGAGACTTAGATGCAGTTTCTGTCAAAATAAGATAATTTGCTTCATCTGTATTTCTAATTACACTATGAACACCCTATCAGAGAGGACCAACCTGGGCAACTGATGACAGAGCAGTAATTCGTGCAACAGCTACCGATACTTCCGAACTACTGTCACCGATCACTGCCTTTAATTGGGTTTCACGGAAAGAAGCATGGGTGTTTGCAGGTCGCGAACAGTTCTGATGGTCTGTTTGGCTCTGCAGCAGCTGAAGTGTGGCTCTGATGGCAAGGCTGACGTCTCCACAAGTGTCATAGATGTCATAACCTATGGTGATGTTGGGTAGAACCCTGGGTGTGCGCTGGTTTAGCTCCCTGATGGCGTATATCATCACTTGTGAGTTTAAGAACGTTTGGATGGAAAAGCTGCAAAAATTGACAAAGAACAGATGAAATTTCCAAATGAATTCATTTTGTTATGTGTAATGTAAATTGACTAATTCCGTTGAAGCCATACTTACTCACTACAGGAGATTGGTCCAGGTGTTGTTGTTCTATTGGTTTTTATGTGAATAGGGAAAAGTCCGCCGATGATGATGTCCCCAGGAGAGCATGCACGCAGTTGATCTTTGCCACAACAAGGGTGAAATACACTCGCGAGAGTGATAAATAAACACAGCAAGGACATTGTGGATACAATGTGTCTCTACAAAACGAATGTATGATTGGGTTCCTGAACAACAGCTCTCATATATTCACCTTGTGGGAAGTAGTATAGGATAATTTGCATTGTCAGAAATAGTCTGTAACTTCATGCAAAACACTTCTTCTGAAATGTGCTCAAAACCCTAGACTGGCACGCGAGCATCAATTGCTCAAAGAAGAGGAGGCATTCATGTTCACACACAGTTCATTATCAGTTTCTACCAGACTGGACAAGGCAGGTCTGTATATTGTATTGTGAGTCATGCAATGTGTTCAGGTCAATGACCCCAGAAACACCATGGCACAGTTTGCACTAAGTCATGAGAGGGTAGCATATTTTATATGCACTCACATTGTATTATGTGCCTTAAAATGGAAAATGTTTATGTTTCAGTCAAAATAATCCTGTTTTGTCTGTCCAGCATAGAAATACAGCTGTTGACACATTATAGTTAAAATTTCAGAATTAATCAGCAATTCCAAATGAATTCCCACATAAATGGTTAGTAAATTGACAACAAAAGAAAGAAAAGTGATCAGAATGGAGAGACAATTTTGTTCTCCTGGGATCTAAGCAAACTCCATCTGCAGACGGATATGTACAGTAATAAGTGTGATATGGTCAAAAGCTCCAGAACAAAGTAAGTGGGCCTTGGGTTGATGTAATGTTGAGGGCTGCTGTTTTACAAATTCATAAATGAATTAGCATCCTGAAAACCATTTCTGCATGGTTATAAAAATTCTGATTTGTAAAACTTAAAAAAAAAAAGGAGTTGTTCGCCCAGGGCGCCACACAAGCTAGAACCGCCACTGGGTGGAGCTGATTCTAGCATTAATATTTGATATGCTGCATGCTGCAGGGGGCATCAGTTAACGTACTGTAATCACCTTAGTGTCATTCCACCATTGAATATAGCGTTACAGTACTGTACTGATTTGGGAGTGCAACTGCAACTCTACAGCTACATCATTTATGAAATGATTATACACATGATATTGTTAAAACTGCTGTTGTTTTATTATTAATTAAAAGAATACAATAACATGTCGTATATAGTATAATATAATGTTTTATTATTGACTGTTAAATACAATGTGAATGTCATGCAGGTCCAGGGTGTCAAGCACAAATGAAGTGAATGTGAGTGCAGAAATACAGAAAAGTAACAGCAACTGCTGTGAAACCAACCTCACTTGAAATACGGCCACACACTGAGACTGGTATCATTCCCAGTCTTGATTGAGCATGTATCATCTTTGTGTGATAATATGCGCTGGGTCGGCTTCGGTGGCGCCCGGCTTCATAATGAACTACGACAGTCATGGGAGTGTTATTGATATTTCTCATCAAAATTCCTACTGGAAAGCAAATAAGTGTTGTACTGCCCTTTTGTGGCTCCGGTCCGGAGTGGGACGGGGGCCCCTCCCGCCCCCGGCGGGATTTATGCATAACTTCTAAGAAAAGACAATTTTCTTTTCTCCGAGGGTCTCCTTGCCCCCCCCCCCCCCTTGACGACGGGCCTGCCTCCCCCTATCTCTGGATTGGACCTGTTATTCCCCACGCCTTGTGGGCCCCTTGGGGCAGCTCGTATAAGTAGGCTGCATCCAGCTTGCGCGCTGTTGGAGACCCAGAGACGGCAAACCATGGCTTCATCTATGTGGGGACTGGTTTGCGTCATGGGCTTGCTGGCCTCGGGGAGTCTGGGAACGTCCCCGCAGCTTAGGCCAGAGCAAGGGCGGGTCCACCCAGCGAGGCCCCTCGTCCCGCGGGGGGCCCCGCGGGTCCCCGCGAGCGTCTATCAGCGCATCGAAGACATGTCTGTGGAGCAAACCTCCGACGAGGCACCGAGCGCGGAGAGCGACGACACTGGCCGCGGCTTCCCGCGGAGCGCGCCGCCGCCCGGTGCCAACCACCTCCAGGCGCAGGAGCGACGCGGACCTGACAGCGCAGGTTGGTACAGGCTGCACGTTATGGATCAAATCCAACGAAGAAACGCCCATCTGTCGTGCATTTTCTCCTGACTCGGCAAATGTATTCTCGAACACCGTAAAAAAAACTTTTTTTTTATTATTGAAAATGTCTTTGCATATTTAAATGAATGCTGCTATAATTCTATACCAAGGGGCTACAACGTCTTGGTCATTTTCTACCAGACGAGCAACATGTAATTTTGTTTGAAAATTGAGCATCATAACATAAGATAAGAGGATACCCACAGGGCTGTGTGTGTGTGTGTGTGTGTGTGTCACATTCACATGAATGTCTGCCTGCCAGTGGCATTATGCTTTCCATAAGCCACTGTTCTAATGCTTTTCCCTCTCCTCTCTTTTCCTTCCCCCTGGCAAAGCCGGGGGCAGTAATTCCAGGTTTCATCGCAGTCAGCCTGCCCATCACTGGGTGCCCAAGAAAAGCGAGCGGCCCTCACAGCTGCAACTCACTGCTGCACCATTCACATCCTGGCAGCCTGCTAAAGACTCCAGTGTGTTCCCTGCATCCATCAGAACTGCCGCAGGTATAGCCATAACCAACACACTGTCATATAACTCCCAAATAGACAGCTATGGAGTTGAGGATTGTCTTTCCTGGCACATGTGTAAAATGAGTATACATATTTGTTTTGCTTTCTGATGTAAGAAACTGATAAAGTCCACTGATATTTAAGCTTGTTGAACTCATGCTGATGCCAAAGCTACTTGATTCGTCAGTTTTGATTGCTACTTAATATTGAGCCTTGCTGTTCAGAATATTCTTCCTTGTAAAGGTGTGATGGTATTAGTTGTCCCGAGAAAAGGTTGATTTTTATTATGTGTTTTAAAAGCAAGCTTAAAATGATATTCTCAAATGACAGAATTCCTTTTTTTTAAGTCTACGGGGGTGATACCTTTGGGGTTCTGAGCCATAATAATTTTAGCGATTGTATTGTACAACTCAAGCTATTGAAGGGCCAGTCATATCCTAACCTTTTTTTGTATTCACCAGTTTAGTTTAGAGGTAAGATATTTTATGATGCTCATGTTATTTTAATAATTAGTATTAGTCTCCCAAAATGGGGTACACAATCTTTTTTCCCCAATTGATTTAAAAAAAATAATAATTGAACAACATGACAGATAGTGTAAGAAAAGTGTAAATGTAAATGTACATTTATGTATCATTGATGCAAAAAGTGTGGAGTGTAGATACCTATCTATCATAGGTTTTATTTCATGGTAGAGCACAAATGATCATCAAATATAGGTCTGTACCAGAGGGTGTATGATTACTGGTATGTGGAAATGTGAAAACTTATTTTACAGAAGTTAATGTAGAAAGTTGCAAACAGCGATATGCGGGCCCTCGCACATGCGAATGTCGTGGCGTGTCGCAAGTCGGGATGTGTCGCTGATATCACCTCCTGTGTCCACATATACCATGCGTAGAGTACACCATGTACATTTCGGAGAGATGTTTCGCACGGATCGCACCATGCACCTTCGATTCATAGCATATACTATATGCCAGGTACAACACAAAATGACATAAGGGGGCACCATGGAGTCCCTGGATCACACCTGGTGCCAAACCTCAGTAGCGGGAGCAATTTTTGATGCGTATGCGAAATTTCATGAGTTTACGTTTATGGGAACAGCCTAAAAAATGAGCAAAAAAATCCTTACGGAAACACTAGTGGCCCTGCACCTCCGGTGCAGGCCGCCCTCTGGTTTACACCGGGGGCACCGAACCTTCAGTGCTCGGGGCCCTAAAATGAAGCTTGAGGTAATTTGGGACTAGAAAATATTATTTGTACAAAATTCGGGTTTCCATCATCTGCACTAAAAAACTTGTGCGTACAAATCACAGTTCCATGCCCATGTGGTACAGTATCTCCGCAGCCGCTGTAGTGGTTAGATGTCTGCAGCAAACTTCAGCTACGGTGTAGCTTCAGATCTAGATGCACAAAGCTGTGTAAATGCAGGCTGTAAGAGCAGACCAGAATACTTCCTTTCATACTAACATTTTTAGTATTGTAACTTCAACCAAAGACATTAGAAAAGTAGACTTTTGAATTCTTTTAAAACGTTGATTTTTTATTTTACAGCAACAAGATCCAACTGCAGAAATCGGCCTATAGACCTGGTCTTTATCATAGACAGCTCCCGCAGTGTACGTCCTGCTGAGTTTGAGAAGGCCAAGGAGTTCCTGCGACACATGGTGGAAACCTTGGAGATCGGGTCCGATGCCACACGAGTGGGCCTCGTCAATTATGCCAGT
This sequence comes from Scophthalmus maximus, assembly GCF_022379125.1. Classification (NCBI taxonomy): domain Eukaryota; kingdom Metazoa; phylum Chordata; class Actinopteri; order Pleuronectiformes; family Scophthalmidae; genus Scophthalmus; species Scophthalmus maximus. Next base: position 18,757,123 of record NC_061529.1, on the reverse strand, counting down.
ACAGTGAAAATCGAGTTCCTGCTTAAGACATATTTTGACAAGTCTGCCCTAAAGCAGGCACTGGCCCGTGTTGTGCCCCTTGCATCAGGCACTATGACAGGCGTGGCCATCAAGACTGCAATGGAGAAAGCATTCACTGCGGAGGCGGGGGCCAGAGCTAGTTCCACGGACATCGCCAAAGTTGCTATCATAGTGACGGACGGGAGGCCCCAGGACAAGGTGGACGATGTGTCAGCTGCAGCCCGTGCATCTGGGATTGAGATCTACGCGGTGGGAGTAGACAGAGCTGATAAGATGTCCCTCCGCCTCATGGCCAGCCAGCCACATGATGACCATGTCTTCTATGTGGAGACCTATGGTGTTATAGAGAAGCTCACTTCCAAGTTTAGGGAAACCTTGTGCGGTAAGGATGATGATAACGGGAGTGCGGACACTCCATTAAATGGTGGAATTGATGATTATGGTCTAGGCCTAGATGGCAGGACAGACGGTAAAGGAATACATAATGAAAATGGCGATAAAGGAAACAATGGTACGTCAGACACATCTTTTTTAATTCACCTGTGATTATATGGGCAGCACCATAGAGGGAATCGCCATTCTAAAGTAAACAGTCCTCTTCTTTGGTCTTTGAGAACAAGGGCAAGGTAACTACCAATTTAAAGCCACGTTCTGTGTGTGCGCGCCATGAAATGTTGTTTACTAACTGTTGCCACGCAGAAAGTGGAAAAAAATTGTTTAGTGTTAATGCAGTCAGCATTAAAGAGGTACAAAAGTGGAAGTCGTGTACTAACCAACCTAAAGAAGAAGGCACAGCTCTGATAACTGGTTGGTCTGCTGATTCAGAGTAACATCTATACACTTGAATACTTTGAAATGGTTGAAACCTAAAATGATGCAGCCTGTACTTTTCACAGGGAGCGCGCTGCTCTTTGCACTTTGCGCTGTATCTGATGCCTCATACCGTGCGCCCTGCTCAGTTACCTGAAAATGTGCTCAGCTGCCCAGGTCCACAGTTTGAGCTTCTGTCAACATTAACAGCCACTTATCCTCCAAGGCAAAAACTCATTTAGCTTGTGCTGAATAGGACTAAAATACAGTGGAGTGGATTTATAAAATCTTTTTATTTTATAAGTAATTTTTTAGGAAAAGAACCTTTAATTTGATTGTGTAAAATACCCACTGAATGCATGAATAGACATTATGTTAACTGTTGATATGATAATTAAAAGAAAAGGACAATACAAAACGTATTTGCTTTCCAGTAGGAATTTTGGATGAGAAAGATCAATAACATTCTCATGTCTGTTGTAGTTCATTATGAAGCCGGTGCCAGCAGCCAGTTAGCTTAATTTCAGCACAGACACCGAAAAGTCTGAATCTGTCTGAAGGAAACAAAATCTGCCCACCAGCACATTAGTCAACATATTATATCCAATTTGTTTAATTTATACAAAAAACAATAAGTGTCAAAACAACAATGTAAAATGTAATAAATTCTAATTCATAGTGTAGATAATTTGTAGTTGTTTACAAATTTTAACCAAAAATGATGAAAATGGTGAAAAGCATTCAATGTTATTTTCTGCTAAATGTTCATTTATTTATATGTAATGTCGTATGCTTATAGGTTTAGGTTACAGGGATGCTAGCCCAACTCTCCACAAAATGTTACTACTATTGCGTTACTTTGCACAAAAACGTTTTTGTGTTCCCTCTCAATACATTTGCAGTCCCACAACTAAGAAGGACTGCAAAAATATTTATGCTTAACAAATTCCCACCATGATCTTTCAGGGCTCTGTACATCTCAATAATCTTACTCGAGTAAAGAATGGATCGTAAACTGTCATTATTTACATTTCACCTCCCAACATTCATGTAACATTCTCACTGATGTCAAACTTACCAAGTTAAAGGTGACATATTATGCAAAAATCACTTTTTTTATGTTTGTGCACATAAATGTGTGTATCTGTGGAGCCTTCCAGCCCACAAACTGTGAAAAAAGACCACCCTGTTGTTTGTTCGTGAGCTGGCTAAACCCTACAGCCTGGCTCTGAACAACTGGTTCAGATTTCTTTCCCACTGTGGTGTCACAGTTGGACTCTTTTGGGGTAACCCCGCCTGCAATCTGAGAATCTCCACTTTTCTGGTGAAGGGGCATGACATTTCCTAAACATTTTGAAAACATTTGACCAATCACGACAGACTGGGCCAGCCGGCCAATCAGAGCAGAGTTGGGATTATCGGGAGAAGGGGCTAAAAGAAAACCAGGCGTTTGAGACAGAAAGTGAAAAGAGGAGCTGCAGGAATGGGCAGTATGAGAACAATGATACCTTTTCTGAACATTAGAGCATGTGAATCTTTTCAAATGGTAACCCAAATTAAAAGTATGAACCTGAATATAAGCATAATATGTCCCCTTTAAAAATCAGGATCAGATTCCAGTCAAACAAATTCAAAACCTTGCTCTTGAATAACAGCTTGAACCTGAGGAGAGAGCTCAGTCAACCTCTGTGTTTCACTGAGACCAAATTCTCTCGTCCACAACAGTGGCGTCACTACTAAAGACAGTTATTGTGTTATTGTGATGGTGAGTTGCCTACATTCGATTTTGTGTTTGCATGGATTCTACTGGATTATAGAATTTTTTTATTGGAAGATTAAGAAGCATGATTATTCAGATGACTTAAACTCAAAGGCCAGTTTAACATTCAAAAAAGATAAATTACTTAATCTCTACTTTCACAAATAACGCAATAATTGAAAAAAACATTACTAATAAATCCCCATAGTTAAAGTACAGAGATCAAGCAAACTAATCTGCATGTGGCTATGTAAAATTAAAGAAATAGAAATTAGAAATTAATCAGTCTAATCAATCTATCTAGCACAGATTACCAACCAATAACAAGATTATATTGATTTAGTTTGACTTAAGCCAATCAGACATTGGGATGTTTTTTTTTCAGGTTTGGATGTATGTACCCAGGGACACAATTGCCAGCACATTTGTGTCAGCAGTGGCAATTCATTCAACTGCAAGTGTCGCTTCGGCTACGTCTTGAACCCGGACAAGAAAACATGCTCACGTAAGACTCTTAATCTTTGTTGTAATGTTTTTTGTCCAGTGTTGATCTGTCTCCAAATCCCTTTGTGTTGCGCTGTGTTTCAGATGGGGAAAAGCTTCATTAGAGGTAGCAGTGTCTAATTAATAAAATAAATTAAGTAAGAATTTAGATAGAGCCTTGGAACTCTTTTGTGATTTACTGAAGACAAAAATCTGTAGGAATACCTTGACTTGGAAACTGGTCAATGTATTTCCTTTGGTATTATTAAAATATTTTCTTGGTGCCATCATAAAAGCCATTAAAGGACACCTGAGGAGCTTCCTCTTTGCTTCAGGTTCAGTTGTGGTGGTAGCTGCTTCGATGTGGGTTATCCTGGAAGGTGGGAAGTGAATGCTTTGTTCAACTTGAACTTGTACCAGGTCATGCAAAGGACAGCTCTTGTGACTATTTTTCGGATGTTGTCCGGATAGTTTACCCAAGCTGGTTGTTGAGCTCAGCTATGATCAGTAACATGTATGGTCTCTTTTCAGATTTGGATAAATGTGACCAGGGATATTTGTTTTGAAAATGGCAATTCTTACCCCTGTATGTGTCATGAGGGGTATATGTTGAATGCAGGCAAGAAAACATGCTCACGGAAGAACCCTTGACAGCAGCTTTCATATCCATCTCTTTGTGCATTATCTCAGTTTTCCCAAAAATAATGATTCAAAAAGAGGAATGGAGCTTGTTCTAAAGGTTAACATCAGTAATAAAATGAATAACGGATAGACAGAGGCACCCACAGTCCAAACTCACCTTGACTGAGATGCGAAGTTACATATGGACCTGCCTCTTCTCAGGTTTTGATCCATGTGCCCATGCGCATGACTGCCAGCACATTTGTCAAAACAATGACGGCTCACATATCTGCAAGTGTCAAGTGGGATATTTGTTAAATGCTGACCAAAAAACATGCTAACGTAAGATCTTTTGCCTTAGTCCAGTGTAATGGTTTTCAAGACTAAAAAACTGACATGCTTGGATACGTACAGAAAAAGACTTAAAAAGCATTCGGCTTTAAGTCAGTTAGGAGTGAGTAGTGGACGATGGTGTTAGCTGGAAGTGTCTCATTTCGGGTACTGAAATGGAATAATTGATGGAGTGAATACTGATTCAGGAACACGGAAACCGTGGATGTCCTAAACAGAAGTATTTATTATAAGAGCTCAATATTGAGGAGACTTCCGGTTTGCTACACAGATCAACAGGTTCACAGTGTTCGGCGTCCGAAGATAGTTTGCCTATCTACGGTCTCTGTAGTGTATTAAGCTTTGAGTAATGTAGTCATCTCCCCGCGACTATGACACCTCGAGTGAGACTTCAGCTGCTCAATGATTGTTTCGGCTTGCCATAGATAAGATGACCTTGCTTGGTGCCTGAGAAGACTCATCTTAAAGTTTTCTAGGGGATGATAGACGGAGATTCCTCAACAGGTACCACCAGGGACATGACTGCCAGCACAATTGTGTCTCAAATGGTAATTCCTAGTTTTGCAAATGTCATGAGGGATAAAAAATTGAATGCAGACCAGAAAACATGCTCGCCAAAGAACCTGAATTTATATGCATGTCAGGTTGCAGTGAAATAATAGAGTTACTTTGAATGAGCAAGAAGTTGGGAGACTAGGATGTAAGCATGTAAAGCTGTGGCGTAAATGATCATCATCTCTCTTCAGGATCAGATCCATGTGCCCAGAAAACATAATCGCGTAGGAACTTGGGCCTTATCATTGTATGTCGAGGCACTTGTTGTTGCTGTTATTTGGTGTTCTTGATCAAATCCAGGAAGAGACAGAGTAATGGTTTTTGACATTCATATATTTTAATTTGGCTAATCATGGGCTTCTTAGAGGAAGTTTGCTTTGGATATTAGCTGTGGAAGACTGGATTGGAGACTGACACTGATGTACACAGCCATGACCAACATAACTTGTACATTTTAAGGTGACCAATTTAAAGCTCCAAAACTAGCAATGTAATCCATGACAGATGTAATTGATTTACTCAACTTTCACGTTTGGATACATGCCTACCAGTGTATTTGTTTCAAAAATGGTTGTTCTTACCCCTGCAAGTGTCATGAGGGATATGTGTTCAACGTGTGTGGGTGCCATGTGTCTGGGTTCCCATCAAAAGTCATTACCCTAGGTGCATGACTTCATCCAGAAGTCTTATAGTCAATAAATAACTCAGGTAGTAATATTATTACAGCCCCCAAGCAAAAGTTAATAAAAAACATATATAAGCTTAAGTAGATTTTCCACAACTGTTTAGGATTGTAAATAATGATTTATTTTAAACCATCTGGTAAGGTACGGTAGATGATCATGATTTAAATACTACATTAAAGAGATTGGAGAGCCCCTTCACACTCAACTGTGAAGTGTCTCTCTTCAAACAGCGATACCTGGCTGATAAACATGACTGCCAGCAAATTTGTTTTAGCTTGAAGATTATTATGCATCAATTGTAAGAGGAGGGATGGCCAGGCAGAGGCTCCGTCAGTCCATTCTCTGCATGTAAGATGTCATGAGATGTCATAACATGTGGACATTTGATGTCCATGTCTCTTTTCAGGTTCAGATGCATGTGCCGATGGACATGATTGCCAGCACATTTGTATAAACAATGATGACTTGTACATCTGCAAGTGCAGATTGGGATTTGTGTTGAATCCAGATAAGAAGACATGCTCACGTAAGAAGTTAGAGATTGTTTTAGATGCACTGATGTTTTCAGGGTGCGCTTCAAAATGTTACACTATATGTGCTTGACAGCGATACCCCATCCTAGGTTCTATTTCACACTAAGGGTTCCTTGACTAATTTTCTTACTTAGATGTTGGAGTGGTTTCTTTTCAGGTTCAGATGCATGTGCCAATGGACATGACTGCCAGCATACTTGTATAAACAATGATGACTCGTACATGTGCAAGTGTCGAGTGGGATATGTTCTCAATCCAGATAAGAAAACATGCTCACGTAAGAAGTTACACCTTTCTTTGAGATGTGCTGAAGTGTTCAGGGTTAGCTTTAAAATGCACTACTATAGTTGCTTGACTGCAATACCATATGATAGGTTCTATTACTACAAGGGTTCTTTGACCGATTGTCTTACTTAGATGTTGGAGTGTTTCATTTCAGGTTCAGAAACATGTGCCCAGGGACATGACTGCCAACATATTTGTGTCAGCTATGATGACTCGTACATTTGCAAGTGTCGAAGTGGATATGTGTTGAATGCAGACAAGAAAACATGCTCACGTAAGAACTTGGACCTTTTTAACAGATTTTCCTGGGATCTCACTGTTATTTCCTAGACTGGTACAGTAAAAAAGTTTGCCAGACTTGTTTGATTGAATTAGTTTGGTAAGTTTAGCTCAGTTTTTGAGCTCATTCTGATCAACCAGTTTGATCAAATGAGGGAAATTGAGCAAATGGCAATAATCATCGGGTTAACAATGGATAAAGGGGTCCTTCACTTATAGACAGAGTAAGATGTGGAAGTGTTAATTTTCAGGTTCAGATGCATGTACCAATGGACACGACTGCCAGCACATTTGTGTCACCAATGCTGACTCTTATGTCTGCAAGTGTCGAGAGGGATATCAATTGAATACAGACCACAAAACATGTTCAAGTAAGCACCTCAATCATTTCATTATGCATATTTGGTGTCTGTTGCATCATCCATTCTCTTAGATACACCACTTTTGGAGTTTCAAAGACATGCTCACGTGAGAAGTTAGAGATTGTTTTAGATGCACTGATGTTTTCAGGGTGCGCTTCAAAATTGTACACTATATGTGCTTGACAGAGGTACCCCATCCTAGGTTCCATTATATATTAAGGGTTCCTTGACTGATTTTCTTACTTAGATGTTGGAGTGTTTTTGTTTCAGGTTCAGATACATGTACCCAGGGACATGACTGCCAACATATTTGTGTCAGCACTGATGACTCGTACAGCTGCAAGTGTCGAATGGGATATATGTTGAATGCGGATAAGAAAACATGCTCAAGTAAGAACTTGGATCTTTCTAATTGATTTTCCTGGGATCGTACTGTTATTTCCTAGACTGAAATGGTAAAAATGGTACTGCTTGATGTGTTTTATTGAATTGGTTTCATAAGATTTACAAAGTTCTTGTGCGTATTCTTATCAACCTCATTGTGATATATTGAAATAAATTGAGTAAATGGCAATAGTCATAGGGTTAACAATGGATAAAAGGGTCCTTGACTGATAGACTGAGTCATTCAGATGTGGGAGTGTTTCTTTTCAGGTTCAGATGCATGTGCCAACGGACATGATTGCCAGCATACTTGTATAAACAATGATGACTCGTACATGTGCAAGTGTCGAGTGGGATATGTTCTCAATCCAGATAAGAAAACATGCTCACGTAAGAAGTTACACCTTTCTTTGAGATGTGCTGAAGTGTTCAGGTTTGCTTCAAAATGAATTACTGTAGATGCGTGACCAAAATATCCCATCATAGGTTATATTACTCACTAATGGTTCTTTGACTGATTGTCATAGTTGATATGGGAGTGTTTCATTTCAGGTTCAGAAACATGTGCCCAGGGACATGACTGCCAACATATTTGTGTCAGCTATGATGACTCGTACATTTGCAAGTGTCGAAGTGGATATGTGTTGAATGCAGACAAGAAAACATGCTCACGTAAGAACTTGGACCTTTCTAACAGATTTTCCTGGGATCTCACTGTTATTTCCTAGACTGGAACAGTAAAAAAGTTTGCCAGACTTGTTTGATTGAATTAGTTTGGTAAGTTTAGCTCAGTCTTTGAGCTCATTCTGATCAACCGCACTCTGATCAAATGAGAGAGATTGAGCAAATGGCAATTACCATAGGGTTAACAATGGGTAAAAGGGTCCTTCACTTATAGACAGAGTCAGTCAGATGTGGAAGTGTGTTCTTTTCAGGCTCAGACGCATGCACCAATGGACACGACTGCCAGCACATTTGTGTCACCAATGATGACTCGTATGTCTGCAAGTGTCGAGAGGGATATGTATTGAATGCAGACCAGAAAACATGTTCACGTAAGCACCTCAATCATTTCATTATACATATTTGGTGTCTGTTGCATCATCCATCATCTTAGATACACCACTTTTGGAGTTTCAAAGTACAAGAGTTTGAGTGGACACATTATTTACTGTATCATATCAAACAGTCAATTGATTTGAGCAGTCCAAAATTTGGTGAATGGTATTGGAGACTGGGCATGTCATCCATTTATTGGTGACATGGTTGAGGGATCCACTTCTTTTAAAGGGAACTGTGACGAAATGCTCTGATTGTTTTCAACGTCATGAGACTAAATCACTGAGGAATTAGCTTTTCTTTTCAGTTTTAGGTTTGGATGCATGTGCCCAGGGAGACGACTGCCAGCACATATGTATCAACAATGGGAACTCGTACATTTGCAAATGTCGAGTGGGATATATCCTGAACCTGGATATGAAAACATGCTTACGTAAGAAAATTCTTCCTTTCAACATTTTTACAAGATGTTTGATGTTATTCTATAACAGCTACTAAGGATATGGATGATATTCATGATATGGATTCCATGCACATTATGGAAATGATAACCAAGTGTTTTTTGAATGAGTTACAGGGTCAGTTTGATGTGGCAATCTCTCTTTTCAGGTGCGGATGCATGTGCTCAGGGGCATAACTGCCAGCAGATTTGTATTAACAACGGTGATTCCTACAATTGCAAGTGTCGAGTGGGATATGTGTTGAATGCAGACCAGAAAACGTGCTCACGTAAGAATTTTTTTTCCCCAACATACCTTAAGGCGTCTGTGCACTGAATCCTAGGTTGTCTGTATTGTAAGTTTCTATAGCCCAGCATTTCTCACCAAACCCTGAGTTTTAACGAATTGGCTATTGCAATAAGTATTCAGCTGATAAAATCTACCAAGAGCTGTGGAATACATGGACATGGTTTCCATGAGTCCTCTAAAAAAAGAGAGTGGTTGGTCCGTGTGCTTGACTTGACAAGAGCCATTCTCAAACCATTCTAAACCATACAAGATGATTTAAGGTGAGGTCCCTCTTAATTCCCTCCAATATAGATTTCCTATATATCATGTCATATTTTACACAAGCTTTGACCTTAAATGTTCTATAGGTTTAAGACCATTTTCTGCATAGAGGAGTTCTGAAATAAGCATGAGGAAATCAGTCTAACCTTTTGTATGAAATATCACAACACTGACTGGGTGATATGCCTTTGTCTATAGATGTAAATATATAATGTGTAACTTAAATTTTAAGTCACCTTTCCTTTATGTCTTTGTTTTTTGCATTCTTCAGTTGTGGAAAAGTCTGTAGTTGACAGCAACCAGAACTACTGTGTCCAGCGACAAGTGATACAGCACTTCTCCTGATTCCAGCCATTTACAGCACAGTTAATAAAACGTGTGCTGAGCTGGTGTGAGGAATGCGAGATAGCCAAGGCATTGGAAGTTGTGGTGTGAGATTGCTGCAAACTTTGGTCCAAGTGAAAGACCAAAAAATAAAATGGTTGTAATTTGCCTGTTGCCTATCAATTATCTTTTCAGTGATCGGTATATTACACATATGATCATGTCTCAAAATCCTAGTTAAAGCTAACTGCACCTGACCTAATAAGCATTCCTATATTGTGATTTACTAGTTGAAGTGACCATAACACTTTTAATATATTTTCTAATCTCAATCACAAAAGAAAAACCATGATTACTCTCTATTGTTGAATCAATGTTAATTGTGATGGGTTTTTTTTTTTGTTTCTTTTTTTTACCTACTCTTAATAAGATTTGCAAGCTTCGAAATGTTTAGGAAAAAAAGTATGCTACACTAAACATGGTGAAACACCGTTCATGTGATCTTTGACGTTCTCTGTTTTTCTTATCACTTTTTCAGAGGAAATGAGAAGTGAAATAACTCAAGATGCCTGCATGTGTGAAGCTCAGATTGTGTTCCAGAAAAAAGTACAGTCAGCCATCCAGGAGCTGAGCAGAAAACATATCCTTTTTGCATCGCACAAGATGATGATCTACAGATAGAGAATGATTGTGAGACTTAATTTGAAAATATTATGTGACAGAAATATCTGATTTAGATTTTGTGTACAATACGAAAATATTGGCAGTTGCAATGATATTTTTTCCATAAGTGCATTTGATTACAAGAAGCTGAATCTGAGTCTAAACTTTGACTCTGCTGATTTACAGTTGTATGTTTCTATATTTTTTCCAGTGACACGATGAAATGCCAAACATTGCAATTCAAAAAGAAAAATCCTATTTCCTTGACTCTCTGTTTACTTGATGAACTTTCCGACAAAGTGAATCTGATAGAAGATGATCAGCATTATTAAGAACAGTGATACCATCAGAAGACATGTTAAGGACAAGCAATGTATTCCGTAACCCTCAAAATCTATCAATCAGTCATGTCTATTATGTATATGAGATTGGGTAGAGACCTGCATGGAATTAATGTCTCATGTAGTATAAAAGTTTTTTTTTTAAACATAAACCTGTTTTTTTGCATTCCCAACACTGTTTGTTATTACTTATAACTGGTGTGAACTTCTACAGACACCTGTGTATTTGTAAAAGTAAGCCATTAATAATATAGTGAATTGATAGAAATAGTTTCAGCATTAATATTTTTAGAATTTTTTTTACCACATCTTTGTTGTGTATTCACTGATTTTACAGCATTTCTTGGTCAGCTCTTGGTTCAACACAAAGACTCCATCGATAATCAAAATGCAACAAGTAATCTCTTATGCAACAATAGTATTGTTGCTATCCCTCTGATTGCAGCATTATTGCGGAAAAAGAAAAGACTCCTTTGTACTATAATCGTTTTCTTTAAACTGGAACTATTTCAACACTTTCACTGCACAACTGTGACTGGCAACTACTGTTTTGTTTGTAGCAGGCTGGTTTTTCAGGGGATAGGGAAAAAATAGCAGTTTAGGGAGCTTTTCTTTTCTGGCAGCAGTCTTGGACGTTAGACACTAATTTCAATGCAAGTTTTGAAACAAGTAGATTTTAAGTTAAGAATAATTTAGCTCCGTAACTAGTTGAAGAATTTCACTGTACTGTATTTTCCACTGTGTCATGTCTGTAGAACACATGAAAAATGTGATGGAGGACTATGTGTTGGTGCTTATTTGTAAGAAAATAACTTTTCTGTATTTTTTCTATTGGGAAGTTTCACAAGGAAAATAAACACTCTGAAACAATAGATCAAATATATCTGTTTAATGTGTGTATTGTACTTGTTACTAAGCCACAATCATGATTTGTTAAGTGTTGGTTTATTAAGACTTTTCCATGGCGCTCTAATAATCCATGGGCCAGTAGCGACTGGTGGGTAACTTCACTCAGGAGGCAGACTATGTGACATGTCTGCAAGCGCTCGCACACACACCTTATAGTATTTGTCTAAGTGCAACCCACTACAATCGCACAGCTCGTGACAAACGTAATGACTGTGAATGGCAGAGAGGAGAGATAGTGTGCTGCTATTTTTTTTTACATTATATTCATTTTGCTGACACTTTTGTCCAAAGCAACTTACAATCATAGAGGCAGGTAGCATTAAGGGCCTCATCTAAGGGCCCACACTAGGATGACCTGGAATCGAACCCCGACCTTCTGTACCAAACTATCAAAAAAATACCAGTTATGCACCATTTGTGACCTCTTCAAACATCTAACAACAAGCAGCCTGAAAGTCATAATAAAGCAAAAATAAAAAAAAACGACACCCAATCCAATGCACAAGCAAATGACTGTTTGTTTTGAAAAAGTCATGGCATGTAAAAGACAAAGAAAATCCAAATGTGCCTATTTTATGTTGTTGGTAATTTATTTGATTCATATTTATGTTATAATTATTTCTTTTTTATTATTATTTAATCATAGTTCTTCTGTCAAAACCTTCTGTATTTAACGTTTATTAGCACACACACAATGTATTTTATTTGCTTGTAATAGATTTTATCATTAATGGCCAGCATGTGTCAAGCGGTGTCGATATCCTTAAAATTGTAACAGAAAGTATCGATATCGTATGGAAATTAAAAAGTTAGGTATCGCTCGAAAAGTCAGACTCGGCTAGCCTCTGTTCAACTTCTAAAAAAAGACTATGTTAGAGATACAAGATTCTACCTAACAACAGCAATGAACTTAATTCTGAATGGCCGATTTGAAGCCTCCTTTCATGTCTGGTTTGAGATCGCACTCCCCTCAAATTCCTGAGGAGGCGCTGTCTCCCCTGAAGAGCCGCGACTGTCGTGTGCCTATTATAATTATATATATAATTTTTTTTAACTGGATGCTAAAAGTGAAGGGCAGGGCAGCACAGCAGAGATAAGTGAAGTGTCTCCTTTTGCAAAAAAAAAAAAAGCAATCCAAACACTGGGCTCCATGGTTCTCAAAAAGAAATACACGCCACTGGAGCTCGAAAAAAAAACAAAAACTACAACTACCAGAAGGAACCCAGGTCTTCCGGTTTACGGTTACTAGGGGTTACCGAGGGGAAGCTACAGCGCCCGGAGTCTGCCAACGCAAACAACGAAACGTAGAATTTGAACTGTCCTTTTCCAATACTTTCGCGTCCGCTGGTGCACTGCACTCGTGGTCGACCTCTGCATTTGTCCGACAACGCACAACGTCGCCCGTCGAGGGCACCGCGTAACAAATGTGTTAGCTGCTAGCTAACTAGCCAATCTAAACGTGTGAGGCTAACGCTACAGTCACCAGGCTGACGAATGCTAGGCTGAGCGTGTTGGCCCAGCTAGCTGTCTACCTCGCCAAGGGACGTTACGCCAGTGCGTTGTTATGTTAACTGGCAGTTCATGTTGGAGCGATAGAGGGCCGTAACGTTGTCACCATCACCACCACCCCGCAATGTTTATCTACCTTAGCAAGAAGGTGAGTGTGTCGGACCCCCCTCCCCAGCAAACTAACCACCCATCAATACGTCAGCTGGCTATATATATATATAGATGTGGCTATAATTTCCCGTTGTTTTTTTTTATAGATTGCTATCCCCAACAACATCCAATTAAAATGTATTTCCTGGAACAAAGGTCAAGGCTTCATTGCCTGTGGAGGGGACGACAGTGTCCTCAGAGTGCTCAAGCTTGAATCTCAGACAGGTACGGTCCGGGTGTGGAGCTCACGACCTGCACGGCTCCCGTACACACGCTGTCGTGGTTTTCCAGGCTTTCTCTTGCGACAGCCAACAGATAATGAGAAGTCAGATAACCATAACCTCAACGCAATTTATATAACCTACTAAAAAAACCAAAAACCTGCATTACATAATACAGCTGAGTGATGTTTGACATTTGAAATCCTTAACGCGCGCGCGTGTGTGTGTGTGTGAGTGAAATGGACAGAGATGGACCCTGACTGTATTACTGTCTCCACATGTCACTCGTGTCACTAGACTAACTGACAAAGTTCGTTGAGTTGTTTAACATCTCTGTCTAGAGTCGATGGTTGGTAAGGTTTCATGACGATCAAATAATACATATGATATAAATGTAGGTTAAAGGTTATATTGGTTAGATTATAAATCTAGGTTATATTGCCTAAAATGGCCAACGTTGATTAAGCATGTGCTGATGTCGGCTGGGCCTGGTTTGAGGTGTTTTGCATCACTTACACAGTGTGTCCTTGTTGAAATTAAACGTTCTACATGTTAAAACCACTGATATGAGGCATGATGGACCAGGCACATTAGTGAGCTGTCTTGCTCATTCAGCAATAAAAGTGCATTTGTTACAGTCCAAGCTGTTATTCAATACACACGTGATTGAGATTTGAGGGCTATTGAAAACAGTGTGTAAGTAATCTTCCAAAAGCTTTTTGGCTCTGCTCTGGTACCCAAGAGTCCAGTCGCTGTAAGTAGAAATTCTACCACCTTGCCAAATCCGTCTGCTGACAGACCTAATGTTAATGTGTTAAGCAGATGTCAAAAGCCACCAACGGTAAAGTGAAAGAAACTGATATTTATCTACTTCAACCTGAGCCTGAGCCTGAGCCTGGAACAGGTACCGGTGCTGTGGAAAGCGTCCTGCCTTGTTCCTGTTCTGAAGAAGTCGACTCCATCCGTACTCAACGAAACCAGTAGCCCTCACATCTCATGTGATGAAGGTGCTGGAGAGGCTGGGATTGGCCCACTGCTGGGGAGCAGCATTGGAGCCAGCGTCATGAACAGATTGAACAAACTGATCAAGAAAGCTGGCTCCGTAATAGGCTGCAAGATGGACGCGTTTGAAGCTGTGGTGGAGAGGAGGACTATGAACAAACTGTTATCCATCATAGATAACCTGGACTATCCTCTCCATCTCACACTGGACAGACAGCGGAGCTCCTTCTCCTATAGGCTGATTCAGCTTCGCTGTCACAAAGAACGTTACAGGAAATCTTTCCTGCCACAAGCCATAACACTTTATAACACCTCACCTCTGGCCGACAGATAGACCTTGTTCCACTGTCAATACTTCATGTAAATTCTGTGAATTATTATTCTTAATTTCTATATTTCTTTTGGCAATTTGTGTATTTTAAATTTATTGTGTAAATATTGTATATATTTTTTATGTGTGCTGTGTGAAACTTGCTGCTGCTACACCAGAATTTCCCAGCTTCGGATGAATAAAGTATTTATTTATCTATCTATTTATCTACACACTACTGTTTGACTGTCTGCCTCAGAAGCAGTTTTGAGCAATTTCTAATTTGATGTTAATTATTTGTGGTCCTACATGTTAACCTCTCTTTCATTATGGTTTCTCAACAGACGATGCCAAACTTAAAGGTCTTGCTGCACCGAGTAATCTGTCAATGAACCAGACTTTGGAGGGACACAGTGGTGAGATATATTCTGTCATTTTTGCATATTGTAAACAGCCAACGTCCAGAAAAGGAAAGAGGACACAGCTTAATGCAAGGACCTTAAAGGGGCAGTAAGAGATTTTGGAGAGACATTGTTGGTTGCTGATTTTCTGACTGCACTGGTCAGGGCTCGAAACCACAGTGTATTCGATTAAAATCGCCCCCACTGCCCCTTTAAGTGAACCAAAAAAAAATTGTCTGACACTTCACAATTACACTTGCAGGTGCAGTGCAAGTGGTAACATGGAATGAACAGTATGAAAAGCTGACAACCAGTGACCAGAATGGACTCATCATTGTGTGGATGCTCTACAAAGGTACAGTAGGTACTGCTGCGAAATAAAACTGTCGTGAAGAAAATGTGTGATTTATATTGTATTGTCTTTGTCCCTCCCTAAGGTGTGTGGTACGAGGAGATGATCAACAACAGGAACAAGTCGGTGGTGACGAGCATGAGCTGGAACGCGGACGGTCAAAAGATCTGCATTGTGTATGAAGACGGAGCTGTCATTGTTGGATCTGTAAATGGTAAAAGGCATTACAGCGTGATTACTAGAAATCTAACAAATGACAATCAATCTCAATAGTCGTCTAGACAGATTAAGCTAGAAAAATCACCAAGGCCCGCCTGCCAGACAAGCCATACTTTGTATATATACTTGGCAGATTAGTAGCTCATAAAGGCCTTGTTTTTCTAGGAAACCGGATTTGGGGAAAGGAGCTAAAAGGAATTCAGCTTGCACATGTGGCATGGTCACCAGACAGCAGGATCCTCCTCTTTGGCACGGTTAATGGAGAAGTACATATCTATGACAATCAAGGAAACTTCATTGTGAGTTTAGTAAAGCACCCCACATCTTTCTTTGGTGATTCTTATTGGTATTGACAAAGACAGCAGCCATCAGCAAGCAACTCCATTGCTTGCTTAGTGCTACACTTAGCGTCATGAACCCACATGAAATTGATATAAAAATATAATAACAATTTGATAGACCTAGTTTGGATTACTATCCTGAATAGTAGCTTCATTGCCTGAAAGTGAACCTCCCTTTGTTTCAAACGCATTGTATCACATGCTTGCATTTACTGATTACGAAGTAGCGTATGTTGACTTGTGAAAATCTGTGTCATCTTTCAGATGAAAATGACCATAAGCTGCCTCACTAATGTGCCCGGAGCTGTCAGAATAGCCGGTATTCACTGGTATGCAGGAACCGGGGGCTACGTTGAACCAGACTGCCCTTGTCTTGCCATCTGTTTCGACAATGGGAGATGCCAGATCATGCGCTTCGAGAATGATGAAAGTAAGGGGGTAAAAAAGCCTTCAGAGAAATATTTTTCAGGTGACACTTCTTTCAAATGTTCATCAGTAATGATGAGCTATGCTGCTGCCTTGTTTCTCCAGACCCAGTGTGCATTGACACTCTGATGAGTGTGGTCAGTATACAGTGGAATCATTGTGGCAGTGTTCTGGCCGTGGCTGGTAGTCTCAAAGCCTCCAATGTGGAAAAAGAATTAAATCTTGTGCAGTTCTACACGCCTTTTGGAGAGGTGAGGTTAAAGATTTATATAAGCTCTTCTGTTATTTAAAAAAAAAATCAATTTAAGAAGGACATAACTCTGAACAGTTTTCACCATTCTTCATTGTTGAGATATGAGACAAAAGTTTTTCACCTGAAAATTTGTTTGGCGTTTCAACAGCATCTGAGAACTCTCAAAGTTCCTGGGAAGGAGATGGCCGGTGTGGCCTGGGAGGGACGAGGGCTCCGCATCGGCCTGGCTGTGGACTCCTACATCTACTTTGCGAACATAAGACCAGATTACAAGGTAAATGCCAACACCTTTGTTTTTCTTTTTAAAATCTCTTGAAGGAAACACAATACGCCTACAGAGAAAACCTCCATTTAAACTGGCATGAATACGGTGAAAATACCGGCCAGTTGCAAACGGGGTATTTATCAGGGCAGTTAATTGTTTGAAATAATAGGGACAGTGTTTAAACGTGTCCTTTGTAAGTTTCCTTTATTATTCTCTTTTACATGGTAGATGTTTTTCATAAAATGCATGCTAGCTGTCTTTTTGGTGTTTTATGAGGTTTATGAAGCAGTTGTCCCCTTCTTAATCCGAACCAGCCTGCCATGTTTCTGTCTCTCAAAATGCCTGTTTCCAAATCACACATTCTTGTCAAACACTGAAACTGACAAGGTTGATCTCTTTTTGGATGAAGACTCATCAGACTTATAAAGTTTACACCATCTTTGACATTTTCTATAAATATGCAGCAAAACAGAACTACCACTTGGGAGGAGCAGCTTCATCACAATTCCATCAACTTTTTAAATATGTTTTGACAAAGTTTTAGTTTTTTTTGTTTGACATGGTGGAAAACAGAGAGGCATATAGATGAAAGGTGATACCAATTTAAAAACCCGGTTTGAATTCAAACTATTGCCAGTTTGGACCATGGGATTACCAAATAATCACACACTTCCCAGGTTTTAGATATCCCCACACATGACGTGAATCTCACCAGCGCCTTCGTGTTTCCTAACAGTGGGGCTACTGTTGCAGCACTGTGGTGTACGCCTACACAAAGCCAGAGCGGCAGGAGTACTGTGTGGTTTTCTGGGACACCAAAAACAACGAGAAGTTTGTCAAATATGTCAAGAGCCTAATGTCCATCACAACTTCAGGGGACTTCTGCATCCTGGCCAGCAAGGCAGATGACACTCAGGCTCAGGTACAAACACAAACAAAAAGGTAACAGTTAAGAGGGAAGCAGCGAAAAAAATGGATATTCAAGTTGCTACACTGTTTGACTTAGAAAAGCTCTATGCTAATAATTATTGCTTATAATAATACTGACTCTACTGAGCAGACTGATAGGAAGATTTACAGTAGATACAGAATGAGCTATGGGTGTTTCTCTGCTCTCTTGCCTCCTAATTGACATGCAGCAGGATGCTGAGTTAGAGTCCGGGAGTCACGCAAGGGTAACGCACATGTTTAAAACCACACTCTCAAAATGAGGGCTATTTGTTATGATACAAAATCATAAAGTGACCTGTAGAATAATGTTGGCTCAACTTTTTGTTTTTCCAGTTTGTCCTGATTCTGTGCAACTCCATTGGGACTCCATTGGACTCAAAATACATTGACATTGGTGAGCACATGCTGTCGACAGAGATCATCAGGCAACAACAACAACAACAACACATCTTTGAACTAAACTATCCACTCAACAAGCTGTGGGCTCTGCAAGCTTTTGCATACAGTGGGCATAACCTCTTTAACAAACCTCTTGAGGTCCAACAGTGGGTTGATAAAAGTCCTAATTTACCATAAAGCTGGCTAAACTGAAGCTGGCTCTTCAAGACAATGTGAGAGATCACACCCTGTGTATAGATAGATGTGAAATGGTGCTTGGCAGTCTGCCTCAGTTGGCCCACAGTGACATCTTTCATGGGCCAGTAGCATCCTATAGCAAACAGAGGGGGAGTACAGGGGCGTCTTTATATCTCACAAATATTCAGAATTCCGTTTCTACTACAGAAATGGCCAAATGTTTGCTGAGGAGATCACACCCAGATAGTTCAAAGTCTGCAGGTTAGAAAGACTCAGCGGTGTTTCTCCTTTTGTGTCCTCGTGGCGGATTTTTTTTACCAGACTAATCAAAGTGTATCTTTGAGGACACTGTGTTACCTTACCGTCCCACAGAAAATGTGCACAGATTCTCATAGTTCAGCAAGATTAGCAAAAATTTAATTAGCCAAATTTTTTAAAAGTAGAGTGGTAAAGTGCAATGCAAGAGAATGCAATGTATTTAATGTAGCTTTTCACCAGTCAAATTCAATGTGAATAGTTACTGTTTAGATATCTGTACTGAGACTGTAACCTTTGAGCTCAGCAACAAAAAGCTCTTAAAGCTTCTTGACTTGTGACTTTCGTTTCACATCTTTTGAACCTTGAGGCCAAAGGAGGAGCACACACACACACACACACACACACAGGGTCCACCAATTGACATAAGTAAATATTTAAGTAAATTACACAAGGTTATATACACGTCTTTGTAATTAAGTCTGTTACTTGTTTTGTTTGGTCAGATCCATTGTTTGTCACCATGACCAAGACACATGTGATTGCTGCATCCAAAGAGGCTTTCTACCTGTGGCAGTACAGAGTGGCAAAGAAGTTAACTGCCCTGGAGATCAACCAAGTGACCAAAACGAAGAAGGAGGGAAGAGAGAGGTGGGTTTGTTTTTTTCAGAAATTGGCTCATATTTACTTTACAGCGGAACTGCATCTGGCTGCGTTTTCAGCACACGGACCAGGGTCTGAGTGAAGAGATCTTACTCCCCACTCGCAGGGCAGTAATTTACGAACGTGCTGGAACTTTTGGGGTGGGCCTGCATTTTTACAAAATCCGTATTGCTTTAGAATCTCTTACTGCCCCTTTAAATGCTTTCAAAGTGTAAAATCACAGAAAATATGTGAGATGCAAGGTCGTTGCCTGCCATCTTTTGAATCCCAGGAGATGTGACTGGACAAGCCCATTCTTATCTGGTTCTTGCGCTGCATTATACCTCGGAACTCGGAAGTTGGGTTTATCGTTCCAGTATAATCTCGGAACTCTGATTTCCGAGATCGGAAAAAAATCACCACTCCGACTTCCGAGTTCCGAGGTATAATTAAACGCAGACATACCTCAAGCAGCCTTAGTATTGTTGTATATTCTTCAACATTACCGCCGCCTGGTGGACTGGAGTGGAGCTTGTTATAGCTGTCAGATGTTCATATATCAGCAGGCTAATTTGCCTAATCTCCCCTGGTCTTTATTCGGCAGTGGAAACCCAGGTTGAGAGCAGTATGCAGCAACAAAGTTCAAAACAAGGCTAACTTGATGTCATGGGGAGTGTATTTAATAAAGCCAGGTACAAGTGGATGGGGACAGAATAGGAAGACCACATCAGAAGTTAAAGTAGAGATTAAGCATAACAAAGAAATATACAGGAAGTCGAGATAACCACAAGGTTTAATTCTGTGAGTCATGGTAGAAAACATTGGGAGTACCGGCTCTCTGTTACAGTGTTGGCATTGACAGCACCATGAAAAGGATTCATGCAGCTGAGTAAAATGCCACTGAGGTCCCAGACAGGCTGGGCATAACCTAATGTTCTGCCAGGAATATACTAGCATCGAAACCACAAGTCACCTCAGCGGCAAGGGCAAGCGCTCGTCTGTCTGGCCGTCTCTCAGGCTCTTTCTTATTTGTTTTCACTTCCTGCCTTTTTAGGGTCTATCACATTGACAGCAGCCCATCTGCAGCCAATGACAACAGTCCAGATTTTTCCAAAGCCTCCACAGTAAGTGACAAAACACAACAACAAGATATTTCACTGAAAAAGTCTTAACAATCATTGTAATATGTTCTATATATAATACTTATACATTTTCCTATATGGAAGTATAATGTATAATGGAAATGACATTTATTTCAAAGGAATACTTTCAAAGACAAGAAAGTGTTTGTTTTTTTAGTAAGAAAAAATGTTGTCATGGTTGATGTATGTTTCTGCTTGTTTCAGGCAACTCGAGATCCCATCTGTTGTATTACAGCAACGGATAAGACCTTGATTGTGGTATGTACAGTTTTTAAATACAACTTTACTTTGAAAGTAAAAGTAAAGTAAACAATGAGTTTTGGTGTGTATTTGTGCTCATAGGGCCGCGAGTCTGGCATCATCCACAGATACAGTCTCCCAAATGTTGTTCTCATCCAGAAATACACGTTGAACAACAGAGCCTACTTTCTCTCCGTGAACTGCAACTCCAGGTGAGCATCGATATGTGTTTTGTTATTTGCGTTAAGAAATCAGACGGTGTTGTGGTCTCAAAGAAGTTTGTTGAATTCAATGTTGTATTTTGTAACAGTTGGTGTCACTGATGTTAATTTATTCTCTTTAGTCGCCTGGCGATAATCGACATTGCAGGCGTGCTGACTTTATTGGACCTGGAAGTTCGGGGCGCTGCAGGTGACAGCACTGTGAACCAGGTGTCTTCAGGAGATCCATCAAAGTTTGAGCGCAAGGACGTTTGGGACATGAAATGGGCGAATGATAACCCCGACCTGTTTGCCATGATGGAGAAAACTAGGATGTATGTGTTCAGGAACCTAGACCCAGAGGTGAGAGCGTAGGGATTTAAAGCTGTTACTGGATCTACATTGTTGTGTTGTTACTTAATATTTATTATATCTTAACAAAACAGGAGCCCATCCAAACATCTGGATACATTTGCAACTTTGAAGACCTGGAAATCAAATCTGTCTTGCTCGATGAAATCATGAAGGTAAAGCTATTTAGTTTTCTGGATTCCCAACACCATGACGCTGGTGTCTAAAACATGGCCAGTTACACTAATATCAATATATGTACCTATATTATGATGGTGTCAATTGAAAGTTCGATTTTTTCAACTGAAATATCTCAAAGCTGAAACAATTTATATAGTTTGAAGAGTTAGAAACCCCATTTACACTGTCATTACAATGTGTTTATGTTGACTAACATGTAACAAAAACATAAAGAGAGACTCTTCACATAGCATTCACATTAATTTAATGGTAATACTACTCTTACATTGCTTTATTTTCTGATATCTACCGTATATGAATTACATAAGAAGAAATTGAATGCAGGATTTTTTTCCTTCATGGTATTTATACCGTGTAGTAGTTTGCCCGTAGCCCCCAAGAAGCACTAAATCTGCCCCTGTTCTGAGTGATCTGAAACTTAAACTGTGAATTTCTGAATGACAGTTCAGATGATGCTCTGACCATTTCAGACTGAATGCATGAACACACCCAAAACAATCAGCTGGACAATGGTGCCTTTTAAATCATCAACCCATGTTCTTATAATTGAAGCAGCTCTCAGACGTGCACTCAATTCTTCTGGAGGGGCTGTATGTGAGAAAGCAAATGTTGCTCTGGACATTTTTCAGAACTTTTCCTGCCAGCCCCCCCCCCAGTAAAATTTCCCCAAAAATGTCAGAATGAGGCCGGGTAAGTTTACAGCAGGAAAATCTCTGGAAGAGATCTCTGGAAGAGATTTTCCTGCTCACTCACTCTGGAAGCGAGTGAGTGGGCGCTCTACCCAGGTGCCACCCCTCGCCACTCCTGCTGTTGTGAATGCATCTGATTGTGCCAATCTCCTGCTGCGTTCCTCATATGTCAGTGGCAAACCCCGGTTGATGTCTGAAAACAGATTTAGTTAACTCTGTGTGTGGCTTCCAGGCATGTTGCATTCACACCCAACGAATTACAAGCTAGCAGGTGAAAACTCTGCTGTTCTCTAGATGTTTCTTAAGATTGGTGTTTCCGCCATTTCATTGAAAAGAATTGTTTCACTTGTGACAATGAGCGTTGTCAGCATCGGCTCCAGTCCAAGTGTACCCACACTTTTGAACTTTTATTTCTCTCACCATAGTTAATAATCAGAGTTTATTATTGAGATTATAGACGAGTTTCCTATTAAGGAGGAAGATTTAATTCTGTGGATTGGATGGTTAGACCACGAACAGAGCAACACAAGAGTTTATGTATCACACCATGAACTAACACAAAATTAGATTATACCATACACGGTTTGACTAGTTTCCCCAGACAGACATACATCACCCAGGAGATATTAGTTTCTTCTTGCATAGCGATATTTGTCCTGTGACCTTTACCTGTTCACTTAAATCTTCGTTCCATCAATGACGCATTGTGAACCTTACATGTCCAAACTTGGAACATGCTTTACATAGTCAATGTAAAATCTTAATAAAAAAAGACACCAAGAGTCCCTCTTGATTAGGAACAAAAAAAGTCCAATGTCTTTGATTTGTTTGTCAGTGTTTATTGAATGAAACACTGAGTTATGGGCGGTTGTCTTACAGGATCCAGAGAGGCCTAACAAAGACAACCTCATCAACTTTGAAATCCGCTCCCTGAGAGACAGCCGTGCACTGATTGAAAAAGTTGGGATTGAAGATGCCTCACAGTTCATAGAAGACAATCCTCACCCACGACTCTGGTAAATGCAGTGTGTAAATGTGTAAATGCTATTTTAAATGTAGCCATTTAACCATAATTTTGTCCAGGATTTTTTTTAAGGCTTGATCTGATCACACAGTGACATACATTCAGTTGTTACAGAGAACACCTAGTTGAGACTGATGCAGTTATGATATTCTATTATTTAGTCTTCCCCATTCATGTCAATGAGGGTTGGTCACACAACAGACACACGTCTCTGTATAATGTGGCACAGTTCAACAGCAGCACACATTTCAGTCTCCAAAATTAATAAAGAGCTGAATCAAGATCTCTTTAACACAGTTTCAACAAAAACTGAGGATTTATTAGAATTGTTGTATAAGACTGTGTTAGTTTGAGCTAAGTGTTTTCCTAATAAACTAGCAGCTATGTGCTTTTTTTGTGGATGAAGTTTGTGTTCTGTGATCATGAAGGCCATCACTACTCATGCTAGCTACCCATTTCCTCTTTTGTTGGTGTTATGTATTTGTGATAAGCAAAAACATAACTTCTTGAAACCACAGATGTTTTTTCCATTCAATGAGCAACTGTCAAAGCTTTCATGAAAATGGAATGGGTTTAATTGACTGCTGTTTTATTTAATTCACTGTTGCAAAGCAGCACACTTGATAAAAAAAGAAGCAGTTTTCTCTTTTTATGGTGTGGTTTTTTGTTTGGCATTTTTTTAGCTGAACATGTGCTCAGATGATTGATGTGGGCGAATATAATAGATTCATGGTGAGCTTGTTGAAGCAGCAGTGTTATCACTGTTGCTTTTGTTTGTTCTGTTGCTGGTGTGTCAGTTTTTGCAGGATCCCTCAAAATCTGGAAATGTCAAAAAACTAAAAAAATGGGCCCTTCCTGTTGTGGCAGTGAATTCCAGTCTGTGACTTTAAACTCATCTCGTGGAATTAAAAAGTCATAAAGTTATAATTGTTTAAGACAAATGCATTAATGAATGAATTAATGACAATTGTTGACGATGTATTTGGGTAAGGCCACTTAGATATTGATTCACAGTTACGAGTAACAGTCGCAGACGCGGATTTGTCAGGGATTTCATACAGCTCTATCAGTAGCATTGCTCCAGATCACTGTATTTAAATAAGTGGGTATAAGTCTAATGCAAACACATTACTGTACGTCATGCAGTCCCCCTGGTGATAATAATTAACCGCCGTTCTCTGTTATCAACCTGTCAGGCGTCTGCTGGCTGAGGCAGCTCTCCAGAAGCTGGATCTGAAGACGGCAGAGCAGGCCTTTGTCCGCTGTAAAGATTACCAGGGCATTGAGTTTGTGAAGCGCCTGGGCAACCTGCAGAGCGAGCCCATGAAGCAGGCTGAGGTGGCAGCCTACTTCAGCAGGTTCGAGGAAGCTGAGCGGATGTACCTGAACATGGATCGCAGGTACATTTAGCCACATTTGTCTAGCACATTTGACGGTGGTGACATCTTTTTTTTTGTCACATTCTGAGATGAGTTGCAACCGGTCTTTCAGGTATGATGGTAATGGTGGACGCTGGACATGTTTTTCTTCTTTAGGGACCTCGCCATCAGCCTCAGGATCAAACTGGGAGACTGGTTCCGGGTTCTTCAGCTACTCAAAACTGGCTCTGGGGACTGTGATGATACTCTGCTGGAACAGGCGTACAATGCAATCGGAGACTACTTCGCTGACAGACAGAAGTGGTACTGGGAATTTTCTTTTCCTTTTTTTCCCTTCTGATTACGTCTGTCGTGCATAATTGTTAACTGCTCTAGTTTTGAAAGTTTGAAAGTGGCCATTTTGAAGTGTTAACAAATGTATGAAGCAGCCATAACTGATGTATAAACACTAATGAATGATTGATAACACAAAATATATTTTTTTAAATGTTATATACAGTACATAGAATCATAACTGTTCATAAAATGTGTTTTACACCAACATGTAGATTATGAAGTTTCATTCTTGACAAAGACAATTTCCATTTATCAAGTAAGTATGCTAGGTTGTCTTGGGAGTAATGAAGAAATGCGTAGAAATTAAATTGATAATTAATAAATACGATAAGTAGAATTACATAGTTTTTCATATTTCACATTTATCCAAAAGGTGATTTCAGCTGTGATATTATTTTGTCAATCATCCATTATCTGGTTATGCACCAACTATCAACAGCAGTTTTTGACGGATAACGTTAATAAACTCTTAAAAATCCCCTTATCTGCTCACAATTACATTCTAGTGTATTATACTGTGTGAAACTTAATAAGTTCTTTATATAGTGCTTATAGATGCAAAGTAGTGGTGTCAAAGTAATATGATTCAACAAGTGTGATTGTGTTTTATGTTCTTTGTGCGAGGGATTTGCATTATTGGAGTTGAATAGAGCAACACGTAAATACACTACACACACTGAAGCATTCAGTCCCAACATCATTTAATACCATTAGTAATATTCAGTTATTTTATCTTGTATACTTTATTCTTGTATTCCAAGCAAATAATCGGCAACTGCTCTCAAATGTCAAAAATGTATATGCTGTATTATTGTGAGATTGATGAACACATTCCTTCATGACCCCTAAATTAAAAACATTATGTATTTTCTGTTTCCAGGATTAATGCAGTGCAGTACTACCTCCAGGGCCGTAACCAAGAGAGGCTGGCAGAATGCTACTACATGCTAGAGGACTACGACGGCCTCGAGAGACTGACCACTGTGCTGCCAGAGAATCATAAACTTTTACCAGTGAGCCAAGTGATGGAGATGGACCAATGATAGTCCCTTGATGTTCTTGTCAAGCTTTAAGTTCCAGATTTTAGTGTAAATCTGCACCGTGAAGTGAAACGGACTCTCCAGCATCTCATCTGAAGCCGTTCTCCATCTCTATGTTGCAGGAAATTGGACAGATGTTTGCTACCGTGGGCATGTGTGAACAAGCTGTGAACGCCTACCTCAAGTGCAACCAGCCCAAATCCGCCGTTGACTCGTGCGTCCATCTGAACCAGGTGAGAGGAAGACAGTAAACGAACGGCGCCAGTGTTTCTGTGTGAAACTCCCGAGGAACATATGGCAGTTGCTCAGTGACAGTTTCACAGCTTTGGACCACAGCAGTCGCCGTGGCACCTGCTGTCCTCCCACTCCCGTCCTCGCCCTGAGTGATGTCTAGCCCGGGAATGTGAATGCTGCCCTCAAACTGCTGTGTGCTTTTCCAATGTAAATGTTCACACTGAGTCAAGATAAGATAAAAATGATTCTGTATGGAAATTACATATGAGAGCGTTATGTGTTTGACATTGTTTCAGCCTCGAAGTCTTCGACGTAAGCTGCAGCTGTTTCTCCTGCTGCGTTAATGCTCTGTTATTGACACCTGTGTGTGTGTGTGTGGGGGGGGGGGGGGGGTCCTGGAGACACCTACTGTAGCAGGAAGTACCACTGAGAATGTTTGGAATACTTCAGCGACAGTTTTTCTGTCTGTCAGTCATGAAACTCGTATAGTAATGTAGTAATGGCTACCAAGTACTTGTGTTAATAAAAGTAATGATGTTGTGTCTATATTTTTTAATGAATGTCGTCTTTTTCTTCCAGTGGAACAAAGCAGTGGAACTTGCCAGGACCCACAACATGAAAGAGATTAAATCTCTCCTTTCCAAATATGCCTCACATCTTCTTGAGAAGAATAAAACTCTGGAGGCTGTGGAACTGTATCGGAAAGCCCACCATTTTCTGGATGCAGCCAAACTCATGTTTAAGGTAGGCTTGTTTTTTTATGTTGATTAGATTTTAAGTAGCTTCACGAACGCATACAGTATATGGCTTCTACATTGAAATAAATGGCTCAGTTCCAAAATAAGAGACCACATGTTCAGTGTCAGTGGTCATATTTAAATATTCAGTGTATTGTAAATAATGGAGTTGGAGCGCTCTCTGCTGGAAAAGCTATGCGATGACATTTGCCCCAAGGTTTTTTTTTTCGACACATTGAACAACATACAGTACCTACCAATAATGATATATCACATACACACACACACAGACACACACACACACACATCTGGGACCTTCATTTGCAGGGTCACTTCTAATTATATGGAACAGCAAAGTTACTCAAAAAGATATTTGGAAATGTGATAACTGAACTGAATAATTCTTGAATAAATTGTACCTTTTGGAGCATCTTGTTGGGCACATACTGTATTGTGGAATGTTGTGGTTGCTGTTTGCAGATAGCAGACGAGGAGGCAAAGAAAAGGACCCGGCCGCTGCGGGTGAAGAAGCTCTATGTGCTGGCAGCGCGTCTTGTGGAGAATTACCACGAGCAGGTGAAAACGTCGCAGCAGAGCAAAACCAAAGGGAAGAAATCTGAGGTACCCAGTATGTCCAATGTGCTTCATATCACTTCCAAGTATCGTTAATTAACTTTTTTAGAAACTTTCCTCATACCATATATTCCAATAACTTAATAATTGTATTGCAATGATGCCCTAAATACCTTTTATATTTCTCCCTTGTTTGTTGGCAAATTAGGCAAAGTTTGCTCTCGCTGGGCTGCTCGAGGAAGACGCAACGTCCTCAGACAATCGCATCGTGGACAATGCTTGGCGCGGAGCCGAGGCTTATCACTTCTTCCTGCTTGCTCAACGGCAGCTGTATGGAGGCTACATGGAGACCGCCATGCGCACAGGTACCAGATCATACAGGACACCTCTCCATGGTCGTAAGGAAATAAGAGTATTTATTCTTTAGGGTTGAAACAACAAGATTAGTCAATCGACAGAGAAATTACCATCATCACATAATCTTTTATCTTTTCTTTTTTTTTCAAGTAAAATGCTCTTCTTTGCCAAAATGATAGGATTTATTTTTTATTTTTCTTTAGTCTATAACTATTTCTTTTATTTAAAAAAAAAATTTAAGATTTTTAACCGACTAAACGATGAAATGTGTTATTGAAAAAATTATCAAAAAATTGACCAGTAATTAAAGAAAACAACACTTTAGTTGCAGCCCAAGTATTTTCCCCATTTAATCAAAGGGAGTATCTAAGTACATGGGCTGTTATTCACCTATACTAAGTACATGCCTTCTTCAGAACCATGTGTCCACTGATTTTTAGAGAATATTTGTAATGGAAACTGGGTCGTGAATGTTATTGTTACCCAAGCACTGTATGTATACATGTCTGTATACATGTCTCCACATATAAAGTAGACAGCTGAGTATTCTGTAACACGTGTAAAATTTGTATACAACAGCACATCATTATCACATCAAGTTAGTTACCGTCACTGTAAATCAATGAGTCAGTGCTTGGTCAGTAGATCAATCTCCACACTAGTTACACAAGCTATTGAAAATATAGAAAGCACCTGAACACCATTTCATGATAGGGGCAATTTTAAAAATCCTTGATCACTAATTGGCTCTTAAATGTCCCACACCACAGTGTTTAACTGTGCCGCTGCAGCTTTAAGTCCCATTAACAACTTGTACGTTCATCTTCTCCTAATCTGTATCATGCTTTTTCTTTTACATATTTATTGTGCTCTAGTATTTCCTCAGTCCTCAGGACATTAGATGTTGCTTGAGGTGATAGAAAAATAATAAAGTTTATTCCAATATTTACTCCCCTCTGTTGATCTTAATGAAGGAATCATGGAGCCGAGCTGCATATCTGGCTACATTTTATGTGGACATATTGAGCTGTTATTTGACTGACAGGACTGTACGGAATCTCTGTAGTCCAACTCTTCTCTGTTAATTGCCCTTCCTTTTTTAATTTTTATTTTTTTTTACAGCTATGCACCTACGTGAATATGAGGACATCATTCCAGCAGTGGAGATCTACTCTCTGCTGGCCATTTGCTCCGCCGCCAACCGGGCATTCGGCACATGCTCACAGGCCTTCATCAAACTGGAATCCCTGGAGAGTCTGGAGCCTGACGAGCGGCAGCAGTACCAGGACCTGGCCCTGGAGATCTTCATCAAGCACACACCGAAGGACAGCCGCATGATGGAGCGCCAAAGATCATCAGAGGGGTGAGGGCCCAGATAAGTTCAGATCAAACTCAGTGTTCCAAGCAGCTGCCTGATCTGCAAATTCATTTATCGTGTTTTTTTCAATACATTTGAAGAAGAGAAAGCTTTTAGGGGGTTTTGTTAGCTCATTAATTCCCTGCACAGACATTTAAAGGGCATCCGTAATGACATTGACATTAGATGACACACGATGAGACAATATGATAAGATAATCCTTTATTGATCGCCATGGGGGGACATTTGGTTATCACAGCAGCCCAGAGACAGAATTATTACAGGTAACCCAATAGTAGAATAAAATAAAATTGAATCAAAAGGATACAAAATTAGGTCAAAGGAAATAGAACTATTTAAAAAAAAAAAATAGACACAGAACACAATGTCATAAATGGCAGCAGGTCAGAATAACCATGTATTATTCCAAATATCTGCATTAATATTGAGATATGATGCAGTGCAAATGCAAAGACGGTATATGATGTACAGTATATGATATAGTGCATTATAACATAGAATTGGTTATGAGGTACACAAGGAGGAGAAATGTGATATATTGAAGGAACAGAAGTAAAATGCATCAGCTGTGAATTACCGTGACTCTCCAAAATTGACAAATTGATAATTCAAAATGATGTTGTTTAGAGTTGACAGAAATATTCGTTTCCTTGCGGCAGGGACATGTGAAAAACTGTGGTGTGAACTGTACTCGTGGAAGCTCCTCATCTTCCTTTTCACCCTTTTTACTCTCTTTCTGCTGTCGTATAAAGTTGTCAAGGTAATCCCGGAAATAACTATTCAATCTATTTTTCCCCCTTTTCAGGGCAGAGGGAAAGCTGCCCACATGCATTGTGTCCGGTCTGCCGATCCAGGAGTTCCAGTTCTGGATGTGCAGTGTGTGTAAACACTGCGCTCAAGAGCAGGAGATCGGCAAATACAGCTGCTGCCCGTTGTGCCACAATCCTGTAGCGTGAAGCCCAATATCTTAAGTTTCATCCCCAAAAAAATGTTAGACAGAAAACCACATTTTTTAAGCATTGTAAAGTTTGTCCGCTCTCATTTTTTCTTTTTTTCTTCTTTTGTGGTGAGTTGTTGAAGCAACCAAAACGGCAGAATGTACACTGATCAGCCACAACATTAAAACCACCTGCCTTGAATTGGTGGTTCAGGCAATTCGAACCAACCCCCTTGTGTCGCCAAAACAGCCCTGACATGTCACAGTGGCGTTGGCAGCAGATCCTTTGGGTTCTGTGGGGTTTGTGGCTGGGGGCCTCCATGGATCTGTTTTCTTATCCTAGATGTTTGATCAGATTCTGATCTGGGGGGTTTGGAGGCTGGGTCAAAACTTTTGCTTCAGTTTTTGAATTGTGGCATCACATTGATTGTCCTGCTGGGTGAGGCTGCTGGTGGCATGGAGTGCCATACGGGGGTGGTTTGTGTCAAAGTAACACCCAGAGGAATTTTTGGACCTGAGGTGTCCCTTCAGATTGTTGCATTATAACGAGATAATCCAGGTTATCCACTTCACCCGTCAGTGGCTTTGATGTGCTGGCTGATCTGTGTATGTTCAGTGAGCTTCAGCTTATCTCTTTAATAACCGGGGACAATGTTTTTCCTTTGTCTTAAATGTAAAAATACTTGAATTTATATACTGTAAATGCGTTTTTTGCAATTTTTTTTACATAAGTGAATAAGCAGTCACATACAACGCTTTATATATAAAAATCTATTTAGATTGGGAATATTTTGCAATCCAGTTTCACCAGCTAGTCCTTCTGAAAACTAGAAATTGACGACCACGACATCCACCACTTAACGTGTGTGTGTGTGTGTGTGTGTGTGTGTGTGTGTGTGTGTGTGTGTGTGTGTGTGTGTGTGTGTGTGTGTGTGTGTGTGTGTGTGTGTGTGTGTGTGTGTGTGTGTGTGTGTGTGTGTGTGTGTGTGTGTGTGTGTGTGTGTGTGTGTGTGTGTGCGCGCGCCATTCGTGGGGAGCTTGTAAAGTTTGTGCGACCTCTCTCAGTGATGTGTGGCCTTTACTCTCCCGATGACACTGTGTAGATAATGAGAAGACGGGTCGACGGGAGACACTGCTTTGATCGTGGATTTAAATTAAATGTTTTTAGACTTTAATCATTGGTGTGTCGAGACACAGACATTCGGCTGAATGCGGCGATGAAAAATAAACGGTTCCATTAACGGTTATTACATGGAAAATAATTAACACAACACTAATGGCTGCAAAGAGGACATTAACGAAGCAAATGTGAAACCATATCACTTCTTCTGCCATCTGCTGTCAGTAAATAATATCAGTGTAAACAACAGTCACTGAATAAATGAGTCTCACCTCACTCCTTCGTCTGTTTATTTTCGTTTAAGCATATTTTCTGTGACTTTGTGACTTGGGGTTTTGGAGTGGGCTCGGTGATCAAACTGCTCGAAGACTCCGATATAATTTACACTGATGATTGAGTCTTTTTTGTTTTCACAGGCAGTCTGAAAGGCGTTCCTGGTGGCAGCAGCTGGATGTCCTAATGGAGGATATGTGTGGGGTCATTGATAATGTTATATGACTTTTTTAATATACACACATTATTTATTTGGCTTACACTCCATCTGCACTATTATGGCAGGTTTCTAGCATATTTTGTAAAGACTTAAATCTCATTTGAGATTTAAAAAACAAACAAACATATATAATCAGCACGATTATCATCCTTTGAAGATCCCTTGGAGCACTTAGCCTTTGTGAATCCTGAACGCTGGTCACACGCAGCACATCGCAGTTTGGAGGTTGAATGATGCTCCAGTCCTGCGATCACCGGGGTCAGTCCTGTCCCGAACTGCGTCCCGCCCAGCGCCGCCCTCGGAGACTCCACACCTCTGCGCCCTGCGCTCTGCGCACTGCGCACGGAGCCGAGCCGAGCCGAACCGAGCCGCAGGACGACTGCGCCGCCGGACCGACGCATGGCCAGGTGAGCCACTCCTCTATCTGTGCGCGACTGACCAGCTTGAACGGGAAAATATGTTTTCTACTAATATTCTGGTAGCAATATTGTTTTAGTCTGCAGGTGCCGATACTTCACGGCCAGTGTTTCACAATGGATCTTTTATGAAGTAGCGCAAAGTCTGTGCTTACTTCGCTGTTTCTCTTCTAATTCTTTTTAGGGAACGTATACGTTTTGTTTCTGTAGTCAAATCTGACCTTTGCTTGCACTTCGCTGCAATTCGAACCGCTCCGGTGTCTCTATAACACCGCGCGTAACTCAATACAAGTCCACCGTTTGGAGCCACAAGCAGCGCAGGCAGCAGGTGTGCCATGCCAGTGTTTTTAGATATGAAGAATATACTCGCCCGCACTGGCTCTCATGGCTTTATTGAAAATTACACAAATGGTTCATTAAATACAATCAACAGATTAAATTAGTTTCACGGGCTGAACCACTTCATAAGCCAGTTGTTCATGTTTTAAGGGTCAGGTTAACTTCTGTTGACATTTATATATATATATATATATATATATATATATATATATATATATATATATATATATTTTTATATATATATATATACAGTATATAGCTAATCTTCAAAAGTTTATTCCCTTATGCAAGTAGACATGCTACAGATTACTGCCATGGTGTGTAACATATGTGACTTGGGACACATAGAAAGTGGAAGCATGTATTTGTAACATCCAATGGAAGACATTTCATGTTTTTTGTCATATCACAATTCCATTCCAGGTCATCGCAGAAACCCAAATGCTACTTGATCCGGGATGGCTCTGGTGTTGACGCTCCGCAGTGTGATCCGATGACACACAAGAAAGTGGGAGGTGCACTCACTTCAGTGTGCTGCAGGCTGCGAAGCCTCTGAGATTCCCTCCTGGGACAAGTGCCCGGCGCCCGGCAGCTGCTCCACCATGGTGTTTGGACAGATCTTTCACCAGCACAGCTCCGACGGCTGCTTCATCAACGTTAACGTCGGAGGTTTCAAGCAGCGAATGCAGCACGCGGTTCTGAATCGGTTCCCGCAGACGCGTCTCGGACGCCTCCTGTGCTGCAGCTCCAAAGAAGCGATCCTGGAGCTCTGTGACGACTTCAGTCCCTCTGAAATGGAGTTCTATTTTGATCGCAACCCGAGTTTCTTCTGTTACATTCTCAACTTTTACCTCACCGGTAAAATCCACCTGGCGGACGGATTATGTGTGGTTTCGTTTGTCCAAGAGATCGAGTACTGGGGCATCAAGGAGCGTCATCTGGACTTGTGCTGCAGCAACAAATTCTATGAGCTGATGGAGCTCGCTGAGGATAAGCACTGGGATCAGAGCAGCGACGGAGTGCAGCCCCACAGCTCAGGCTCTTCCACTGAGGAGCTGTCAGCTTCTGAGGAGAACATAGAAATGTTTGAGGGCACCTGGTGTGCAGATGTCCGCAGCAATATTTGGATCCGACTTGAGAATCCAGGTCACTCTACCTCAGCCAAAGCGTATGCGGTCGCCTCCCTGAGCTTGGTCATTGTCTCCATCGTGGCCATGTGCGTTCACAGCATGCCGGACTTCCACCAGGTGGACGTCAACGACAGAGAGATCGAAAACCCAGTGCTGACGTTCTTTGAGAACCTCTGTGTCCTGTTCTTCTCTGCAGAGTTCATCCTGCGTTTGGCTGTCGCACCGTCGCCGAGGAAGTTCCTGTGCCGTCCTCTCAATGTTATTGACTTCATGACAGTCATGCCCTTCTATGTCACTGTAGCCTGTGACCTAATGGACGACGGCGAAAGCACAGATCTGGGGAACGTTGGCAAAGTGGTGCAGATCTTGCGGTTGATGCGAGTGTTTCGCATCCTGAAACTGGCTCGCCACTCAGCCGGCCTCCGCTCCCTCGGCGCCACGCTGCGCCACAGCTCCAGCGAAGTCGGGCAGCTGGTGCTGTTCTTGTCGGTGGGCATTTCCATGTTCTCTGTTCTCATTTACTTTGTGGAGAAAGAATCCAGAGAGTCGGAGCTGCAGACCATCCCCGTTGGCTGGTGGTGGGCCACCATTAGCATGACCACGGTAGGCTACGGGGACACCTACCCCGTGACGCCTGCCGGCAAGGTGATAGGAGCCCTGTGCATCGTCTGCGGACTGCTGATTGTAGCTCTGCCCATTACGAACATCTTCAACAAGTTCTCCAAGTTCTACCAGAGGCAAAGTCACACAGAGTAGATCTCCCAATAACTGAGCCCACAAGCAATATTGGGATGTGGCAACGCCACAAACTCATTCATCACTCGGGAGTCAGCTGTGTGAGCGGAGACAGTTTGGCTCAGCTTTGGTTGGTCACAAAATAAAATGCATGAAAGTGACTTCAATAAATGATCAAGCAAGTCTACTTCTCGTCAATTAATCAAATGTTTGTTTTGGTTTAGGAAATGTAAGGAATGTGTCAAATATTTACAAAACGCATCGTTCCACTGTTCAAGATGTTCACTGTACAATTTTGTAGAGGACCCAGGAAATTTCCACATATGAGAAAAGGAAGCCATTGTATTCTAGGAACTTGTTAGAAGATGAGTAATCTCTCACTCCGCAGATATGAACGTCGTTTGTCCAGGCCTGTCCCCGCTGCTTCAGTCCTCATCTGCTGTTGATCCACGAGTCTCGTTGCCTTATGTCGCTGCTGTCCTCCGTTTCAAGAGTTCTTTAATTGCTCAGTCCAGTGAGAGGCTTCTTGCCACTCGCCGGGCTCGTCGGCGTAATCAGTTCTTAATCGACGCGCCTGGTTCAACAACAGTTACAGTCGATTTAAAAACCCTCGCGGGGTGCTGACGTCACAACTCATCCTACACAGTGTGGATTCATTTGATCGTTAAACAGAGGAGAATACACCTAACAATGAAGTTGTTGTCTTTTTTTCAAATTCTAATTAGCAGGAATGATGTCTTTGACTGAGCTGTTAACAGGTTATGTGGGTTTATATTCAGTCATGCTGAGGTTTTAGGCTCCTGCTGCAGTCACCTTCATCAACACTATCTTAAGTGTGTCTATCTTTGTTATTGCTGCCCTCAAAGAAAAAAATACTGCCAACACTATACACGATTTGAATTTTCTATTGCAACTCGATTGCCTTTAATATCAATCCCGCTGTCTCTGTGGTG
Organism: Scophthalmus maximus; assembly: GCF_022379125.1. Classification (NCBI taxonomy): domain Eukaryota; kingdom Metazoa; phylum Chordata; class Actinopteri; order Pleuronectiformes; family Scophthalmidae; genus Scophthalmus; species Scophthalmus maximus. The sequence goes on along the minus strand of NC_061529.1, from coordinate 18,721,811 downwards.
AGGTTGTGATCTTTAGTCAGATGAATCTCACTGGCTGCCGATGACCACAGCAGTTCTAGTGTTATGCAGCTGTGTCAACCGTCAGCGAGCTTGTGGCACCCATCCTCAAAGAAAACGTCCACATCAGCAGCACCCAGGGGGACATGGTCGCCTCTCATGCCCGGGTGCTGTTCCCTCAATCAAGTGCTCACCGTGCCACACAGGGCCACGCTCCCGACTGAGTTCATTGCTTCAGCCGTTAGAAAAAGTGAAAGTCGCCGCCGTCAGCAGTATCTGTGGTCGTGTCGGTGCTGAAGGACGGCCAGGCGGTTTCTGCAGAGGGGCAGGGAGATTCTATCTGCGCTGCTGACGCACTGGAATCGTTGGGAGAATGACGCAGGTAAAGTCAGGCTGAGGGCGTTTTCGGGGAGGTTTTCACGCACAGTATGTTACCATCTCCTCTAACATATGGACGTGATGCCATGCAGCGGAGCAGGCACGAGCATGTCGCTTGCAAAATCCAAAGAACGTACCATTAGTTGTGTTTTCCGTAAAGTTACTTTTTTGGCTGCTTATTAATTTAGCTCACATTATAAAGACTGGAGTTTAATCAGGTGTTCAACTTCATTCACTCTGCTTTATTCTCATTCTTATTCACAACCATTTGTTCCTGTCACTTCATACACTTCATACAGACCCTCTCAGTTCTTTTACGAAAACACTATGCATTGTGGATATTATATGTAATTAATGTTTCCCAGCTGATTATAATTGAATGTGAAGATGGGCTTGTTTTACTTTGGTGGTAGGACTGTGTGTGTGTGTGTGTGTGTGTGTGTGTGTGTGTGTGTGTGTGTGTGTGTGTGTGTGTGTGTGTGTGTGTGTGTGTGTGTGTGTGTGTGTGTGTGTGTGTGTGTGTGTGTGTGTGTGTGTGTGTGTGTGTGTGTGTGTGTGTGTGTGTGTGTGTGTGTGTGTGTGTGTGTGTGTGTGTGTGTGTGTGTGTGTGTGTGTGTGTGTGTGTGTGTGTGTGTGTGCGTGCGTGCGTGCGTGTGTGGTTGAAATATACATCATGTCAAGTGGCTAAAGTGAATCCTCCCACTCAGACATCAACAAACAACACTCCTGACTCCGCTGAAATCCTTGGAGTTGTTTTTTTTAAAGAAATCAGATAACTTGGCTGCAGTTCACTGTACATTGGTTCAGTTGAGCTGATTCTTTCAGTGCCACGACTGCCACGTGATGCAGAGTTTTACCTGCACTGCAGCTTAGCTCTTAACTTTGCATCTTTCAAACTCTTCAGGTTCTCCACAGTACAGCTGGAGTCGACGTGAAGCTCTGGGTGTCAAATCCAGTTACAGTCTCTTTAGTCTGACATTGTGTGGTCAAGAGGAGCTTCACTGCATTATGGTAATATTTGAAGAAGATTTTGAGCCTCTCATGAGCTGCACCCAACACAGGTAACTCAGAGAAATACACCACTCCAGTAGTCTGCAAACAATGTAGAGCTGCAACAGTTAATCGATTAATCGATTAGTAATAGTTTATTAAGTTAATTCGCCAACTATTTTGATAATCGATTAAATCGGTTCAAGTAGTTTTTATGAAAAAAGTCAAAATTCTCTGATTTTTTTAGCTTCTTAAACGTGAATATTTTCTGGATTTAGGTTTGAGGAAACACGATCAACATTTTTCAAAATTTTATGACATTTTGTGAACCAAACCACTACTCGATTAATTAACTAATCGACAGATTAATCAATTATGAAAATAATCGCCCTACAACAATGCTCTACATTTACTTGGCTCAATCAAATAAAAACAGATGATTCAATTGAAAACATGTTTGTTGCATGCATACAACTAATCAATCAATCAACCAATCAATCAATCAATCAATCAACCAATCAATCAATCAATCAATCAATCAATCACATTTTATTTGAATAGTCCATATTAACAAATCACAATTTGGCTCATATAGTGCGTAACACTTTGTACAAGGTGAAACATCCTCTGTCCTCAACCCTGGACGAGTGAGGAAACAAATAAAAAAAAGTAATAATAATAATTTAAGATATGTCTGTCTCTTAGTTATTTACTTTCATCCCCAACAGGCCAATCTCACCGCAGACATTTGGACATGCCAGAGCAGAAAAACAGAAATGCATTGTTCGTGCTCCTCACTGTAATATGTGAGACTGGACTGATGATGATGATGATTACAGTATACTGTTGGTGTCGGAATCCCTTTAGCCCAAATCATACAGTCAAAATTGCTCAAACTTTAACGACATAGGCGGAGCAAAGCAATAATAATAATGATGATAATAAAAAGATTAACTTGGATTTACATTGCACCTTTCAAGGGACCCAAGGCCACTTTACAGGGTGAGTAAAACAAAGAAGGTACAGTACAGTCACCATTAAATGATGCGACAGAAACACATTATGGGTTTCGGCCAATTGTACCTTTATTAAATTATATTACACAGTATACATTGTTGTTGGATTATATTTTGGTCTGCTTCATTCCAATATTGACTAAGAAAGTATCACAGTATCACATGTGATGAAGTTAAAACTCTACATGAGTCAGCTGTTCTCACTTGAACCAATGAGTTTATTATCACACAGATCTTGGTACAGAGCCAGAGCTCATTTCTTGAGGGCTCCAACGTTTTATATTTCTTTATTGTGGATATCTGACCCTGTAACCCCACTCCACCATGCCTTTCACAAAATTAGCCTGTATGGTCAGGACTGGTCATTTGGTGTGAGCTATACTCTTAAATATTTCACAATGTTTTATCACATGGAATATGTTTAAGCTGCGTCACCAGGATGTCCCCATGTGTGATGTTTGTTGGGCCTTTACTGCTTTGTTATTTTCACAGTGGCTTTAGAACGCTGAAATCAATTTCCTTTTTAATTTTATTATCCTCGTGGGGTTATCAGTTGCTCTGCTTGCTCAGCACAAACACGGTCCCTCGCAGCGAACGTGTTGTGTTCAGGGGGAGTCCATGCTTTTGAAACGCAGTGCTGACAGTGAACCAAACTACAAGAAATGCTTCACGAGCTCAGAAGAATAACATTCAAAGCACAAGCCTGTAACCCTCCCTGGGTGAAACAACGCCCCCCCTGAAAAAAGAGAAGGCTCAAGGTCACCACTATGTTCATAAGTTTTGAATTCACTGTGAGCTGTAATCAGATCTCAGGACAGGAATCGATTAAATCCAGCAGTGCATGAGAGTGACAGGAAACGGGCAGAAGGGAGAAATCGGATGTGTTCAGCGTTTGGCGTCATAGATTATTTCCATAATTAAACAAATAACTCGACACACAGTTTGGTTAGTGACATACTCTCTGCTGTCACGGCTGACTTTGGAACCCAAGCAAATGTATTTGTAACGATCAAATTGCAGGCGGGCCTCTGAGCCGACCGCCTGACTCAGCTCAAACAGACAACAAAGATCCCAGGGAAGTGTTTGATTTCAAGAAAAGTGCCCCTGCTAGGATTTCAGATATTGATATTTGAAGGGTGGCGATTCACGGATACAATCATATTCGACTCTTCTTACATTTTAAAATGAGTATACGTGTCAGTTTGCCGCTGGATTCTGACTACACTGAGGTGTCTCAGAGGCTGGGATCAAACTGTCAATATGGCAAGAAAATCGATTGATTGACTGTGTGTGTGTGTGTGTGTGTGTGTGTGTGTGTGTGTGTGTGTGTGTGTGTGTGTGTGTGTGTGTGCGCATGTGTGTTTGTGTGTGTGTTGTCCTCTACTTTAAAGAAGAAAAAGACTAGATATAATACTAGACGCTCACAACATAAAGACAACAAGAGCAGACATGTACTGAGAAAGACAGAGAATGAAGGAGAAAGGCAAGGTCGTCTTCTTACTGTCTAACTCCAGGAGAAGCTGCTGTGAGTGATGTGTGATTGATTTATCCTTTTGAAAGCATATTGATATTATGTGTGCTGGTAAAGATTACGCTTATGCGTTAAGATTGTAGTTTTGGTTTAATTATAATAAAGTTGTGAGGTGACAGTGCTAACTGTAGTGTTTTTCACCACTTAAGTGGGACGATAAGCAACACGTCAGTACCTAAATCAACTTGTTCTCCTTTCCTTAGGTCAGGACTTAAAAGTACCAGCATATATTGTGACAGGTCTGCAGACTAAAGAGTAGCAGCTTGCAACTAGCAGTTTGTGTAACCACACAAAGAAAACTGCCGAAGTTCGGCCTCATATTAAAACCTACTGTCAGACAGAAAACCATCATTCAAAGCGCTGTAACATACTGTAGCATACTGTGCTAAGAGGCAAAGAGGTCCTCGACCTGAGGTGAATCAGTCATCAGTCTATAATAATATGAAAAATAACTGGATATATATTTGTTGTCTTATTGTTGTAAGGACTTTAATGAACAGTATTACGCTCATTTCTGTTTTATATGAAATGAACATGTTGTCTATGGAGGTCAAGAGTAACAGAGTGACTTTCACCTACGTTACTGACAACCAATATGTGAACTAGTCGAAATTGTCATTACATTGATAAGCTGCGACATTAAATGCTGTAATGTAACGTAAAGTTGTCAGTCTCAAAGAGTTGGCTATTATTATTTTGGATCATGTCTGTACTTTATCTTCAACAACAATTTGAAAGCAGAACTGTTCTCACCATGTGGCGTTTTCCACAGGAGCGTCTGATGAATTCACACTGCCCCCCGGTGGTCGTCGTTTGCAACTTCATCTCCTGATGGCGTGTTTTATTTTGCGGAAGTGTTACTACCATGTGATTAAGTCTGACATTGACTCTGGTACCTACCACGAGAATACCTGAAAAAAGTAAATAATAATAATAATAATAATAATAATAATAATAATAAAAGCTTTAGGTATATAGCACCTCTAAAAACAGGGTTTACAAAGTGTTTTGACAGACAAAGCAGACACTAATAAAACAAATAAGAAATAAAAACAACAAGAGGAAAATGTTACGTAAAAACAGTCAATACAAAAAAGGAATGAGAACGATGAACAGAAAAGGACATTGCGCAAAAGCAAATAAATATGAATAAAATAATAAAAGCAATAGAGGATATAAAATATATACACACGTTGACTTTGTGATAACTAATGATATAAAATGCATGTGTAATAAGGCATGTTACTTTGTGTAGAGCGGTTCTTACTAATTTCAATCTTTTATAAAAACAAATGTTTTAACGTGTAGTTGATTTTGGCCACTAGGTGGCGCTCAACACTATGGATACGCTCATAGAAGAGACTTCCGGGGAAATATCCGTGAACAGCCTTCACAAGTGCACTGACACATTAACCGTCATAACTACTGTGAGGATCTTCTATGGAATAAGTCAAGCTCCCAGAAGCCTTGTCACCGCTTGTACATGAGTTAAACCGGAGATATTTAACAAAATGTACATATTAGCATTATATGATACATAATTAGAATTATAATAATATTATTTTCTGTGACCGAGTGAGCACAAGTAGCACACACATGTTCGCCATAATCATTCACAGCAAATGCAGAGATTAAAATAAATGAATAAATTGTTTGAGAAAAGAGAAAAAACATTGACGGTGACAGCACGGGGTGAGTTGTATTAAAAATAATTTTCAAGCTATTATTATTGTAGCGGATACGCCAGAGAACTGTCATGGTGATATACTGCGTGTGTTTTGAGAAACCAATAAAAATGCTTTTCATCACAGTACCTGATGAAATGGGCCTGGGGAAACAAGTCACACAAGTGTGCAAATTAAATTTTTAAATTCAATTAACCATTGAATATGAATATGAATGATAAAAATATTGTTTTAGCTAAAAATATAGTTTTTAGCTAAAAATATACAAACAAAATGTAACTATGATTTTAAATGCTGCATGTACTATAGACTAAAAGCTATTGTCCTCTACTTTAAATTATATATATATAAATATATTTATTATTATATTATATATTTATTTTATATATATATATATATATATATATATATATATATATGTTTTCACATTATTTGACATTTAAGATAGTATTTTAATATGTAATATTTCTGCAATGGAAACAATGATTTTAATTCTCTGGGAATAAGTTTAAACATTACGCCTTTTCTGAATATATAAATAATATTCACATTTCCAATTCTTTCAATCCAACCAATCAAAACTTAGTGTGAATTCTACTTTCTTATTTTGAAATGATGTATCAAAAAAATTATAATAATAGGAACGTGACATTTTAAATAATAGCCCTCTTCTCAAAACTTTGGACAAACTGTCATGCATGGGAATATGCCTACATTAATTCACTTCATCACAAAGGACAAATCCAAGTTCAAAATCATTCTTTTTATTATTATTATTACTCATTTAAATTAACAAACACTGCTATACATATTGCTGTTTTTTATTAATTTTGAATCATTTTAAACAGTTAAAGCATTTGGAAAAGAAGTAATAGAAGTTGAAAACAGGCGACAGACAGTAGATGACATGTACAATAAAAGATCTACAGTCGATGGCTTTCCTATGTGTGTGGAGGGGCTTCAGAATATTTCAACATACAGACATATCAGACTTTGTCCAGTCATGTTTTTGGTTATCATTTCACCTCCTTACATTGCCGCACAGGAGCAAAGACGTCCTGCTGCATTACACAATGTTGCCACCAGTGATCTTAAACCCAACTTCAGTGACATATTAAGAGCCAACATGTTTTTTCCCAAACAAGTAGCAGCAGCTTGTGTTGAATTTCAAAGTCTGTATTCTGCATCCAGCGCAACAAAAGTCCTCCGACTGCAACTTTCCCTCCTCTGATAACAAAAAAAGGTTTGAACAAAGAGGACACCCCCTTTCACCCCTGACATTATATTCATTAGGAATGTTTGAAGTAAACAAAAAACGAAAACAAAAGAGTCCCTAATATCTCTGTTGTGTCCTTCTCAGTGCACGGTATTGAAATCCCTCATCCCTTTTAATATACACATGTAAAAATAATGGAAAAGAAGTGCTTCATAGAACTTCAGGAACATTACATCTTCTCAAGGTGTCCCCTCTTTCATGTCAGGCCAGCTGTAGAGAGAGTCTTCTTATTCCTTCCTCGTGGTCGAAAAGTGAACCGTGTCTGGCTCTCGCTTCTGCTGAGTACCTCCATGTTGGCATATGTTCATACACCCATAAATTAGCACATCTGAGTTGAATTTAAACATCATTTCTTTACTAAAAGTGACAGATTTACAAACACAGTATAAACAGGGTTGACATCATTGGCAGCTGGCGACAGTCTAGACCACAGTGGCTATTTTCAAATTTGAGCGAAAGAAAAATAAAAATCCCTTCTTGCAGACAAAGACGGGACAAATTACAGGATTAAATATGTCATACAAAAACCTTTTTGGCTTTTGGAAACCTGACCTGCCCCCGAGAGGCAGTGTTGGAAAAAAAAAGTTGAAGACCTTTATCGAGAGAATGTAGGAAACAAAAAAGATCGGAATCCGGTGGAGGGGGGTTTCGTCCCAACCTTTACGTCTGAGCGAGAAAGACGAGCCGCTCTCGATGTGACGCGGTGAAAGCGATGAAGTTGACCGTCCCCCCACACGTGTGGTACCAACTCGGCAACACTTTTGCTCGACCGCCCAACAGCCTGAAGGGGTTCCACTACACCAGACACATGTCCCTGACATCAATGTGAATCAACATACACTTTAGCCATAAACAGGTTGTAAAGTTCAGGTACAGAATCACTGAGGAGAAGCACACCAATACTACTATAAAGTCAAGCCACTATGGCAAAATAGAAGGTATAGAGTATTGAGGAACTAGTCATCGATTTGAAAGTTGGCTTGTGTCGCTCGCAACGCCGAGGAGTGCGTACTTTGCTTTACTACAGGCAGATTAAGGAGACGGCAGTGTCTCGACAGGACACTTTGCAAAACTTGAATCAGCACAGTCCATAGAATACGTTAAAGAGATGGAAATAACAGCAGAAATGTGCACACGCTCTTGGTAGCAATTCCTGAAGCAAAGGTCGAGGTTACAAGGACAAATCTAAATGTGGAAAAAAAAGAAAAAAAAAGAGAACACAAAGTCTTTGCTCATTGTCTCTTTGCAGGAAAAATGCTGACCTCGTAAAGGGGATTTATTGATTCGTCTTGGCGGAGTGCAAGTGTCGGCATGGCTTTTTCAACAGGTTGAAAAATATATATTAATTAAGAACACGCTTTCTAGTATTAGTCACATCAACTCACGCTCGCCCCTGCGTAGGCACGTCTCTCTCTCTCTTCAGGGGTTGTCTGCCCGGTAAACAAGTTGACACTCGAGTTGAAATGGCGAAGGGATGACACTTTTCAGGTTTTGGTGCACACACTTTTACAAACACTTTTGTTTTCTCTTTTTTTTTTTTTTACACTGAAGCAGAACAAGAAGAAACACACTGCGTAGCCCTTGTGGGTCTCCCTGCGGAGGGGACGCGGCTCACATGGTTTGTTCCCCAGCCGAAGCCCTCGCTCAGAGGGCCAGGAGGGTGGGTGAGTTGAGGGAGTCCGAGGACTGGTCGCCGCTGCTGCTGCTGCGCCGGTGGGCCTTGGAGCAGGACTCAGACGAGGGCGACGGGCTCTCGGGCTCCAGCATGCTCGGGTAGGTGAATATGAGGCTCGGGGCGTTGGGCGTGGCGGCCGGGGTGGACGCGGCGACCACCGGCGTGTTCAGGCTGTCCCCGTCTGTGCAGTACATCCCGCCAATGACGCCACCGCCACCCAGGCAGATGGGCTTGATGACGGAGCGCTGAGGCTTGCCCACATCCTGCCCGTCGTCATCCGGCTCTTGCTTCACCACCACATGGCTCATCTGAGCCCGGGAGCCCATGCTGGGGCGCATGGTCAGGGGGAGTGGGGTGCACTGCTGCTGGTGCTGGTGCTGGTGCTGCTGCGGGTGCTGGTGCTGGTGCTGATGCTGGTGTTGGTGCTGGTGGCGCTCCTCAGTGGGCAGCTTGCACACGGGATTGTGGGCAACCAGCATGAACTCCAGCTTGTCTTTCTCCTTCTGCAGACTCTCGATCTCCTTCTGCAGGTCTGCTTTCTCCTCCTCCAGCTTCTCAGTTTCCTGTCGACAGAGAAAGGAGAAATTAGGGGCGAGGACTTGAGCCGAAGAATGAGCCAGTTTGTTTTGTTCACATTATCTGGGACGTGTTTTGCTTCGTTCTGACAAGACCGGGAGAGAGACGAGCGTTCCTCCGCAGCGCCAAAAGAGGGCACTGTTTGTTTGCTGTGGTTTCTTGAACACATGCAACACATTTCATGAAGAATTTCTCACATACCATTTAGACTCACAACGTGTAATCTCGAAGCCCTTCTGCTTGAATTTGAGCTTCACATAATGACTGCATTGTTTGTGCGTCGGAGATGCGGCATCTGCATCAGCAATGTGCCATTAACGTGTCACATAAGAGACAAAGACAGATCCCATAAAAGCCGTTTGTCAGGGCTCAGACACTGGGGCCTGATAATGATAAGCTGACATGCTGTCTGAGAACTTTGACTCGTGGGCAAAGGTATGAGGAAGTTGTTCGCAAGAAGCCGAGCAGGGAGGAGCCCTGTGGGAAACTCAGATATGGATGATATCAGTAAATCAAAGAAGAGCTTATTGAAGGACTATTGCTCCTTCTTTTCAGGGGAAAGCAACGCTTCCTTATTTGGAATTTAAAAAAAAAAACAGGCATGCGAAGAAGGAAGGGCTTTTTTTTCCCTCCCTGGAAGCATTAGCTGTGGTGTGTGTTTGTGTGTGTGTGTGTGTGTGCGCGCGTGTGTGTGCGCGCGCGCATGTGAGTGCGCATTTGTAATTATGTGTATATGTGTGTGTGTGCAAGCAGCATGTCTCGATGTGGGATTGTGAGACAAGCAATTTGCCCCTTTTATAAAAATGTCCTGCATTCATCGAGACAGCTGCCTACAGCAAATTCCATTCCTGGGGGTTTTAAGGCCTGACAAGCTCAACCTCACTGTAATTCGGCTAATTAGTCCATTTAGACGGCGTTGCTGTCTGCCAAGCAGGGCCACGAGACGACAGCCCTACCTCTGTCTGCAGCTGCCCGTGAAAAAAAGCCTTTCATCGCCTGTCATCTTTTCACTCAGACGTTGCACTCGGAGATACACAAGCGAGCGGCGAACCAGTAATGCGAGGTTGGAGTTCAATCACTCATCACAAATCTGGACTGCTGTCAGACCTCTGGATAAAGTGTGACACCCCCCCCCCCCCCCCCCCCCCCTTACTTTTGTGTACTGCATACTCTGTGTGAAAATCACTTTTATTGTTGTATCATTTTTTCTTTTCTGCCACACATGAGGAACAAGATGCTCTTGCACTGATTTGCGGCTCCGGTTGTCAGATATCTGCTCACCCCTTGCAGCAACTCGGTGAGCTCTCGTCGTCGGTTGCGGCATTTGGCGGCGGCTAACTTGTTCCTCTCGCGCCTCACCCTCCTCTTTTCCTCTTCCTCCGGGGTGAGCTGAGGGCAAGCAGAGGGAGAGAGAGAGAGAGAGAGAGAGCACAGCAGGTAAAATAAGCTGTTTGACAGACACACAGTTGATATTAAGTGAGGAGCAGGAATGTAAACAAGAGCTGGGTGATAACCCCATAACGCAAAGAATATAGAGGCGGGATGAAATTAACTCAGTGGTGAACATGTTCATCAGATGATTTCTAATTAAAATAATAAGGTGTTTTGATTTGCTTTCAGAGCAAAAACAATTTGCAAAGATCCTTTTTTTATTTTTTAAAATAATCCTGTAAAGGTCTTTTTGTCGTCCCGTCACCAGGTCTCTCACCTGCTCGTCCCGCTTGCGCCGGCCTCTGGCGTCCCCGATGGAGCGGATGACCCCGGGCCGAGCCAGCGTGTTGTGGCCCAGCAGCCCCGACCCGTTGGTCAGGTGGTGGCCATACGGGTGGGAGCGGGAGTAAGGGTTGGACATGGAGGTGATGACGGTGGGCTGCACCATCCACTGTAGGTCTTGGCTGGTTGTGATTGCATTGATGGTGGGTATGAAGGCACTGTTGGAGCCGGGCATGTCAACCCTGTACTTCTGCAAAGACAAGGGACGAGGCAAACGTGATTAGAGGGGGGGATGCGATGATGAGAGAACATTTTCCAGAAAAGTGGGTTGGCAGCCACATGCAGGGGAGCAAGCCTCTTACGCTGGGTGAGGTGTCAATCCACACAACAACAATGACCTCACTATTTGCATCGCTATGTCTATGTATGGAGACACACACACACCACCACCCACCATTATTAAATATACAATTTTTCCACATTTCAAGCATGCAGTCGACTTTCAATCCACACAGGCCAAATGCTGTGCGTGTACCCCGTAGAGAGGAACAGTGACACATGCTGTGAATCATGTGGGAAAGCCCAAGGTGCCCAATGCAGCTCACGTTACTACCATAGCTGTTCAACAAAAAAAATTAAATAACTGTGGAAGTGTTACACATGTCTGGACTGTAAGGGGAAAGAGGGGGATTCATTATTTCCACAAATTATGAATCATTTTAAAATGCAAGATCTGATAAGTGACTCCAGTGATTATTTACAGTAATTGTTGGAATCAGCTTTTACTTCCATTTACACATTTGTGACCTCACAAGACAAGAGTGTTTTTGAGGAATATGAATCCAAGCGTCTCAACTTTTGGCACGACCAATTCACATCATCATATAATCCAAAACATAAATGTATACTTTTCCAACAGTCTACATATATGTGTGAATAGGACTTGAATAATAACCGGTATGAGAATCAGTTTCAGGTCAGAGTTACTTCATGCCTCTGGAATCCACAAACAGGCGTGCTGTCTGCCTGTGCGCGTAATTTACGCACGTCCCCATATCCCCGTTATTCCCGACTTTCCGTCGGATATCCTGGCAGTCTATTGCAACTTTGTTTATCTGCTGGTGAGTCATTGTGTACGGGATTTGTTAAGCACATGCGGAACGCGGTCAGTTCCAGTAAAGAGGGAAAACGGCCAGCTGTAACAAGCCAAGACAGTCGACCAGAAATATGTGAGCGTTTTTGTTTGGAGAGCTGGGCAAAATCAAAATCCCCTTTAAAGTAAAAAAAAACAACGCATTGTTGCATTTTTAGTGTGGAGGGACACAAACATTCGGTGAAGTCAATGCAATGAATACAGAGAAGTCTACTAAAACCTCAGCACTCGTAAAAATTATATTGGGCCAATAAAAAGAAGAAGAAAATAAATGCCTTGTTTTGATATGTCTCAGTAAACCTAACAAAGAGGTCGGGTTCCAGGCCGCGGTAATGGGAAACAGGCAGCCAGTGTGTGATTACAGGGAACCGGAGTAATGATAGATACCGGCCAAAAGTCGTTTACCGTAATGTTGCGTGAGCCCGGTGGGGCTTTTCCACAGAACTGCACTTTACGCAAGTCTTGGCTGAGGGTAAACAACATACCGCTTCCCGGATTGATGCCCTTTTATTTGGGAATATAAGGACACGGCGTCCTCATAACCTTACACTGGCACGCCGACAGTAGGGATATCTCTCTCAGAACGTTTTGAATAAATAAATAAATAAAAACCTTTTGATTGTTGTTTAAAGCGACATGATCGTTGGCATATTCTCGGGTACGGAAATACAGACTTTTTATGTCACCAAGCTCCCGGTCTGTGCGCGCTTAGTTCCCACTGTAGGAAATGAGCCAAGTGCAGCCGGAGACCCGACTGATCAAACCAGTCGACAAGGCAAGCTGATCCATAATCATTTCCCGTCTGCCACAAATACCACTTTTAATCGTATCCTGCAGCAGCGCGTGCCTCCTGGGGATGTCCAGAATGCCTCAGCTCCTGGCCAAGAAAACGCAGCCATCTCCCGGCCCGAGTGTCAATGTCTGTATCAAGCAGCACATGCCTGTTGCGTTCTCCACCACGGGCTCTACAGCTCTGCGCAGTTCACCGCCACACTCCGGTGCTGCCCCGTAGGAGGACCAAACAAGCATGTTCTAGTTTTACGCACGGTTAGGAAAGATGGAACTACCTTGCAAGAGAGCTTGGATCTGGAATTGACATCTGTAAAAGCTACGTGAGGTGATCACGCCTGCCTGTGTAGTCAGTATGTTGTGCACCGCTGTTACATCATAGGGACCGATTTACTTGTAAATGATTGCGCACGGCTTCGCCAGTGCTCACCGGCCAGTGCGTAAATCTGGTATCTGACCAAAGTAAATCCTCAGGCTGTGTTTGGCTTGTGACAGAATTCAAACGGCGTGAGTCCAAAACACGCCAGTCTCACGTCTGTTGTGAGTCACCGTATCTGTCCGTGTCACTGGGTTCGCCCCCCCCCCCCCCCTCCGAGAGACTCGGAGAAAGAAAAGTAAATAAATCGGTGACACCGCGGTAACACGAAAAAAACCGAATACACATTAAGGATAAAAACGACCTGTAATTGTCCGCCGATCAGCAGAGTTCAATCAACTTCAGAGCATTCAAAATATGATTCATGGATGATCTCGCGGCGTTTCCTCGTTTTCTTTTTTTTTCTTTCTGTTACCTGGTAGCTTGAGGTAGAGATCGGACTTCCTATCGTGCTGCTGCCGCTCGTGAACGACTCTGGCTGGGCCGGAGAGGTGCTGCTGCCGCGGGACGACGTGTCGTAGTTCCCGGAGTAGTCCTGGTACATGGTCCAGGGAGAGAGGCAGATTTCAGCAGACGCGTGGAGGTGTGAAACCTTGTCGTTTGGTTTTTTTGTTTGTTTAAATCCCCGCAGGTAAAAGGCACCGACAGAAGAAAATAATAATTTAAAAAAATCCTCTGACTCGAGACGCTGTTAATTCGGGATATCCAGAGAAGAGTTGGCAAAGACAAAGTGCCACTGCGCTCCTCTGAACGAACCTAAAACATCGGAGGGATTTGGCTTCTTTTTTTTTTCTGCAGCTCGGAATCGAAATCTCTCCTCCACAGTAACTTTCTCGCAGGTCTTCTCCTCGTCGCGCTTTGACGGACCTGCGCCGAAGATCCTCCCGGGCGCGCAGACTTCCCCCGTCGGTCAGGCGCACATCTTCAGCGGTCAGATCCGGGCGACGCGAGTGAACCTGCAGTCGGACGAGTGACTCACGCGGGTTGGCGTTCGATTTAAAGCGCGTCGAGCCCTCGGAGTGTTTCCGTCGCCGGGCCTGTGCTGCGACTCGATTCGAGCTATCTGCTGTTCGCGGAACACTTCGAAGTTGTTGTGTTTTGTTTTTTTTTGTTGTTGGTTTTTTTCGGTCGTCGTTTCCCCCCTCCCCTTATTTTCCTTTTCGCCACACTACCAAGAGGTGACTCACTTCAATGGCACTATGAAGAACTGCAACGGCTTTTCAACACCAACGAAGCAGCCTACGTCACGCCTGGGCGTTACGACTGCGTCCAGGGAGGGGTCGCGTCTGGATGAGCCAGTGGAGAAGGGGAAAAAGATCCGGGGCAGATGTTTCTGGGAGAGCGCAGCTAGAGTGAGGGCAGCGAAAAAGAAGAAGAAAAAAAAAGAGAAGAGATTTTGTATTTTCTGCGGCGGACGTCAGCGCCTGCCGAGGAGTTCACTGTTTGGCTCACTTGCCTCGGCCCATTGACGCACGTTTCCTGAAATGGGCAGTTGCGTCAGAGAGCGCGTGTGGGTTTCCTTGGTAAAAGAGGAGCGTCAGACGCTGGAGGGATTCCCTCCCCTCGCGCTGCTGCTCTCCGGACTCGGCGCTCGCATGCGCGCGCGGGTCCCGGTTCGGTTCTCGGACCAGGTTGAGGGGAGGCGAAGAAGTGAACGCTTTAGGGTGTAATAGAAGGTGTATAGATATTGCGTGTGGGGACACGGACACCTCCCCCCCCCCCCCCCCCCTTATACACACACACACACACACACACAGATAGTAATCTTAAGGGCATGAAACGCGTCTCCCGGATGCTTTCGGTGTCAGAATACATCGTGCCTAGATGCGCACGCCGTTATTCCTTCTGCGGGCTGCTCGGCGGCCTCTGGCCCCGCTCATAACAGGCGCTGACAGTGATTGGACACGCGCTGCGCTCTCTGCACAATT
Source organism: Scophthalmus maximus (assembly GCF_022379125.1). Lineage (NCBI taxonomy): Eukaryota > Metazoa > Chordata > Actinopteri > Pleuronectiformes > Scophthalmidae > Scophthalmus > Scophthalmus maximus. The sequence goes on along the minus strand of NC_061529.1, from coordinate 18,706,728 downwards.
AGCCATTGTGTTGTGCGCGCGCGCGCGCAATGTAAACGGAGGGCAAAATGGATGGCACCAAAACGCACGGCGCGCCCGCGTGCCAATGGTCAGATCGAAGCGTCCGCACCACAGAGCGACGCGGCTGCTCCGGAGGCATTAAGCAAAAACATGTGGGCTGATTGTAATTCGGACGCACCTCGCAAACAAGGGCGCAGCGCCCAGAATGTGACACGTTACACGATATGAATTGGCGTATTAAGCATAATCCAATCGGCCACGGTTCCTATTTTAATCTGTATCACCATAACCGGTCGCTGCTGAGCTCTCCTAAAGCTCTTCGCCGCGCTCGTCTGTGCCAGAGAAAGAGTCGCTCTGCAGTCGGAAAAAAGTTTCCGCCGCAGTGTGGAGTCGGGGGGAAGTTGTGCAGAGGGAACATAATCATCTGCAGCGGCGGGGAGAGAGGGGGGGGGAATCTGAGGTGTCCAGTCGTCGCGGAGGCGCCAGGTTTCTGTGCCTGCTCATATAAGGAACACGTCAATTATACAGCAGGTACATCCCGCCCCGTCAACGTGTCACCCTCTCCACAGTCACCGCCCGGGTGTCATCCTCTGACCCGAGTAGTGCTTTCAGAGTCACTGAGAGCTCTGCCCGAAGCTCCTGCCCCCCCCCCAAAAAAAGGGCGACAGAAAGCGTGCAGATGTGCAACAAATCTTTATTTGAATGACATTAATTAATGATTAATGTTTATCATAGGCCAGCGGCGCAGCTTTTCAGCAGTGGCGACGTTGCTAAGCGACACAGTTTCTCCTAAATTGCCCGAGGAAAATCTAATCTGCCATAGCCCTATAATTAATGCAGCAATATAATTTGAGATGCACCCATCGGCATCAATTTGGGTGAAGCAAGGTGGCACTGTGACAGGTTGTGTTCCTATAGGAGTCCAATTTGATCTTTAAGCACATAATGAGATATCAAAGCAAAACATTTTGGAACGCACAACAAACAGCGTTACGTGATGCCTGTCAGTCAGACTGCAGCGATTCGTTTCACAGGAGTTACACACCAACGGCCCGGTCACACGTGATGCAACTCTGTGCAGGGGTCAGCTCAGGTCGTGGGCCATGCAGCGTGCGCACGGATCCGCGCGTCGTGTGCCACTGTCCACTCCACCACGCGCCACAAGGAATCAGCTGCATATAGAACATCCAGCCTGCCGTCCACTCGGGTATTACGTTCACCGACAGACTATAAGCAAGAGGCTTACCTGGCAGTGATGCTCGTGACGCAAGAGGGCCGATGGTCCTAATGCCGCCTTCAGGTCCTCTTAAGAGACAGTAGTTTATGACTATTGATATGATGGTATACATCTTATTTCATACATTGTTTTAAACAGATGGAAAGAAGCAAAAGTGCATATATAATCAACTTACATTCTACAAGTACAATTTTGATGGAACTGTACTTTTACTTTTACTTATTTTTATTCTGGTGCTATTAAGCCATACCACCTCATTCCTAAGGTAAATGTCATATATATAGATATATCTATATCTATATAGATATATCTATATATATCTATATATATATAGATATATATATATAAATAAATTGTACAATTCCTGTAAAGTATTTACTGTTACAGATTTGAACTGCAACTACAGAGCTCATGTCAGAGCTCATAAGGTCACTGGAGGACAGTAAGGCATATGAACAGATTACAGAGGTTCAGCGAGCGTAACAAATGTTGGAGAAAAGTACTTCCAAAAGTTTTTTTCAAAATGAAAAGACATCAGTAAGAGTAATCCGGTAGCATAACGTATAATCACCCAACACCAAGGGAGCCAAAATGCTGCATTTACTTACGTTTGCTTCTCTATGTACATTTTTCAACTAAATGTTGAATGCAGAATTCAAATTGCGTGTGATATTCATGTGCAGCTCCTGATGGTAAGAAAAGCCTTTTCTCCACATGTCTTGTGAAGGAAGAAATCGATTCACATGAACTGTAAACCTACTCATAACTGCATTCATTCATCTACAGTATTACATACTAATAAAAAAAGTAATATATGACATCAAATATTGTCATATTATTGGCTAAATAAGAAACATGGGAAACAGCTCAGTGGAACAGGGAGGGGGAGACTGTTTTGCAACTTTTCCTCAAGTCAGCACGTTCAGACATCACAATGACATTTTCATTTCTGGTTTTTTTTGCCCTCGCCGTCCCTCGTTTCTCCCCTGTAGCGTCACTCACCTGTCCTGCTGCAATACCTCAACCTGGATAATAGCTCAACATGATCAGCATGGCTAATCTCACGGCTCAAGAGCTGCCAGCAGGACACACGTAGGCACCGAAGTGCTGACTCGGACGGGAGAGCGAGAGAGTGGGTTAAACAACGATCAGCGTGACTGACAGTAGGATTTGTTGTTGCGCTCGTGGCCTGCTAACACAGTTACGTTTAGTGGAGTTTCATGATGCAACACAGAGAGGTCACCGCAGGACGCAAGCAGCTGCAGCCCTGCCGATGACTCCTGTGACCTGGTCCGGTCTGACAATGCAGCGGGGGAACGCGTGGGCTCTTGTCACCTTTTGAATAGAAATCTAATCAGCAGTTTCATCAGGATGCCCACTGTGCAAGAACATGGCTTTAAAAGAGGCCGGATGCCAGACAGGCAGACAGCTCCTGGGAATTAAAGTAACCATCCTTCAGCGATTTCATTTACCGGTTGCCTTGGTGACTCTTGTAAAGAAGTCGGGCACAACAGCGCAGAGGAATAATTTGATCGTTCTTGACCCGCGGAGTGTGGGACTGCGGAGAGTAAAAAAAAATGAATTAATTGGCTGCATGTTCTCCAAACATGCAAAAAGCCTTTGCCACGTCTTCTTCTTCTTTGTATGCAAAGCAAGGTAGAATGTACATTGACACAAATACATTAATGTCATGTCAACCTTCTTTTAGGCAGGGCTCAGACAGAATGCAAAATTGTTAAGCAACATTTGGAAGTATTTGGTGACAGTTGCAACGGGAAATGGATGAACCCTGAAAATGTTGTGGTCCAAAACACTGAATACTGTCTGTAGCTGGAAAGCACTTGATTGCTGAAGATCATTTTTATTAAGGACAAGGAATACTGCTCGGACTGGGGAAACAGCAGTATAATGTCCTCGGTGGCTCCGGAGGGAGCTTTATCTAGTCTGATGAAAGTAACCCTGATCATGTCATGAGGGTTATCTCAGCTTAGAGATTTTAGAGGGTAGGGTCAAATTCTGGGTCAGACTTAGGGTTTGACCTTAATTTCTTTCGTTGATTTTTTGGCCTTTACCTGGTTTAAACATAGGAAGTGCACTTCACTTACTTAGTGAGATAGAGAATGGATCTCCAACTTGAGGGCGAGTCCCAACTCGGCACTTACATCACCGAACGCCAACCCGAGACTAGCACTGAAGTCCCCCTGTTAAAGTGTGTGATGTGATTAAAACCAAGGGTGTAACAGTGTGGGAGAGAGAAAGAGCAGGGATCTATCTACAGAGGAAAGTGATCCAATACCGAATTCCACATGGAGCACGGCGGGTTCACCTAAATCACAACTTCATTCGTCCCACTGCTCTTGCCTGGCGACCGAAGGTCTGGCGAATAGGTGCCGGTTCGGGGACAACAATTCGAAACTTGGAGAGAAAGCGCACCAGAGGCCCGAGGTTCGGCACAGCGGCTCGCTGCGTTGTTCGTTGCTTGATTTTAGGATCCGCAACAATTAGCGATCTTCTGATTCCATATTACCTCACGGGTAATACTCACGACATCTCCTTTCAGCCCGTAACACACGCCGTAAAAACCAAAGGTGACCAGGCTTTGTCTAGTCCTGCCCCAAGGAACTGGAATAGTTTCCCATCCAACGCGCTGTCGTGGGACAGGACTTGATGCGGGAACTTTAAATCAAATTAAAGGACCCTCCTCAACTGTCATGATTTTAACTCAGTGTAACGTTTTTTTCTTGAATCAAATTTCTGTGGCAGTGTTTGTGTTTTATGTCCTTACACTGCAAACAAGAAATAACATGTTGAGCAGTGAACTTTAGACGTGCTGGAAGGAACTTTTTTATTCCTCCTCCTGTTTCCTTATGGTTCCACACTTTATGTAAGGTAAGGTAAGTTAGCCGGCTAGCTTCGTCTTCAAATGACATGAGAGCGGTAACGAATACGCACAACTCAAGTACAGGAGACTTGAGCTGTTTACAGACAAGAACTCTGGGAAATGTCTGGAAAAAATTGCTGGGTCTGGGCATTTTCAGGAATTTGCCGTTCATGTATGACAAAGGAAGCAGGAAGCTGAACATTGTGGGTAGAGCATTAAGCAAACGGGACATATTCTCACATGGGCGCACTCACAAAATATCCGGAGTAACCTTTTGTGGACATTTGCATTTTTCACATACAGGCTCCTCTGGAAAATTTCGGGAAAGTAGTCCCGACTTCGGTGCATGTCTGGAAGCAGCTTTATTTTCCTGAGATGAGAAGAGAAGGAGGCGGGTCTTCTCTTGGTCATGACTGAGCTGGATGCTGAATGTGTCATGCGGCTGAACATTGATTATGTTAAGAAGTTCTTCTTCATTTAAATATCAGTCAACAGGGTTAAAAGGAAAAGGTGGCTATTGGGAGAGAAGCTTCGTTTGCTGCGGGGGCAAAAGTGTCGCAACCTGAATCCTGCCCACACAGGAACACTGCTGGATATGAAGCTGGATTTCTGTTTAAACAAATGCATTTGAACCCTTCGAGACAGAGAAGACATCTTTTTCCTTGAATCATTTTTGCTGGACCTCCAGAAGCATCTTATTAAATGCCATCACATAGCAACCAAATGTTTTCCCGCTTGTCTGCTGCTGCAGAAATAGACTGAAGGACCGATTCGGCCTACGGGGACGACGAGTGCTCGCGTCGCCGGGTGAGGACCAGCAGGACCTGTGCTGAGCACGCAGTGCCTTCCAATCAGCACACTCGAGAAGGCGCTTGACAGTAAATTCACCAGCATTAGGGCATCAGTTCCTGATACAATGGAAGGAAGTGCGTCACCGACGCGCTGCACCTCGAGACAAAGAAGAATGGAACGCCGCTCGGGGCAAAAAAAACAGCAGAGAGCGAATGGGGAAACGTTGGAGCATGTGGTGGAAGAAGGGAACAAATAACAGGGTCTGAGAGAAGAAGAAAAGAACACGAGTGGATCGGGGGGACGTCTGTGCAGGCACGGAGCGGTCAACGCAGCCACCTGCTGCAGCTCGCAAATGAACAGGACCTTCTTTCCACTTTTACTGCGCCGCTTGTTTTTCGTCGGAAGGGAACAGAAGTCCCCCCCACCCGATAATAGGAAACCGAGGGAAAGAAAATGTTTTTGGCTGCCTGACGAAAACGGGCCATATATCTGCGCTGCGAATGGTTTTGTTTTGGTCCCGCTTTCCCCGTTGTTGGCCCCAAACCGCCAAATCAAATAGTGTTTCTGAGAGACGCAGCTCTGTGCGGCCACAGGGCACACACACACACACACACAAACGCACACACACACACACACACACACAATGGGCAAGTTTATCTCACTCCGTCAACAAGGTTGTCAGCATAGTTTATGAGTGTGTTGGTCTGAGAGCGGGCTGAGGGCCGCGCAGCTCGGAATGTTAATGGGTTTTGGTCGAGGAACTGAGTTTGTCATGCTCGCGCTCGTCCTCGGCAGAAAAAAAACCCGTCAGCCGCCCCTCCACGGCCCGAAAGCCGGTAAGGGGTTTCGAGCGGTTCTGTTTGGGATTTCACTTGACTTCCCAGAACCTGTCACAGTAAACGTGTGGGTGGCACAGTGACATCGTCTTACCTTTGCGTTTCAGGGCTTTTGTTTTTGCCGAGCAACCCGACCGACTACCCATTGGCTCTGGAAGTCTGGAAACACATCACCTCCTGTGTACCAAAAGATCTTTTTTTTTCCCAGGAAGTGGTGAAAGTGTTTAGTCAAAAAAAAAGTGTTTGCACCGGAGGTTGAGTCATACCATTACAGTAAAGGCTTCAGACTCACCTTTCTGGAACAAAAACACCGATTTTTTTACGATACAGTGATATCCTTATTGATACTGAGTCTCCTAACCAAGCAGAGCAGGGGAGATTAGACCTGTGGCCGTGTCCTGCTCAAGTGTTAAAAGACAGATTCCTTTGTGTTCAGCTTCATGTCGTGTGTTGCCAGCGTCACACTCCGTCTCTCACATGCCACTCCAAGGCTTATCTTTTCCCTGTAAAATAATCCATGTTGCTTTAGCATTGATTTATCTGGGTCCTCAGTGGAAAATCTGTCACGGAGTCAGTGTTGTAACTGATTAACTTTCATTCGGCACCACTGCTGCCTCTGTGATATCTTAATATAGTTTGAAAGGGTAAACATATAAAAAAAAAATAATTATATGAATCAAGGAGGAAGGCTGAATCAGCGCTACCTTCGGTCACAATGGGGAACAAAACCGGGTTATTGGATGAGCTTTAGGGAGTCTTGCTTTAATTGATTTGGTCGTTTTTTGTTCACAGATCAGGTCTATGTGTTGGTCTTAACCTTTCTCTGTCACATAGCAAATCACAGACCAGACTCTCGGTCTGGGTCAAGAGTCTGAGGCCGTGCTAGCAGGTCAGGGAGACCGTAGTGAGGCACATGCTCATGTCAGAAGCCAAAATATTCGAAATAACATACGATGTCGACATGAGCGTGGATCAGGGATCATCCTGAGAGGGACATGGATGTATGGAATTTGGTAGAAATTCTGCCAATACTTTTCAAAATATGTCAGTGAAAAAACAAAGTTGTCAAATATCAGAGGAGCACCGAAGTCAAAGGCTTTTTCCTCTGTGGGCCATGAATGTCTGGCCTTCCACGAGTTGTTCAAAAAATTCTATCCCGACCGATCAAAAGATCAATCACTATAGACACGCGGCTCAAAAGCAAAATTGCCTCCTATATTCACAAAATTGCAGAAGAGGTGTCTTAAGATTTTTTTACCCTATAGACTAACATTTGAAGTTTAATTAAAACAAATGTGTTTCTATATGACAGACACCAGTTTAATCTAGTAATATATGGAACCAAGATAAAATAGTTGTTTTCCAGTCTTTGAGAATCTGTATTTTATTCATTTATTACATGTTTTCCATTATCACAGCAGAGATGATAATGAGTGTCCTGTTCTAAACCTCTAAAAAGAACTAAGCCAAATTTATTTTGTACATAACTTTTTGTATAGCAAGGTCACAAATAGGATCATTCTTTTTGTAGACTTTCAAAATACATGTCACATACTTTGTTCTTTGGTGAAAAACTAAATATTGTGTACTGCACTTACCAAACCAGTGGGGAGTCAGGCCAATGGAGACTACATGTTCTTGGACACGACATTTTCCCAGGCTTAGCTCACATGCCAAGTGGGGGCAGAGTCAACCTAACATTTCTGTTTATTTGAGCTGCGCTGTGGTAGGATGGGGAAAAAAAAGGAAAAAATCTGACCGCAGAGTCAGTGACATTACCAATGGGCTTTTGATGGGATGCTTTGAAGCTTGCTGGCATCGTGTCCGTTTTTTTTGGAGCAAAGAAAGGGGAAATTCCGGTGGCAGGTTGGAGCCTTGGATGAGCTGAAGTGAGGCGAGCGAGCAGCAGCAGCAGCAGCAGCAGCAGTCGCCACCGAATGACTGTGATACACAGAGACACCTGTCACTCCAGGAAAACCACACTGAAACATACGCTACCTCTCTTTGCACCGCACAAATCGCAAGGGACCAAAACCTCTCCGCAGTAACACATAATAAAGTGAGTGATCGCGAGACTGACATCTTGTGTAAAAGCCGTCAATAATCAAACAGAAATGTGGAATTGCGTGGAAGAATGTGGAGGGAGGAGGCGGGGGTGGAGGGCCATCTTGTTCCTGGGGTCGACTCCTCCGGTGCGTCCATTCCTTCCGGCTCAATGGAGGCTTAATGTGAGTGTGGAAAAGTGGAAAATTTAATTAGGCTGCCAAGGGGGGTTTGTGTCACTTGGCACGAGCCATCCCCCACCCTCCTACTACCACCACCACGCCCCCCCACCCCCCTCCTTTCGCCCTCCTCCTCCTCCTCCTCCTCCCACCCTCACTCGCCCTTTGCTCCTACCTCATTTGTCGCAACCACCCCGGTGTTTGTACCTCTTACTGTATTTATTTTACCCATAGTCCTTCAGGACATGACCCACTGGGCCGAAGGAGCGGACAGAGGTCAACAGTTCACAGCCGCGCAGATGTGGTGAAGCTGGCGAGACCTGATGTGGTGGAGCTGCCACTGAGCACTGACGTGTTCATGGAGAGAAGGGCAAACACACTCGCTGCCGGCACCAACCCTCGGTGCTTCATTTTAGACTGATGCTCATACTGTACTGTATGTAGGTTTTTGGATATGGGTTTATACCTAATCAGAGAGCTAATATGATTGTGTTGAAAATGTGTAAGCACACACAGCAGTTACAAGGGGTGTGTGTGTGTGTGTGTGTGTGTGTGTGTTTTGTGTCTGGAATCCTCACATTTGTAGCATATCTGTTTATAAAGTTGGATATTTACTATCTTAATTATGTTTTAACACAACAGTACACCTATGCTTGAATAATGTGTCAGTTCGTGTTCGGTAATTTGATTTCATATTATTTGGCCATATGCATCATGTGAGCACAATATCATCTTTCTAAAACTAGATTTTGATACTGTAGGGCGATGAACTGATCTCACTTTGCATAACATTGGCGGTTGTGTTGCACAAGATATTCATGAATTCAGTTTGTGTGTGAAATCCAAAGATCTTAATAACTTTGTGAGGTGCATCAATAAAACTTCAGTATTGACTTAAGTAATGTGTCTGTAGCGCTGTTCAAGCTAAATTTAACATTGTAAATGGGCAATTACTTCGGCATCATGTGACACAACTTCTATATGTAATTGTAATACGTTGTCAAATATACTGTACCATTTTTCTAAATGCTTTGTTTTATTTATGCATGTTCTTTAGGGGCAACATGAGTTATACTCTCAGTTTACATCAATATTATAATGGTGGAATGTCACACATTTTTCACGTGACCTCTTTCACTAACATTAGTCTCGTCAGCTAGCGCAGCTACACTTCATAAGTTACACCAATCACTTAGTATGTGGATTCACCAACAAATATTTTATATTTAAGTCCAAATAATCTCTTCTAGTTTGTTTCACCAGCTTGTAAATTAGTAATTTCAAAAATCTCCATACTAGCGTGATACCAAGGGCCAAGGTTAAACTGCAGGCACAATTTGCTAAAGGCAAATACTGTAGAGTTGGCGACAATGTTCTATTTTAAATTCAATCAGGCTCACATGCTTCCCTGTAGCGTAAGTCCCTGAGCATGAGGTAATGATGAAAAAAAAGTCGAGGCAAAAATTCAAGAACTCAAACACTATCAGCGGTAATATTATATATTGAGGTAGATCATGTTCAGCTACTTGAAACGTGTCTATATACTGTTAATTTCATGCGGACCGGGGCAGGGATTTCATTCAAACGGATGCCCAGGCCATATACTGTACGTCGTCACGTGGCTGCATCACATCCGCTCAGCTTCAAAAGAAAACTTTCCCTCAACCCGTCAGGAAACGTGCTCATCCCTCGTGCACTCTTCCAACTTCCAACGCAGAGATATATACTTTTTTGGATTGGGGGGGGGGCAAAGTGAAGGGAAGGGGTGGTGGAAGGATGAAAGAGTCTTGTCACATTATATGTACCTGTCTGCGCATGTCTTCACTCGGGGCTGTCATCTCACCTGACAGGTCTATCAGTGTCCACGGCTGATCGGAACGCGTCTCTCAGCCTGACAGGCTGAACCGACGGCGCGGCAATCCAGACTGACAGCTCCTCAGGTAGCTGGTGGAGGGAAGGACGGAAGGAATCTGGGAGATGGGAGGCAAGAGGAAGGCCACTGAGGACTAAAGGAACACACACACACACACACACACACACACGTACACAGGAAAAGGGAGTCGATTCATAAAGTCCAAAAAGTGATTCCGGGATAACGCTTTTTGAATAAGTGATGGTTGCCAAACATTACCTTTCAATCCGCCATTAAACCTTCAGACCCTCTTGCTGCTCGGGAGACGCAGGGTGCCAGTCGGAGTCATTTTGAGCAAATTGAGTCTCGTCTTCCGAGACGATCGAGCACACTGAACCGAGGCCAAGCTGCCTGCTTAATGCAGGGGAACTGAGAGAAAAACAAAACACCTGCGGGATGTATTCGGGTTCACCCATGAACATATGGAAAATCGAGTGTCTGTGATCACACCCAGGGGAAGACGAGGTGGGAGGAACGGCCCCGAACCACCCAACCCCCCCTGTACTTTTCGACAACAAATCCGCCTTTATCTCGTCAAAAGCCAACAAAAAAACGAGGCCGACCGGAACGCCTTCGACGACGCGGGGAGACGAGACAAAACGGGAAAACGAGAAAAAGATCCCGAGCAAAGACTCATTTGATCAGCTTAGCTACGCTCTCCTGGCTCCGGAGTGTACGAGGAGTAATTAGCAATTAACAATCAGGGTTTAACTAGATCCAGTTATTATCTGTAAGCGGGGGGGGGTATCTGCTGCTTTGACTTGGGACTGCATTCGAAGTCCCGCGTTACACGAGTTTAATAAAAAAAAAATTCAAAAAAGGAGAGAAGAGTGAGGGACCCGAAAAGTAATTCTCTCATTTTCGCGACATCTCTGGGCCATTTCCTTTTTCAAATTCCCAGATCAAACAGCCCGTAACAAAAGGCCCCAAATCCCCCCTCTCCGCTCGCCTCCTCCTGCTCTCTCTTTCCGAAATTAGCTAAGCCTCTCAGCTCCATCATCCTCAACGTGGCTCGCATCAACAACCCTGCGCTGCGTCGCAAATGCTGCACAGCCTCTGAAATCCACCCCTCCTCACACACACACACACACACACACGCACACACACACACACACACACACACACAAACACACACACACACACACACACACACACACACACACACACACACACACACACACACACACACACTCCTCTTCAGCCCCATCCCTCCAAACATGGTGAAGATGATGGCGGTGGTGATGCGGGGGGGGGGCAGAAAACTCCCAATATGTCACTCTGAATTTGTACTTACGGGGAGAAAAAGTACCCCACAGTCAGAGTTTGTGATTTCACCCCCCCCCCCCCCTTCTTCTTTCACTCGACTAACTTTTTGCCTTTTGTCTTTTCCGGGAGAAAAGAATATGATAAATCCAAAGGCTTGCTGTGCAAAAGATAAGGACAAACCCCAGAATCGGGCGATGCTGACAGCGTGTGCGATTCGGACACGGTGACAGGAGAACAGTAAGTAAACAATCCTGGATGAGGGCGGCGGTTCGCCTCCGACACATCCAGGCCTTGGTCAGACACTCCTCGTCCCCCTCGCTGATTACCTCATCCTCGCTGCCGCCCCGGCTGTTGACCGGGACAGTTCACAAGGTGATGACTCAGGCTTTACCAATCGCTCTCCCTCCTCTTTGTCTTATCGCCTCTCCGTATGCCCTCCCCCGCGTCGGTGGCTGCAACTTTGTCCGCATTTCGCCGTACTTTCCCACTTTTTCCGGAAGTTTCCTGGCGCCTCGCCCGACTTCTGAGGTGCACGCGGGGTGAGTGACGCCGAGAGCCAGCCCCGCGTTGTTGCCCGGGGAAGGTGCTCGTTGTTGGGCTTTAAGTGATCCTGTTTCACACACTTGTCAGTTCTCCAGGCTGGCAGGTCCTCACTGCCTCCGAGCCGGCTGCTTATAGGGTTGTCACCAGAGCAGTTAATGTTAATCTAATGCTTAGATTCGTGTTTGCCAGCTCCCTGGAGCTGGGGACACCTGCTTCTGGAGCAGACAGGCTTCCGCTGGCGTCGAGTCCCTGCTCTCCGCTGTGTACTCATCACCGAGTAGGCTTGCGGTCGGTCAGCTGTTCAATCACCAGCATGTGTAATGTGCAGATAGAATTCCCCTCAAGCCATGCAACAGAGTAAAAGAAAGTGTTCAACATGAAAGCTCGAGGGCTAGTCAGTCGTCCGTTAATCCTCTGAGGGGGAAAAAAAATGGCCGTTGCATCTTTAATCGTCCCTCAAATCGACTCCCAGTCCGGCAAAGCGTGAACTCAGCCCGATCACACACACACACACACACACACACAAAAAAAGACACCCTCATCAATTTAATCATCCCCCGTCCACGGATTCCGCGCTAATTATTCCAGCCTTTAATTATTCCATCCGACTGCCGTTGAGATCTCCTAAAGACGGCCGGATTAGTGGATTTGGAGTATTAGCTCGGAGGGTTGGCAGACCTCTGCACTGTGATTCAGGGGGCTGAGGGGTTTGCATCTTCAAAAGGTACCTTTAGCAGCACCTCCACGGGATCATTACACCGGATAAATCCATGTTAAGTTGCTTAAGAAGCGTGTAAAGGTGAGCCATGTTTAGGCGCAGACACCTTTTGAGGGGGGGAGGTTAACTGAATGTGACTCGAACATTGCAGCTGGGACATAGTTTGAACCACTTTGGAGGGAATTGCTTACTTAAGTAACTCAAAGGGCTCATGTCAACTTGGGTCAACGTCAAGACCGGAGGAAAAACTTCAGGACCGAATGGTTGTCTGGCCTCATTGACACTACAGGTTGATGCACCTTACACACTGCAAATGTCATGGTCTAATTTCAGCGGAATCCTTTAAACTTCACTTTTAAGCAAAAGGATTCAATTTCTCTTTCGGGGGTTTCAACTAATGTAAACCATCACTTCAGATCGAACGAGTTCACGTGCGGCTCAATCGGCGCCGCGATCGCCGGTGCAAAGGCGTGGAGTCGGGACTCGCCTGTCAAGTTAAACTATTCTTTGCTCATGCTTGTTAAAGATGCTACCCATCATCCTGCTACCCCTGCTTTGAACTCTTTCCCCCTCCAACGTCCCCGCAGCTCTCCAAAGCGAGAGCGGCTCGTCCCGCGGCTGACAACGGAGATGTTTTGAAAGCAGGTCGGGAAAGGTTAGATGCAAGAAACATGGAGTGGGGCAGTGAAAAAGACAAAAAGAATCTTGCTTTTTTAATTATTTTATTAAGAGCCTTGATGCTATTAAATGCCCCAGATACATTCACCCTATAGTTCTCAATTAGACTTGACAGTTGCGGCATTACCAACAATAAATATAGCAAAGGGCTGCGCCTGAGGCCAGGAAGGACCCCTAACTATGACCCTCATATTTAATGATGAAAACAAGCGAGCCCACACTCTGCCTCGCTCGAGCACACACACACACGCACACACACACACATCCTCTCTGTGCTCTGTGCTGTGGCTCCACGTTACACATCAGGGTCCTACAAAAACTGTCTTTTACTAATTGACATCATCTCTGTGGTTTATAAATGCATTATAGTTGTTGTTCACACTTGGATGCTAGACAGTCATCTTAAACTTTATACAGTATGTCATATTTTTATTGTCATAAAAAAATGATGACAATTATATTTCAACCCCTGTAAAAATGTCCCGTATTTCTGCTCCTAGTTGATTTCTTTCAGACACTGGCTTTCTCTTTTAATCCCCAAATGTTGTGTCAAATGTCATGGACAAGTTTTTCTGTTGCTGCTTACAAATGTGCACTGAAGTGCGGACTTTGCTTCTCCGGAGGGACTGTATGTGTAAAATCAAATTTTCGAAAATGTTGCTCGTGACATTTTTTGGGAACTTTTTGTCCTAGTCAGACGCGAACGTCTCCACAATCTCCAGCTGCGTCATATGCGAACGGCAAACTCCGGAACATGTCGGGACACAATTTTTGTGGAGATCGTTACTAATGTTACTGATCTATTTTTCGAAGAGTGATTCCCCTAACGATACAATGGCCAGACATAACACTGACACACTGTCCGAGTAGACACAATTATTTACTGGATAGGAAATTTGAACAAACAGTATTGCCAACATCAACAACAATAGTACAGGCTTCAAACATACAGCATTTTAACACAAGTCAACGCTGGAACCGAACTTGACAGTCTTGTGAACGAACAGCGAACAATGATGATTTGCAACCTCATTACAGCTCTTTGTGTAGTTCATAGTTTACATCTTGTTAACATACTGAATAAACAAATACGTGTTCACAGCATGGCACCTCTGTGGGGAGTATGGTGAGCCCATGCTGGAGTATCTTTTCAAAATAAATGTCCTTTACTGTGCCGGCAAACGTTATAGTTAATAGCCATGACGACTAGGCGTCTTCAGCAAAGTGGCTTCTCTCACAACGTGGAATTTGCAGCGTCTGTGTGCAAATAACACACGTCACTCTCACTGTACTGTTAGCCCGTGCATACTCATGTGCAGGTACACAATGGCATGCACAAATACACACTCTCTCTCTCTCTCTCTCTCACAAAAACACTCACACACACACACACACACACACACACACATAGACACACACACACACACACACACACACACACACACACACACACAGACACACACACACACACACACTCACACACTCACACACAAAGGGAGGCAACTCTCCAGGCAGGTGATTAAGCTAGAGAGCGCTACAGCTTCCCGTTGGCAAAGGCTCCCTCTTGGAATTGCGGGATGAAGCTCTTGAAGTACGCCCTGGGTGGGAGACAGAGAGGGAGGGAGGGCAGGTGGGGAGCACAGCGAACGAAACATCAAAATGTGACAACGACTTGTGTTTCAGTGTTGCTTCAAACAGCTAACAAATGCACAGTGTCGGTCCCAGTCCCAGTGTGTATCAAAGTGAGGATAAAAAGGCAGAAAGTCTTCACTTGTTATCACTACACATGTACATGAGATGCTGTGTGTACTGTCTCCGTGTTAACTCTCCAGGGGGGATACAAGAGACAGCTGAAATACACACACGCACGCACGCACACGCGCACGCACGCACGCACGCACGCACGCACGCACGCACACACACACGCACACACACACACACACACACAAACACACACACACACACACACACACACACACACACGCTTTATGTATTTAGGTTTGTATCAAAAGTGTTACAGTGTTTGGCACATTTTGGAGACTCTGGCAATCCTTGCATTCATACTTAGAGAGACTCTGACCCATAAGGCAACGGCTGATTATCTTGTATGTATGTACGTTTGTGCTTAATTTAATTTACTTTAATTTTATTTTAATCACTTTAAAAAAGTACTTGGTACACAATGTTCTACCGGAGATGTTTCCAGTGGATGTGGAGAATTTGTCAGACAAACCACAATATTAATGAAAAACACCAGAATCGTCCTTTAAACAACCTTTACAAAGCCAAACTGAAGTCAAATCGAGGCACTAATGGAAAAGGAGTTCAAAGAGGTTGACAGATTTTTTACGGTTAGAATTAAAGACTGAGGAGTAAATGAATGAGAAGGGAGTACGCGATCACACAATCTTTGATTATGATTATGTATGACGTCCAGAGTCACTATTCCAATATAGTCTTTCCAATATTTAAAGCGGCTATTAACCTCAGCCATGAGAAAGAACAGGCAGTGTTCACTCCTCAGATGACGCCTTGCTCTGCTCATGTGGGGTTAAAGCAGTTTATGGTCTGTGTACCGAGGGTGGAATAAAATCTGCAACCTAGTCCAAACAATAAGGTCCTTTTCTGTACTGCATCTAATGAATATCATACTTTGTATTCACTCTGATAAATGGCGGATGAAAAATGAATAATAAGTATGCCTTTATTATAAATAATTTTATAAGTCAGGGGGGAATAGTCTATAAATACACCAGACTTTGTGCAGAACGGAGAATTTCAAGACCTGCAAACCGTTCAGTTGTGTTTGCTTTTGAGGAAGGAGGCCACTGTGTTTTATCACAGCTTTCTATGTAGAAAGTGTTTTCTGTAAAGGATATTCATTTCCTGAGATAAAATGGCACAACTTTAATGAGTGGGCAGCTGTGGCTTAGGAGGTACAGTCGTTAGTTCGATCCCAGCCTACGCCGATGTGTCCTTGGGCAAGACATTTAACCCTAAATTGCCTCTGGCGGCTCTTCCTGCACTGTATGAATGTGATGGAAAAAAAAACGGTGAATAGCAGCGCTGTATGGATGTGTGTGAATGGGTGAATGTGACTTCCTGGAAAGCACTTTGAGTGGTCTATATGAATAGAAAAAATGCTACTTAAATACAGTCCATTTACCATTTACAACTCCCAAAATGCGGAGAATTTGAAGGCAGCGGATTTCTACTCACTTTGCCCTCTTGGCCATCTCGTTGCCGTCCCAGCGCGGGCTGTATGGATACGACTTCTGCACCTGAGAATACAGCTGACCGCTGCTGGTGAAGTGGTACACGGACTGGAAGGTGAGGGTGGGCTGGTCCCTGGGGAAGTACAGGGGGAGATCCACTACGAGAGAGAGAGAGATGGTAGAGGAGGAGAGGAATAAAAGGACGGTCATCAGGTAACTGCATCAGACGTGGTCCGGGCCGGTCAGAATCAGACCCCAGTGTGAACGTGTGTGTGTCGGTGTTTTGTGACTTTTCCTACCGTGCACTAGGAAGCAGAAGTCTTTCCACATGAGCAGAAGGGTGAGCTTTGTGAATCCCTCGGCGTCATACTCCACCACCCCCCTGCGATACACACATATTCATTTCTCAGGGCTCATTTTACACCTTTCTTGGTTACCTGTGTGTTTTCATAATGACTTTAAAATAGGGGTCGATTGATTATCAAGCCTGGCCGGTTATCAAGCCTGGCCAATTATCGGCTTCGATATTCACTCTTTGAGCTGTTTCACAAGCAGAAGGAAAAACATTTGGTGATGCTGCTTTGGGCCACCACGCTACAAGTCGCTGGAACAGACTTCCAGAGGATCTGAGAGGAACTGGAAATGTTGATATTCTTAAATGTAAATTAAAAACACACCTATTAAGTCTGGTTTTATGTAGTATTACATTATTTTATGGTGTTTTATGGTCTTATTTATATTTTTATCATTATTTATTTTCATCTTTTTGTTTAATAAAATGTTAGTGTAAATCAGGATCATATATTGTATTATATCTCACTCATTGACCTTTTACAATCTCTTTATTTTGTGTTGCACCTCTTAATTTTATTTATTGCTTTTATTTATTGCACTGTCATTTTTTTATTGCTTGTTTTTATATCTTATTATTATATATCGTTTATCATCTTAACTACGCCTCTTTAATTGCTGTCTTTTCAATTATTGATTGTATTCATATGCATTAGTCTTTGATTCACTTTAAACATCCCATGTGTCAATCATCTGTAAATCACTTTGAATTGCATTTAATTTGTTTGAAAGGTGCCATTTCAATACATTTTAATTGTCTGATTGTAAAAAAAAAAAAAGACAGCGTGGTCCTCCACAGTTCACTCACATTCCAAAGTGGCTGAGGAAGGCGGCGATGTACTCTCTCCTCTTGTGATAGCCTTGGATGACATACTGCACCTATAGAGAACAAGGCGGATGGGTTGGTCCACACAGTGTGGAAAACATAAAAAGCATTTGAACATGAGCGGTGACTTATAAGGAGAGTGTATGGATCACATGGAAATGGATGTAAATGGGGTTTACAGTATACAGTATATAAATATAGCAAAGCAGGAGTTTCAGTCTGTCCAAATAATACAATTTCAGGTCAGACTGTTTGACATTATGATCTCAGCGGTGGCACACCCAGAACGGAGAATGCATTGTATATGCATGTGTACCAAAGGTCTATGCTGCAGTTCACAATGTACCCATGGGTTCACAGAGTGCGTTGGGAAACAGGCAAGTGTTTATTACGCTGCCGACACGAATCATCATGTTACAGCTTGTCAGGAAATATTACAGATCTTTTTCTACCACAAACCATATCAAACTAAAACTGTAAATAAAAAATAACAACATATCTATGGACGTGTTTCACACTTTAAACCACACAGATTTCAATTGAAATTTGAAATATGTAGAAGTTATGATTTAAAATGATAGATTTGCAATTTAATTCTTCTGTAATTATTTTTCAACTATTGTGGAAATAAACAGAAAGTATGACAAGTCAAAATGATCACATACAGTAAGAAACACAAAAAATTGAAGATAATTATTGAACTAAAATATTACATTTGTACACATCCCCAATGATAATAATAACACCTTGAAGATCATTCTTTTCTCACTGAAAAGATCCTCACTGTTGTAACAGATTAGTATTTTGACATCATTTGACAGAAAACATGGGAACGGATGAGATCCCGTTTGATAAATCGGAATATCGTGTTTAATATTTTCAGTTTCATCCCCCACTCAGCACATGTCCACATGGTGTCAGGGTCTTTGTTGCCTAATGGGAAGGTCTGTGTACAGCCTGAGAGGGAAGTCTGTGCGCCTGCCAGCAGAGAGGTTTTCGGAGTGAACCTACCCAGAATGTAAACAACGCCCCGGCCAGCAGAGAGCATTAAGCGAGGTGAACTTTTTAATGGTTGCTTTCACTTTAAACCCAGACGGCTCAGAGAACAAAAGCAGTATTACATGCAATCTTTGTGAGGGCGATTTTAAATGTCACAGAGGTACAAAGTCTTTAGCTTTACCACTTGACAGCCAAATAAGCTGGAGTTAAAAGCTCTACCATAGAGTCTGTCAAACGTAATGAGGAAAGACTGTCTGCTCAAGGTGCTATGTTAATTTAAAAACATTCTCCCACATTTCACTCAGCATTTTTACATGGAGCTTCAACGTTTAATTCATCCCTGCTTAAATCTTGCCAAAGACTTTTGAGCTGCGTGCACGCTCAGCAGCCTTCTGCATCACATCGAATGAGAGAAAGACAGTGGAAGGCTTGTGTTAAGGTAGGCCGTCTCTATGTCTTTATTGTGTCTACACTGTAGTCAAAACCCCAAAGCAACTGCTACTTATCAGCAATGGTATCATCACATTTCTCCACAAAAAGTCCCCCCGCTGGAATTCTTGCTGTGAGGCAACAGGACACATACAGAAACCGCAAATACGTGAATGAGTGGGAATTCAGACAAGTGGTATTAACCCCCCCCCCTGTCTTGTCTATAGCGCCTGTTGAGGTGTGATTAATGATTATCCAGAGAGGAGAAGCTCAGGGCTCGCTTGACTGCTGAGCATCCCGGGCAGGTGAGAAGGCCTGCAGTCGGCCAGTCAGCCATGAAGGTGACCGGCTGACTGCAAAGTCTTTTGCAGCCAAAGCTCACAATTACTGGACAACACAGAGAAAACCTGTTGAATTTCTTCAGTCTCGATGATTGTAATTCACTTTGGACAAAAGTGTCAGCAAAATGAATGTAATGTAATGTTATATGCAAAGTCAGGTTCTGGTGGCCAGTTGCTCTTTGGTTGCAGTTCTCAGTTGGAATAAAATCTGGATTCACTAAGCTCTGAATGAATGCATCTCTTATTTTAACCTCCTTCTCTCTTCTTATTAGTTAAGAGCAGACCATTCAGGTCGCAAGCTGAGTTTTAAATGGCTCTGAACATGGATTTTACCAGTATGTGAGGGCTCCTATCCATCCTGTTGTTCCCTTACTTGTGCCGTCTCTGAGGTGGAGCCTGACGCAGCGGCTGACTGGAGCAACTGATTGCAACCTCCAAAGCGGATCGGGAAAACCTGGGCCCAATTCTCCACAGGAAATAGAGCCACCAGCCTCTTCCCCGCCACCAACCGCACCTTTTGCTTTTGATTAGACTTTGCTTGTTTTCACTCCACAACACCTTGCACTACATTGTCCCCATACAACCACATTTATACTACTGATTCCGTGGACTAAAAACACCCCATCTTTTGTAGTTTTCTTAAGTGAAATTTTGAATCTTTTCCCATTTCTTTGTCATGACCTATGAGCCAGGTTGTGACAAGTGACGGACATCATCAGCTGGCAGATTAGACCGTTTCCACTAATATGAATCCACTACCAGTAACGGTTATGATGGAAATACTGTTTGTAAGGGAGACAAACATCATACTGTCAGGACACTGCAGGCTTTATTTTAAAAGATCTGAAATCATTGTCTAAAGCACAAAGTGCAAGAGCAATTGGGGCGTGTCCAAATCCTTTACTAGTTGAACGGCAGACAAAAAGTTGCATGGTTCACAGAGGTTGTACTTAGTCTCTTAATTAATCATTGGTGTGTTTTAGTTGTAACATGCAATAAATCAGAGTGCCATATCCCATTCCCTTTGAAAGTCAGGTGCACACGCAGCTTGGTCGACTCCTATGAGGCAGATTTGACAGGTAGTAAGAGAGAACATTTCTCTTCAGAGTGACGGTCAACTGTGGACCCAGCGTATGCAAGTTTGTGCACCTGCCTGTGTAGGCTCAAATTACTATTTGCCCTGAAACAACCGAGACATTACTGTGCCACTTACCAGACCAGGCCTTTTGTGTCAATCGCAAAATCCTTTTTCCGCTGCTTCCAGATATCAATGCCTCAACAATGCACCTGACCACACCCCATTTTAGGACCAACACACCAATGGGTGCTCAGATGAGTACAAGTACATTTGCTGTTTAAACAAAGCGGGTGTTAGTTGGGGAAAATGACAACTGTGTCAATCGGAAACTAACAAAGACACAAGTGTCACGCTTTGTGCTTCTTTTGGGCTGGGCGTAAGATAGTGCCAGATGAGTGATAGAGGACTGATATGAATACTTTAAGCTTCCTCTAATGCCAAAATATTGAAATCTGAACCTAAATAAACTCAATAATAGATTTGGAATGATTCAGGTTTATTAAGAGGTTTTGGTACTTGGTCTGAAAATTTTTTATCAAACATCCAACATATTATGATGCTGTTTCCCATGATAGAGAGGGTTTTATGATACATTATGACACATAAGCCAGGGTTTTCCTTTGTGTATTATAGTAGAGGCATATTCTCATCAAAAAAATTACGACAAACCAGAGCTCAGGTGGTATCTCTCACACAAAAGACCTTATGCAGTTTGTAATGAGTGAGAGCCATTATTAAGTTTATTATTCAGCAGCTAAAATCTGGAGATGAGATCTGGACTGTCAGTCAACATCGTCAGTGAGGCGTCAATGATGGATAACTTCTGACCAATTACACGTTTACATTTTATTTTCTTTCAAAAACAGCCATAATTTGAAGGAAGGTTGAACTTTTGATCGTAGAGCCTTTTCAGAATCTTCAAGCAGTGGTAAACTGTGCATCTGCTCCAGAAAATGCAAGAATAACATGATCTTATAATGTTATATTGGTGACAGCGTATAATGCACAACAAAACACTGTTTTGCAATACTTTAGTACTACTTGTACTATCACAACTTTACTATTATATCAATGATATATATAACACAAAAACTTTAATTTTTATGCACTTTCACAGCTAGAGCGGCATAATGACATATGTTTTATATATTGAATTTATATTCCATACTTACAGTAACCATATGGCGATAGCTACAATCCTGTTCACTGTTTTGTTCTATTTGCTGTTTAAAAAAAATTATCTGTTGACTTTTCATTATTTATTCAACCCACCATGGATACGTTTTACTGCGTTTACATATGGGTCACCAGCAGTAGTTAATCACCTGCAGCCATATGCAACATCCACCAACGCAGTCTTGTTGCATCTTTGTGATATGTTGATATGTTGCAAGTTATGTTGAGCTACTTTGGTGCATGAGAAACAACGTTTAATTTATGAATGACATCGAAATGTAAACTTGATCTTGAAACTTGATATTGCTGCGAATGATTATTTGTCCCTCCTCTTAACAGTTAGAAGCATCTACTAAAATTGACCTAAAAATAGGTCACTTGAGGACTGTATATATCATATATAGAGCTAGAGGCAGTATTGGGTTACTAAATGCTGGTGATTAATTATTAACCATCAATGAATGATGTGGAAAATCTTTCATACACACAGTTTTCTGTGTGTGGGTATGTGTGACGGGTCTCACATTGTGACTCAGCCTCCTGTTGAGTTATGTTTACTTGGGACAGTGGAGACGGCAATTTAGCTTTCTCAAAAGCTACAAGGGTTACATACTCAATAAGCTGTTTACTTAGTTACACTGATGGTGTGCACTCCTGTTTCAAGGGAACTGCAGATCACTGAACTTTCACACCCATACTGGGAGAGGATCTTCCGCCCCCACTGTCACTGTGACTTGCCAAGTACCTTCTATTGGCTCCCTGGAGGCGTGATTGATGCAAGACAGGTGATCTTGCTCTGCAGGTATTCAAACCTGCCCACACCCATGACTCCCTCGCCCATGCATCCGTTTATTGTGTTTGTGCATGTGTCTGAGGGGAACTGTGATGCAATAACACCGAAAGTGCTTCCAGCTGTGCGATTGAGAAATCCCTTCTCTGTCTTGTCACATACGCATTTAAGCTTTTCTCGGCTTTCATTATATCAAAGAGTGCCTGATGTGATATCTCGCTATGAATTTGTTTTAAAAATCAATGGGCATTTGATGAGCTTAACACAGGGGATGTATGAAAGCAAATAGTAGTGAAAAATCATACTGGATAAAAGAATAATTGCTAAAAATGAATAATTTGAAAGAATGAGAATGTGAAACACAGAATATGGGGACTACTTTTCATTTACTTTTATGAATCCTATCTCTAAATCCAAAGATCTCAGTAACATGTGACAGGCTTTGATAGTCAGGGGTCTGGAATAAATGTAAAGTTTGCCAAGATGACCACCCAAAAGTCGAGTGCCAGACATATAGGAGTTTGGTAAATCACCTGAAAACTGTAACTAACAGCTCAGCTGTCTTGCAATTGCTAAAACACCTTTTTAATTTTAATTATGACTAAGCTACATGCATGCTGACAGCACTGAGGTCTGATTGATTGAATTCCTTGTCTTGTGTGAGTCGATCACACATGTACATGACACTCAGAAGAGAGGACAGACATGCCCACAGGGCCTATTAGCTTCTGAAACTGATTTCCATGAGTAATTTTAGGAAAAATGCAGATGCCAGGTGCTGCCATCACCCATCACAATCACAGTCACAACAGAAGTATGCGTCAACAGTACAGTTACGTCAAAACATCTTGAATAAGTGGGAAGAAATAGGTGATGGTGTTAAAAGAACAAAAACAACTACACAGCCTGTCTTTGCACAGACTGGAAGTATCTTTTGCCTGATGTCTCTTCTTTACCATTCATTAGGTTTAGCTAATACATCTCATAAACATGAGATGCTTTGTGTCTTTATTGACTCGTTCGGTTTCTGTATTCCTGCTCATGACTTACATCACTACCTCTTGCTTACTCTGATAAAGCTCAAGTTACTCTTTCCCTACTTTACCAGCAGAAGGCCACGACATGATCTGCTGTAAATGTTGAATTCGGAAAAAGATCGGTTGAGATTGACTATCTCATTTTTTCATGATTGAAGGTATTTCAAATGATCAATTCAAAGTTACGGCAGCAGTTGTGGTGCTGCAGCGCTCTGTACACTGCTGATCCAGGAGCAAGATGTTTGTATTATCAACTAAGAAAAGCAGAATAATCCATCAAACTAAACTTTATCTTACTTTAAAATTTGAAATAGTACATTTTGGACCAACAGTGTCTTCCACTGTACACTTTCATATTTGTACCTGATCCCTAAAACAGTGATTGTGACATGATGAGCAGAACTCCTTCTCTATGTCATGGTGCCTTTACCTAACTACTTTTCAGCAGGTGTATGGAAACACAGGCTATGACTCTTTCAGGGAGGTGGGAGGAGCAGTTCTGACACTGTGGGACTTAAACAATCGGCGACATGGAGGTCAGTCGGGGACACGAGTGTTCCAGACACCCCGTGTATGCTTGTCAGAGTCCAGGTGAATAGGGAGAGATGAATGGTATCTACGTGTGTATGCGTGTGTACGGGGACTGCGGGGGATGGGCCTTTCTCCCCAGGGGAAATGGCATTACATTGTGTCTACACTGCATATCTTCCTGTCAACCTGCGGAGGCCAGGGAGCGCTGAGACAGGCTATGGAGGTAGGCCAGTACGCCCACGAAGGTCAGAAGCCAGACACACATGCTTGGACGCACAGTGGACGCATGCTTTGCTGCACTGAGACTTACAAATTTGCTATAAATAATTCACATACCTGTTACACTCTCACATCAAGAGTAGGGAACATTTCTCTTAATAAAAAACAAGACATCACAGGTGACATATTATGCAAAAATCCCCTTTTCAGTGTTTGTGCACCTACATTTGCGTATCTGGGATTCCTGCCGGCCCACAAACTGTGAAAAAAGACCACCCTGTTGTTCTTTTGTGAGCTGGCTAAACCTTACAGCCTGGCTCTGAACAACTGGTTCAGAGTTCTCTCCCACTGTGATGTCATACACAGACTCTTTTGAGGTAACCCCACCTGCAATCTGAGAATCTCCACTTTTCTGGTTAAGGGGCGTGACATTTCCTTCATGTTTTGAAATCTGTTGACCAATCATAACAGACTGGGCCAGCTGGCCAATCAGAATGGGGTTTATTGGGAGGAGGGGCTAAATGAAATCGAGGTGTTTTAGATAGACGTGAAGAGGAGCTGCAGGAATGGGCAATATGAAAACACTGAGGCCTTTTCTGAACATTAGAGCATGTAAACCCTTTCAAGTGGTAACCCAAATTAAAAGAATGAGCCTGAATTTGAGCATAATATGTCATAATTAAAGGTTGCAAATAATGTCAAATAATGAAAGACTCCAACTCTTAGAGAAGTTTTTTTCTCTGTGGTGAAGACATTAACATACGCACAACACACAAAGCAAATTCAACCACACTGTGTGTGAGCCACACTTTTACCTTGTTGGTGAGTAACTGGCACACTTGAGGGACATAGTCAATTAGGCATCCTCCACTGGGGAATGCTGGGATATGAAGTGCAGAGGAGCCTCCCAGAGCACTGATTGAAATAAAAAAAGGACAAAAGTTAGCCTTTAGTTTGTCATGGTTATTAGTGCACGTCATATGTCATATCACACTACTACTGTATATATGTCATTTACTTGTGGCTTCATGAAGTAGATCAAAATGAATTAAATTGATATTTTTGTCCATCAGTTTACACACAATAATATAATGATGAAGTCGAATATTTGTATTTATTTCGGAACTGTGAAACTGTAATTTCTGATATACAAAATTATTTGCACCGTTAATTCAGAACAGAATTCCCAGTGGCATAAAGCACCACTTCAAGTCATCTGAGGTAAGTCTCTACAAGCTACACCTGGATGGGCCAATAATGGACTATCAACTACTCGTACAGAAGCCCCTAGGCTCTACGTTGTCTTGGCTGTATTCATTGTCGTGTTGAAAGGTGAGCGAGTTGCCAAAGGTTCAGTCGTGCAGTTTTCTACAGGGACCTAATGCTTCCGTCTAGCCACTATACCGTAAAGGCCTGATAGATGTAGTGCTGCGTCCCTATAGCTGGTTCTCCCACCACTGAGTTCTAGGAGACCAAGGCCCTTTGTGCCCAAACTGCCTACAGAAGAGTCCTGGTTGTTCCAAACTTTTTCCATTTTACAATTATTGAGGCCACTGTCCACCTGGAAACCCTCTAGACCATCAGAAAAGCTTTTTATACACTTGGCTCGGTTTTTGTCCTGACATGCAGCTTGAATTCTGAGACCTTATATACATGGGTATGTCTTTCTAGACACTGTCTATGTTTTAGACACATCTCTTGGATAATTAGAACAAATAGGATACACGTTACCGCAATTTTGAAGTAAAACAAACCAAGCTCTTTGTCATTATGGATCATGGAATTTATGGGCAAAATGGAAATTGTATCCATTTAAAATTAATTCTGCATTCAGACCCTTATAAACCTTCAATTCACTCTGTCAATGGTTCTAGGACCTATATCTGTGACCACCTGAGTTTATGGAAATGTTTGAAGGGAAAAAATTCTTGGGCTGCTAGGTGCTGAAGTTGTGGCATTAAAAATAACAGGACTCATGCCTGTGGCATCATCATCATCATCATCATCCTCATACTCCTTCACTCATCCTTATATTATTTTGACGTCCTGATTCAATCCTGAAGCACAGCTCCATTAGTGATTAGTGCACGCTTGTTTAATCATGCTGCTGCAGCTCCCCGGTGACTAAGCAACCGAAGTAGTCACTCCCTCGTTTCTTTCTGATCTGGGGCAAAAACAGAGGGAATACCCCGAGGATGGGTTAAAGGTCTTAAGGAACTGCTTATTGGCTTTTAATGCTCATTTTAAGACACATAGCAGAGGATTTCCTCCGCTGCCTTCTATTTTTATTTCATTCTTCATTAGAGCAAGGCAGTCTCAGGACATTTTGAAATGCTCTTATGCCATTTAAAGGCAATGCTGTAGTGAATGACAGCCGTTTACCAGGTTAAGCATACATGATGCATGAAAATAGCATACTTCCTGTACGATTATACCAAATGTCAAAGATCACATATGTTGAGATGCAGCCCCTGGGGCTTGTTCTTCAGTTGATCACAAAGTCTGTGATGTGAAAATGGTAATTATGTATCAAAAGGTGAAACACAACAACAGTGAGTAACAGACCACAATCATAATCCCACCCATTTCATCACACCATCTATCCACAGCCATGAAGAACCCCTTTTTTTTCTCTCTCTCTCTCTCAGTACATGAACATAGTTTCCACATTTTGTCATTCTGATCGGCAGCAGCTAGCAGAATTTCAGAGAAATTTCATAATGTTGAAAATCCCAAAGAAAGGTTGTGGGAGTTGTGATGAGGGAGGTGGAACACATCATGATTTTCAACATCTTACTGTCATGACCAAAACCCACAAATGTTTGCAGGAAAAATGATGACTTAACAAAGGTCAGGTTAGGGCCAAAGGCGACTGGAAGTGTACATGCACTTGGTCTGAGACGTGTATTCAGAATATTAACTGAGGGTTGCCCTGTGCTTGAAACAGCTGGTCTTTGATCAGCTCAGAATCAGAATCAGTTTCATTGCCGGGTAAGTAACAGGTTACATACGAGGAATTATTTTTGGTGTTATTAAGGTGCATATAGCAGTCAACATATATACACAGAATTAGAAAAATAATATAGAATAGAATAAAATAAAATAGAATAAAATAAAATGATAAGATAATAACCACATCCATTCACAAAAATTCAAATAAGTTAACAGCATTATCCCCAGATCACTGGTCTAATTCTGACTTTCTTAAATCGGAAGCTCAACTGAATATAAGTGAGGTCGCATGTCATGCAAACGCACGGAGCCATTTTCATTGTCAAAACCCTTTTTCAAAAACTCAAAAGCCATAATCTACAGTGGGCCTTGTGCACACAATCAGCATGATCCTGTGCTTTTTGCCATGCACCAACACATGGCTGACTGAAAATAACTAACAGCAATGAGGAGCCCATCTATCCTCCCACAGATCTAAGAATAGCTCCATATCATTCAGATGGAAATGCGGACAGGGGAACCAAATAGATGGCGGAGTGTTTTTTCATTCATTTTTGTCAATGACAGGCATGTGAACAAGTGTGATGCACATTGTATTTCAGTGGTTTTGCCTCTGGATAACTCATCTGAAGGAAGACTGATTTAACACTGCACTGCTATTTGTTCTGTGCTATCCAAGATTTCAAAATCTAAGATTCCGATATATGACATTAATTATACTGTTTTCAAAGTTATTTACATGTTTCTATTTTTGAATTCATGGTATACTTTGTGAATTGGTCATGAAATCCTTATTTCAAGATTTCTTGGCAAGTGAAATTATCATGCTGCATGTTTAGATAATTTCTCTTGTAATAAGTCATTTTCTCCTCAAGTGTTAGGCTATCGGGTTTATTTCTTCTATTTTAGCTTTCCTTTTTTCACAGTGTGTGGCTTGCATGTTGTTCTTACAACGGCTAATGGTCTAGTCTTAGGGTCAAAAATTACCCCTCAGTTCGCAATCTACTGCCTGTTAGTGGATTCATACCCAGGACCTTATGCTGTAGGGCTGTTAGCCAATGAGCTTTTTTACGACTAAAAGTAGAAGAGAAAAGAAACAACTGGGGCTTATAGCTCAGAAACATAAGCCCTATAGGAAGAGTGTAATTAGGGCTTAAAATCAACATTAAGAAAAAGTCAGTAAAGACATTGCAATTGTCTTAAATAACTAATGAGGTATGTGAGATACAATAAAACAACAACATTCTACAGTACATGTAAATAGGGCAAATAAAAAAAAACAACAAAACGAAACAGCTGCAGAGCAGAAGTTTC
This sequence comes from Scophthalmus maximus, assembly GCF_022379125.1. Taxonomy (NCBI): domain Eukaryota; kingdom Metazoa; phylum Chordata; class Actinopteri; order Pleuronectiformes; family Scophthalmidae; genus Scophthalmus; species Scophthalmus maximus. The sequence goes on along the minus strand of NC_061529.1, from coordinate 18,678,385 downwards.
CATGGTGACTTTCTTCTCTGCATAAAACTTATGTTTTTATGAGTTGAAATATATTCTGTTTCAAAATTGTTTGGCTTGCTTATGAGGTGCTAGCTTCTTCTCAGTCTCTGTAAAGCCTGGCACATTTCTGCAACAGTTCTGCAAGAGGAAGGTCACTTGATGGAATGATCGGCGAGGACTTTTTGAGGTTAAGTTACATGTTGCACCTTTACACACCAGGAAGTTGGAAATTGGGCTTCATAATACAATCGTGTTTTGGAAAATTGCTAGGAGTCAAAGCAAATTTATTCATTTTTTTGTCATGAAGTTGACTCATGACCTTGTAAGATCTGATCCCCAACAGTTGGGAACCATTGTTCTAAAACTGAACTTTTTTTTGCCACTACCTTAAACAGACAATATTTCTTGCACATGAGTCCTGTTTCTTTGCAGCAGGACGTATAAACTGCACATTGGTGCAAAAACTGACAGTCAAACATCTGAGGCACCTTATCTCAAGGTCCAGCGGACAAGGAGAACTAAATAACACTGCTGACATACTGTAGTGACCGTAACTGGCAATCAATGTGCACATTAATGTGTCTAAATGCTAAAGGGGTAATCCACTGATTTTGTATATCAGTATTCCTTACAATTAGGCAAATAGCAAAACAAAGATTGAAAAATAGAAATTTCTAAAATCCAAGTAGCGGTGGCGCAGATGTTTCAGTCCTTGGTGTTGGTCAGGCTCCAAAAACACTTGATCACACATTCTCCATAATGCAACCGATATGATTTTTCATTAGAGCCTCTCTGCTTGGTCAGTGTTTTCATCTTTCAAACTCCATCCGCCCAAGTTTTAGACACTGCCTTCTTGTGAGGAACATAGTGTTATACAATAATCCTGCTATATTTCCCTGCTATATTTCCCTCAGACTTGGTAAAGCTCCACCTGAGCCAGCGAAGGCATTAAGACTGTTGAGCGGCACTCCCCACAAGTAGAAGACTAACATTTGTTATGTGTAAAATTAGCGGAGTTCCCCTTTAACCAAACAGCTGGCTGAGACAACACTGACCAACGTGGAATTCTGTTGGTGCTCATCTTACATTGAAAATCTGTGCGCGCATTTCAAAAGTGGCTTCGGAGAGTGTTTCAATCCCTTCACCTTTTTCGCACATCTGTTGTGTTGTAGGTTTAATTTTCAATGGATAAAATTGCCATTTGTGAAATAGTAGGTAAACTGTGCATCAGAATGGTACTTTTATATTTATCACTGTGTTATCAGACAGCCAGTATGAGCATTAAATTGCGCTTTCTGTGGGTGGGCTCAGAAACTAGACATAATGGTGTTTTACTTTCCAAGTGGCATGCTGAAGTGTCCCTGCTTCTGTCTCCACTGGTGACATCGCTCTCAACACTGCCCACACACACACTGCAGGCACCATGCAGACGTGCTGCCTAACACAAATCCTCTGAGCAATGTAACCTACTACTACTGTATGACATATTTACCCTAGACCGTATATTTATGCATACATTTAAACACTCACACACGCACACACACACACATGCACACGCACACACACACACACACACACACACACACACACACACACACACACACACACACACACTGTACAGTGACAGGGCTGCCTGTGACTTCATCAAACCCTGGGATTATCCTGCGTGACTCAGGTGGATGGTGACGAAGCTGTTTGTTTGTTTATGTGTGGTTTGATGCTTGTGTGTGTGTACAGTAGAACAGTGACAGCGTGAGAGCAGATAAAGTCTGAATTGTAATGAGGGCAGACATGATTCATTACCCAAGTGACAGATGAGGCCAAGTAGAACTGTTTGGAGAATCAAAAAGTAGTTTCAAAGCAAAAAAACATTTCCATTTTGATTGCCTTCTTCATTTCCTAAAGCCCGGGGGTCCTTAGAGGTCCACATATGACTCTGTTTGTTGACTCTTTAGACCAAATAACATCCCATTCTTCCTCTGTGACATGGTGAAGCTGCTCTCGGCTGAGGAGTCAGTAACCTTTCTGTTATGAGGTTACCATCCCGGCATAGCTGTTCTGAATGTTACTCTGATACTTACTATTCATCAACCACTTAGAAAAATCCAGATTAATCAGAGTCCTAAACCACAGCCATTAAACACTCTCACTGGTATAGCATAAGTTTGTGCCACAAGGACTTGCTACCAACCTTCACTCATCATCAGCTATAGTATTTAGTGTTAGGGTGGGTGAACTCATGTTACTCCCCTCCCTGTGACATCATATCATATTATTGTATCATCACATGTGTGTATAGTCCCTGAAAAACATACGTGAAGCATAAATAAATGGAAGCTTCTGCCTGCAAACAGCGCGAGTCAGCAGTTTAGTCCAATATACCATGGAACAACACTTGCATAGTATTTGAAGACCACATGGTCTGTCTGGTCCAGTTCAGAGCTGGTATCAACATCCATCTGAGGTGATCCCATCACACGTCGACAGCTCCGAGTTCCCGGTGTGAACGCAGCCAAGACACATTGAGGACACATTTGCGACCGATGGGAGGTGGTTCTGGGACGTGCTCACATTCTTTTTATCAGTGTGAACGCAAATCTGTCCTGGGCCACAATGAAGGACCGCCTACTCAGCTTTTGTCATCTGACCAGGTACAGTTTTTTAAGAATGAACCTAAAATAGTTTTAAATTTCGCAGCGTTTCCCACACATTAACTTATTTGTGGCTAGCGCCACAATATTAACCCTTTTAACCATTTTCGTGTGACTATTTCGAGCAAGTTTAATCTAATTTGCTTCACTCAGCTCATTGTAGAGCAGACTTGCTTTTATGTAATCGTTATAAATATTCTCCAGTTCTAATAAGACCTTGTTTTCTTATGTTTTCACCATTTCCTTGTATGCATTTCAGTCATGCCAGTGTCATGTCTGGGTCGCTTTACAACTGCTTTTTCACGAGCAAATGTGACCAGATGTATTAGGTCCAGCGACGATATTTCACTAAAACACACTGCATTCTAACCAAGGGCCTACATATTGCGTTACCAATATAACAAACTCACTTCACACGGCCACATAATGCAGAAGTGTTCAAGGTGACAAGGAGGAGGAAGAAGTGGCAGAGTGCTTTGAGCTGCTGAGGGCGAGAGAAGTGTCTGCGCTGATGTCTTCGACTGCCAAGTGGGTTCGCTGGGTTAGCGGTGAATTTATTCTATCAGACTGACAATTTGACTGTGACAAAGTGTTCAACAAAACCTTGAAAAATATCTTTTCGCAATGCAAAGATTTTCAAAGGCTATACAGCACCTCTACAGACCTTGGAGAAGGGACACACAAACTGTACACCCACACAGGCACATGCACACACACACTTAACACACATCAGGAGGCAAGCGAGCACGCACGCACACGTAGGCGCACACACACACACTCACACACCTCAAGGCAAATGCAGATACACAAACATTAGTGCATTGCAGCCTAAAACTGTCTCTCTGTGTTGATTTTTCTGGGCTCCTAAATCTGGTTTGGGGGCAGAGACGGTGCCCACTCGATTCTTTTATGCAATGCAGCAGGTTTTCTGGGGGAAGGAGAGATGTATCCAACTCATCTCATGGGCACAGTAAAATCAGGTAAACGAGAAACAAAAGTGAAAATGAAAGGCACTATGGGTCAGCTTATAAAACAGTCAGAGAAAGAGGATAAAACTAAAAAACTGCAGATGCGGTTCCTAACAACGATCGCAAATTAAACACAGAAATTCTTGGAAACTGCTGCGGGCAGCACGGTTACAATCTCATTACTTCCTCAAATCTTTCACTGTTACAAATAAGACCTAAATAAGACTGATGCTAATGAGTATCTTACTGCTGCAGGTAACTGCCTGAAGAGACACTTCTGGCACAAATGTGCTGAGGAGCAATGTGAAGGTTGAATTCATAATTTGGGTTTATTTGAAAATATATGTGTTTTCACAAATACACCCCCAAAAAGGAGATTTTTTTTTTAATGTCACAGCCAGTGGTATCACATGCAGGAATGGAATTGCACAGGACAGGAGGTAGAGACAAGGGTTAGTAGTCATCAGATAATGTTTTCATACACTGCTATTCATCATAGTAAACTATTATGTGTGTGCATGTTGCACAACCTTCACTTTTTTCTCCATTACAAAAACTAGTACCAGTAGGTATCGCAGCTAAGCCTTCTTTTAAGTGAGTATATAGAACATTTTTGGATCAACATGGATCACAGACCTAAATCTCTGTGAAAGTGGCTGTTTGTAGTGGTGAACTCACAGAGAATTGTCACCTGACCCTGCACATCCTTACTGCTCTACTGAGCCTTTTACCGTCTTTCAGCTCATCGTTTTGGTTTTCACTGCCCTACTGTTTTGATTCACTCTCCCTACAATCATCACCGATGTTCCTAGTCACAGCGAGCGGCTTCTTTTAGCTCAGAAGCTCCAATATCCCACTGTCCACTAAATGCTCGGCACCAAAAGGTGGACAAAGTTAGCGAACTAGTTAATGGACATAGTGTAGCATTCAGAAACTAAAGAGCTAAATAGTACCCTTTGGATTTGGAGAGCAAAACAGAACAAAAAATACAGTTAATGTCTCTTCACAAGTGTGAATCAATCCTAAAAATGTCCCTAGTACAGTTAGTCATATATATAAGCCTTATTAGCTAGAAGGTGATAATATGTAATGGTTTGATCACAGCTAAATTCTGCTTTACACTTTTTGCAGGTTTCAGAATAGTCACCAAATTTCATACCATCTGGGGAACACAGCTTGCTCCATCCAGCTCATGAAATGGGAAAAATGATGTCAAAACAGTATTGCCCGGATGATCCTCTAAACCGCGTTAGCTCTGTAGAAAAAATTGTTTGGTGCTTAGTGTTACATTGATGTTAATAGATTCCACATGGTTGGATGTGTTTGATCTGCATCTTCTGGATACCTCTGCCCAATCCAATCAAGCGATCAATAACTTTATTTGTCCCAAGTGGTTATGCAGCAGTAGGTCAAGGCAGACAAATACAGAGCTAAGGCCCTTATACAAAATAGGGGTCGACCAATTGTCAGCCTTGACGATTATATAGGCCGATATTCACCATTATTATGGTTATTGGTATGAGCTATTTTTTCAAGCTGATTTGCTGATAAGATTATTCATTATAAAATGCGCTACTTTGCTCTGATGCAGCCGCTGTCACTACTCGCTGGACAAGTTCCATCCATGTTTGTTTGTTTTACTTCATAATAATGTTGCTGATAGCTCCCTGCACTTTTTTGGTTAATGTCTTGTTAAAAGGTTCTGTAAATTAAACATATGCTTTAAGGCATTTCAACAAAGTGCTGTGTTAAGAGTTTGTATTATTCTAAATTTTGACGCCTTTTGAGTCTTTTTTTACTGCAGACCAATATCAGTTTCAAATATCGGTTATCTTTCTTTTAGATTAGTAATAATCTAAATCAGTATCGGCCCGGAAAAAGCCATATCGGTCGACCCCTAATACTAAATACATGAATATGCCGTACAACAATTAAAAAATATAGGCTACAGATAACTGCTTTTTCCCACTGAAGTTTAGGCGGGAGATGACAGAGGGTATGACGGAATGAACAAGGGTGGAACTGTTGATATACTGTAAAGGAAAGGAACAATCAGACAGGGTGGATTTTGATTTCAAATATAAACTGATAGTTTTGAAGATACAGGAGTTTCCTGTGCAGATCAAGTTCTGCAGACATTAAACTTGAGCACATTTCTGTGTTTAACCTTAAGAGATTGATGCAAGCAGATAAAAAAGAGAAAGGGAGCACAGACTCAGTAAAAGACTTATTAATCATTGTCCTCAGGGTTTTGTCAAGCTGAAAGTTAGAGAGTTTCCTGAGACACCATGTCAGTATCACTCTCAAATGTCTGTTAATTGTCTAGTGAAGGATTCACGAACACATCGAACACTGTACTGTCAGGCTGAAGGCCTACTGAAGGCTGAGGATGTCTAAAATCCAGGCACATGTCCTTAGACTTTTGACACAGAACTTAAACAACAACGAATTTGAAAGGTAGTCAACAACGGGACCAGTTTAGCAGGCTCACTGTGGCTGTATCATCAAACTTCAGGGTATGGTGCTTTTCACACACGGCTGTTCGAATCTTTAATTGGAGTGTATATAGACCTAAGTCAGCACACTCCCAACTGACTCCCACTTGATCCAAGTGACCCTTTCTCATAACTATGCCATTCCACTGGGATACCAGATTCTTTCGTTTTTTTTTTTTTTTTGGACTGATCATGACCTCCACACAGCACTAGCTGTAAAGACATCATTTGGCTGGGCAACAAATTCTACTCAAATATTTTTTTAATTCTCTAAAAGTGAACATCTATTTAACACTTTTCCGCTAGTTTGAATGGGTAGGGAAGGGAAAATCACAAGCGTTGGACATCTTTAACAGTTTATCTTCTTCTTGGCAGCCCCGTGAAAAATTACAAAACAAATGAACGCTGAATCTTAAGCAGGTGACTCTCGAAGCCTACAGAGTAACAGCCATTTGACCTGTCACAATCAATAATTTGTGCAGAAAAAGAAGCAAATACAGTGGTGCCGTTCTATCAAAGAGAGGAGCCAGTGCAACAGTCTACTTAAACTGTACATTATTCGTAAAAATGTGGGTGTCTGTCAGGGTATTTTAACTCCCCCCACCCCCCGCTGCTCTGTAAGGCAGAAAACATTACAGTGACGGTTTGTTTGAAGACAGAAGAAGAAAAAGTAACAGATAGAGCAAGAAAGGGAGAGGAAGAGGGAATAGAAATAGAGGTAAAACACTGTAGCTCAGGGGGCTTACGAGTTTGCGTTCAGAGCTTTTAGATCCGAGCCCCTGCTGAAGGAGCGTATAAAGTGAGATATCAAACAGCTCAGGAGTGATGGGAGAGAAGAGTAGAGAGGTGGAGGAGAGAGAAAGGGGGGAGAGAGAAAAGCTCTTCGCTCTCTTGTGCTGTGTGTGTGTGTGTGTGTGTGTGTGTGTGTGTGCGCGTGTGTGTGTGTGTGCGTGCATGCGTTGTTGTTCGTTTTTTTCCCTCGCTGCGTTTACGTCAAGCGAGGGACGACCTTGCTGGGTAGAGCACAACGCTTCTCTCCCTTTCAAGTCCCACTCACTCTCTCGGTTCCCTTTGAGGATCAGCCAGAGGGATCAGCAGAGGGGAGAGAGTGATAGAAAAAATGGAGAAAGATGGAGAGAAAAGAGACAGGCGGTAGACATGTTAAAAAACGGGAGGGAAGGGAGAGTTAAAACACTGTGGATAAAAAAAAAAAAAGGTAAGACAGACAGGATAGCAGTAACTGATAAGTGAGTGCGGAATTGGAGAGATAGGGCCGAGAAGACAAGAGTTAAAACACTGTGGATAAAAAAAAAGGTAAGACAGACAGGATAGCAGTAACTGACTGATAAGTGAGTGCGGAATGGAAGGATGAAGGATCGATGGACCGGTGACAAAATGATCATATGATTGATCAACGATAGAATGACAGAAGGATCCCTCGAACATCTAGTCATAGAATATAGAAGTAGCTGATATGACTGCTACTTCCAGGGGAGCCAGAACAGAAGCTGAAATAACATCTGCAGTTGGCCAAAGCTGTTACTGTACATCCCCTGAATCACACAGTCAGGATTTAATGATTTAAAGCATTTCCAAAAGTGTTCTGATATCAAATTCAGATGTGACAATGGTGCTGTTAACATTTCTGGTTACTTGGGCAAAATATTTCAAACCATTTACAGTCAGAGAGAAACAGATTATATTTGTCATCATGGTTAGAGATGACTGTGGTTGTTATTGTTGTCAAAAATGGGTCTACAAAACGAGACATGGCTTTTTGCTGCAATTTCTTTTGCAGCAAAAAGCAGAAAAGCAGAACAGCACCCTGTTCTGCTTTCGTCTGTGGCTACATCCACACTACTACGTTTTAGTTTTGAAACTCATCACTGCTGCTAAGTTTACGCCTGCCGCAGTCACCCGCATTTGCTTTCTGATTGGTTCTAATCAGTTGTGACATGACTACCAGCGGTGAAGGCAAAACGTTCTCTAAACACTTAGTGACACTAACAGTTCAACCTCTCCATCGGTCCAAGAAAAGAAATTCCTCGCTTTTCTGTTTCACAGTTCCTCATTTTTGTGATTCGTATTTTCTGTAACTAGAAAATAGAACGTATAAGGCTGCCTGAAAAGCGTTTTCAGGTTTGTTTGTTTTGGATGGAGATTACTTCTGATAGGGGGCAAAAACATGTAGCCTGTGTATGTCTACACAGGACTCATTTAGGCCCAGTACTGAGTGTAGGTCACCTGTATTTTGGCAGCCCACGACTTGAAAACGTCAAACTTTGGATCATGGTTATGTGCCTATAGTGGCTTGGGTAGACAGCTGGATTTATCGAAACAGAGGACCTATTCCATCAGAAGTGTGTGCGATGGACGACTGAACAATGTGACTGCAGAGACTTTTTCCGAGGGAGTAATGCAAGAATCAGGAGCAGCCACAAAGAGTTACAGGCCACAGACTGGTTACCTCCAACTTCTCAGCTAGGTAACTCCACTGTGCTCTGCTGCCGTATGGAAAACTACTAATGCCATGTACAGTATGAAATCAGATCACTGATTGCACTAACATTTGACAAACTGTATTATTTATTGACCAATACTCAATAAAAAAAACCTAAACATGACATTGTTCGGCTGCACTGTAAAGTGACACCGGCTCATCGGTTGCATTTCTGACAAGTAGCTACTCAACGATTGTTTGCTTAAACCACACTTCCTGTTACCACGGTAACCACTGGTGTCACCAGTCAATCAGGAGTTAAATCTTCATGTCTGTGACTTAAAGGGACGTAAAGGGAGAAAAGTGAATTAAAATGAAGCATAATAAAGACAAAGGCAGTATAGGAGAGGGACGGAAGGATGGATAGATGTGTGGACAGATGGTGGGTATTTGAACAGACAAAAGAAAATGGTTGATTAAAAGATAAAATGACAGAACGATTATCAGAATATTTTGACACTGAATAGATGTAGCTAATAAGACAGCCTGAACCAACAACACTGTAATCCAGTGGTGCCAAAACCAAAGCTAAGCCAATATCTTTGGTTGTCAACAGCTGCTACATTCACCATTTCACCACATTAAAACTGATTTAAACAATTTCCCCAACGGCTTTGATACGAATTTTACCATGGCATTATATGATACTGTGAACATCTGTGATAGCTCAGGTTAATGCAGAAACTCGCGGATGTCGCAGTCTATCAAAGGCATGCTGGGAAAACAGAAATGTGAAGGCACACTACAACAAATGAGTTTTCCTCTTCACTGAAGCCGGTGCAGAGATAATGGGCAGCTACACAAGGCCAAAGGACTAACAAGGGTCAGCGAGGACATGGAGACAAACTAACGAACAGGGTAACAGATCTGCATAAACACACGTACAGCAAAAGGCTGGCTCACAAACACACGTATGCTAAATTAAGTGGCATCAATAATGAACACAACACAATTGCGCTGATGCACGCACACATACACACACACACACACACACACATGCGGTCGTTTGTCTTCTAACAACGGTGAAGAAGACATACATTCTCGCCCTGGGTCATGAATTAACACACTCCCACACAGCTGACAAAAAGGTGTACAAAAGCATGTAGTGGAGTACATTCATACGCGGCCTTGATATGCATATGTGCAAATATCTCGAGACAAAGAGGCAACATTGAGCAGGAGAACAAGGGCGCTAAATGAGAGCTTGGCTCAACAGCACTGTTAAGCCTCTGCATTTTTAGATCATTCTTAGAGGGTTTAGGTTTGAAATGTTTGTTTTAAAGCCTCTCCTCCCTTTTCATCTTACCCCCCCACCGCCACTCCACCGGCAACCATCTCTCTCAACCCCAAGCGCTCTAGCTTCGCCACTTCCTGCTCTCCACTACAGTGCCTTCAGCTGCCTTCTGTCTGCTCGCCTCATGCAACTGGCAGCGGAGGAGAGCTTCTAACACCACTTCAACAGCTTTAGTCGAGTCTGGAGCCTCCGTAAGGTCAGTCTCTCGCACATACACGTGGCCTCATCGTGAAACAGGCAGACGTATGCAATGAGCGCACACACCCTGAAGCGCACTACAGTTCCTCTGCAGAACGGTGTCCGTCAAAACATGGCGGTGTCCATCAAAGCAGCACATGCCACACTTGCCAATTGATAGGAGCAAGAGTGCACAGGGCAAAGATATCATTTTTTTAAACTAAGACCAGAAGCTTGTATATTTGTATTCGGTGCTTAATGCTAAACTAAAAACATAATGAAACATCCTGATATTGTGCTTCATCAAGGTTAGCAGAACTGTGTGTCTGTATATTACTGCTTTGATATGATCTCACACATGCACCGCATGGACAAAATGAGGATTCTGTTGCACAAGCAACAAGTAGGTGACTTTTGTTATGGAGCGTACTTGGGGTATTTTGTTGTGGTCGTTGCATGGGGATAAAACCTGCTGTAGTTTGTTTCAACATGTTGCAGTGGAGAAGCGTCTGTCTGTGTGTGTGCATGTATCTGCTTTAGCGATTGTGTTAGAGGGTGAGACAAATGGACGTGTAAGGAGAGATGATGTGATATTAGAGAGCTGGACAAAAAAACCCAATAGAAATCCCACAGGAGCATGGAAGACGAAGAAGAAAAAAAGAACATGGTGAGACAAAATGAGAGAGAGACAGAGTGGTGGTGGCGGCGGTTGGTAGGTTGGGGGGAGCAGTGGTCTCTTAACCTGGTGCGACAGGGCGTGTGCTTGTAAATAAACATCAGCCTGAGATTATTCCGAGCACGAAAGCCCAGACCGTGGGGCCCTGAGGTCAGAGTGGGCCCATACCTGGCTCTCGCTCGCTCTCTCTCTCACTCACACACACGCGCACACACACACTTATCTACATCCACACCTACAAAAAGCTGTGTCGTGTGCAAAGCCTATTCAAATACTGGTTGAACACAAGCCCATGAAACCAGACATACATTTGTGATATAAAAAAACTCCCACACAAACACGCATGCAACCAAACACACACACACACACACACACACACACACACACACAAACACAAACACACACACACACACACACACACAAATGCAAACTGACAAATGCAAACCAACACATACATGCACACTAAATCTAGCAAGACAAGAAATGGATTTGATCAAAGAGAGTACACACTGCCAAAGTATCCACTCACACAGTGCCCACAGACTTACAGAAAACATTCCACACACACATGCACGCACACACACACTACTGTTTACACCCCAGATGTCTGCAGACATCCAGTCATCCAGAGCTCAGACGCTGTGTGTCATCCATCCCTTTTTTTGTTTGTTCTTCCCTTATTGTTTTTGAGGAACTGACTGATGAGTCCAGACACTGGGATGTGGGATTATTCAAAGCGACATTATATGTCGCCAGATTCACAGCGCACTCACGCTAATCCGTCAACTACATCTTGCGCCCTCGAAATTCCGAAGTCTGCCGACTGGGCCCACGTTACCTTTGGCTGACCTTCCCTGCTGCTCCCTGTGATTCTCAAGGTATTTGGTCACTTTAAGTGAGGAAATGTAACGTACGTGCAGACTTTTCTCATTCTTTATCCATTTAAAGAATTTGCATGATATATGATGAAATAAACCTGGATTCATACCAGATTGATACCAAGGGTACTGAGAAGACTCTCGTCTGAATCATGGAGATGCAGTGATGACCAAGTTACAACTTCATGAAACAAAGTTTATTTAGCTCCAAATGGATACCAAAGCATCAGCTTCCTGTTTATCAAGGAGCATTTCATGTTTTAATTAGCTGATTGATGTTGAGCTTTCATTTATTTTTATTTTTTTGGGGGGGGGGGGGGGGGGGGGGGTAAATCCTTGCAGCGACATGGGAGCAAAGACTGCATAAATACTGAATGAACGGATAAATGGAGAAAAGCCCAAGTTAACGATTGATGGCATGTACTCACTGTTCAATGCTGGGGGAAAGGTAGAGTTTAGGAAACACTTGGGTGGCCTCAGCGTCCTCGAAGCTCACAGAGAGAAGGGCCACATCCTCTCCAGGGTCCAGAGTTGTGTCCTGAAAAAGACAATGATAGCCTGGGAATATAATCCAGTAAAAACGCAATACATACCAAGAATATACCATTTTTGAGCATTTTAGCAATGCTATCTGAGAGAGCTAGAAAACTACGTGTTGCATATCAACACCAGATAGTCCCAACAACCGTTGATTAGATTGCCATGAAATATTTGAACGGACATTCAGTGTCCCCAGAGACAGACATACTGACTTAAGGTTTCCCTTTGGGACTTTTCCTCCTATGACATTTGACATTTGCATATTTGAGAGAAATGTCTCAACAACTTTTGGATGGATTGCCAAAAGATTTGGTGCAGACACGAATGTTCCCCTCAGGATGAATCGTCATAACTTTGTTGGGCTCCTAACTTTTTCATATAACGCCACCATCAGGTCAAACTTTTCATTGCTTCGTTTTGTTTATGACCAAATACATCCCATCGGACTCAGTAGCAAATGTTAGCGTGCTAAAGCTATGATGCTGAAAATCCCAAACATTGCACTTGCTGTAAGTGTTACTCATTCAGATCATATTTGCATTCAGCTTAAAGCGGCGCTGGGCCTGAAGTACTCAGACAGGTGCTACCATAGCTGTAAACGCTTAGTCTTAAGTCTTGTTCATCAGCAAAGAGCATCGTACACGTCCAATAAGTTGTCACGTAGACACAACCTGACAAACTTTTGTAGTTTAGCATAGTCAGAAGCTAAACTTGGATCATTAAGAGGTTTCTGATGCATTACTGGTTCCTGATTTGGTGGAAAGGCAGCCCTGGGGGATAATGCACTTCTAAGTGTTCACAACAAGTGAGCAAATCCCGAAATATTGAAAGAGATGGAGAGGAGAAGAGGAAAGACACCAGAAGAAACATCTGTTTTGTTTCATGCCACATTAGCTTCAACAGCTGCACCATGAGGCTGAGCTGATGACTTGGAGCACCAATCAAATCATGTGTGAGATGGATGCAGAGGCCACCCGGAGCTGTTCGCAAAAAAACAACAAAAAACCCTTGTCTGTTTCCCTAAGGTTCTAATTTCTCATTCTGTGATGTTTTTCCTAGAGCATGGCCACTTCCGAGGCACTGTCATTAGTGTGATTCCACATCAAGTAACATTCGGAGCTCTCTCTGCCGACAGAGGCTCGGCGGTGTTAATCAAATGTCTTACAGATGGTTTGAACTCATCCATTTGTTATAATCGCTGCCCACCGTGGTGAGAAGAAATCCAACCACCATACATGATGGACAGAGGCACAGTGAAACCAGTCTGCAGAGACGCGCCCTCAAACATGTGATCAGGCCGATTATCTAATTACACACGCTTTGGTCTGTTAATCACAAAACCAAAGTGACCACTGACTTGAAAAAATATGGCTGAGGGGGCGGAAAATGAAATTCCTTCACTGAACACGTCCTCTGAAAGTGAGGCCTAATTAATTTTCTCGGTGTGTAATCTAATGATGTTGACCATTGTGTTCAATTACTGAAGAAACAAATTGATTAATCAAAACAATTAAATGGATATAAAAAATTTACAAAATTCAAGGGCATAGGCAACAGTGTCTTATATATGGAACATGGGATGCACATATAAAGAGCATTAATGAGCAAAATGAGAACACTTTATATCGTAGCGCATCTCAGCAGTCACAAAAATGGCTGCAGCAAAGCTGACTCTCATGCAGTTTGCCTTGTCGCCGCAAATGCATTAGAGGGTAAAGACATAAGGAGTCAGAGGGAGGCAGGGAAAGACGGCAGGAAGTGTGGAAATCCAAAAGTGTCGCATGATGGAATCAGCTTACATCAATATAGTATTAGTAAAACAAGAACTGCTCGGTCTCACAGCAGCGCCCGCAGCTTCTGCCGCTGACGATATGGGACAGACATGAACAGGCATGGCGATGTGGCGCTGGGGCAGGCGTGGGGCTTATGAGAAAAGATTGCTTTGCTCCAGTTTGTAGCTGTCACGTTCCATTTTCAACTTTAAAGGTGATTTAATGGATGCGTCCTTCGGACGGGGGCAGAGTAAACAGACGAATGAAAACCAAGGGGAAGGTGAGAGGTCCAGGAGAAGAACATGGGGCAGCTCCGCACTGGACCGTCCAGCGATCAGATGTACCGAGGGTGCTGTTAAAAGGGACAGCCTTTTTGTGGAATGATTCAGACTCATCTTGTCCCAGGAGACAGCGAGGAGCTGTCACAGGTCAGGTTGCATCAGTGAAACAAACAAAACAAGCAAACAAAAACTAAAGGCCAAACCTTTAACTTTCAGCTGTTGCCATTCTTAATTAAAGTGCTGTGAACGGAAGCTGAAGCTGCACAGATAAAAAATTGTTATTTTGACTGGTTTTGTTAATAACAACAAAGGTTACAAGGGTTTCACCCCCCCGGGTTTTATTCCCCCCCCCTTTTTAAAAATAAAATAAAACAGAGAAGTCAAATGCAGACACTGTCAAAGATGTTTGTCTCTGAATCTGTTGCAGGGCTAAAATTTCATGATTTTCAAAGCTTCTTAAGTGGAAATTAAGGAGTAAATTAAAGTGCAGAAGGGCAGTACACATGATTTACTTGATGGCTGGTTTTGATTGTGGAATACACAGAAGGCCTAGGAGTGTCCTTGCAGTGGTAATTTGCAGGCATACGAAATTTCCCCAAACTTAGCAAATCTACACAGAACTCTCGTGAAAATATTTCCTAATGAGAAGAACAATAGTTGACCTTTTAACCATTACTTAAATCCCTATGTAACAAAATAAAAGCCCCCGAATGGCCATTAATGTGTCTCCGCACACATACACAAATCTTCAGCCCTTTTAACCTAATACACTCGAGGGCAACTGCTGCTTGCTTATGTAAACAGTAGAGAATTAACATTTGAAAAAGCCTTTGCTCCACAGGCCATGGACAGGAACTTAATGAAGAGACTCCTTTATTGGAAAGTAATGAGCACAGAAATGGCCTGGGTCAGACGGGCAAGTCAAGGGGGGCATCCTGCAGGGGTGGCAGTTGGACATTGAGGCAGTATTTACTACATGCCCCCAGAGAAAGTGACTCAACTGCTCAAGGACTGGATTCGAGAAGGGTGTGCTCGCCTGTGTGTGTTTGGCCATCAAGGTTAGCGAGTGCCTCCGAGTCAATCCCTTTCACGTGTCCACCACCCCACGTCTTCCATCCTCCTTACTCTTTCAGACGTATGTGTGCATGAACACACACATACACACAAAGGGGTAGACGCTATTCCTTGTGTCCGTTCTAGTGTCTCCTGATGCCCCAGCCTCTGGCATCTCCTCTGTGTCGCATGTGACAGGTTGGAGATGTGACAGCTGTCCTTATGCCAGACCAAGTCTGGCCAAAGTCACAACACACACAAACACACTCATCTACAAAAGCTACACAGGGGCTCTACTGCAGGGCTAGTACGGAGGAGGTAAGGGCACTTTGTCCGCCTTCTTCACCCAACTTTAAATGTCATGCCCAACGTAATGGGGCTGCTTGACTGACAGCAGGCTTGTTGCGCAAGGACAAGTCCAGCTTTGAGGCGAGCAGTGCTGAGTGCCCCTGTACATATGCTGGACACACTTCGCCCCTGAAAAATAACTTAATGGGCAGCACTGTGGATACCACAAGGTAATCTTGAAAAATAGAGTATGTAGTTCTTTGGTTTCTGAAATCGAAGGGAAAGATTTTGAGGAACTATTGTGCCCAAGCACAAAAAGATTCAGTCTTGTTTCATTAGAATCGACATTGGCTACAGGCATTGGGACTTGTCTTTTGTTTGTGCATTTATTCAAAACTAAATAAAGAAAATGCAGCGAACAGGAAGTTCTGCAGTTCCAGGCAAACGTAGCACTTATCAGCAAAATAAAAGCAGCAGTTTAGGGAGAGAGACAGAGATATGCCAATGTGCGCCATGTGGAGGCAACAAATGTAATTGTGTTTAAAAATTTGACTGCATGTCATCTGGCCTGCAGTATTGCCTTCCAGGTTATTGGCAGTGCAGCTCACCTATGTTCAGTCTTTAATGCTTATTATCCAAACTTGAAAACCAGTCAAATATCCTGGGTTATGGTTAATGGAGGTTAGATCCAGATAAGTTAAGTTCTACATACAATTAAGGGTCAGATGCTGGGCTAAGACTAATATGGATAGTGGACACGATCCTGTATATTAAACTGGGTGTCTTTTTGTTGGCACTTACTGCCGATGCCTGTTGATTCATAGAGTACTTGGACTCGGAGGCTCACCTGTATGGTGGTCAAGTGTCTGAAAAGGCCTAATGTTGTGTCCAGTTCATAAATGGGTTCATACAAAGGGTGAAAAATGGGTAACATTGTTAATTTACAGCCTTAAACTGTTCAGTATGTTAATGAGTATTACGTATCAATTGATGATATATATAAAAAAAATAAAGATTTTACCTTCGTAAAAAAAATATGTAGTGATCAATATTATAGCGAGAGTATATCACAACATATGGCAAATACTACAATAAAAATAAATCCCTGCAATTCCGCTTTTTAGGTCAATGCTGTTTGTAACTATTCACATGTATGTAAGAGGTCAATATTCAAATAATTGCTCAATTAAATAACTGAAAACACTTGTGTGTTGGGAGAGGAGGTGTTGGCAAATAAATCAATATACTGTACATTTATACTTCAGGGGCTCATTATTGAGGAGTTTTATTTTAACCACTTTGCTGGAAATTGTTTTCATTCTGCAACAAATATATTTCAATTTACTCTTCAAAAAGGCTTTTGACATACATCATGTAACAGCACAAAAATCCATGTTTTGTGTTCAATGTCAAGACCCTTGGACAGAGTGGAAACAAAAGCACAGACTACTTCAGCGTATTGAATAATACTTTGAGTCATTCCCCAGAATAAACTGAATGCATGTCTGACATACAAAGTTATGTGTTAGTGTCAGCCCTTTCATAGAGACTCACGCCATCTCACCCGAAGGAAGAGAAGCATGGGGTCAAGGTGGCAGCTGCCAAAATGTCTCATTGCATGACATGAAATGTTCTGATTTAGAAAGAGAGTTGAGGATATTGTTCCTAATGATGTGGCGGTGCTGCTGCTTGTGGGGAGGGGGTGAATAGAGTCTTGGTGTACTCCAGGGGCCATGATGATCCTGCTGCCTCCACCTCAAAATACAGAACATGCAATCGCAAGACCAAGTCAGCACAACCCAATTGGCACGCATGTCAAAGAGGACCAAACGTCCTCTTTTGAAGTATCTGCCCTGACCCGTGTCTGTCCCCCTCTCTGTGGAACTCTCCTCCAAATCAACCTCTGAGCTTGTGCTGTAACTTGGGCTGATGTAAGACACGCATGGTGGATGATTAACTAAGCAATTTTGTGTCACCACATACTTGCACCCTGTGCCAGGACTTAATTCTGTCATGAGGACAATTGGAGAGAGATTAAACAGCGCCCATGCTCCGACTGTTGGTAGAACAGCACCCAAACACGCATAAACACTGCCCTGTTGCCACAGTCTGAAGGCTTTGTGCATGGGGTGTGTTTCCAAATTGAAGAATAAAACCCGATTGTCCGTGTGACTCTCTATTGAGCATACAGAGCTTTAAGAATGATGGGTGTGACAACAAATTATAATCTATCTGGTTGCCAGATAGTACCAGATTTGATGGGTTAGTAACAGCAGCTATGCTGTGTGTCGTAAAAATATATCAGAAATAAACTTAATTCTGCAGATTAAGTCTTTGGAATCAGGGGTGTTACTGTTACTCGATAGCCATTCTTTTCTATTGATTATGTTCCTAAACAAAACATCTGACTTATTCCCTCTTTAGTGCTTGAAAAATAGTGCAGTTTTAATGGACAATTACAGAAAAATTCATCACAATAAAAGGAACATGCATAAACAACGTTTGAAATGTTGAGTTTTTACTTGAGAACCCTACTATGCAGAAGGGGTAAAAACAGTAATTTCAAAGCAAAGAAAAAAATCCACTAATGACGACACTTTTAGCTATGTGGCTTTTTCAGTTTCGGCGGTGACTTTTCACATGTTGGCGGTCGCTCTGATGGAAATAATAGAAGCAGTAACAACTGCAAACAAGTCACAAGTGCACTGCGTTGTAAAATTACTGACCGGCGGTGTCTCCATCCCCGAAATGCACTGCTTGGAAATACAGTTGAATGAGACACCTATTTTCAAGTCATGACCATGGGTCAAATACTACCAGCTGGGCTGGCAGGCAAAACAAATCATCTGAGTCAAGGGATTAAGTGGGTAAATCAAAATTATTAATGCAGACATCAGTGCAATATTGCCAATTCCTCTACAGTTTTTGCCTGGGAACACATGGCCCTGACCAAACGTATTCTTCTTTCTGAGGAGCTGGGGCAACAACCAGAAACTTTACGTTCTTTGCATCAATAACCAATGGATGAGCCACTGGGACACTTGAGCATGCCGATCATGTTTGCTAAAACGCGAGTCATATGTGTGACCATGGCCAAGTGTGAGTGATAGTGGTTCACCAATAGCATGATCTGGCCTTCACCCTCCTGTCTGTGGGAATGGTAAGTGTGTGATGCTAGGGCTTGAAGCCACATTGGTGACTCAAGCATGTTTGGGTATGGATAACTGCAGAAACGAATGAATGAATGAATGAATGTATTATGTTCATACGGATGACACAGTACAGGGTGATCTACAAGCCAAATGCCATTTAACTTGTTGTGAATTGTGTGCAACATTTTTAAATCTCAACTTAACAAGATGTTGTTTAAGCTTTAAATACAAGATCCTTTTAAAAAAAAATCCAATCTGGCTTTGAAAATAGGAAACCACAAACACTCAATGCAAACTGAGTTCAAAAGCTAAAAGGCAAAACTTAATGCACTGGTTATTGTGGCATTTTCTGGGGGTGATAATTGTAATTGCATTAATATTGCTTCACTGACAGCACTGCAGCGTTTTTTGTCCCACTGCACTGTTAATCAGACTATTCCGGTCATTTAGACCACTGCAGCCCCTTTCAACTTTTTTTTGGGCCAATGGGATATTTGGTTCAATAACCATGAAATGAAGGCAAATATTTCAATCACAAATAACTTAGCACAAAAATAAGGTTTTTGTTGAGCACTTATCAATTGTAGTATTTTTTTTATCATAGGGCTACTATATTTGACATAGTGTATATTTCACCATGCGCAGATCCTGCCTACTGGCTTTTCAAAATTTAAAATGTTGCTGGATATCTATTACTGTGGCCTGCTGACAAGGGCAGATTCACTGTCCATCTTTACTGCTTGTGTTAATATACAAATGCAATCTGTGATACTTCATGGGAGGTACAAAATCTTAAAAATATCCCGCATATATTTTAGTTCTCCCTTTAAGGTTTATGTATCTGAACAGAATTCATACGTGACAAAACACAGTATCTTAGCATTATTACTTTTGCTTAAAATTTTGAATAGGTGCTTGATTTGTACTACATGAATTTGAGAACTACATTTAGTTTTTTAGATTCTGTGTTAATATACAAATGTAAACAGATTCTGATGCTTTGGTTTGCTACCTTTTGTATGTTGCTTTGGACAAATAAAGGGCAAAGGAGAGGACAGACTTGGGAAGAGATGTAGTCAGATTCATCTTTACAGTGGGATTTTGAAATCGTTGGTAAGCCAAGGGTAAGCAAAGGCCAAGAGTCACAAATGAGCAGAGACAGGCAACATATAGGGACACAATTTCACCCTGAAGCCACCTATGTGTTAATAAAAGGCCTACAGGAGGCAGAATAAGGCGCACAGAAGGACAAGGAATTGAGAGATAAATGAAAGCTGAATAACATCAGGGTTAAAGTGAGAAAAAAAACAAAGGATTAGGAAGAAGGACAGTTGGATGTGTTACAGAAAAACAACATATAACTTGATATCGAGCGAGGGCGGAAAGTAGGCCAGATGGAAGTAATTCCATGGAGGCGTGGAGAAGTGTGGGGGGACGGAGGAAGGGGGAAGGGTGGGGGGGTCTCTTGAGACTTTAATGCTGGAAACCTCTGATGCTCAGCTGGGGGTACAAGCAGGTGGGTGGGAATCTTCGTTTGGAGATTCAGTGTGGGTGGTGATGGGGGTGTGTATGATTGTGGATCGCATTTTCGCTAAGGGAGACAGGAGGCGGGCATGACCTTTGGTATCAGGGAGTCATATTGGGGTCACTGAATTTGAGCTCCGTGCTCTCTAACCACTGCACCTAAGGCTCTTCCCCCTCCAGAGGATGCTGAGGAGCAATCCTCCATCTCTTTGGATAATATTTTACCATTTACTTCCCTTACATCAAAAGGAGGTGGCGGAAGCTTCCAATGTTAACTGTGTTTTAAGAGACACGTGACATTCCATAATTTCCTAATATAGAAGATGAGTGCTTTATCTATTTATGTATGTACTCATGGGGATGTAAGGTACATCAATAACATGGGGTGAGCTTTTTCAACAGGCAGAAATGCAAATTGTTAGCCTGAATTAGAGAGTGAGAAATGCTGTTTTCAGCATATGCACATGAAACACTGAAAAAACAAATTAACAACTGAACAAAACAAAAAAGATTAATAAAGATTATCAAATAAAAGTAAATGGCCTAAAGTGTCATCACAATCACGTGAGACATACTGAGTAAATACCGTATGTTCCATGATTGCGTGTCATGAGGCAATAGATGACTAAGTTACAGTATGGAATATGTTGTTAGTCATGTGCAAACAATTATCAATTCACCAGTGTCTCAGGCATTCTCTGACATTAGTCACCACATATGCTCCCACACCTTGTTACGATATGATAGAGCAAGACTTAATAGGCCAAATGTGTGTCATCATCAATGGGATGTGACGGCACTGAGGTTTCTCTGATAAATTCTCACCTCTGATGTGGGCGACTAGCTTAGTAAGGTAGTGCTATATGAAAAAAAAGTCAAATGGTAAAGTGGATAAACAAGGTGGAGAGTGGTTCTGGTGCCACTCGTCATGTGTAATAACATGGAATGATGTAGAATGCCTTGACTCCTCCGCCTCAGGGCACGACCTTTCCGACAGCTTGTCTGTCAAGGCAGCACCAGGGTTGTTGCTGCAAATGAGAGGTCAGTGGGTGGAAGTGCAATGTCGGAGGTGAGGACATGCGACATATAAACCAACTACCACCAAACCCTCTGACCTTGTCACATTTACACTTTATTACTTTATCGACTGGATCTCTTGCCTACATATGCAAATTTGAAGGTTAAACATCACCTTTGATTGACTTCTTCAATGTTCAACCAACCAATAGCCCTTTACTAAACCAGTGTCTATTGTTCAATGATGTATACACGTTACTAGGCATATTGACTTGCTAGCAGTATTCTTCTGCTTCCAGCCTAACTGGTGCTCTGCTGCTATTGTGGGTGTGTGATCACCTAATCCAGATAGTTGCAAATGGCAGGACTATGTATTTCTAACCCCCAAGCTTTTGCTTGCACGTGTGTTGAGTGTGTGTCCTTTTACAAGCACCCACACTCGGTCGGGATAAGTAGATGCATTCAAATTTGAATAGAGGAAAAAAAACCTTGAGGTGCATCATCTCGTTTTCAATAGGCTCCTCAACCTTTGAGCAAACATACACACCACAAGGTCCTGGCAACACCTTGGAACACCTGAATGGAAAGCAGCCATTTTCTTTGTTGTCAGTCAAAATGACCTCTTCACCAGGAAGTATTGCATTTGTTAAGTTTCTGTAACAACAATCTAAATGATAAATATGCAGCAAAGTAGGAGAGATATGTTGTAAAGAAGGCAGTAAGCACGGTAATAAAAGGCAACAATAAAGTCATATATGAAGTAAAGGTGTATAATTTCTACGTGTGGATTGCTACTGTTAGCCTGCCAGCCAAGCTAGCTACAGCCACTCATGCTCGTGACCCTGCCACGTTATTTCAAGTCCTGCCGGATTTTCTTGCTTAAGCTGCCCTGCCCTTAACCTGACAGGTGCAACAAAACCGGAGAATGAGGAAGATGTGCTTCAAGAACAGCTGCACATACCCACACAGTCCTCATACTCCTTGTTGATGCGGAATAAGTGATGTGCTGCTGTTCGATATATTATCATGTTTTCTGTCCTTTTTGTTGAGTGTTGTGAGCCATTATATGTGTGTATTAACTGTGTGCCAACTGAAAGATTGAATACATAAATAGCACATTTATGTTTAACACTACACATGCTTCTCAACAAATAAAATCAGACAAATCTCTTTGTTAATGGTAATTTGCCTATAGATAGACTATTGTCATAGCCACCTTTTCAGACACTAAAAACAAGTTGAACCAGAAGAGGGGCGCTACTGGAGTAAAACCGAAGAGGGTTATGTCATAAGTTAAAATATTTACATTTGGCTCTCTGGATATTCTAGGGTGTAGGCATCACTAACCACAAATTGATATTTACAAGAACGTGGATGAGATACTTTCTGGTTTCCATGGGCTTTCTATTTTTAGGCTGTGGATGAAGGCTGCAGTAGATCCACCTGTCTACATGCTTAGTCATTGGTATTAGGGGGAATATGGTGGAGTCATACTGTGAAGGAATATATAACGACATCATGATTCTGTGATTAATTAGTACATGTGGCTTACTGCAGAGTGGTACCAGACAAGCAGTGTCGAAACAACTCTTTATTTAGACTCCTATTCGAAACCAGGCAGAATCCATTTTCAGTATAACCAGGACATTTCCAGAGGAGTGGAATTTCCAGAGAACTACACTTTTCTCTCATAATATTTTCTTAGGACTGGTTCCAGTAACCACCCTACACACTGAAGCCTCAGAAGTGTTCAAAATACTTAAACTGTACAGCACTGTGTTGAATCACATTAATTGATCCCAGTGAAATGGCAGGCTCATATTTAGTAAATGGTTCAATAAAACTGAGGGTTTCTTGCGCCTTTTCTGAATATAATAGCCTACAGTGTAGGTGATGTTTGGTCAACACAGATCACTACAAATTATCACAATCATTCCTTCATTATTCATAAAATAAACAACAAGATACTGTGCTTCCCAAAATGTACTTGTCAAGCTTTTCATACTCCTGCTCATTCAGGTGCATCCCCGTGATTAATTGACTGACTTTTCCAGCTGACTTTATTAGTTAATCTTATTAGTTAACGGAAATGTGCTTTACATGACATGACGCACAGCAGTCACTTACTTTCCACCAGAGAGGTACTGGGTCAAAAACTTTTGCCCACCATTTGAGGGCATGTCATTTCATTTCATGACAGCTTTGAATGCTGTTTTGAAAGTCACAGATCTCTCTTGCACATTTTAAATGTTCGGGCATGGATCTACTTCTGGGTGATGCAATTAATTGGGGGGTCTGGTAACTTGAAAAATCTGTGGAAAGGAGTAATAAACATGTGTCCAAGTGGGAGACAATCCGCCGCTTTAATTCAACATCTCTCGTCACAACTCTGCATCTACTCCATATCATCATTCAATTTGCCGTTCTGCAAATTCTTGCATTGGTCGAAGATGGATTTGTGGGACAAAAGCATTATTAGCAAAAAAAACAATAGTTGAAGCAATAGAACAACCAATGTGCTCTCCCTTCTATAAGGTTGTTGTGTCAGGGAAGGGGTTATGCCAAAATATCTTGAAAACGAAGATGATGAAAACCGTTCTAACTAACATCACATTTCAATACTAAATAGTACTACACATAATTTATTATATAAATGGATATGAAAACCAAGGATTTTCCTAGAGAATTGGAGATCTCAGTTCCAAATTGCAATGAAAAATACTACTTAAAGCTTCAGTGTGTAATATTTAGGATAACTTATTCAAAGAAATTGAATATACTGTCCATAACTATGTGTTCATATATGTGTATAATCACCTGCAACAAATAACCGATGTTCAAAGGCCCCAGTGTGTAATTTTTCTAATTTTGTGGTGGCATCTGGTGGTGAAGTTGCAAACCACAACCAACTGAGCAACCGACAGGAAACTTTATGGTGGCGCACCGCTAATTCCATTTCCGGTTTCCGGCAGCGCTGAAAATTCAACGCTAATGCACATATTCGGGAATGTTTTGTGCAACCGTTTTCAGCACGACGTAGCCAACATGGCGACTTACAAGGAGATCGGGTCCACTTACTGTATGCAACCATATATAACCTCCTACCCTAGCCCATTCAAAGTTGACGAAAAACATTGGTTCTTTGTTGCAGATTATTATGAATATATAACAACATAGTTACGGACAATATATTCAATTTCTGTGAATGCGTTCTTCTAAATATTACACACACTGTAGCTTTAAGCAATCAATCAAAATATCCTATCTTACTAACAATGCACTGAACTTTTGGCCATGTTTCACTGTTGTTGAGGAAGCAGTATATTTGCAGCTGCAATTTGACTCAAATGTTTTCACTACAACAGGTGCTATTTTCTGAGAGGCCTCAGAGATCAGTCACATGCAGTAATGATTTAAAACATTAAACCATCTGCATTAACCCTGGACACTGTTTGTTTACACGCCAGCTCACAGGTGTCCTTTGATTTTTAGGACTATAGCAAAAGTTTGCCTGTCCTCTCTTCGTGACAGTCTGAAACATGAGTGAGATGAAAGCATGTTACTATTAACAAGAGCAGCTTTATCCAGCTTCATCCAGGCCCCATTTAACTTTTTTCTCAGAAGGCTGAAAGCTGTGCAGTGCCAGATGTTAAACCAGCTGGTGGTAATCACAGCTTGGTTCTCAACTCTATTGACTTGTGAACAACACTAATCAGATACAAAGTTCTGGACCTGCAACTAGAAGGCTCAATTACTAACAATTACAGATCTCAATCAATAAACCACAGGTACATTCAGTCCCAGTGTCCTCCTTTCTAATCATGGCTCACACTTTGGACAATGGGTACTTCAAGGTGAGCTTGTTGATTGCAAATTTGTATGAAACAAAAGAAATTGGTAAAGACCTTGTTCACAAAGTAACATTATGTCCTTTGAAAGCAAATCCTGGAAATCCATGGAAACTCATGTTGACATCAATGGAGCATGTTTTTTTCCCAATTTCTAAACTGGGCAACTGATAAAATACCAATTTGAAATGACGATATACAGTACTTGATCTCACAGCACAGCTGTTGTAATAAACCTGCATTTTTGTTCATTTTGTCAGACTATGTCAGAAAATGATCTTGTCTGCAGCAACAGCTTGGTAATGAAGGCTGGTTAATGGTATTTACGTGCTGTGATCCAATTTTACACTACTCCCGACATCTGACAGCAGAAACAGAAAAAATATATAAATGAGAACAACTATATTGTGAATTATGCTGTATTAAAACACAATATATGTGTTGACAGAGCAGAGGGAGACTAAACTCTCTCCCTTACATGTTTTGCTGTATGTAATTAGACATTACATTTTTTCATGCAGGATTAAAAATGTATTTGTAGGTGTAAAAAATCCTTGACTTGGATGGATACTTCAGTGACGTGCTGTCAATCTCCGCCTGCACGCTATAGCCCTGTCCATTTCATTGAAAGTTCATATTTCCCCTTTTTTCCTTTTATGTTTTAGCAGAAAACCGTTTGCTCTCATTGCCAAATTCATTGTATTCTATATTTTGACATCGTATCCTACTAATGGATTTATTCTTGTGATTGAGATCTAACTTTATATCGATGTTAACAATAGATGTTCACTGAGCAGAGGTCCATTATTTTCTTTCATTGTAGATAGCCACGTAATCAACTCCATTGCATAATAATTTCAGCCTGTTCAACTTGTCATTGTTCATCAAATCAGTAAACTGCAATAACATCATTCCTGTCTGGGACTAGTGTCTGATCAGCACACACATTACGTCTGTCACAGACATTGAATCTGCATAAATTTCCACTTACAAAACTACAAAATATGTAATTAAATCCTTATAAAATGCCTATTACATACTGTGATAGGCTACTGTGTTTTCCTTTTTGAACATTTGGGATGGTGATGTGCCGTAGGATTTTTTTCAATGTCAAAAATGTGCTGTGGCACAAAAACGGTTGAAAAACACTGATCTATAGCAACAAAGTTCACTTCAGAATTGAAACTCTGATGCAGCTGCAGGAGAGTGAACAGGTAACGGTGAGAATATATATTTGACTGACTGATAACATTAGAAACAGTTACCCTGGATTAAGCACTGCATTGTTTCGTATGAATACAATGTGTCCGTGAAGGTAGTTGCAATCCCTTGCAGAAATGGTAGACTCCACCATCAACAATAGCAACTACTCTAGATATGCAAGTAATCAATATACAGAATGGAAAGTTTAAAAAATAGGGTTTTATTTAATTTAACTTTTTTAATAACTTAAGCGTTACAGTGGATGTTTAATGTTTTTATCGTTTAAGTTTGTTACAGATTTCAAAATATGTATTTTATTTAATTTATTTAAATGTTAGTATAAATTAATATTACAGCTAGTAATAGTAATCATGAATATTTGATGTTGTTGTCATGGTCAAATATTCTATTTGTCTAAATCAGACACCCTCCACCCTCAAATCAGCTCAAGGACTGATGTAACTCTTACTTTAGATAATAGCCCACAACCCACCCACCCACCGCATCCTTCTCTTTTGCAACTGCATCCAACATCTTGCAACAGAGGAGTTTTAGTTTGCTGTCAGCAAAATCAGGAGAGTTTCCTACATTTCCTGCCATCAGCAATAAGTAAATATTACCCATAATTGTTATTGTTTAACAATACTACTGATTAGAAACAAGCTATTTGGAATAACAATTATCTAATGAAAGAATCAATAATTACAATTTTGTTGTAATAATATCATAAATATAAAAATATTAGATAATGTAATGACAATAAAAACAAATATTTTAACATGCTCTGCTTTTCTGTAGTAGAGCTGTTACGTCTGACATTTAAATTCATCTTCAAGAGCATACCAAGCTATAACACTCCACTAGTTAAAAAGCCACATAATTGTTTATCTGCGTGGAAGCATTGGCTGGCCTTTTCAGATTTCAGTCGTTCACTGCATTAGTGAAGCCCAAACTGGCAATTACTTTCCAATGTCTTTTGGGCAACTTGCTTTTCTACTAAATGCCATGTCTCATTGCTATACAGATACACCATCACTCAACTTTCAAAAATCACTTTGAAAACAAAATGAATGCATTTTGATATGCATTGGTTTACCCTGGATTTATTCATAACATAGCTGAAGATTGGTTATGTATTTTAAACTGTACTGTAATGTCACTATGACAGTGAAGATAGAATACTGTCCATGGAGAGAGAATTTCCTGTTTAAATCATCTCAAGAAATATTGTTGTCAGATTTATCTGTGAAAGATTATTCTTGTGTCCAAGAAGTGTTGAATTGAGGGCAACTGGACTTAGGTGTAGATAGAAGGAGATTCCTTTCAAGTATCTTGAGAAATCCCAGGTATTTAAACCCAGTGGGGGTGTAGTCCCATCCCTCAACAGAGAAAAGGTCTATGACCGCACTTATCCTCCACCTACAATGTGGGCCTTTGATTCCTTCCCTGGTGATTCAATTTACCATTCAAACTTGGCCTTATGCGACTGTTACGACTGGTGGAACAAAACAAGTGACACCCTAACCACTTCAGAAATTAAGATTACATTTGGACAAGAGGTTCAAAGTATCTGCAGTCCCTTGAGTCCAACATTTTTGAATGCCCCTCTGTAGAAAACTATTAAACAGAATTCAAATAGAGAACTAATTTAACACATCAAAAACATATGGCAGAATAGCTAACATTTGTTCATACTTTATGACATTTCAGGGACAAAATATTTTCTTCACGTCATTATGTTACTACTGTAATGAGCAAACAGGACTACACACACAGCTGGAAAAGAATTACTTTTTTGTAAAGCACCAGGATCTACAGCAAACAGGAGCTCCTGGTGCTGTACACAAGCAGAGTTGAGGCAAGGAGTAGCACACCACTCTGGGCATTATGGGAGTAACCTGCAATTATTTTATAGCTTTTAAGATTCCTGAGCTCTTAGTCAGTGTTTACCGTGCAAGGGCACGGCAAGGCCACAAATTACAACCACTTGCTTTGGCACCAAATGCTCAATAGTCACGCACAGGCCCAAGCTTTCTCTCAAAATAGTAGACAGGCCAAGAATAGAAAGACAAATAGGTAAGAATGGAAGGCAACCATTAGATGATTTTCTTTTTGTTTTTCCTTGCCTCATAGGGCTCATCAGAATTGGTAACACTACTGTCTTTTTTAGCTCGCGTAATCGGAAAACAGCTAATTCTATTCAGTTCTCTCAGCAGACAACAGGTCTTTAGACCTGATGTGCAGCCATGTGGTAAAAACCACAACCTGCAGGTCAAACCAACAGATAAGTAAGACAGTCAAAGAGCACAACAGACACACATCTCAGGAATTCTCTGTCCTGGTCATGACACAGCAACTGACACAAGAGTCAGTATTGACAGCACAGCCAGCTGTAATGGTCGACTGAGGGCCATTTTAATTATAGCCTCAATGGATCCTAAGTGTTGGGTGCTGGAGTCACACTTGATGACGTTAAAGCCACAGTCTCCTTTGTCACATTCGCATGCTCTAATGGAAAGAATATATGTGCATGAATACGTTAGCATGCAGTGTGTGTGTGTGTGTGTGTGTGTGTGTGTGTGTGTGTGTGTGTGTGTGGTGGCAGCTACAGAGTTGTTTTCTAGGTCTGTGCACAGAGTTGTGAAAGAGTCATCATGTGACACAGCAGACTATCTTCAGCCACGACTTCTCCAAATGCTCAACTGCCATACGAGGGGGGACGTAAGCTGGACAGAAAACCGCGACAACGAAAGCCTCGGGAGCGGTTGAGAAAGGAGCAACAATTATGTGGCAACCGGAAAGGTAAGGTAACCGCAGCCGCTGCAGGCTGATGAGGTTTTTCACTTATCTCTTGGAAAGCTGTGGTCGCCACCATGTGTTCACGAAAAAGGGCCGAGAACATTTGGACAAACACTAAAAAAGATGGCCTGAATTACGGAAAAAGGTGCTCTGTCGCCAGTGATGACTCAGTGGTGTAGGCCGTCACATAAGTGGCTTTGTGTCACTCTCCTGCTCTCTTAATCCGGGTTTTGCGTAGAGGAGTTGAGTTAAAGGGTTTCTCTTTAAGAGGCAATCTGGTGCAGAGATTGATAAGACTCAGAATCATGGCACTTTTAAAAATGCTACTATGAACGATTTTAACTTAATTTACCCATGGTTTCATGTGATATGGACATATTCATGTTCAGGTTTGGGTCATACCGCCATAGAATTTAACTTTACAGCTATAAAACAAGTAAAAGAAATTCAGGTTAATGTAAAAGTTAGAATATTTAGTGGAAATCCTCGATTGTCATTTGATGAATATTGTGGCAGACAACACGTTACATACCAGGGGGATTTTCTGTCTGTGCCTAGAGATGTGATTGACAGATATGATATGTCTTCTGAATGAATAAACTTGCTCTGTGTATGTGCCCTGGCAAAAATGACAAACACTGGAATAAACAAATAAATCTCATTTTACCCTCCAACAAAATAAATGTATACCTAAAATGTACTGTAAGAGAAATGGAAAGTGTGTCACACAGACTCATTTTACAATGAATCAACTAATCTATCGGTTGAGCAACATAAAATTAATCTGCAACAATTTTGTTAATCAGTTGTTTTGGTCCTTTAAGAAAAAAGGAAACATATTGAATGAATGTGCTCACATTCACTGTAACATAACTAACACAATTAATGAACTTCTGTCAATGAATTAATTCAACTTTGAGAAAAAAGGGGTTATGAGATGTATTCATCTTAAAGGGTGAATACATATTTTTTTCCCTGCAAGTCAAATTATAAAAATGTATCAGTCATATAAAATTCATGATAAACTGACATATATTTGTCAGGTTTGCTCTAAACTCAATCACAACTGTAAGATATGTATTCATCAGCATCATTGTACATCTGCAAACAGTCCACTGCTCCATCATTTGCTGTGTTGATAACTAGTTTATTTCTTGGTCATGACTGAGTGTTGTTAATGCTTGTGATCTATTTTAAAATCACACTAATAGACACACAATATCAATATCAGGCCATAAAATATACAGCAAGGTGAAGAGTGGGTTGGTAAATATCAGACCATTTCTAATAAACAACACCTACGTAATCAGCCCCCTGAATTAATAAAAGAAGACTCCTCAGTAACTGTTTGATCCCTTCATAACCCAGTTAACACTTACACTAAAAATGTTAAATGGGCTATAGGTTATAGGAATGTTTTTCCTTTTTATTTATTGGGGGTCTCATAACAGGAATTGTACAGAGAAAAAAAATCACCGGGGTAAAGAGGCAGAAGCGTTCACTAGAGGTTAATAATTCAGATGACATTTTAAACTCAGTAGTGTTACATGCCCCAGAGCAATTTATCAGTGCAATCAACATGGGTGAAAGAAAGGTATATTTAATACATAAAAATACTGCTATGACTTCAAGGTATCTGTCTAGCAGTGGTATACATATTGAGAAATAACACAATTTACTAAAATAGAGCCATATTTGTTCTAGTTATTGTGCTGGCTCTAATACTCAACAATCCAAGCCATTTAAAAAAAAAATTTGCAGCTGAAAATTTGTTTTTATATTAAAATCTCAATTTTAGTGGAAATTCTGCTGCAATTTCAACCATAATTTAACATTTCATAATGTATCAGAATAGATGATGATAAAACTGTGTTAAGCTATATGAGGTTTAAATTGATGCCCATTGATTTCACTGTCCACAACTCTGCTGGCGACAATTGCCAAAATAAAAATTACTAACAGGAAAACAACAGAGATCTGGCTGATCAATAAGTCCACTGATTTCCTGAATCAATTCAATATCACAAGGTGCCAATACAGGCGGCACAGTTAACCAGTGAGTTTTATTTCGGATCAGGCATTTTTTCCAGATATCACGCCTAGGCAATGTCTCATTATATGGTCATTGTGGAATTTCCACGGTATTTCACCTCCATGTTGTTCATATTGCATAGTGTTTTGCTGTTTTCCAGCTCTTCACTGTCTTCGTAGATTTTAAATTTTAAATGCAACCAGACGTCTGCCTATAGGCTTGTTTGGTGAGTATAAAAGACATACCAAAAGATGGACCTTGTTATTTTAATGAATCAATATCTGATCAAATGGATTTTCTGATAAATCAGAAAATCCATTAAAAAAAACCCCAGTCCGAATGATTACCTCTAGCATTGGTACAACAGTGATAATGTCGCCCAAGAGTCCTGTGCATTGACATTGTGACCATGATGTACTTGCTTCACACTCTGCTGCTAACCCCTGTAATACCTAATGTCTGACCTCAGATACTCCACTGCCCTTCTGAGGGAACAACACTGCTCTCTCACCCTCCTGCTACTGAGGTGGGAGACCGTGCCTTTGTTTAACAGTCATGAGGAGCATCAGGAGAGTGATTTGAGACGATCATTAGGAAGACATTTTCCTGTTTTCTCCCCCTAAGTGAAATGTTTACTGAAGCTGATTCAAAGCACTGAATAGTAAATAGATAGGAGTAAGAAATGTTAGTAAAATGATAAAGTCAAAACACAAATAACCCCCCTTTACTTTGAATCTCAATTTCAAATCAAGATCCTAACTTGGAAAAACAAGACCAAGCATAAAAGGGAATTTTGAACATATGTGGCTGATATATTTTGTTTGAATTTAAATTTCTCATTGATCAAAAAAACCCCAAAAACATTGTTTGGGAATGCAGCTTTTGCCTAATGCTAAGTCAAGAGTTGATATTTGAATGAAAGAACAAAAACACGACAAAAAAAGGGAAAAGGACGTATAGCAATAATCGAGTCACTGACGCTGGGAACACAAATTAAAAGACAGAATGAAAGCCAGAGGCTCTGCTTCACCCTGACCCTCCCCCTTTCATTTGCTGCCTGTGGAGCTCTGAAGGTTGAAGTGTGTGTGTGTGTGTGTGTGTGTGTGTGTGTGTGTGTGTGTGTGTGTGATAATTAGAGTAAAAATAATTAGATGTAAGTGCTCTTGTTGTAAGCATGCACAGCATGAACAGACCAAATGAAGATACAGGGATGCCCAGGGCTCAATGCAGCCCTCCCTCAGGTCAGTTATGCAGGAAGACAAGATGACCTGGGGGTGTGGGATACCAGCTGCTAGGCGGTGGATAGGCTTTGGATAAAAACGGTTAAAATATATAAACTCAAATATGGCTGCAGAGGAGTAGTTCGTGATTTTGGGAGATATGGTGAATTGCTTTTTGGCAGAGATCTAGATGAGAAGGTCGGAAGCACTCTTATGTCTACATGTCAAATATGAGGCTCAGCATCCAGTTGGTTAGCTTAGCCTAGCAATGAGGCTGGAAACAGTGGGGAACAGTGAGCCTGGCTCACTTTGAATGTTAAAAAATCTTTCTCACAGCATCTCTAAAGCTTTATGTCTAATCTGTACAGAAACAAAAGTGGGACAAAGATACTTGGCTGCTTTACGAGGAGTTGTGTGCCATATTAATTCCTTCGCTGGGAGTAAGTAGCTCTGTAACTTCCATTAGAGTTTCCATTGGATGCATGACAACTTTTCATGCCACCCCCCCCCCCCCCCCCCTTTATTTAGCAAATAGGTGTTCCATTTGCAGCATCACACAATGCTTAATTTTTTTAGGTTTTCACCTAGGATTCTTAGCACTCAAAGAAAATACAGTTTTATTCTGTGATATACATTTAACATCGTCTGACATGAACAAAATGATCACAATAATTACCAAGATATTTCTTCCCCATACTCCCGGACCCTTAATCATATAATGTGCTTGCAGTGGCTGAGATTGTCCACAGCAGCTCTAGATGTAATTGCTCAGTGATGTGATACGAGCGCACACAGCACAATAACTATTACATGTGCTTCCATCACTTATCAACAATACTGCAGATATCAGTTAGTTCACCAGAGTTTGGTCACATGAGACATCCTATCAGATCAATGACAGCTGCTGGAAGACCCCCGAACACACATGCACGCGCAGACGCACACAATCGCGCGCACACACAGAAATCGCTTTCTGAGCTGGTGACATGGGTCAGTGCTTGTGGGGGAAACAAAGCTCAAATGAAGCGAGAGCAGAGGGCTCAGTCACGAATGTGGCGTCACTCCATGCTGATCAGTGTCGACATTTAGAGGCAAGCCGCCGCTGCACATATATATGTGCTCTATGGGGCAAGTATGGACAGACGAGCGCCCACGAAAGGTCATGGTCGTAATTAAAAGGAAAAATGTTATGTGTATATCCTGTATCCTGAAGTGAGATATACAATGTATATATGGCAGAAGCAGTGGAGCATTTTTTGTGCCATTACACGTTTGTTTATCTCTTATTACCTTCCATAATAAAGCTGGAATTTCGATTATGACAAAGGAGCCACGAAGGAGCATTACAAGACCTTACTAGTATGCACAAATATGTGATATAGTGCCAGGTCAAAGGGCAATGCTAAATGAGAGGGTATGAGTGAAAGCAACTTCAAACTGGCGACAACCCAGAGGTCAAGGTACAATCACTGAAACAGTGCCCAAGAGAACTACATGCCCTTTAAAAGGGGAAGAAAACTGCCAAAACGCATCTGTGTGCATTTCACTATCTTCCCTTCATCTCCGCTCTCAGTGTCCTTCCCACTCTTTCATTTCGACCACGACTGCCCTCCTTTAAAATAAATAAAAAAGAAAGCCAGCGTTCCTCCCCCTCCCCGAGGCTGGGCAGTCCATGCAGGAAGGTAAACATGTCCACTGTGGTGAGCTCAGACCAGGCGGATGCTTCGCTCCAGGTAACAGTCGTCCTCCACAGCTCTGCGCCCACCAGCAACATCTCAGCATTCACGAGCAGTGCAGAGTAGCCTATGTCTGAACAGATTTCCACTTCAGTGCAAAAGCCTCCCTCCTCAAGCAAGGACATCCGTGGATTTGATGGGAGGTTTGATTCAAATGAGGGTCAACAGTCTGACCTCTACCTACAGTACCTGGCTGATGGCTCTTGTCTGCAGAGTATCACCTTCTAAAATTTTGAAGAAAAAAAAGAAAGAATAAGAAATAAAATTGTTTATTAAATAGGTTTTAATTCATGTTCAAGGCCTAGTAGACATTCAGACCCAAAAAAGCCTTGTGTTAAAATAAAGGGCTGCGTTGTTGCTTCAGGTATCGGTAAATAATGAAAGAAATTACAGAACAGATCCACAACTCTAAAGCCTTATCAGACAGAAAAGCATTGATCAGTGGTGGATTATACTGCGCCCAACACCTCACCTAACCAGATTGCATTGCATTACCTTGTGGCAAAAGTTGAGCCAGTTTCAAATGTTCCGCCCGACGATCCCGTGTTTTTAATGCTGAATCCCTTGGTGGTGGCACCTGTGCTGCGTCAACACAATGGTCCCTTTAAAATGGAAACGCTGAAAAAAAACGTATGAATCTGCTCATCAAACCCTTAAGGGGCAGTAAGCGATCTTGGAGAAAGCTTGCTTATCTCTTTGTTGTTGTTGTGATTTTCCTGCTCTGCGAACACGCGACCTCGGGAATGGGAGACCTTTAACTGAAAACTGCCACATTTACAAAGTCAATGATGGGTGGATTTCATTAAGCTTGCACCCACAAACACCTGCATTGACTAAAACCAAGTCTACATGGCAGGTGTAGACACATTAACAAACTGATCCAGGTCCCGTTCTCCAGACGCACCTAGCTAGACGCTGATTTAAACGTTGATCACCATAGTAACGATAGATGTTTCAAGGCATTTGCACAAGTTTTTCTTTTTTTTTCCTAATAATTGTTTTTCATTATGTAGAAGGCTTTTTCTTAAATGACTTTTCTTTTCCCTAATAGCTCTTATTTCTTGTAAATCCTATTTGCATTATTTTTAGGCCTGGTCTTAAGAAATAGAGAATCTTCCCTACAAAACCAACAGTCACAAATTGAATGACTTAAGTAAATCCAGCAGAATACATAATCACCCTATGGTAATGTGTCTCCTCTATTCATTTGCCTGGTCCTCCCTTTAATGCAAGTCCAGTTGGGAAAAACTGGTGCCCCTGATCTAAAAAACACACCACGCGTGTTTGGGGCATGGTGCATCACATCTGCACCCTGTGCATGTTTGCATGTTCACCATCATCTTCAATTTAATGGACTTGTGATTCAAATATTCATTTTCTGCTCAGTCAGAAACCACTTTCGGAGCACATTAACTGCACTTCAATTGCTTTGCGAGAGCACATGTACTTGCAATGAAGAAATGTGCAAAGCACAAAAAAAACAAAAAACTAGAAACTGACAGAAGTACTTGTATGACAACTGTCAAACTGAAAATTCAGGTCATCGATGTGGTGTTCAGCACATTTGTGTTCTCTGAGTCCAGCCTATATGCTCCATAATCCCGTTCCTAACGCGTAGGTGGACAAGGTGTGGGCTCATGTTCATTACTTTCTTCTCTGCCGGTCGATACTCTTCCCAAGTCTTCAAGCGTTCACATGGTGATACTATGTATACCCTAGCTGCCAAATACAGCACAGTGCTGTGAGTGTGCTTGCGTGCGTGCGTGCGTGAAAGAAGAACATTTTATGATTCGGATGACAGGAATGTACATTCATATCCAAGATTTAGTTATAAAATCACTAAATATTACTGAGTTCTCCTTAGACAACATTGTGTCAGTGGCTACACAGCTATCACCATCCACTGGTTAAAGGTGTCAGTGTGTCAGACTCGCTTTTCAAAGCCTGTGCGCAGAAACCTCTAGCAAGTGACAGCATGCTTGTTAGGAAAAAAAACCCAACAATGTCACGAGTATTGCTAGAAACTTTCCTGCCTCGAGATGAGCAGGTAAAAAAATGTAATAATTCCATCATGACCAACAGTGCAACTCTGAAATTGGGCTTTGGCTTTTGGATGAGTCCACTCAAAGCATGCAGTGTGTGTGAGAGGGAGAGAGGGAGAGAGAGAGAAGTCTCAGTGCTCCAGGTCTGAGGGACATGGGGACAAAGGCTGATGTGAGCCTGATGATGGCTGTTGTTTCCCTTATGTTTACCATCATTTCTCTTCGCAAACAGAGGCTAGGCTGGAAAAGGCCAGAGAGCCAGAGCCTCCAGCGTGAGCAGGGGGCGGGGGTGGAGGGGCACAGACTGAAGAGAAAAGTAGAGATAAAGGAGAGATTGAGAGAAGGCGATCACTGATGAGAGAGGGAGAGAGAGAGAGGGAGGGAGAGAAAGAGAGGGGGAGAGAGAGAGAGAGAGAGTTTGGGCTAAGCTGCCTCCAGACACCACGCGGCTCAGAGCAGATCGAGAGTGACGGCTTGCTGATTAGTCAACTCACAGCCCCCAAGACCGGAGTGTATTCGCACACACACATGCACGCACACGCGTACACAAACGTACACTCGCGTACACTCACGTACACAGGCGTACGCGTACACAGGCGTACACACACACACACACACACACACACACACACACACACACACACACACACACACACACACCTGTTAATTTAAATAAGCCCTGCTGTTAAATTGCACGCACACAAGACAAATGGACATACACACACACACACACATGTAAACAAATGAACACTCATGATATCTCATCATAATATCTGATGGAGGCAAGTCATGACAAAATTTAGCATGTGTGCCGCAGCAGGTCTGCAGCGTGTGTGTGTTTTTGTGTGTGTGTACATGATGTGAGGAAGGTGTGTGGAGCTTGATAATGAGTCAACGTGTGTATTGG
This sequence comes from Scophthalmus maximus, assembly GCF_022379125.1. Lineage (NCBI taxonomy): Eukaryota > Metazoa > Chordata > Actinopteri > Pleuronectiformes > Scophthalmidae > Scophthalmus > Scophthalmus maximus. The sequence goes on along the minus strand of NC_061529.1, from coordinate 18,641,332 downwards.
TTTGGGAGAGTTACCTTCAGGAGATAGACCGGGATGTTGCTGAAGTCCACAGGGAGTTTAAGAAGGAAACGGGCTGAGAACTCTCCCGTCTGTAGAACAAGCAGCAGAGGTAACGTGTACAATATACAGTTCATGGGATTTAAAATAGTGACATTTATAATGTAAAAAAAAATAATGATGTGTGTAAAAAATAGTGCACCTTTAACATTATCGTCATTAACAATAAGAGTTTTGACTCTAATATTAAACAATTCTTTTTTGTTGCCCAAATTTGGTGATATAAGTGTGATTTAACCCTTTTTTTTTAAATAAAATAAGCCAGGCTGCCCAACACATTAGTGCATATTAGGAATTTGTCAGAAAAATTTGAAATGTTTGAAGATTTAGAAAACAACAAACCTGATCAAGAATATGTATCCACGACTAAAAATATGACCGTAGATTTGGCACGAAAGCCTGACACTTTTCCACAGTCTATGCTCCACACAGTAACTTCTGTGTGGCGCATAGACTGTGAAGACCTCAGTGTTCAGAGTCTTTGTGTCCTCACGAATGTGTCTTGAGACACGCAAACAGCTACGGATGACAGCATGTACCATGGGGCGGAAATGTCACTGATCAAATCAAACCAAAAATCTTTTTTTTTTCTCCCCTCCACAATAAAACAGGATGTCTTATCACATGCTATTTACTATGGAAATTTCCAGCAGATATCCAGAGTTTTCCAGGACGCTAAACAGAATTCCATCGTGTATAGGGGTTGGACAATTGGAATAGCAAAAGTCAAGCCTGGCACAAATCATTCCATCGCATCTTTATCTTTAACAGTCAAAATTATGTCTGTTTTCAACACAAAGCTTTTGAAATAACATGAGAATATTGTTTTTTGGGGGAGATATTCCTTGAGGTGTTTGCTAAAACCGTCACGTGACTTGGTTTTGTAAAATGTAGGACATCAGGTCCTTACCCAGCTGTTCTTGCGTCCGGCATAAATCTCCATGTTGCGGCCGTAGTTGGGATCCTCCAGCAGACTGTCATACTCGAAGAGGAGCCTGGAGCTATCGCGCAGACGCTGGCACTGGTAGCTGTGGTACTGCTGGATAAGCTCCTTGACCAGCTGGAGCAAACACTCAGGGTCTCCTGCATCCCACTCGACCAAGTGCTGTGGTAGGCATGAGGACAGACATAAGACATGCCATTTTGTCTTCCTTTTTCCAAAGGTTCAACATGTCAGCAAAAACCCACGCACCATTATTATAATTACAATAAGAACATGAACCGAGAGGATTAACATTCTTATTTGGCATTGTCTGATGGGGCACATTTGGTGAGAAACCTTCTGACGGTGTTATTAAAAACAAAGCGTGCTGTGTTAAACATTTCAAGATTCAAAATGTCTTCTAATGGCAACATCCTTATTAAACACGGTGGGGTTAAGGGATTTTATCTATGAGATTACATATTGTTGTGTGTGCACGGTGCCATTTGTTATTGGGAAATATTGTATATGAATAAGTACTATTATTATAGTGAATAGTAGTAAGGCCATTGTGGGGGTATAAATGATTGTGCCTGGAAGAAAAAAAAGTTACAGTAATGGCCTAGTCCTGACAAATGCCACTTCCCATTACCAGAACAGAAGGAAAGGGTTGTTCTAAAGGATGTCCTGTTGCCACAGAGTTATTTAGGCTGAAATGGAAAATTACTGAACCTGATCTCTCCTATCTGAAACTAACACTTCTGATAATTGTGTAGTTTGCAGCATAGAGGAAGCACACAAATCCATATCACAGCGCAAAGATTTGGTAAAGCAGACATACATTTTTGTACATGTTTATGTAATAATCGTGTCGACCCAAAGTATTTCGGCTGATTTGTAAGTGTTCTGTGCATATCTTTATGGTCCAGAGTGCATACTGACTAGGGGTCGACCGATATGGCTTTTTCAGGACCGATATCGATATAGATTATTACTGATCTAAGAGGCTGTTAACTGATATTTCGAAACCGATATTTGTCTCAAGAAAAAAAGTGTCAAAAGGTGTCAGAATTTAGAATAATATAAACTTTTAACACAAAAATTAGTTGAAATGCCTTAATTCACAGAACCTTTCAACATGACCATAACACAAAAAGAGCAGGGAACTACTGCATCAGCAGCCTTATTATAAAGTTTAAAAAAACAAACATGGACGGGACACTGCTAAGTCCAGAGAGTAGTGACTGTGGCTGCATCAGAGTAGTGCATGATATAATTAAATTATCTTGTCGCAAATCGGCTTAGAAATAACCATTAAAATGGTGAATATCAGCTCTGACCTATACAGACTCATAATGCCTTACACCAAATTCAATTCAGGCCACTGCAAAAAGTACCTCAACAACTGACCGAGGCAGAACAGCACTATGCAAATGTATAGGACAAAATTACAATCATCGTAACCACCTGTTGCACACAAGAGAGCAGAACCAACCAAACGTGACCCCTCGACTGGGTCAATTCTACCAATCAGAACTTTTACCCCCATGCAGTCCATTGCTACATGAGGAATAAAAGGCTTTTAATTAATTTGGATAACACTGCAAATATTAATAACAGGAAACATGTCAGGTCTAAAAAGATAAATGGATGGCTGAGCTCTTGAGAATGAAGAGTATCAGGGCTTTATCATTGAGAAGTAGAGTAAATGGTGAATGGATTGCATTTATATAGAGCTTTTCTTGTCTTAACAACCAGTCGAAGCGCTTTACACTCACACATCAATAATAAATCCTCAGGGCAGTTTGGGTGTTAGTATCTTGCTCAAGGACACTGACATGTGAAGTGAAGAAGCCACTGACCTTTCAATCAGTGTACGACCTGCTCCACCTCCAGAGCCACAGCCGCCTGTCCACAGTACGCAAATCGACACCAAAGCAAAATACAATGAATTTTGACTGTGCTTTTCAGGTTAAATAAAAGGAGATTTATGCTCCCTGGTGGAAACAGCACTTTGAAGAGTTGGCACTTGTCACAGCTAGTTTTACATAATCACCATCAACATGACGTAATTTGTGTCATTTTGTTCATAAACATGAGACTAAATGCACAACTGGGGAAACTTCCCTGTGAGAGATTCAATGTGTGTTGAAGGATGAAGATGATGACCACAATATTGTCATCAGTGGCTTGACTCTGGAGAATGATGCGCGCCTCAATGCAGCACTTCAGCCTTGACGAGCGATAGTGATTCCTTTCCTTAACTCAATCTGAAAGTGAATAACTCCTGGTGAACTCTCAAACTGTGAGGAGACAAACAACAGGCTATGCAACCTAATGACATAACTGCAATGCCAAAGCAAATGTGGAACTATAGTACATCTTTGTTTGTCCCTGGACCGTCTGCAAGAAAATTAATTATAGGTCCCTTGAAAATGTGAAGAGAGCCATTCTAGTGTGTACTGAGTGGGTTGTAGGAATAATACTGTGGGTGCTGGAAATACTGTACCTATTAATACCCATTACACTAAGATGTCAAAAGCAGGATGTCTTTGACTTGTGTTAGCTTGTCTCCTTGACTATATGTCTGTCTGTCTGTCTGTCTTTTTCTCTGGCAGTCCATATCAGCCCAGTGGAGAAAGCTTCCATTGTTTTAGAGCAAACCACATCCCCTCTTGCCATGGAAGAGGGAAAGGGGGGCGATTGCAAGGGCAGGCTAAACCGAGACAGTGACTTCATCGCCCTGATCCACCGCTGGTTACCAGCAACGCCGGGATTTCCGAAACGAGGGGGGGATGCAAACAAGGATGGGCATTGTCCAAAAGAGCCAGTCAGTGCCCCCAAGGCAGGAGCGAGCCGAAACTGAGGAGACACTGAGAAAGTGCTGTGTCAGGACTGTGACACAGGATATCAGTGGAGCTCCGCTGATGACAAGGGGAGGCATGGAGGAGGGTCAGAGGTGGGAATAAGCAAAATGTGGAGCTCGGGCAAGTAGGCCATGCAACTGAGAACAGTCTCAAGACTCTGCATTCATTGTAGTAATGATACTGTAAAATAAACTTAACTCCTTCATTAAAATAGATGAAGTGAGATGCTTTTGTTGCTCAGTAGCCCGACACATATTTCTGTGTGTTAGGGCAAGAGGGAATGAGAAACACTCCCTCTGTAATTACAGATGTCCTCGAGCTCACTATTTAACCTCGCATTCTCCGGGGAGCTATTCACCAGCCAATGACAAGAGGAGGCAAAGGCAGGTTAGCGTGCTACACCTGCAAATTACCACTAAACACAAAGTACAGCTGAGGCCGATGGTGATGTTATTAGTGTGCTAGGCATTTGGTCAAAACTGAGGCACTGGACAAATGGCCTTAGATAAAGACCCTGTTCAGACCTGGTATTAACATCGGTTTTGAGTGACAAGTGGACAGCGCTAAATACTGGTCTGAAAGTAAACCAAATGCGTCCTCAATGTGTCCTGAGATCCGATCACTCAAACCACATTTGAAGGTGGTCTGGGACGCATGTGGCCACGTTCTTTTTAGCTATGTGAACATATATGCGTCCTGGGCCATATCAGAGACTGCCTTTTCAACTTATGCCCAATGCATAACCGAAAGTAGGTCTCATTCACACGACAAGACAGAGCCGATCAAAAGGGGAATCACAGACAACACCACACGACAAACTTCTTCTTTTGATGGCTAAGCACAGGACAGAAAACTGCTGGTCAAGTATCATCACATCTAGATATACAGAAATGACGGACACGTTTATTTGCATGAGGAGCGGGGGATGTCAGATGTGTCACAAGTGGTCACAAGGGACGCATTCAGGATGCATTTTAATGCCAGGTGTGAACAGATGTAGTCAGGGGGTCACGAGAGTCATTAGGGTTCATCCTCTGAAGATGTTGAATGTGTTTCTAATTACATAGCAATCGATCCACATGGTTGCTGAGATATTTCAGTCAGGACCACAATAGTGGTCACACAGAGCAATGGACCAACAGTAGCCATGCAAGAGCTGTGCTGCAAGCATGGCGACAACTCACAGCTATGACCAAAACAGGACACCGTACTAGTCCGTGCTATATTGTACTGAATGTTCTGACTTTGCGTTAACGAGGCAGCGCTTGAACGCCGCAGAAAAGCTTTGGTCCAACGTAGAGCAAAGAGGGTGAAGAGCACTCAGCCAAAAGCAATGTCCATGATTTGCACTGTGTGTATGTTTGTGTGTAGACATGTGAGTCTGTGCAGACTCTTTGCTGGATTGATTTTGTACGCTCTGCTGAAGGCTGTGTGTGCCAAAACAAATCTATGTGTTTTTGTTATGAATGGGATAAGCCCTGCGGAAAATGTACAGATTTGATACATAGAAAGAATAAAGTATAGTTGCAATCTAGGCTATTCGAGAGCTGAGATTTAACATTTGATGAAATTAAATAAAAAATGAAAAAAATCCATCTACATGCCCTCTAGATCCTTCTGTGTGGCAGGAACATCCTTCTTAGGGCTTTAGCCACAGGGGGTAGATATCACAGCCCTTGACAATACACTGTGGTTCACTCTGGACCTTTTAATCCAATTATTTCGTCACAACACACTGGCTTAACCTGTGTCAAGTGATTAAGCCTAAACTTGGCTTATGATAAGACCTGTCACCTCTAATAAATAAACCACTGATACATTCTTTTTTTGACGAGTACATATTTGTGAGTGAAACCATTTATAATCGTGTAACCATAAGATAGTAGGACATGATTCAATGTCAATGTTAAAGAATGCACATTAAAAATATATTGGATTAACATTTGGATTTAGCATTTGGAGTATCTGTATAGCGATGTGTCCAAGCCAGTGAGAAATGCCAAAATAGCACACTTGGTGAACATAGCTATATAGAACAACACGCCATTTAAAAGAAAAATACTTGTTCTTTCTGCCTATTGACTGATTTATTCAAATTACACATTATTTCAAATTCTGCAGGTATTATGAGATTGTAGAAAAATGAAGAAAATGTGTTTTTGAATGAAAATGAAGAAAATTTGTCCATTATGAAAACATGTAATGTTTGGTCAAATTAACTTGTAAGTCAAACAAGGAAATATATAAAAAGAAAGATATAAAACTAAGGTAAAATTAAACATAAAATTTCAAAAACAAGCTTCCGCATTTTTGTCTTTATTGTTAAACAACTTATTCCCAATGTATTTTAGGGTTAGCATTCTGTAAGTGGTTAAAGTTTAATCTGCAAAGTTCTCTTAAATTTAAACTGTTAAAAAACTGACTAAGTAGCTGAATGATGATATCTAGTGTTTCTCATATTCATTACAGGACATCAGGAGGAGCTGTGGGAGGGGCCGTTTGCTCAGCTAGTGTCTGCGATAACTCAAGATCCGATCATTAAAATAATCAATCAGGTTTAAGGTTATGTGGTTGTAGAAAGAGTTCATATGATATCTACTAATAGTTATGAACAAGATTAAGAGTCTATAGCCATTGTTGGGGTCTGTGAGATTATAATGAGGCTAGTTCAATCTGCACGATTTCCCGCCCGATTTTGCAACTCGCTGACCAAAGCCCCAGATTAGAGTCAAATCGGCGCATGATCAGCAGTCCCCAATCGCTATGTGTGAACTCTTCTAAGAGATGACGACGCGTCCGAGTGGGCGACAACTCCAGCCAATCCAGGACTACTACTCCGGGGTGAGAAGAAAAAGACGTTTTAGAAAGAGACAGGAGCGGGATTATTCTGATTCATTTGGACATTTACCTATTGGGTCAATATCGTGGAAATATTATTTGTGTGTGTGTGTGTGTGTGTGTGTGTGTGTGTGTGTGTGTGTGGAGAGAGTTGTGGAACTGTATTTCAATCCGTGTTTGCATGATCAGATTTGTATAGAGATGCATAGAGATATGAGAATACGCACATGAATCTGCTAATCAGCTGCAAGGGCAGTCATGTGCAATGGGAGGTCAGACAAGGACATACAGCTGCAGAGGCTTTTGTATTTTTGTTTTTTGGAGACCAGAAAAAAAAGTCAAGGGTATCTCCTGGTGAAAGATCTTGTTTGTGACCCCTTGTCACCAGTCATTTGTGTAGTATGAGCTCACAGCAACTGCAAGACCCCCGATCACAAGACAACATAACAAGTAGTGCCGTGTGAAATGCACAGTGATCTGACCACTTTAAAAGTCGTGCAGTCTGAACCTGGCTTTAGGCCCACATGTTCATGTTCATGTTCAATGCTAACGTGAGTATGCTAATATACAGTGGACCCCTCTAAGTACATCAGATTACACCTGGCATCTGACCACTTGTGTTCAGATCTTACTTACCCCCTCTAGACTCTAGGGAGCCTCAATTCCCCTAACATTCCCCTAACATAGGGGCATATAACATACCAGGTATTATTGGTTAAGTAAAATAAACTCCATAAAGACACTTAAAGACACAGCGTATGTGATGGCACAGTTATGACTATAAGCTGCAATATTAGCGAGTCTAACGTATTTTAAATATGTTGAGAACAAAATGTACACCTAAATTGGGCATCTTCACACTAAATAGACCCAAGTTGACAGAATTATGTCTTCCTTTGCCATCCGTCTGTACCATCTTCGATCCAATATTTTATCTTAGGCCAATGAGAGAGTGTCTGGCATCTGAAAATGCAAGATAATTATATAGGCCAAGAGAAGATATTTGTTTTTACGTCTTAAATGTGATTTTTATAGATGCTGGCAACCTGATCCAATAAATCGCTGTAGACTTGAAAGTGTGGGGCATTAAAAAAAACTCCCAAGTATTAAATTAATCTCCGTTAGTCTCTAATTCAAGTGTGGGCTCACACCCTGTTTCGCCCCCGGAGAGTGCCAAGTCTAAGATCACGCTAAATTGCTCTTGTCATGTGTTGAAGGCACTTGGCATTCTCAGCCCAGTGTTTTTACACTGTGATCCGTGTGGTTTGTGTCCAACCCAGTACTACTTGTTGACAAAAATAGCACTTTCTGACAATGTGGTTGGGAACTGCTTTAGTGCAGTACCAATCCACTGTGAGAGCTGCTACCATTGTCCCATCTCACACTTGGCGCCCAAGTCTCTTGTTTTCTTCCATCCATCAGCTGGTGTTTAGGAATTGCCAAGCCCCCCCTTCACCAGCCATCTCTCGAAGCAAACAATAGCTTGCCCACTAAAAGCATTCCCAGACCTGTCAGTGAGCACTGCCAATAATAAACTCTAATAAAAGCTGGAACACACTATTCCCTAAAGCCGGAAGGAAGCGGGAGCAACAGTTGGTACACTGTGCCCAGGTTGACATAATCTTGCTTTATGGGCCACCTGAGGTCCATTGTTAGAACAGAAACAGGGAATGAGCTGGAGCAGCAGATAGGAAGTGCTCACCAGTGCATTCAGGATTACCAGGGGTAATGTGAAGCCAGGAATGTTTCCTTTTGCTTAATGGGAGAATACTTAGGTTGGCTTTACACCTCATTTTCTTAATGGGAGTTGTTCCAGTATCTAAATTACAAACATTGAGTTTCTGCAACTTGATAAGTTCTCTGAGTAGTCTTAATTTTCTTTAACAAAGGGAGGGGAACGACTTAAATCTTTATGTCAATGCATACATAAACATATCCTCATATAAAGCAGGACAAATTACTACCAAATATGCTGAACAGACATGAACGAATTTAAGGACAAGGAAGGTGTAACTATATATTTTTAAAATTAAAGTAAAGGGTTTGTGTATGTGTGTGTGTGTGTGTGTGTGTGTGTGTGTGTGTGTGTGTGTGTGTCTGTTTGTACGTGAGTAATAATTCAAGTTTGTTTGTGTGTGTCACAGTCAACATCAATATGGCCCAAAATGTACATTTTCTAAGAAATGCCTGAAAATAATATGGCTGGAGATAATCTAAAGTGTATATTGATCAAAAAATGAACATGCATCACATGATTAGATGTCATATGATAAGCTCTAGATCAAGTGTCTAATGTTGTTAGTTGCAAAAGTTAACGCATTACTCCATTATGTGATGTCATTTTCTGACGTCATAATGACATCACAATCAGGTCAGAAAAGGACGTCATGCATAGTTCAAAAATTGGACTATAGATATAACCTACAGCTTATAGAGATCATGAAACAATTTGTGCTGTCAACATTAACACAACAAAAAAATGTAAAGCTATTGGCGGCTGACCTTTGTGACGATGTCTGCCGCATAACAATTAGCCATCCTGGCTAAAGATGGATATGGATATGGACAAGGAAGGAGTTAAAAGTACGTTTTGTCACGAAAACACTCGTGAAAAGCGACACGGGGAAATACGCGATACACACACGAAACAGGAATTGTTTGTCACGCTCATCATCTGTTGCAGTGAAAACGTACAACATGACAGAAACAAGCCCCACATACAGTCTGCGTGATGGACGGAAAAGGCAGAGAATATGGGTGAAGAGTGTCATTGTGGTTTCCAGGTTGACACATTCACTGCCTGTCACATCAAAGCTCACACTACAGGAGACGGGCTCCCCGACGTGTCCAGATATTTAGCTGATAGATATCTGGACACATCCACAAGGCCTCGGTGAGTCACTTTGGCCTCCATGGTTTTATTGGAAATCTGTAGTTCACAGGAGAGAATCTGTGCTCAAAGTTAAAAAAGATGCTATTAAACAGTTTCTTTCTACATTACTTCCATAATTTTACATTTAAATATCCATTATTAAAATCTTCAGTTTTAAGAAAAAAAATTGTAATTAATCGCTATTAATCACAGAAATTTGTGCTATTAATTAGTCCATTATTACAGTACTAAAAAGACACATGATGTAGAGTTTATTTTGATCAACCAATCATTCTTCATCACATGGTATAAATTACATCATGGTGACATCATTATGAAATGGCACTAAAATGAACTCCACCAAGGGGGGTATAGTTTAGCCCCTGTCCTATGCTTGTCCTATGCCGTGTTTTTGTTTGTTTGTTTGTTTTCTTGCTTCTCAGATTTATACTATTCAAAACAACTGAAGAGATTTTGTCGAAAAACTTGGGGTTGGAATCGGACAAAGGCTTGACGTTAAGGGCGCTGTTGGCCCTTGGCGGAGGTGTGCTCTCTACAGTGTCACTCTAGTTTATACAGGTTTTCATTGTCTGTCAACAGAATTACTCAAAGACTACTAAAATGATTTCTATTTAATTTTGTGGAGGTGTGGGTAAGAAAGTCATAACATTTTGGAGCAGACAAAGAATAACTGGCGGATCCTTAATATTTTTTTCCAATGGCGAGATAGGGCATAAGCCATGGTGGAGGTGTGCGGTCTTCATCCGCCCTTCTAGTTGAAAATGATCTTTATTTTTCCACATAAATGCTAAACCGACTACTTATTCAGTTAATTGTCCAAAATGCAGCACATTTTGCAAATGAATGGGGCAACCCCTCCCCCAACAAAGCAGCAAATACAACCAGTAAAAAAGTGAGTCTTCCCATCTATAGTGTATCTATAGATAAGATATATATCTTTCTATACTACACGGCCGAGAACTGCAAGACAGATAAGTAGAAACTTGTTGATGCTGTATCTACAGAGGCCATCAGGACTAACCTCAGATCTCAGGCACATTTACATTAAGACTGACAAAGATTTAAAACACTGGGGAAGTCCCAAAATGCTTAATGCCTGCACGCATCACAGGACAAGTCTAGACCAGACAGATGGTATGTTAGACACCAAGAGGGGGAAAGACGGGGCGATGAATAGTAGTATTAGGTGAGTAAAAAAGAGAGGTGCAATTAGTAATATCTGGTCTTCAGACTCATGGTAGAAGATAAAGAGTGTTATTCATTTTATTTGGCCTACAAAATGTGTCAAGTACATACACAGTAGCTGTAAAGGTAAAACGATCCTTAGGTTTCCAGACATCAGTGGTGAAACTCATTTTTTCACACAGGGGATTGTCCAACTCCTTCTGAGGCAGTCTCTTTGTTAGATCACTTCTGTGCATGATGTCACAATGGGTGAACTAGAGCTCTCGCGCTATTTATCAGGTAACACATGATTTTCTATTTACTAGGCTAAAATATCCAAAACCACCTGTGTGGTTCTTTTATGGCCCCTCAATGTATTTGCACCACAACCATACGTCACTGGACATTTCTGTACAATAAATGATAACAACAAATCGTGGAAGGGAATGGAGGGTGGACAATTAATGATTACAGATGAACGCATCACAATCACAAAATGACCACACCAACACAACAAAACCAGCTAAATACACCTTACAATACCACATAATATCACACACCAACACACCGCTCTGTGTGTAGAGAATTGAGCACTTCCACGCAAATATTTGTACATAAAAGTTGAACTTTATTAATCATCAGTTGCGAAATTAGGGAAGGAAAAAAAGGACACTGTGATGCAACAGCACATCTTCTATGTAAGGGTTGAATGCTCCTGCTCTCCACCGTCCCTCCCTTCCTGCCTCTTTCTTTGTCATTTCCCCCTCGCTGTTCAATTTTCCCAGCAACTAGTGGGTAGCATGTAGGTTTTTTTGGCGGCCGATACTAATATTAGGGAGTAAAACATGTCTGATATTGATATATCAGTAGATATATATACTTGGCAATGCTTCCAAAACAACAAACAAAAAAGTAGATGGTTCACCAGATACTACCAGGTGACAACATCAGGTATTAAAGTGGCAGTAACCGATTTTAATCCAATACAATATTTTGTAAAATTCAGCGGACCGTGCCGCTAGCTGTTGATTGTGTATGCGCCAAAATCAGTTTTTCGGCTCTGCAAATTGAAAACAAAACAAATGGTGCGGACGGGTTTGGACCACACAACACTGTGTGTGCAATTTGTAAACATCACTCCCCGACACCTTAACATACGTGCTAGAGACAGATGCTACAGCTCAGCGGTTTTGGCCTTGTGGGTAGCGTGTCGGCCTCCCATGCCCGAGGCTGCGGATTTCAGCCCCCTCGAGTGCAGTCAAAAAATTAAAGACAAACAATCTCTCCCCAAAATCACTTACTGCCCCTTTGAGTGTAGATATAAACAACATAATTGATAACTAGAGAAAATCCAAGTATAAAGACAGGGCATGTTTACACATAACATGTGATGAAATGGATCTACAGCAGGTAAATTACACGTCAAATATTTTAATCTGCTGGAGCTTTAAACAAAAAAGCTCTTTTGCTAAAAAAATTCTTAGCACGAGGGGCAAAGAAAAAACATCTGAGTCGCTATCTTGATTATTTCAGAAGATACTGTTGTAAATAAGGAGGATAATTGAAATAAATAAACTTCAATTTAATCTGAAGCCGGTTAATGTGTCTTCTCACATTTAAAGTTGGGCGTTTAAGTGCATCGCACATAGTACAGTGATAAGTGATGAAAACATCACACTAGTTAGACCAAATATCCCACTAATAGACTACAAACTGCAGCAACTGCTCCACTGTCTTACAGTGTTTTACAGTTTGTGATTGCTTTTATAGTTATTCATTTATCATCCACATTGGGAACTGTACCACTTTTTTCCCCCTGTATTTAGACTGTATGTAGGGCATGTACTGTACACACGCATACATACATGCACTATCCTGCACTAAAGCTAGACTGTTTATTTATTGGGGTTGAAATTAATTCAATTCCCATGGTAAAATTCAACATTACATGTTCCATCGTATTTCAAATTTAGACAGCAGTCGACATTTCCAGCACAACTAAGTCATCTCTGATACTTTGCCTTTCAACTTCCAACTGGCATCAATTAAATCTTTTGGTTACAGAGCCAGTATTATGACAAAGTAGTGATGATTACATTTTCAAGGACAATCTCTGGTTCAATTTAGGATTTATTTGTGTGTTAGAAGAAACAATGACTCCCTCTCTTCCTGCTCAAATTAAACCCACCGGCTTGTCAGATGACTTTCCACAGCCCTAACAGAATTAGAGTCATGAAGCCGTTGAGAGAGCCAACATGAGTGACCAGTTAGGAACAAGCCCTTACAGTATGTGTTTCAAAGCACTCTAAAGGTGGGGAGCTGCCCTGGTGGCCAACTAGCCACGGTCTGGAAGCCATTATGATGATATTTGCACTTGCCAGTGAACCCTTGACCAGAGTGAACCCCAATAAACCTACGGCAGACTTTTCTCATGTTTCATGGCTCACTGAAGTTTTCAGCTGCAAATAAATACAGTTTTGTTTATGGGACATCCTACAGGAGCATTTAGATCTCTTCCATCCCTCAAATATTGTGGTTTAAATGTTGAAAGGACTCTCAGTAATCACCGAGAAGATTTCTACATTATTGCTGCTGTATAGTATTTTCATGTTGAACTCGCCTCCTAAAGACAACATGCACAGAGGTCCCTGGAACATTAATATTTTTTCCAATTGTTTTCCAAAATTTTTAACATGGAGGTTGGTGGTGAATGTGTTATGTGAATGTTTTGTCTTTTTTCCCCCTCTCTGTCTAAACAGAAACATGGATAACAAACCTACTCCAGGCCTGGTGACAGCAGTGGAAAACACATGCCTAAACAGAGAAACTAATGATACCCTTGGCTGGCTGTAAACAAGAGCAATGTGCTGCTGAGACGTCAGGAATTCAACTGGCCACTGACAGAGGACCCAAAATTAGCCTAATGTTTACTTCCACTGAATAAAAAAAAAATCCTAAAACATATTGCTTGTGAGTTATGCTCCTGTGGATCAAGATACAAGTTATTTTCAATAAAAGGAGATTTAAATATTAGTGACACTTTTGATTACGATGTTACTTTTACAATATGTTGTAAAAGTCAGAAAGAAACATGTGCAGACACGTGGTCGGCGTGCTTTAAGAAGAATTCCCACCATCAGTGCTGATGGTAACACTTTTCCGTGGACTATGAGGGGAAACTGAGGGGCTGCTGGGAATTCAGAGCTTTAAGGAGTAAGAGGGGGAACATACAGGAAAAGGAGTGAGTACGAGCAGAGGACCTCAGACAGCAGAAGGAGAATTTACGAAAGCAAGAACAGCAAAAGACGGCGAGAATATAAGTGAGAAAATAAACAAGCGATGGGCTGCCAGGCACTGGCTCAGCAGAGGTACTTCCCCTTATGTGCACAGCTGGATTTATGAGAGGGTGAGCAATACTCCCCCACTCTTCTCCCAGACCCTGACACAAGCAGGGGAATTTAGATTGTCCATGCGAGCTGCTGAACAAAAATAGCACTGGATAACTGCATGGTAGTAGCTTAACAGCAACATCAACAAGGAATATGTCCCACAAAGCCTAATAATCTCCTCAGTCAACAATATACCGAGTCACACGCTGCCAATAGACATTCATGCCGACATGCAAGACAACTGAGGGAAGACACGTGGTGAGGTAACAGCATTACAGGTCACACAGTGACTGATTCGTCTTCTTCTTCTGAAGAGAGAAATGCACATGGCACACTGTGTTTAACACTGCGCAAATAAATGATTTCAATTGGAAAAGTGGAATGTTTATACCTATAGAGGCACCATATAGCTGTTTTCAGACATGAAGTCCATGACATTTGGGACCGGACATTTTGAGGAGTTTGCCTTTCACATATGATGAACACAGCGGGAGATGTTCTGAGTCAGATGAGTTAAACCAACTTTCCGGATGACTCTGTTGCGACTGGTGGGACCAGCAGGATATTTTTGTGACATCACCCTTTGCTTTCCTACTAACAAACATTAACACACACTCGTGGGTGCTGGAGAGACTCTGGTCTGAAGTTAACTTCGTCCCTGATCTCTCCTTTGTTAGAGTCACATGTTTAAAGGTAGCTGCCGTTTAACTTGAGGTCTCACGCCCCACCTTTCTCTGGCACCACCTGACGTCCCTGGTCACATCCGCCACTTTGTTCCTCCTCCCCCCGCACGCACACACTTACTTGTTGTTGTCCTTTCATACGATGATCATATGATATATGATTGGTAGCTTAGCTTATAACTGACATATGTTGATAAAAAGTAGTATTGATTGTACATTGATATTGCTAAAGTTAATAAATGTTGTTATACTTTAAAGAGAAGTTGTTTTGTGTTATTTGCATTTACATTGTGATATTGGCTGGTTGACGGAGTCAGTGCTGGAATTCATACCTTCAGTTCCCTCCATAAATGCTCATATCTATCAGATATGAACATTTTGAGTGAACACCTTTAATTCTTGCGACTGAATTGACGATTTTGGTTAATGTTCCAGATTTCCGGGTGGTGCCCCATTGCTATTAGCATTGATTAATAAGCTCTATTGATTTTCATAATTCATAATTAGCTTTGACAAATATAAATGATTGATGATAACAATATTAGCCCAAACCGATGCACAACAATCGCAATACAAATCAAATTGGCACCCAAGTATCGTGATACAATTGAATCGGGACAAAAGCATATCATCCCAGCCCTATGTTTTATGTACATAAAACGGTTCCTAGAAATGTTTCCTTTCGTACTTTCGAGAAAGTTATGTCTCTGGTTTGTTTATGTTACGTTTTCCGTCGTCATATGTTACGCAGTCCAGGGCTTTGGATGAAAACAAGGTCAAAACCAATAGTAATATCAAAAAGTTTATATATATTCTAGAATAGGGTATGAACTTATTCCTCTGTAAAATCCCCTGACTATCAGCTATTACCTCTCAAACCCTTATGAAGCCAAAGCTCCAGGATCATACCATCAGAGTGATACATGAGAAGAGACATGCACACGGATTATCTGGAACTTATGATCATGTTGTAACTGCTTTTTCTCAAGCAGCAGCTTGTTACGATATATAAACATTAAAACCACACCTCATTTGAAACTCAACCCTGCTGATGCAATCAGTCTTTGTAGACCAGTTTGCAAACTAGACAAAACTATTGGCCAAGCCTAGATAATACTGACTCAGCCTTCTCTAAAGTTAATATACACCTGAACATTGGATACATGTTCTTTAGAAACGTTAAAAGGGAGATGTTAACATTTAAAAGTGGTAAGCATGTTAACTAACAAAAGTTTAAATGAATCCCGTGAAGTTCTCCTGCAGGAAACTCGTCCTCCCGGACGCCTGATTACCAAGAACCTTATCATCTGTTGTTGTTACAGCCAGTCATTTCCCTGCTGGGTAATCTTTATTATCTTCATCAACTTTCTTGTGAATTATATTATTCCATACAGATAATCGGATTTCCAGATAAACAGGGAGCAAAAATGGACTTTATGGCATAAGTAAATGGGAATGCAAATGATTACGCTTCGTTTTTTCCAGCTACGTAACGCTGCACACCTAGAGTGGCTGCAGCCTGTTTGTTTGCTTTGTGAAAGGGCGTATGTGGCACCACATCGGCTCCTCGCTCACCGGGATGGAGTGCAGTTGTGATCAGTAATTTGAGGCATCTGTCTGACATTTAGGACCACATCACAGAAACATTCAATGCAGTAAATGACAAGACAAGGTCTGGCTTTAACCAGCGGGAAAGAACAACAATGTGTTTTCTTGGAATTGTGATGATAAAATAAAGTTTGTGATCTTGATTTAAAAAAAAAAATCACTTCACATTTTGATTATAATTTTAAACCCCAACAATTCATATATTAGTCAGGATACTCACCGGTAGTTCAGAGGGTTCAGGGAGAAACTCTGCATCTTCTCCAAAAATAAAATCTGGAGGCAATTCTGGATAGTGAGCGTTGAATATGATGTCCCCTGCCAGAAAACAGGAAAACTGATTATGAGCCGATTGTTGATGTCAACAACAAACTAGACCATGTTCCATTGTTCTATTTCATATTATTGTAACAAGTGCAAAAATTGGGAATTTTCTAAATATTAGTGTCTAGTTTCAGGAGATGGAGAGTCATTTTTAAAGACACAAGAGAAACTGCAGTGCGAATAATTTGACATTATCTTGGCCCAGGCTTGTCTTGAGAGACTTGAGAGCAGAATTGGACACGAAAACCTTGTAAAGGCAGTTTTCTTTTTTTTTCTTTTTTTTTTGCATTGGCTGCATTAGCCTCATTAGATGCATATGTGCTTTTTTTAAATTAAGAAAATTAAGTAATGAGCTGACTTGACATTTAACCATTAAAGCCACCTGTCTAACAGGTCTGTCTTGTGAAAACAATTATTTATTTATTTTTAAATATAGAACACCACACAAAGCAGTGTGGTTTAAGTTTCATTCATTCAAAATTTGAACAAATACTAAAACAAACTACAGCTAAAATACTAAGATTTAAATTGCTGAAATAAATGCACTCAGGTACATTAAAAAAATAAAACACTGACTGGAAATGGCTCTGACTGAGGCTCTGACAAGACATCATAACATGATATCTTGGACTGGTTCACAATGTTCTCCTATATTGTTACACAATTCTATTTGTGTGCTGCAAGACTGTTCTGTTCTGCTTTTTTTTTTTCGGGGGGGTCATTCCAGCAAAAGAGGACAAACATATGGAAGTATTTTCCCCGTGGAGGGCAGTCAAATGAGGAGACGACGTGCTGCAAATCTGTTACAATCAACTGGAACTCTGTCACAGAAGCACTGGCGCAGATCCAGACAGAAACGGTGCTGTTGGAAGTGCAACCTTGACAGGTTAGAACATAACCTTTTATATACCTCCTTTGTTCAAGCTGCCTGAGAAGCTCAACTCCACAGTGCTCCCTAATCACTGCGTAACTTGCCTTCTCAAAGACTCACCTCAGTTCCAGCCAGACATTTTATTGAGGTCACGGGGGAGCACAATAATGTTACACAACAAAGGCCACAAATTGTTGTTTCGCAGTACCAGCCACGGTGGTGAAGTGGAAGAAAGCCTGGGCACGCATTAAGTGCTGAGCTCCCGCTCCACAAATTGGCACAGACCAAACCTGTGGCCCCTTCAATACCAAACCTTCTTCCTCAGGCCAAAGCACAGGAAAGTACAGCAACTGGTACAACAGCTGCAGAGATGCCATGTGCCAAGCCAGAACACCAGAGGACTGTTTGTTTTCTTTTCTTTGCAGCGTTAATGTCTCTGCGTTTAACATGAGAGTTAATATCACAATTTTTATTTACATTATTATGTGTTTCACAAGAACATCACTTTTCAGAAAGGACTAAAACCTCATCCAGCCGTCACCTAGACAAGCAATTGTGCTGCATATTCGTACTCCTGACAGCTACACATTCCTCGAGTCTCGCCACAACATCCTGATGTAGGTCACAAACATTTCTGCACGGAGAGATTTATTAGAACTTTTTTCAAATGAAGCAAATCTTACTTCTGCTGACAAGCCACAGGTTTCTTTTTTTCTTTTCCCCCAAACACGACCACATTTGCACCAAACATCATGCACAGCCAAACAGAACTTCATGCACATGGACATGAGTTAACCATGTGCCAACGTTGTTTGGCACCAACTGAAGCTTGTGGACACATTTTTATTAATTTTCATGATTCAGTCCTGCACAGTAACTAGTTACTAAATTTTTGGGGGGAAACACATTGACACGGGAAGGCATCTGTTCAAAGACATTGTGAGTAACTCATCCGCCACAGAAACCTGATTCACCTATCAAAATGACAGACTCGGCTTGCACTGCCAACTGTGTTTTTGAAGTGGGTAGAGAATATGTATTGGAAACCCCATCAGGAAGATTTTTATATATATAAAAAAATGCATTGAACAATAAGTAATAATAATATAATAATATATAATCATGTTCTTTTACAAGATTTAATACAAAACTGTATATCTTAGTTTAGTTCACCCCGGAACTATTCAAACAAACGACAAGTAAACTTTCTTTGGAAAGCCCTGAACTTATAATCACATTATAAGTTCAGTTATAAGTACTGTGTGTGTACAGATGGGCCTGACATGGTCTCGTGAGTCACGATAATTACAGTAACAGCAAGTTAAAATAATTCAAAATTATGAATATAGTAACTTAACAACATTTAGTGATGTTGGCCATGTGCCACTTTTAAGGTTATGTTCAAATGGAAAAGTCTCTAATGCGGGGACTTGATTCAGAATGGGGAGATTGTTCCGGTAAAAGTTAAATGGTACAAACAACACGTTACTGATATAATTTCCAGTGATTAATGCACCATCATCAGAAAAATATTTGTCTTGTGTTTGTAGTGAAGCAGTACCTGGTCTTTTGGTCTTACTGCTAGCTAAATGCCTAAGCAATTAAAAAACATTCCTTTTGCTGTTTGGTTGATTATGATTTTATTTAGGTAATAAATAAAATATTTTATTTGAAATCTTTTTTTTTATTGACAATCAACTTGATCCTGTGCATAGCTCTAAACATGTGTTCTGAATATATTTATATTTCACCTATCCACCCTTGTTGGTGACTAGAGCTGGTGTTGACCTAGAACCACCTCTCATCATCTTTAAACTCTCCTACTGTGAGAAAGAAGTGGCTCCTTCAACACTAACACCAGCACTAAAGCTTGGCTGGTTGAACATTGTTTATCTGAAATATAATAAATTATTTATTTTTCAATATACAGGCTCTACATTGAATAATACTTATCTTGAGCACAGAAGACAACCTGTAAATTGAAAAGCCACCAGTGCTTACATTTTAGAGTACAAAGAACAAACTGGATGAATTTCTAGAAAAAAGATGGAATCAAAATGGACATAATTGTTCAAATTGTTCAATTACATATCTGAGTTTGCCATGTGAATTTATTCATGAGATTAGATCAATAGATAAAGTGTAATAGTCTGATTTAAAGACAGCAGAGAATCTTAGGCTACATCTAAACTATTAAGTTTTATCTAAAAACGGCTTTAAAAAAGAAAGAAAAAGTTCTCCCTCCAAACAAGCGTTTTTTGGCTGTGTATCCCTGTTCACACTAACACCTGACAACGTATTTCACGTGACCATTCACGTACACTGGTCATGCACATGCCGTTGTAAACAGGTCTACTCCGCAGTTGGTTTTTTAATGACAGAAAATAATACTGAAAAAAAAACAACAAGGTAGAACTGTTACTTAAAGTAAAGTCGTAGTCAAGTCGTGACTCATAAGAACCAATCAGGGAGCCAATGCAGGTGACTGCATCACCGTTTCCAAACATCTGTTTTTGCATGTCCATACTACAACGCAGCTCCAAAGTTTTCAAACTGGAACCGGGCGAGCACCATTTCCAAACTGCTCAGACACTCCAGAGTAGTGCCAAAAATAACCACAACTGATCGACTCAAGACTCAGTAAATATAAATGACTATTTGTTTAACCAACACTAGATGATCGACTTGTCTGATTAATCTGAAAATGGCCTAAAAAAGGAGAGTAAGTGACTCGTTTACTTACATTTTAGGGTTTCTCCAGCATAGGGGATGTGAAGTTTGAAGCGATCACAACAGGGACCAGGGGTCAGAGATGTGCATCTGAACGTGGGGGTTAATGAGGACAACAAAGATGTCAAAGTGTTCATGTCAAATCCTTTCTTTACAACTGTTAGTTTACAGCCTAGACTGATGATGAACAATAACAGATGTAATCCAGTAAACTGAAACAAGTCCTTTAAACGTTTTAATTGTTTCATGATGACAAACCACATTTAAGGTGTATCGTTTGCATGTTTTGAGATGATTTACATTATGGCCATTTGTTTTCTCACTTAACCTTCCCACCTGGTGAAGCTATCATTAGTGTGATTGTACACATCAATCAATAAATAACCTGAATTCATCAATTAAAAAAAGAATAACTGCTAAGGTTAAGACAGTTAAGAGACAGTTAAGTTTTTTGCATTCTACAAAAAAACTAAACAATGAAATGTAACTGGTGGATGAATTAAAGAAGGAAGCTATGCTAAAAACATCATCAAAATTGGATACATTTTTATCAAATTATTTGATTTTGGTTAAAGTTATAAAGTAGATGATCACTTTTTTCACATTTGTACAACTTGCGTTACTTTTCAAGTCACTGTTTGTGAATTTCACCAACTAATGATTAGAATTTGAATAATATGACAGACTTTACGCATTGACTGTACTAACAAATTCAAAGTTACCTAAAGAAGTTACTAGTCGAGATGTATCAAGTTATTGTCGTTGCTGCAATATCATCCAGACTGTTAAGTCAGTCAGACAAATGTCTGTTGTCCTTAGAGACAATAGCCTCACACTTTTCTTACTTTAAAGAATCATGAACTGCACCCACCACTGTTAAAACCACACTTCACCTGTAGTTTGACGCATTTCATTACAAGGACCATTATCCATTGGAAACAGCCATGACAAAAAACACTGTAACTAAGCTGCCAGCATAGATATTTCAGTTTACCCTGCTCTATGTGGGAAATTGTTAAGGGGAAAAAACGTTTTAGAAAATATCTTGTTGTAGCTATTACAAGACTGTGCTCATAACCAATTAATAACTGATTCCCAAGGTAAGTTTTGGTAAGATTACTTGAGGTAAAATAAAATCACTGATCTTAAAATGACATGAAAAAATCCTGTTTTATAATAGGCCCTTCATCAGATGACATGTTGCACTCTCTAAAACTTGAATTTTCAAAAACGGAATCTATACAATGGCCCTGACAAAAACCCTGAGTTTTATCCATTCGAATCCTGATGAGGTCATAACTCACAGAAATACTTTAGCACGAACATAAACTTATGTTTCACAGGGTTCTGTGTAACATGTCCCTCATCTTGCTGGAATCATGTCGATGCAGCATCGCCGCAGGGCAAAATGTACTGGATGGATCTTGTGTTTCACCGAGTGAACTTTTGGTGAAGAGCTACTGTACGCCTCACCCAGTTTTGAGGTCTGTGACACGGAGACAGCTGGTGGAGTCCAGTCCCACACGGCCGTTCCGCACCACGCTGCACAGCAACGGCCGCAATTCAGGTGCGATCCGGTTCAGTGCAACCTCGGGGGACATGTTATTCATTGTATCCACTCTGAGGAATCTGTGAAGACACAATTAAACTTTCAGGAAAGGCTTCCACGTGATTCATCGCAGCCGTATTTGACAAAGCTGAGGACGTGTTCTGCATCGCGTAGGTGGCAGGGTCGTTTTCATCTGTCATTTCCTGGAGTCGTGGAAATTTTCCAATACGTGCCAGAATCTGCTTCCTGTTTAACATTTTGGTTTTCTGGCATTAGTTATGTTTAGGTTTTGAATCAATTGTCCATACGCCTCAGTGTTCAGGGAAGTTTAGGATTATAGTAGGGCTGCAACTCACAATTATTTTAACTATCAGTTAATCTGGCGATTATATTCCGAATTATTCGATACGTTCTTTGGTCCATTAAATGTCATTAAACAGGGACAAAATGTAGATCGTGTTTCCCAAACTCCAAGATTATTATTTTTTTGTCCACACACCAAAGGTATTTATTTTACCGTCATAGGGGAGCAAAGAAAGCAGAAAACATGACATATTTAAGGAGCAGCAATCGTAGACATTTCTTTTTTCATAAAAACTACCTGAAACCGATTAATCGATTAGCAAAGTAGTTGGCGTTTAAATTAGTAGTCAAGCACTAAACCATTAATCGATTAACTGTTGCAGCTCTAGATTATAGTAATATCACGTATCTGTTAAAGACCAAGAGGCGTATGTGACACTATACTCCGATGCCCTGCACCTCAGTCACCGTCAGCTGGTGGGGAATTCGTTTGTGAGCCACAGTTTGAATCTGGACGTCAACGCTCGGACGCTTCTCATCGTTAGCCACCATTAGCTTACCACATAATGCGTCACAATGCCACAATTTGAACTTTTAGCGTTCTCGAAATACTGCCTGTCCATTACTGTCAATTCAAATACGCCACTGGGCGCGTGTTAGAGTACCTGCACGAGTAGGAAGACAGATAATTTGAGCGTTAACTCCAATGTTTACTTCATGCTCTCAAAGTTTCCGGTACATGTCTGTTTGGGTCCTTTTGACAAGCCCTGCACTTAGCTGTCCGTAATAATGCCTGTTGACACAATACGATATTTAATTCTTAGAGACACGTTTCTCGGTGATATATTACACATAGAGCATATGTCGCTGGTATTAATTATACCACAAACAATTTTGACCGTAACCTGAATGCGTCTGCAGCGATTTAGTGACGACAACGGTTCCGGCAATATCCACGACGATATGCAGCAACCGCTGTGCACTTTGACCGTCGGTGTTCTGTAGCGAGTGTCCAGTTCACCTCTCTGCAAGACCAACTTTGATATTCAGGTAATTATTGTGTTGCATCGGAGTACAATACGTTGTCTCGACACATTTTATTTAGACAAGAGCCTGCTTCTAAAGAAGCTGGGCCACGTATCCTGAGAGTTGTTGGCATTATATTGACGAGTATCTGATGTGTCTCTTGGACAGTATGGGTTTGCAAGCAAAGCACTTTGCATGGTGTATTGCTTGCACTTATAAAGCAGTAGTGAGGCGACTTAGCTCCACATTATTCAAAAGATTACGTATTTTTATTTATTATGCATTTCATTTGTAAACACCTACTTCATATGACAATAAAGTAGTTTAGGTTACTTTCTTCTAAAAACATGTATAATGTTGTGTTTATGCCCATACATAAATTTAAGCTTCCTTTTTGTGGTTTTATGTACATTTGTATTAATGTAGGCAAAATAAATCGTATTGCTCTCACACATATCAGATTGAATTCATGTATAGGCAAGATGTTGGGCCAACAGGGTGGACGGCATCAAAAAATGACCCCACAGACTTTTGAAGTATGCTGGGAAACATCCCCTGAAAGAAGGTGTTGGTTCTGCGCAAATCAGAATAAGTCATAATGAAATGAAATTTAAAATGTTGGAAAAAAACACAAAAAATGTCTTGGCAACTTCCGTCAGACCAGTTGTGCTTTCGATGAGAGCAGCTGGCCTGATTCACAACTGGGAATTTCCACTTCCCTGGGAGTGATTCCGAGTAACTCTGTATATTTGTTATGTATCAGGCAGAAACAGTACGAGTGAAATATGTTCAGTTTGTTATCATCAAAATATTACTGCTGTAATTCAATGATGACACGAGAGGTTGACCTTCAGTCATAGTTTAGTTTTTCTACGGGAGAATTCTTACGTGGTTAAGAAAGTATGACCTTTTCCAAACGGGGTGTGTGTGTGTGTGTGTGTGTGTGTGTGTGTGTGTGTGTGTGTGTGTGCGTTTGTTTGTTTTAAGGGGTGGGGGTAGGATGACTCTAAAATAAGTATTTTTGTGATTATAGTTATTATCTAAACTACTGAAAAGGATTTTTTTTAAATTTAAACAATCATTATCCAGTTAAGTCTTAATTGTGTAGTCAGAACTAGAGAGAATATGTAAGTAGTTTTTTAGAATCCAACAAGGGTCCAACAAGATTTTCCTTTGAATTTGTTCTGTATCTTGCTCACGACTCATATCCCACTGTGTGTAACTTTGATTTAGATTTGGCTTCAACTGAGCAAACAAGTGACACAGTCATTTTAGAGCGGGCTTTGTTCAGTTAGTCCCAAAATGTATGTGCCGACTCTTAAATCATCACTTTGTTCATTCATTTGGCACAAACAGTGTAGTGATTTCTTTGCGGCTGAGTCGAACCTTTTGTTAAGCTTTAGTTAATGTGTAACGATTAAACACATTTTTACATAAAGCTGTATGTACAAACACTTTTTTCAGGTTGGTCCACTGTATGATAATTCAGTTTCAAATTCAACAAGGCAAAGGAGAATATTAAGAGGGCTCCCTGCTGTTTCAAGTGATTGGACAATGCAAATCTCATAATATTCTCCTTCAGTTGAGATGCGGAGGGGTTCTAGCCTGGTTTCCCTTCCCTGCCGAGGGAAGACAATATGCTGTGAGATGTAGGAGAAAGAATTGAGCCATCCTACAGCCAGCGGCCAGGCTTTCCAAGTCTTCCACTGCCTAGGCAGAGATTTGAAGAGATTAACACACTAGCATTAGCTCCGATACAAGCCGAGGATTGAATTAATTAAAGACTTTGCTGGGCTGCAGTGTGTTCACGTGGTGCAGCGTTGAAATGCCCCCACCCCTTTCCTACCCCCAATAAGACTGGAACCTGTCCAACTTAGCCAGCGATGAATGCTCTATTTTTACCTTCTTCCTTGTTTCAGTTGAGCTCATGCTAATGTGGGAGATAAATAATATCAAGTGATTTTTGTTTGGCGGCTGTAGGGGAACTAGTTTACATATTTTGCCTGAAATGCCCCCAAGGGGTCTGCTATGGTTTAGATGTTGTCCTCGTTTATGAATAGGTTCCACAGGAAAAGCTGGAATGAATGTTGAAAATTCAAGAATGTCCTAAATGATCAGCAAATATTCTAAATAAAATTTTCTTCAAGATATTCCATGCCAGGAAATGAGTGTTGTCAGTATAGAAATAACACAAATGTGTGTCTTAATCAGATCATGACCGAAGAGGCTTTTGATGTGATGGTGGTTGGCTCCTGTATGACCGACTTAGTCAGGTGAGTAAATGTAGCCCTTATTTGACCTCGTCTCCTGAAGCAAGTGAAGCAAGTATTCCGTTTGCTCTCTGAAATTACCATAAATCAACCTTATATTTTCCGAGAAGATGGAGCAGAAAATCTCGAGCTAAATCTGGTTCAGGAAACTTCTCTGCTTCCTCAGGTGGGCCCAACAGGAAGCTGCGTTGGGCAAATTTTCACTGCCATATTAGGACAAGTATTTAAAAAATGTGTGTTTCTCAACCTTTGCATCAGGTTAAGACATGGTACGATGGGAAGTGGAAGATATTCCTAAAATGGATTTGTGTGATATATATGTTGATAGTGTAAATATAAATTAATTAATTAAATTGTTTTTGAAATGTGTAATGATCTGTGTATATAATCATCACTATGAATTATTTCAGTATTTCAAAAAATGACCTTAGGACTATTCAGCTGTCATTCAACCCAGTGGTTCCCATCTTATGGGTTGGGACACATCAAATTGTCCAGAAATGCACATCAAGGGTCAAGAAATTGTTAAATGGATATAAAATGAGATGGAAGTATTTGGTAAATCATTTTTCCCCCTAGTTTGTGCCTATAAAATACCTGACCGAGTCCAAGAAGGGATGGTTCAACAAAACAAATTGTGTCCACTTAAGGTCATAACGCGTGATGAAAGGTCAAAACTGGACTTGCCTTCGTTTAAAACTTAACACTCAACTCCAGCCAACATCGCTGAAAGTAGCTTTAAGCTTTTCAAGCTCAAACTTAGCAACGGATCTGAAGTGCCCCACCGCAGGAGAAAACTTGAGCCAGAAATTTTGGTTAGACTTTTTTTATGTATTGCTAGAGGAAGTAGAGAGGCTTCACCGCCGGAACCTTCATGTATCTCAGGTTGAGAGACCATGCCAATAAAACTGGCAAAATAAACTGGTAAATCTTTATTTTATAAATTAGCTTTATCAATAGATGGTTTATTTCATCTCACTTGATGATATCATGATATAATTTCATATCTAAAATAACCAGTGGTGGAATGTAACTCAATACAGTCACTTGAGTACTGTATTTAACTACACATTTAAGGTATTTGTACATTTTCCATTTACTGCAAAGTTATACTTCGACTCTACTACATCTGTAAGGCGAATGTACTCAGATTACAATTTTTCATGCCATTCCTTTCCACTGAAAGCCACATATCTCAAAATGTATTGATCTTAATATGATCATTTTATAGAATATGTTGCATTGCTCTAGGATTAAGTACCCAACAGAGTGGAACGTACGTAAAATTTGCTAAACTTATTAACAGCACCAGTACATTACAACATGCACATGAATGCAGAAGTAATATTAATTTAAAAAAACATATATTTAATCTTAAGATAAGATGAGAAAAGATCTTATTGATTCCACACTGGGGAAAGTCGCAAGTTACAGCAACAGCAATAGTTAAAGGCATCAGGGAAAGAGTTGGATAATAAAATATAGCAAAGGATTTAGAATAAAAATAGAAAAGATCCATAGAAAGAAAAGATCAATAGATCAATAGAAAGAAAAGAAAGAAAAGATCAATAAGATAATATACAAAGAGTGCAAGTTATTGCTTTGTGAAAAAGAGGCTAAAATGTGCAGCGGTTTGAATAAAATTACAACTAATACAAACAGTGTTGTATGGATGTGCAGTAAAAGATAATCAATAAATAATGAATATGAATAGATATACACTACCATGCATACATTTATTTCACATGATGAGAAAAATTGTGCAGGTGAAAAAGACAGACATTAAATATCTGGCTATTGTTTATTGAACAATTTTTCTTCTCCTTTCATTAAACCAGCCCAGTTGTGTAAAGTGAGCAGGCTGCTCCTTGCTCCCTGAGACAAATTTACTGTATGTATGAAAAATGAGGTATATAATATAAATTAAATCACCACAGTCCTTAAAGTTGAAAGTGATCGTTTTTAGCGCTCTTGTTTTAAAGGCTGTGACACAAGTCGGATGTGAGCAGCTGAGTAGCAGTAAAATACAGCAGCTCCAAGAATTGTGATATAACTTACCATGTAAATATTTGATATTCAAGTCCTACTGCTTTTAAACGTGTGTACCATGTACAAATGAGATGTGTCCTAATTCAGGGACTGCCTCCTTTGGAGGACTTATTCTACACGTCCGACAGAGGCCACCCGCCTTTGTCAGTGGGGTAGACCGTGACGGGCGAAACCAAAATGAGACAATCTGGTCACCAGCGGCATGTTACCAGCGGCTTCCACCCTAGCAAAGATGCAAACCCCACCGTATGAGAAATCTCAGAAATGATGGAGCCAGAAATTTGGGTTTTTTCCCGGAGGAAGTAAAAAATATTTTAACAAAAATATTCAAGCTTTAAGGCTCCTCTGCTATTCAAACATGTACCATGTACAAATTAGCTGAAAACAAAATAGCTGCACATTGACACTTGATACTTAGATTTAAAAGTATATTCTTCGTTCGTGTTATCATTAGCCACTATGGGCTACATGCACTAGGCTTCGTGTCGAACTTCTGTTTCAAAATAATGCTGGTCGTCTGTTTCCGGTCTGTTTGCCGTTATTGCTACTCACTACACTTCATCCAGAGTTTTGTCACAAGTGTGCGCAGGAAAATGTCCAAAACGGGACTTTTCTAAAAAACAGACAAAGAAGTACTCAGAGCACTGCTGTGTCCCACTTTGTTCGGCGTCGTCGAAATTTAATGGCGTACTAAGTTTGCATGGGTTTCCGACCTGTCGCGACCTGAGAACACGACGGCTGGTAAACATACGCCGGGATCATTTCTCCCTCTCCTCTCACACGAAGGTCTGCAGCAGACACTTCGTCACCGATCAGCTTATAGAGCCAAACATGCGAGCAGTACTAAGTAGAACCCGGAAATGGTTGGGCAAGTAGCCCATTATCTCCCATCCAAACCGGCGTGCAATGATTCCTGGGATAGATCGGGCGGGGAAGGGACACTCTTTGGGTCCTGCTGTGCTCGGGACTGGAAGGACGCATTTGTCTGCAGTGTTTGAAGGAGCCCTGGAAAAGGGGCAGCCGAGTCGCGATGGTATGACGCAATCGTACAGCAAATGAAGCCTCCGAACGAGAATTGGGACACAGCTGTTGAATTTTCCAAGTTATGGAGCCAATGGTAGTTTAATTGTTGATACACGACAGCAAAATTGTCAATCAGGGGCTTGAAATGAGAAATATCCTTTTGTGCACATCTGTCTGAAACCAATATTTCAAAAATGACAAAGAATTTCAAGTGGTAAATTCTGCCATTATCAATGTAAACTGCATCATGTCCTGCGTTAGAACGGAAAGTATAGCAGCAGTCAGGGGGGTAGGTCCTAGCGATCGGTTGTCTTTGTCTTCATTTCCCTCAATTATTTTTAAACCCAACCACTATTTTCCTTCAGGGGTTTAATTTTGACATACAGACTTGTGGAAAATATGGCATAGAGACAGAAGGGTGTTTTCCATCCTGGTTTGAAAAGGACAGCACCGTCTGTAAGATTAGAGGAAGTGGTCTAAAGTTAGATAATGCTGCTGCATTTCAGTGCTGTAGTACTAACAACCCAAAATGCCGTAGAGAACACATTAGTTATACATAGTCCAATAGTGTTTGGTCCAACAGCTTTAAGGCCATTAAGCAATAATGGTTGGCACATTTCAGGTTTGAGTCCTTTTGCTGCTTCGGATGTAACTGCAGGGCCACAAATAGTTTTTGTCAGGGTGCATAAGCTGATATTTAAGATGGACGGATGTGTAGATAGATAGATAGGGTCAGTGTTACATCATCTTTACACGTGGTGAGATGTGTTGAGCCAAGTAGGAATCGATTCCCACAAATCGTTACTACTCCAGGACAATGTCTTAGCAGAAGTCACTGTCATTTACCATAACCTTGAATGACACAATCTCAAAAGACACTCAAAGTAAAGTCAAAAGTCTCCATGGGCACCAACCAACTAAATCTCTTGTGTCAGTGCGAAGAAACATGTTTGTTTACCTCGTGTGACAGTTTTGTCTCACAGCTTGTGTTCCATTCTTTTGCTAACCCGCGGACAATAATTGTCACCTGGGTGCCAGCAAATGGAGAGCTGAATAAACCAACACAATCTGTGCTGCTGGGAGGAGGAAAGAATCTTTTTGGGGTGTGTGCTCACACTCCAGTTCAAGTTGTCACATTTTAGTTGTTGCTCAAATACTTCCACAAGTCCCCAATTATCAAAAACATATGCCTTCTCCTACTGCTTTTTTCTTTTTTGGAGGGGGGGGGGGGGTATTTATTTTGTTGCTCATTAGCAATTCAACCAATAACTTTCTGCTTTGAAGGGCAGGAGTTGTCAATTAAGACCCTGACAAGCTGACGGGAAATGGCCTGTTTTGGGCGAGTGAGTGTGTGTGTGTGGGGTGGGGGGGCGGGGGTTATGGCTTTTTGGATGGAGGTCAGAATGTGGGTAGGGGAGGGTAGTATGGGAATATATCTGCCGCCCTTCAAAGTGACACGCATGGCTTTGAAGTTAGAAATCCAGTTGTGTTGAACAGCCAGTGTTTGGGTGGCAGTACAGTTTTACTGTCAGACAGTGGAGGCGCACGCGCACACACACACACACACACACACACACACAAACACACACACACACACACACACACACACACACACACACACACACACACACACACACACAAGCACACACACACACACACACACACACAAACACACATACACACACACACACACACACACAAACACACACACAAACACACATACACACACACACACACACACACACACTCATGTTCTGCCCCTCTCTGCTCCTGTGTAAATGTATCGGTCAGATGTCGAGCGAACTCTGCTGCTGTTTTACAGCATGTTGTTTGGTAGGTTATCTAATTATCTCCTATCAGTGCACGGAGAGGAGGAGCGGAGCTGATCATTCTTTCAACCCATTCTCAAAGCCATACAGTGCCCCCTACTGCCACAGCTTCCTGAGTGGAGACACTGTCCCCTGCCCATCGGAACCAAATTCTGGAGCAGAGGCAAAATATACAAAAGGACCGTTTCTATTAAAGCACAGTTATCACACCTCTATTAAATATCTCTGATGCCAGGAGTCACAAATATCTGCGTCTGTTCAATAGCTTGTTTAATTTGTCTTACGGTTTCTCAAAATAACAGTACTCCTCAGAGTTTAAGTAAGCAGTGACAGTGAGTAAGCAGTTAGCAACAAGTCATTCATCCATTTGATAACCAACAAATCTTAAATCATTTTCTAAATGAAAATGAAAAGTTGGCTCCCACTTTTCAGATGTGAATAGTTTCTGTTTGTATTACTTTTTTTATGACAGTGAACTGACAACCTCGTGGTTTAGGACTGTCAGTTGGGTAAAAACATGACATGACAAGTTTACAATTTTTCAAATAATGAATATGTGTATTCAGAACATAATTCGTTAATTAGCAAATACAGAAAATTGAGATTAAATGCATACATAGTCATAACTAGTGCTGTAGCTGCAGTGCTTTACTCGTAAATTAGATATTAAATTCACATGTATTTGATATATACATATATGTATATACACAACCTTTCAGACCATGTTGTAGTTGAGTGGTTCCCAGTCTGTCTACCAGCATCACACACTGCATAAGTCAATGAGTGGTGACCATACCAGATGATTGCCCCATCTCAGATTATTTTATTAATGTTTTAAAAAATCACCATTATTTACTATAAAAATGTTTAAAAAGTTATGATGTACTATAAGCACCAACAAATTCACACTGGATTGGTGGATAGTGGCTTATTATATCTTCGAGATATGACATTTCTGACCATTGAGGGACTAGTTGCAACATGCACATGGTCCAAAAAGTTATCGGAAAGTTAAAAAATAAACGCCCACGTCCGAGTCTGACACGGCACCTCTCCTTAGCGAAGAAACTCGGTGTCCATGGAAGGTGTGCTGTCTTTGCTCCACCTGCTCTTTGTCAGGTCCCTTCACCTTGTCGTGTTTTACTGGAGCTGCTGCTACACATCCCTTTGAGGAAAAGGAAAATTGTACAAGATGAGGATAAACTGTCTCCTGTTTATAGACTTGGAAAAACGGCTTGTCGCAATGGTAGCTGAAAGCACAATCACAATCAGATGTTTTTTTACGTGTGTTAAGTCCATGTAATGCTTACCAGTGAGTAAAACCGCGATTCAGTCAGGCTAACGTTTGAGCTCGCTCCGTGTGTCTTATTTTGCAAGTGGTGAGTTCACTTTGCCTGTTGTGTTTGGAACTGGACAGACAAGCTCCAGTTCAACCTTTTGGGAAACATCATTTTGACTTGTTGTTGTCCACGTCCACTTCCCTTGCCGCTCACCAACAGCCGAGGAATGGCTTTCAAAGAGACGGAGGTGAAGGAAATGAGAGCCAGCCTTAAAGCAAACACTTAACGTCACGGAACACCTGCTTTGGCCTTTTGCTTCCGTGGGAGAAAACGCACCGAGGTTGCACGTTAGCGCGTGACTGCCCTGTTTGTTTGGTGCACTCACCACAGACAACAATAGCCAAGTGTCTCTGTGGGAATGAAGAAACGTGGGTGGGTTTATTTAAGAATTTGGAAATCTGTTTATCTTACCTGCCAGTTATCCGGCTTCAGGTGGCTGTCGGCCAAACGTGGAGTCATTAGGTCAGAACCTTGTGCTGTCATTGTTTTCATGATGGACAAAAAACGTCGTGTTCATCAATTATCACCATATGAATATCTTATAGTTGTCATGGGCATTTAAACGTCAAGGCCAACCGTGACACGCAACAAATCGGTTTCCTGTGTTTTGCGTTAATTGCTGATCTTTAGGCCTGTTGGTTCCAGTCTTTGTGTTAAACTAAGCTAATATTCGCATGGGTTAAGCGTACACACTTTCAGCACGAAAGCAAATAATCTTATTTCCCAAAAAATGTGTTAGTATTCCTTCAAGCAACTCTGCCGTGTTAAAAGTCAAATGCTTGTTCTCAAGTACCCATCTCACACAACTACTGCTGTGGCTCTTGCAAGTTATGTCATTTTTCTGATAAACACAGCATCCAAAAGCAAGTAAAATGTTAAAAATGAGAGATCCCATATCTTATTCTACCAAAATTACCATTTGTTGCCTCTTTGGGGAAGTCCAGCTTTGTGAATGAGATATTATCTGTCCTTTGAGTGTTATGTAACATCCATTTCATGGACGCCAAGCAACAATGCAAGATCCTAAAATGGCTTAATTGATTTACTTGGTTTTCTAATGAGATTTAGATGAGAAGATGACAATATTCTCATGTCTGTACTCTTATTTGGGGATTGAGGCCAGATGTCGTAGCTTTGCACTACGACTGGGAGGAGGAAACTGTTTGCCTGGCTTTGTCTAAACTTACAGCACTTCTAATTTGTAATGAACATGTTATATACTATTTGTTTGGTTCATATGAAACCCGAAGCGCATAAACAACTTTTTTTTTCTTGTCTGGACTTCAACCAGATAAGTTGTGTTCATCATTGAGTGTTAACGTCGTTTATTTACATTTGGACAGAAAAAGTCAAGCAAAACCCGGCTAAGCTTACCAATTAGTCTTATTTGCCATGCAGTCATGAGAGTGTTATTTTTACATTGTAAAATTGTAATGCAATGATTGAGAATTCTGTTCCACCCAGGACAGGTCGCCGAGTCATACCCAATTGACATTACGTGTCTTTGCTGTATTTATGTGATAGTTCTATTTAGTTTTCAGACATGTGTGCTGTGTTGTCTTTTATTAGACATTGTGCGCACTGTGTGGACAAAAAATTGCCTCCTGAAATTTGTATAAATTTGTAGATGCAGGAGTGTGCAAACACTTATTTTCCCACGAAAGGTCACACAGCAGTGACAGAGATGGGAAAAATTTAGTAGAGACGGAAGTAGAATAGGTATGTGTGAGTGTGTGTGTGTGTGTGTGTGTGTGTGTGTGTGTGTGTGCGTGTGTGTGTTTGTGTGTGTGTGTTTACATGTGTTGGACCTTTGTTCCGTTTCCTTCTCACCACATTTTAGCCTCGCTGACCCTACATCCTGTTATAGCCTTGGGCATTTTAGTGTTTTCGCACACCGGTGCGAAAACAGCAGCAGTTATAACAACCTCCAGTGTTTGCCACCAGCGTCTCAGTTACTGGAAATCCTGGGATTGAATGAACTTACTGTAATAGCACACCTGCCACAAACACACTGTCTTACACACACACACACACACACACACACACAGTCTTAAAAAGAGCAACAACAGGGTGAAAAACAAGTTTATGACAACATTTTGCCATCCGCAACCCGTTGGCCTTTGGCAGTGCTGGTCTGGGGCCAAACCACAGAGTCCTGACGTACGGTATGGAGCTGTCTGTAGTCCCCCCCACCCCAATACCCCATGTTACTCACCACCCAACCTGGCTCTGTGATTGGAGGAATCTGGAACAGAAAGCTCCTCCTGAGGGTACCCACCTGTGGCATATCAACCTCGAAGGGCGGGGCAGGACTTAACCTAACCCTGATGAGTCAGGCATTACTGGTGTGGCCAGTGTCAAGTTGAGACATCTGTTGGTTTTGCTAGTTGCATCATTCGAACATTTGGAGACACTTTAAGGGGTATATCTGACCAAATGTCTTCTTTTTTAAAGTTGTGAACCAATATTTGACTCCATTTCTGTTTTTTTCTTCTGTATTATCTGTTTGAGTTTTAAATACTGATGTTATATTTTAGTGTGAAAAAAGACACAGGGGAAAAACACTGAAGGAGAAAAGGTCCCAATGCCCAATGCGGAACGGTTTGCTTTTTGTTGACCTCTCTGTGAAAGAAGTTCTCTGCAGACTCCACAGAAGCATCTTGTTTGTTTGGTTTTGCACATTTTTTTCAAGTGATAAATAAATAGCTTAACCGGGGAAGGATTTGGCCCTGAAGGTTTATCTTCACATTTTGACATCTGCCTTTACTCCTTGGTTTCAATGCAGAAACACTCACAAAGCCAAAAAAAGCAAAACATTTGTCAAAGTTTGACGGGAAATGTTCAAACTTTTATCTTCAGTGCAAAGAACTGCAGTTTAAAGTCAAGATGATAAAAGCTAATTGAAATTCAAAATCCAAGCAAAGCTTATGGATATAACTCAATTTTCTGTTCCCTAAACCCCAGGGGGTCCATGATTGTGCTCATTGGTTTTTTGGTTTTTTTCTTTCCCTCAGTCAAGCTCCAAGGCTACCCAAAGCAGGGGAAACCATCCATGGTCACAAGTTCTTCATCGGCTTTGGTGGAAAGGGGGCCAACCAATGTATACAGGCTGCTAGACTGGGAGCAAAAACAGCCATGGTCTGCAAGGTATGACAGTGGAGTCAAGTACATTGCTGCCATATCCTGCGGATGTGCTGTATCCATTTGTGTTGTGTGTTCATTTGCAGCCCAGCAGGAATATGTATGCGTTTCATTCGAAAAATGAGATACTTTTGCTCGTCCAATCTAGCTCAGTAAAATAACCAGCTACCAGCTACAATAGTCCACCAACTAGTTAACGACTCCTCAAAACCTTGTAGCTTCATTCACACTTCAGTCATTTCACCACATCAACACACTCCATGCCTCATTTTGTCTTGATCAATACCGTACAGCATGCATACGCCCACCCACTCTTGCGCGCCTTCAAACAAGGCTATTCCCATACCATACAACCCAGTGTCTCCAATCACTAAGCTTGGTGTGGCCTTTCAACCTAAGCACTAAAGCAACGAAGCCCCACCTCTGTCAGAACAAAGAGGCCCGATCGATAACAACCCAGTGCGCGAGGAGCTCTCCGGGCATGGGGAGAACCCAAAAATAGACAACCCGGGCTTGTCAAAAACATCCAAGCCAGAATGCCGCTCTTCAAAGCGAATGGGGCCAAGCAGCCAATACCAGTCCAACCAACTATCACAGGCTGCTAGAAGTGCCCGCATTTTGGCACGTTTTTTGGAAAGCGTGGGTTCGAAGTAGGCGCCTCGGGGCAAGGTGGGGACCCCTTCCACAACCCAAAGTAGCTACAGATGTGGACATCCCAGTGCGGATCGGAGGATGTGTGGAAGGAGGGAAAGAATAACGATAGCGAGGTGGGCATGAGGAGGCGGGAAGGCGGGGTTATCTTGTCTTCAAGGCTTGGCGCAGCTGGTCGTGTGTTTGCACGTGTGTGCGTTTGTTGACTTTGTGTGTTCGTCTTTGCACATTTTCGGCGGCGGCACCATGCCAGTATTCTGGCAGGGCACAGGAAAATCCAACCCAACTGAGACTTGACTATACCCCTTTTCAAAAGTTGCCGCTAACCAAGTCTGACCCCGCTTGACACTCTCTTTGCTCTAATCGCTTTGCCTTCAATCTTTTCTAGGTTGGAAAAGACTTCTTTGGAGACAATTACATCCGGAATTTCAAGGACAATGGTGTACACACAGGTAAGATGACGTCTCCTTTTGCTTTACACGCCAAATTGGTTCCCATTTCCATGTTGCATTGTAGAAAGTTCACATTCAGAGCAAGGTATTTGTTGATTCTTACTCAGTTACTCAGGGCTTTCTGATTCACTGGAAAGTTTCTCTATTGTTATGGCCACTGATCGTTGAACCACTTGGATTTGTTTAAAATGAAGTTGCTTTTCAGATTCCCGATGTCTAGGCCTTGTCTCGTGATAGCCCCAAAAAAACTGTGACCTGAGCTAAATGCACTCAATGAACCAGTAGCCATGACTATTCTGGAGCTGTCAAGACAGAAAAGCAACCAACTTCTGTTTGCAGGAAGGGCAAATAATGGAAGCTTTCATATGTTTCCTCTTTGTCTCAGACTTTGTCGGGCAAACCTCTGATGCAGCCACAGGAGCTGCCTCCATCATTGTAAACAATGCAGGTAAATGCTTTTGCTGATTGCCTATAACGTACATTTCAGCTGTAGAAATGGTTTGTGCACACTTAACCAATGGAGCATGTGTTCTACAAGCGCACTCTTACTGGATATTATACACACACACACACCCATGTATTCAGCACCACCATGTAGGCGCTGCTCGAGTGACTGTAATCAACGGAAAACACACACACACACACACTCATGAACATAAAATGCTTCAGTCCTCCAAACCATGCTGCCTATCCACAGGTTCTAATCTGCACCTTTCACATGTAGAGCAAATTCTGTCATGTGGCAAATACAGTCAAGTGATTTTTCTTCATAGTGTGAAAAAGTCAATTAAATCAAATGTTCTTTGCTTTTAAGTTCAAGAAAAAATAAAACAATGAGATACAGTTCCAAACATTAGGATTTTTTTTTTTAAAATGGGGTTCATTTGAAGTATTTTGAAGGTGATGTTTTAATGGCATCACCTTCAAAATATGCTTAATGCTTAAAGGCATTTCAACTGACACACATATGTCACAGTTCATTTGCGGCACATTTTATTATTATTTCTTATCTTTTTCATACATAGCAAATGTTAAGAAGGCTTAGGTTACCGAAGAGTCCCTGTCCCCATTCATACTGTCCTGTATATAATGTACAGGTGCAGAATAATGCATTAAGTGTGCACTAAATACACTAACCCCCAATTTAGACTACACCATAGTTCCGCACAGTTTCTTACATTACAAAGGCCCAATTTCAATGGGATTTCCCATGGAGTCTCACATGGATCACATAATTGCTTAGTTGCATGTAGTTTTTCTCTTCACACGTCTCATTTGGTGTCCATGGGCAGGTGAGAATGCTATCGTGATTGTGGCCGGTGCCAACATGCTGCTGGGCAGCGGGGAGCTGCAGAGCGCTCTCCCAGCCGTCAGTCATGCAAAAGTGCTCGTGTGCCAGCTAGAGATCAGTCCACAGACATCATTGAGGGCCCTACGCATGGCTCAGGAAAACAAAGGTC
This sequence comes from Scophthalmus maximus, assembly GCF_022379125.1. NCBI lineage: Eukaryota > Metazoa > Chordata > Actinopteri > Pleuronectiformes > Scophthalmidae > Scophthalmus > Scophthalmus maximus. Next base: position 18,603,896 of record NC_061529.1, on the reverse strand, counting down.
AGTGAGTGTCTCTGTCCTGTACTGTACTTGATGGTGTGTCCACAACACGTTTGTAGGTCTTTATGAAGCTGGGAAGTTACTCTAATACAATACAGAACAGGCAGTTACAGAAGCATCCCATTACCTGTGTTTAAAGACACAATCACTCCTTTGTTTGAGCATAGAAGTGTGTTGACTTATAGAGCAGAATAGTTCAACTCTCATACAAAAGTCATTTTAGCATGGATGATTAACTAATAATAACTGAAATATACGGTTTCACAAACCCTAAACAGCATTTTAAATTAGAGTGGTACTCTAGTCGAGCGCATACCTCCGCTATGGGCCAACAGTCCCGTTAAATTCAAGCCGCGCCAAATTGCACACACTCAGATATCAGTCCCCTAAATATTTTTTTAATAAGATCCATCCATTATTCCCTTGGAAACTGGTGAAAATGAAGAAAAAATACACACAAAAATGAACATGTAATTCCTGGATCCGCGCCAAAATTTGTTCCATCTTTCCACCAATTTTTCGTGGAAATTTGTTCGGTAGTTTTTGCGTAATCCTGCTGACAATCCATCAAACAAACCAGCAAGTTTGCGAATTGAAAGACAAGCAATTTGACTGTGATAGCAGATTAAAATCACGATTTGAGTTTTGGTGGTGAGGGAACTCGTTTGTTTACATTCTGCCTTTTCAGTGATAAACTGTATATGCAAGTGGTCCTCGCACTAAAATCTTTCTTCAGCAAGCCTCCTCCTACGCAGACTTGAAACTTTTAACTGAGTTCCATAAGCGCGAACAGGTGATGTGGTACAATGGAGCATAATAGTGACAGAGTAAGAAAATGTGTCCAGACGATTAGCAAAATATCCATTGAAACTTCTCCAACCACTGCTGCAATATAGTCCACTCCTCTGCTGGCCATCTGTGTGTCATCAGTATGTTCCAAATCCTCATACATTTGCCAAAAATATGACAACATACATTTGTTTTGACACTGCAGTTTTGCTCAAGATAATCTTCATACATTTAGCGATGTTAAAGAAAACCTGATCAGTTTGCAATAACTAGCTAGTAGCTACCCTCGCTCTGGTTTGAGTGATGTGCCAATCAATAAACTACGATTTAGACCAATGGACAGGATTCATTCGAAGCATATATGTGACAAATAAAAACTGAAATTAAATTTAAAATAAAATGTGTTCTTGTTGAATTCAATACACTTAGGGGTCTTGCTGCTACTGCCTCATGTGCTCACCTGTTGCATATGGTGGCTAATCTTCCGATAGTGTTGGGAAACTTAATATGACTGGATTGTGTCACGAGGTTGCTTCGAACCCCCGACCACCGGCGAGGAAGCGTTTTGTAAATGTGTCCGTGTGATGTTTACGCACACTGCACTGCATGCACTCGGCTGGCCGACCACCATGCACGACATGCCATGCAAGAATGAAATCCCCCTTCCAAAATATTGTTGCTTGGTGAAAAATAAATGTGCAGTGATCAAGGCTAATGGAACAAGGTAGGTAAATCATCCATTGTCTCACGAATGCAATCGATGACCGTGGGTGTCCATTTCGGATTTTTTATCGTTCTATCGCACTATAGACTGTTCGCGTTACAGCGCTTTACTTCGTTTAAAACATTTTATTTTCGGTATTTTGTATGGTCTATTTGTGAAGTAGCATTGATCACTTTGAGCGGGGGATACATTTTGGACTAGGAAGGGGGAAATGTCACGCACCCCCCCCCCCCCCGGCAAATCGTACCCTGTGTGTTTTACTTTATAACTAACTTTACTGAGCAAGTTCGTTGACTTTGTGACCCTTCTCAACTAATGCTGACGCAACAGACACAGTGACACCACAGATGCAGATTTTTTTCAAGCAAAGGTGTTAAGAGAATCTAGTGATTGCCACTTGTAGCCACACTGGCTGCTCTTCAGGATCCTTTGCACGACCTCGCTTTAAATGTGGTTTGATGGTAACTGCACCTACCTCAGTATCGAGTCTTTATATTAAAGTATGACGATGCCATTTTGTCAGGATAGAAAATTTGAGCAGAGAACTGGGAGATCTCTCTAAATCCTGTCATGTCAAGTGACATTTCTGTTTATATTCAAAATTTACATTTTCCTGCACTCCTTCGAGAGAGACATCTCACTGATCTTAGCCCTTCGGCATGAGGGGCAAACCAGTGCAATATGTTTGTTGCATCCCTTGCCTCTCATGTTCTGCATCACGCATCATATTTCGTGCACGTTTCTAAAATCCAACAAAACCCTTGTGGTCCTGCATGAACAAAGTCCTAATTTTAAACGCCACCCTCCCTCTCTCCCTCCCTTCCCTTCACGTTTTTCTTAATAGCCAGGTTACTGACCTAATCATCTCCAACGGCATCCTATTATTAGAAGCCCTCCACGTCATTCGAGACGTCTGGGGAGGCTCTCGCCCCTGCCATCGGGGTGGTAAACGCTCGCTGCGGGCTGCCAGAACGAAAGGATCGCAGCCAGAGCTGTGTTGCAGATGGGATACCCAGATGGCCTCACAGAGCGCAGCACTCTTTCCCCAAGCCCCCCTCCTCGCCGTGTTGATCATACCACGGGATAAGGCCTGGTATGTTGCACCAGGAGGGAGGCAAGACGCTTGGCAAAGATGCCACCTCAACGTCGGCGCACCAGAGCATTGCGTAAATGGAGTTCTCCGGAGAGAATGGGTGTTAATGGGTTTGCAGGCGAGGATTTAATGACGAGGGGGTGAAGCGCCGCTCAAATTACGCAAATGTCACCAACGAGCCACACGTACTGCGGATGCCAGCTTTGAGAAACACTTGACAAGATAACCTGCCAAGAAGTGTTTATTCTTCTTGCTTGTAATTTTACGAGACGGAAACATATGTATTTATGTCATTATCACCATCTACCATTTAATATAGAGATGTTAACGGATGTAGAATTAATTCCAATGAAATGGTAGTTTCACTCTTTGGTTCTCGTTCCGTCTTCACCCCCTCTTCCTTGTCTGAGCAAGAAGCCGCATTTATATTTCTCACCAGATGCAATTAGAGCCTCTTAAAGCTTTTTCACACACTCACTGATGACTCATTTCTTGTGTGTGTGTGTGTGTGTGTGTGTGTGTGTGTGCGAGCGTGTGCGAGCGTGCGCGTGTGCTTGCATGCGTACGAGAGTGATCTCTGTCGTACACCGTTTCTCCTCAGCCATTGTTTTCCATCCACCTTTCCTCCTAAATCGACCGCAGCAACAAGCTGGCAGTGTTTGTGTACTCTCTGGACGGTCCCGTCTGCGACAGCGCGACCACACTCTGAACTTCTGAGTGAAAAAAGCCCAGAGAGTCATGACACACACACTCAGCCAGACGTGACTCAGTGTGCACACATCCCGGTGTTACCACATCTGTCCCAGCAGCTGTGAGTGTGTATGTATTAATGTGCCGCGGCGGGTTACGTGGTTTCAGTCACACCTGGCGAGCAAAAACAAAGCAACCCGACACCAACACAATTCAACACGACGGTTAATGCAACCTCCACAGTAGCAGCCCCCTTGCATCAGAGAGGCAGATTCCTTCATGCATTGCTGTATTAGGGATTTGACACAAGCTGCTCGTGTCTGCATATTGACAGGGCTCCATCCTTCAGTGGTTTTTTTTCATGAGCGCCGGGTCTATCCATTTGACATCAGCACTGAAGTTGCACGCACGACACAAACACCGCGGTCACGCTGCAGATGGCAGCTAAGGGAGCAGATTAAAAAAAATGTTTTAAATAAAACGTTAGACTGCTCATGTGCATGGCTTCAAATAACAATATGGTTATTGACAATAATCTGGGCAAGACAACAGCATGAGTTAGCCTTTGATATGATTCAGATCTACATGACGCACCGTACATGGGCTGAGGCTTCACTCGGATGTTGGGACTGGTGGCGGACCGTTAATGCCAATGACTTACTCCACATATGTTGTGACAGTTACTCCAATTAACAGAATAATCAGGCTCGGGGTCGACATGTGCCCCCCCCCTTGTCGTGCTTATTTGCCGCCGCGCTTGATATGCATGTGCGCTTCTGAAGAACAATGAGAACGATGAGGAGGAGAGACTGCTGAGACTCGTATGGGTGTGCCGTGGGAATGGCCATTCATTCTGTTGTTAAAAAATGAAATTAAACGCAAGGTATAAAGATGTTACTTGTATAGTGTAAAGATATTTGTCAGGCTACCGTAAAGCAAGGCAGAACAAAACTGGTGCTCGTTTCTGTTTTGTTGGGTATATTAATGGTTTTAAACCTCTGACATGTTTTGAACTCACAGGTCCTCATCTTTGCAAGGATAATAAAAGCATAATGACACTTGCAGGCCAATGTTTCTTCATCTGTTCATTCAGACTCGGATACATTGAGGCATCAAATTTGGAGGAAAAAAAAACGATAGTGTACAACTAATGTACATTTTGTCTGTGGTTCTTGCCTGACAAATGTGTCTTTCCTGTGAATGCTTTGTGCATCGTGAAGAGCGCGCCAAAGGATAAGGCCTCCGCATTTTTCTTATTGGTTTAACAAGTGCCATAGAGAGCCATTACCTCTGTGAGGAGTGAGCCACACTGTTGCACTGGATGATATAGTCCTTCATTACCCTGAACACACACACACACACAATGTAGTTTCTTCTGAGTCAGTGCTACATACTCCTGCTTTCCTGCTGCTGAAAACAGTGCCCAACAGACAACAGCAACAAAGCTTACAACAAAGCAAAACTACAACTCCCAGCTATTTGAGGAAATTACTTTTATATATATTATATATTACTTTTGATTTATATTATATGCTTGAGGTTTATGAAGCAGTTGTTTTGGCGTGTGTCACACAGTCCCTATCAACAGTGTTTTCTCAACTGCAATTAAACTGTAGATGTTCAAACGTTTTATGATTGATTTCTCATGTAAAACTACACATCGCTGAGAATGCTGATTGAACTCAACTGAACAACTGAATCTACAAGTTTTGTATTTGTGACTCGACTTTAAAGATTCCCTTCTCCCGTAGGACCTAATGGGTTTGGAAGTGAATGCATCAGACAGAGTAAGGACGTAGGAAAGAATCAAAATGAACATTTTTGTTTTGGTCTTTTCATCGCTTTTGTTGACAGTATAGCAATAAACTAGAGTTATGCCATTAGGTGCCATGCTATTAAACATGTCACACTAATATCCTGATTCACGCTGTGACCCTAAGCAGCTCGTACAGGTGCGAGTGTTGGTAGTCCCAAAGACAGTGAAATCTGTGCGCTTACATAACAAGCGCCATCGTCTGCTTTTTGAGCAGCCCTCCTAAGTGGCAAAGATACAAGAATATTAATAATAATAATAATAATAATCATTTAGTGAAAGATGAGATGGTTTTGGGCAGATACAGAAGGCGAAATTTCAGAAGTGCTAGAAGGGAGGAAAGAGATGCTTCCTTTCGCGCAAAACATTTTGACGGAGATGTCGCACTCGTCTCGCAAACCAAAATGATGGAAAGTGACGAGCAATTCAGTTAACACGAGCAGCGAGAGAGATGGCGAGAGAGGGCAGACGACTTGGAAAGAGCCCAGTGTCACTTTTGTGTGACATGGCTTTGGCTCATGTGAGTACATATACCACAGTGTGTGTGCGCGCATGTGTGTGTGTGTGTGGGTGTGTGTGTGTGTGTGTGTGTGTTAAAAAAAGAGAGACATTATTTCCATTTTCCACTTCGCGAGCAGCCCAGTATCCACCTCAAAGCGCCAGGTGGCCAAAGCCCTGCACAAACCCACGCAGCTGCTCTCTCATGTGCCCACGCAAACACACACACACACACACACACACACACACAAACAGCGAGTAGGCACACACTTTTTGCACAACAGACTTTGATGTCACAGACGCTGAACATATATTTCAGGGAAACGCGCGCGCGCACACTTTCGTGAGGCTTTATTTTGTACACAGAGATATCAGAATTAATCGCTTCGTCGAGCTGGGCTTATCCTCGCGCAGACACAGAAATCGTGGTATTAGATGCATTAATGCCCCGTGCTCATGAATATGCATAAGACGGTGATGTGCAACACGTACAGAGGATTACTTATGACAAACACTCTTGCTTTCTCGCCCCTCTCTTGCACTCCTTAGCACACGGAGAGAAAGGGTCGCACAACTCGGCTCACCCACACACTGACACACACATGCACGGTACAGGGTCATGTACCACGTGGTTTGTCTCCTCCACGCACACCATCCAGGAACTGCAGGGGTCACAGTGTACTATGTGGAGAGCCACGCGACGTGTGGCCATTTTCTTTTTTCCTCCCCCTGAGGTGCTAATTTAATCGTTTAAAAGGGGCCTTTTTATAGAAGCTCATGCACTCCGTACTTGCTAGCGAGAGCAAACCCCGGCGGCAGCCCACCAGCCTCCCTCCCCATTGCAAGAACAAATCACCCAACTTTACATTGTGTCACTGATGGACGTTGTCAAAATGTGGTATTGCTCGTTGAAGCAAGCAGACAACTGTAACTGGGTTTATTATTTAAAGACGGGGTATTATTGATCACATATTATACTCTAGTGCTCTGTAGATTGTGATGATAACATGACACTGTGCTCAATGAAGTGGATTACAGCCTGGTTTCTTGTTACAGTAAAGACAATATTCAACCCGGCGCCGGCCATCCCGGACCTGGATCCAGATTTCTACAGAGTCTCCGATGTGTTTTGCTGCAATGAGTCTGAGGTGATGAATCACACACGCGCACGCACACACACACACACACACACACACACACACACACAAACAACTCCGAGTGTTTCTCACACCAGCATTTAAACATCCTCACGCATTACCTCTGCCTTTCTCACACGTGCACACATGCACACTTACAAGGAAGCAAATAGGGAAAATCCCGTCCATACCCATGCAGAATTGTGGCAATTGACCAACTGTCCTTTCTCGCTCATATGCAGTTGTGTGGTGATAATTGTGGCAACATTTACCACCAAAGTTCTCCATAGTTTTTGAAACAGTCGGTTCCCGATTTTGTACAGAGGCACCTAAAAAGGCAGGCTCCTCGTTTTTAGCCAGCGACCTTGAAATGTTGCTGTTAAAATTCGATCCCAGACGGACATTTCAGTTGTGTCCCGTTGACTCTTTTTCAAAAGAAGAATCTTGAGAGAGGGGTCTTCAATATGCGCTCGATGGCTACATACACGAATGATGATTATTGTACCAAAAGACTGATGCTAAAGCTGCATGTTTCAGGAAGGAGGGTCAGCATCCTCACTGGGCGACCAGCCATGTAAAAGACATGGAAATAAAGAAACAGCATTGCTTTTTTATTGCATTAGTCAGAGTATTGTGATGAGCAAGAATGTAAGGTCAGACAGTATCTCAGTCTAACATAACCCTGCTTTTCTTCGTTGTTTTTATTGTTACTTTTAACGTTCGAGAAAAGAAAAAGCTTTTATAGGGTGAGAAATCGGACGTTACGTTGGCTGAGCTTGTTGGATTGTGAACTTGCCCAAATCCAACGCAGAGCAGAGCAGGACGGACCTGATGGGTCAATCCACTCCGGATTATTGGAGCGGCTGCAGTAAAAAAACAAAAATGTGCCCAATCACATCTTAGTTTACACTGGAAGACCCGTGCAGCCCTGAGTCAGGTACAGGCAGAAGTACGTGTATATAATTTTATGTTTTCTTCTTTGAAAGGAAAAGATCAAAGGTTTGAGATGTTATGAGCGCCCACACACACACACACACACACACACACACACACACACTCCCAACTTTATCTAACTCTACCTTGCGGGTGATGACCCCCACTAGTGCATCAATAACCCCTCGTGTAGCCTTTAGCCATACATGTAAACCCTCTGGTATGAAGACGGGAGTAAGTATCTCTCCACCCTTTTACAGTAAAGGCCGGTGTCATGGCACCTTGCGTCTTGACTGCCAGGCGGTGACAGATGAGCGACGGGGGGCAGGGATAGATGGGAATCGTAGTAGAAACAACAGGGCAGATGTGCCGTTCGACTGAGTCAGCCTCCCCCTCAGGGTAAAAGTGGAGGTGAGTTCGGCTCCATTTGATGTGGTGCTGCAGAGCGGAGAGACACCGTAGCCAGGTGTGGGGACATGAAAGGGAGAGTTGACGAAAATCTCAACCTTTTTCTCTACAGAGGTCAGGTCGTGGAGGTACAGTCATGTTACTCAGTACATCAACAGCACTAAAATATGAAAGTAGCACGTTGACTGACATTCCAAGTAAATGTAGACTTAAAAAAAAAAAGAATCTGTAAATATAGAATCATAATTAAAATATATTTCAAGTAAAAGGGAATTGGTCAACAGGCATTTTTATGTTTCATGCAGTTGAATTGATAATAGATTTCTATTTATATCATTATTCAAGTAACCGCTTCATTTACAAACAAAGAATCTTTATCATCAGCGCTACATGATTTAAAAAAGAAGACCGAAATTATGGGTTTTTTTGTTTGAAAAAAAAAAGGAAAACTAACTTGAGTGGACTGAACATGAACAAAGAAGCTCAATAAACCTTATCGTTTGACTCTTTCTCCGAATAAAGAGTCAATTCTTCATTTGACGTTTTCTTTAAAATGTTCCTCTTGAGACAATTTTTAGCAAATACTTATCAAACACATTATACATTTTAAAGTTAGCTTACCACATTAACACATTGGCCTTCTGGTTAATTAATTGCGGGATTATTCACAGTATAATATTAATATATACAGTTTGAAAATATTTATGTATTTGTCTTTTCACATACTTTATGGTGAATGGCACAACATGTTATGTATAAGCCCCATCAGCTAACATCGGGTCACCAACACCGACTTCTAACAGTTGAGATAAATTATGTTCCTGTAAATTAGAAGAAAAACTGACTGTATACATTATCATAATTTTGAATATGATTATATGATTTTGGCAATGCTCTCTGGAAGTCAAATTTGAGGGTTTTTTTCTATTGTATTTATTTGTACCTTTATTTGGAGCTTCACATTGTTTGAACAGATGATATATATTTCTGCATGTAACATAAGATTGATTCTGTAAATCTGTCTCTTCCCTACTCAAAATATGATTTAATACTTAAGACCTGACAAAATTTATACTAGTTTAAATGACAATATACACTTAAAAAAAAGATTTAACAGGGGGAAAAAAGAGACATCCTGTAAAAGAGATATTTTATGTGACAAAATGGAAAAGAATTTGGAATTTAGACCTAAACAATAAGCAAAGCAAAAATGAAATGTGCGTGTGTCCGTGTGTGTGTGTGTGTGTCCGTGTGTGTGTGTGTGTGTGTGTGTGATGAGAACATAATGATAAGAACAATTCGACTTTCTGATATTCTTGTACACAGAGCGAGGTAGATTGATTCTCTGCCCTGGTGTGAAGCTGATGACTAAGAAATCGGCTCTTTTTCTCTTCTGGCTTCTGACAGCACTGGGGTGGCTGCGGGCTCTGAAACCACGGATACACTCGGCGGTTTATTTTTCAACTGTCCACGGCCATTGTTCACTTTGACAGATCACAGAAGCATCGTATCCTCAGACCCCTATTCTCCGCGAGCATCAGCCGTGTCCTGACCCTCTCGTGTGGGGGTTATAGCCGGCACACACTCTGTACAGGTGTGTGTGCTATGTGTGTGTGTGATTGTGTGTGGTCTCACTGTACCATGCCCAGGCCGAGGGGGTGAGGGCGGGTGGTGTGGGGGGCTCAAGGATGACAGAGTGCAGGCACTCTTTGATCGTCAATCCGCGATCCTACGCTGGAGTGTGTGGTGGTGAGGGGAATTATCTTTGATGTCCACCTCCCGCGCTAACGTGGAGCCACGATTGTAGTCATCCACAGATGTGAAAGGATCTCACACACTTTCATTGTAGCTTGATGGCAGCATTAAGAAAGAAAAATGTGTTGTCACTTTTTATCCCTTTATGCTTTTGTTACTGTCAATACCTCTTAGCAGCTTAGAATAAACCACACAAAAATATCATGACTCACTTTGTTTTCTATTAGTTTCTTTACACTAACATAAGTAATTATTTCTAACGTTTTGTATTAGTGTGATATCCCTGAAGTATTCTAATGTTTGTATCAGTGTGATAGTGTTAAAATATATACACAAAAGCAAGAACACAAGTGAGAAACAAGTGATTGTACATTCAGCATTCATGCCAGTTTACAGTAAGACATGGGAGACAAAACCGACAATTCATTGCATTATCAGAAATGAAAAAAGGCATTCCACAACATAATGATTGTCTATGTGCCATGTGTCTGTATGTGTGTAGGTGTTTAAGTGTGAGAGGGGGAGAGATGAAGAAGACAAAGTAAATGCTCAATTAAGAAGAATAATACATAATGTCATACATATCAAAACAAATATCATACAATTATTTAATTTCTTTCTTGTTGTTGTTACCATTTTCACAACATTTTTAATGTGCGTACTTTCAAATATCGGGCTCCAAAATCTCACTGTGCGCATACAACAAAAAATCGAAATTAATACTTCATCCAGCATTGCAACAGTTTATATTTTCATAACTAATTTTTTTTTTTTGAAATTGTTGCGTTTTAGTCATTTCTTGACAATTATTCAACAAAGCCTACACATGACAAAAGTCAGTATTTAAACTGATTTGGAGCAATAATGACATAAAAATGTTCCATGTTATTTATATGGCTTTACATTACAGTAAATAATAAAGACAAAAGGATGAACGTCAGTTCACCTAAAATACAATAAGCCACGTTGAAGCTGTGGTTCTGAAAAGCACGAAAAATGAAACCGGTTTTACAGACACTCATTTTGACAATAATCAAAAGGAAAGAAATGGTATTGCCTTTTTTCCCTTTTTTTCTCTCTTCCCACTATCGACGTGCAGGGCAGTGTTGGAAAAGTGATGTGGAAATGGTAAAAGAAGGAGAAAATGCTTTCTATAAACTAACTGCAGTCAATATCTATTTATATAATACTATTAACTAAACATCTAGCTATTTGTATCTGGATATCAAATATGCTCTGAAAAAATCTACAGAGAAGAAGTAAATTTCAGCCTGGATAAAGTATGGAATTTTGAAATGGAAAATGTATAGGAACCCTGAAACCCTTAACTATGAAGAGCAAGTAATAGTTAGTAATGTCAGTCAGTCAGTGAGAACTGATGTGAAAAATAAAACTATTGAAAGATAATTATTATACAGATATAATAGTCACACAAATGGTTAACGTCATCACCAAAATACCGAAAAACTGGTATTTCTCTGAAGATATTTTCTTTTCCTCAGTCATGCTCCAAAATAAACGTTCGCTGTAGTTTCCTCTCAGAGGATAATATTGCGCGGATCTTTATGAGGGGTGGTGGTGCCACTTACTCTGGACAGGACCGCTGGGGTTCTGACTTTTTCCCCTTACGTTCCTCAAACATCAGCTGTTGAGTCCTGCTCTGTCACCGTTGAGTCACTTCTGGGCCAGATGAAGCAGCCTGACTCACACCAGAGCTGTTAGTACAAAACAGTAAACTATCACAAGCGAGCCACAGACTTGTAAAAGCTTACTCATGAGGGACCACTAGACAATAAATGGTCGTGAGGTACTGAACTGTGTTCAACAAAGTATATATATATATATATTATTTTTTTTAAAACACAGTCCTTGATACTGTGCCTTGGGGAATTCCCAGAATGCAGTTCCTTATTTATCCACCCAGTATCCCACACCACTGCTGGTTTTGCTCATCTTTCATTTCGGTTCCAAACCTCTGATTAACTTGGCTCCCTGACCCAGAAAAGAAAAATAACACACAACGGCTTAGCAGAATTTTTTTTTTAAGTAAATAGTGTTTCATCATAATCTCATACAAAATGAGATGAACGTGTAAATGTGAATTGTGACTAAAATTGTTTTGTATACACGATTATACATTATGTTGCGCGGCGTATTACCCCTGCACTTCTGCCACTGTCTCCGTGCAGGCGGAGCTGCTGACCGGTTCCTCTGTAGCCAATGTGGAGGAGGCATGTCGGGCCGGGCAGGAGCTGCTGAAGCGAGGCTGTGGGTCCGTCATAATCACGTTGGGACCTCAAGGCTGCGTGGTGCTCAAGGCACGGGAGTCTTCCCCAAAACATGTTCCAACGGCTGCGGTCACGGCAGTGGACACCACAGTAAGTGTGACGAATACAGTGCATATGTATTCATAAGAACTGGTAAATATTGTTCTGTTATTTGGTGTATCGTCAAATGTTACTCCATTGCTCGTTTTGGTCCAACAAAGATAGTTCACATTTTTCAGTCAGTAAATTCTCAAATTTTAGAGGCTTGAAACCAGAGAAAGTTCAGTATGTATATAAATAGTTTGTTGGTCCACTGTTCTGGTCCAGACAAATGTCTCAGCAGCTATTAGATGGATTGCAATTAAATTGTGTGCAGACGTCCATGGTGGGTTAAATTCTACTGACTTTTATCTAGGACCGCCAATAAGTTCGATTTTTAATTTTTTGGAGGGTGGGGTGTAATGTCTTTGCAACAAAAATTTGGGTCACACATTGATGTTCACCTCAGGATGAGTAGCTGGGCCCTGAACTTTTCATCTACAGCCATCTTTAGATCCAATATTTAATACGTTGTAAGGTAGATGAACAACAGAAATATAATCTACATCTATTGTGATAATCTATTAATCAATGGACCAATTTTCAGCCTCAGATGTACGCGGTGTTTATTTCCAAATAGCAAATATGATCGATTTTTAGCACAGCCTCACAGAACTTGTGTAGACTTGTTTTCTTTTTTTAAATTTATTTTATTTGTATTTTTATTTCCAGATATGTTTGTTGTCTATTTCAATTTTAACAATATAAAAGAGAAAAGTAAGGCAAATTGTCAAACATTAGAAGCTCAAACCAGAAATAGTAAATACAAATATATAATTTACAATTTTTTAAACTATTTTTACTATTTTGTATATTAAAGTCATTCTTCATCCAATAATATTTTCAAAGATTTGTAAGCATGGCAGTAACATTTTAGCAATATGTAATACTATTTGCCATCAAAATGTCCATATGTATTTCTTTTATTTCTACAACAGCATATGGATGAAAGGATTCACTATTCAAGTACAAAAAAGGTAAAGCTAGGTAAAAGGAACAAAATGTTGTAAATGGAAAATTATGCAATCCAGCCCACGCCTCACTGTATTACAGACACCGGGAGGAATTAGTTAACAGCAGTAACAGGGGGAGGGTGGGAGGGGGGGTGTTTTTCGCAGAAAATCCTCAGATTCAACTAATGCTGCTGTTCCATAACGAAACTCTGTCGCACATAAGGCGTTTTTCTGTCCATTCATCATCCGTTGCCTCAGCCTGTTGCTCAAGTGGAACGTTTTAAGAACAGTGGGTATGTGGTGACCGCCGGCCGCTTCCCCTCCCTGACTCTAATCTTTAAAAGAGGCCAGCGTCACTTGACTCATTTCACAACGGCCTCTGTGGGTTGTCGGCGTCACAGGAGCCCCGGCGCGATGTGTGCGTTTCCTGTCTCTGGAGGGGTTTTTGCGGGTCCCGCGTTCAACCGACAAAATACGTCATCGCACAAAGGTGTTAATCAACGCTTTGTCGTGACCAGGTTAGATTAAAGCGCCCCGATTGTTTGTGTAATGGCTTCTTTAACGGAACAGTTCCCCCGGGGACTTTTATTGTGCCGCAATTTCCAAATCGTAAAAACAGGAGTGAAGCAGTCACAAGCGTGCAGTCGTAGCTTCTTTTTTTTTTACGTGAGAAAAAGCCACATCAGATTGTGTGACAGCGTAATGTGTAGGGAGAGAAAAGAAACACACACGCGAGTGTTGTGGTGGGTTTCCAGACTCACTCCGGAGGAACTGCAGCCGAACCAAGCACCGGTGTCTACTTGTTATCCCAGGTCACTTTGGCATTTCAAGAACAAAGGGCACCGCGCTCTTTAACGGTGCGTGACCTCCTTTCATGGCCCCACATTTCGAAGCAGACAGACATAACTTAGGCTTATTCACCGTCTTCGCTCTCCCCACTTGCCACTTCCCAAAAGCCCCCAGGAGAACTTACCCAGCAACCCCCCCCCCCCCCCCCTGCCATGACTCACCTCTTGGGCTTGCATCAGTCAGCAGAACGCTGTGGTCGCGCCTGCTGCACATCCACACACACACACACACACACACACACACACACACCCCTTCTTTTCTTTGATGGGCCCATAAATTCTGAAGCGTTTAACTCTTTTGGACATCATAATCCCTCTTCCAGTAAAGCCGTTTCTTTTTTACTGGAGAAAGGGGGAAAAAAAACAGGTTGTTATCAAGATCATTATTCACTTCTCTCTTCTTGTAACTCAGGCCTCTTGGGTATGATTACTGTACCTATTTCATGCTTTGATTTTGCTGTGTTTGTTATGGTTTTTTCCCCGTCGCAGTAGTGACGGATATTTTTGTGAAAAGACTGGCCGCAACATTGTCAGCAGCAGGTTGGTTTTTTTCTTGCTCTTGTTCTGCGCCGTCACTAGTATCAGATAGTGAATTGTTGAGGCCGTGAAAATGTTTCAGTCTCAACACAGTGAGTCACCCGCGGGTTTCTTGCTATTTTTCGCGAGGCTACTGTTCGCCTGGGTGCCGCCCGGTAGCCCGACAAGCTACTATTCTGAACAATCAGGCAATCCACCTTTTGTTTGGACAATTATGACTTGGGTGCATGTCGTCACCTGTCCCAGATGGAATATGTAAATTTGAATGATGGAGCTTCGGGTATACGGTTGCTAATCATTTTGCTTTCTCCTGACGGTAACTATTTCATCATTTGCTCCTCCTGCGTCCGTCTGAATAACACATTTTGGAAAAGGGCTAACGCAATTATGGACTGAGTCAGGGTTGGAAATCTGGGTGAATAACAAAGCAAATCCACTCATCGACTGTGGGTATCCCCTCCCCCATCCCTGCCGCCTTATCCGTTTGTTTCTCTTTTGTCTTAAATTGAGTGCAGGCTTCCCTCGCTGAGATCAGAGCCTTGGCTGTTTTTTGTGTGGACAGTTAGATGAGGTTAAAGCTCTCACACACACACACACACACACACACACAGTGCCTTTAAGCCCTGGCAGGACTTGGGTGGCCTCGGTTTCCACTGCTCCGGGAGGTCCACTGTGTAAGGGGAAAGGTAGACGGTGCTTCTCGAAAACCAGACATTACAGCTGTACGGTCAAATTATTCCCAGTCCTCTCCTATGACTGGACACGCGTATGGACCAATTGCACGAAGCCTTCCTGGACGCTCGGGGTAAGGGAATACCTCCTGAGCATCGCATTCCTCAACTCCTGCAAACTCTGGGTCAGCATGACACAATGAGAAAACAGCCACATCACCATGTTTTTAATGGACTGCACATGCCGCAGCAGCTGCAGCAGCTGCAGTACAGCAGCCCAGATGTTGGGCCAGTCGTCTGCCAGTGCCTTGTCACGTTGATCACTGTTGTACACAAAGTAAGAATGAGACTTAATCTTTCATGGCACTTTTCACTACGATAAAAGGACGATAAAAACTTTTTTTTGATCAAATCATAAAAGAAAGTCTGTGTAGAATTGAAGTTGTTATTTTTTTTGCAGAAATTGACGATAATATTCATGGAGATGTTTCGACTGCAGTACAATCGCCTGAAACTGAAAGAATCATTGTGTTTTCGTTCGAATGGGCTCTTTATATCTACATCGGGGAGCGGGTCCTCTTCCATGGAGTCCGCCATGCTGCGCCACCGTGTTTCTACAGTAGCCCAGAACAGACGAATAGCTCAGAAATACAGCCTTTGTCTGAAAGGTAATCAAAGTACTTTTTAGTCAATCTTAGAATAAACGGGGAAACATGAACATGTCTTGGGGACCGAGAGAGGAGCGGAGCTTCAGCTTCTTTTTTCGGGGGTTTGCCATTCACAGTCAGACGCGTTCACAACTGCAGGAAACCTTCCAGAACATTCGGGCGAGGGGTGGAGCCCGGGTGAAGCGCCCACTCGCTCGCCATGAATTTTCCAGAGAATCATTGCGGTCATTTTCCCGGAAATGTTCCTAGGGGGCTGGCAGGGCATGTCTGAAAGTGGCTGCAATTGGGTGAACAAAAGGGTGAGAAAGGGTCAGGTCAAAAGCACTGCAGACGGATCAAAAGGAAACGAAGCTCTAAGTGGTCAGATTGAACGTGGTTGATCCCTCGTGGCTTCAGGGGAGTCGTCCCCAGCTGTTCGTCAGTTTGACAGGAAGCTTCTGGACGTGGAAGCCACTGTGAGTCATCGTTGCCCCTTAGTTGCTCTTTGCTCTCCCCGGGGTGGCTTTCATTGACGACGGCTGGAGGGCTTCGGGAGTTTACCGCACACGGCTCCGTTTGTCATACAAGGACGAGAGTCAAGATCGCAGGGGGCCTCCGGGCGAGGAGTACAGTGACGGGCTCCGGAGGCTCGAATGGTTCAGTCGGTGCAGCAGATTGCAGCGTGGAAGACATGAAAGCGGGGAGCCCCTTATGAGATCTGCGTTTTCTATAGGTGTTGGTTTTTCTGCGGTCTGTGTTTTTTTTTTGCGCTCATCGCTGCGATGTTTCCGCGCTGCACTTTGCAAAGATCACTTGTCAATCAAAGTGCGTGGGCGCCGCTGCTGTCTTTGTCCTTGGATTTTTTTGTTGATGGACTTCTGAGTTTATGAATGCGCCTCTTTGTTTGTCTGTAGAGCCGTGGCAGTTATTGCTGCTTATGTTAACTGTGCAGTTGTTCTCCTGTTCATTCCAAACACACACACGCGCATGCACGCACGCACGCACGCACGCTCCTGCTGCTGCCAGAAGCATTTAGAAACAGAAAGGTCACTTCCCTGGAGTATTGACATTGGAAGTCTACCGGTGACAAAATGTTCCTGGCAGCAAAATGGAACTCTTTCGGTGGCTACAGGTTTGTCAGTGTTGTGATGAATTGACCCCAAGTTGACGCATGATAAAATACTTCAGTCACATTAACGAAGCGAAAAAGTTTCTCATCACGTGCTTGCATTGTCGCGTCACACCACAAAACACATCGAGCAGCAGAGGACTTCAGAGACGGCCCTCTCTTAATTTGGTGAGCTCCTCACAGACACATCCTAATTTTCGAACTTCAGTCGGAGAACGCCGCGGAGGTCAAGATGCTGCGGACGGAGCCGACCAGCAGGAGTGTCACAGCTCATCTGCGCCAAGCGCTTGTGTCACTTGATTGACGGGCCTCCAGATGTAACCTTCACCAATCCGTGTCGAGGGCAGCGGCGGCGGGGCTGAAGGGGGTTAGCGCTTGTCAGCCTCATTGAGCTTCATTCACCAGATCCAGTGGCGTCACATGCCAGTCTTAAGGACGGAGACGTTGTTAGTAAGACGGGGGAAAGGTCGGACGGTGGATCGCACAGTCGAATGGGTGAAGAGTTGTGTATTACCGCCATATAGGATTTTGAATTTTGAATCAGGTTCAAGGGGCAGATCCTTACACATCCCGTGTGTAGGATTGTAGAGCATCTAGTGGCAGAAATGTTAAATAGTATTCATAATGCTGTTTTTGTGTATAATCTAAAACTAAGAAGCGTTGTTTTCCTTTTGCTTAGAATGAGCCCTTTACTGTATATCTACAACAGGAGTGGGTCCTCTTCCACTTGAGTTCGCCATGTTTCTACAGTAGCCCACAACGGGACAAAACAAAAACACAGCATTTCACATTTTCACGTTACCTTAAGGCCATCTGTATGTATTAAACAATTCTGTACGGCTGATGTTGTGTTTTTTTGTTTTTGCCCAACAAAGTTGAAATACTTCTGTCAGGAATTCTTGTTCTGCTAAACATTACACATAATCTAATTAGAATAACGTCTTGAAATGGGGACATGATGAAGGGTGATGTATTTCTGAGAAAAAATAATGTTTGTTGAATTGGGTTAGTTGAGACTTTTGTTTATGAGTCTTCACACTGGAGCAGATTTAATTGCGGCGGCAGTTGAGTTTTGTTCTCTTCTGAATGATTTGACCGAATCATGTTGTTTTGTTTTGTCCCCACCCTGACAAGAATACATGTCCATGAACATAATAACATGTTGGCAATTAACACATTTAGCCATAAATACAAGTTGAGCTTTTATAAAAACACGCTTTGGCCCAACCCGATCTTAGTCTGACTAGACAAAGGTGGTTGTTTTTGCAGGGATTTGGTCCTAGATTAACAGGGGATTTGAAACATAAAAGAAATTTACCTAGGCATGATAATAATAATAATAATAATGCGGTGGCCTTGATTATAGAAACCCTAACCTGGTGTCTACCAAAGAATACAGTTTGGTAATGCTGGCCTCTACATGTTAGCGTGTTCAAGCATCCAACCCCCCGCTCGGGCGGTATCATCGTTTCAGACGTGTGAACCGGGAGCCGGGCCATGAGCTAAACCAGTGGGACGGCTTCACCAAAGCCTTATTCCCAAATGCCGGCTGCGTTGTAGCCCTGCCCAACTGCCAGACAGGAGACATAAACACACCACGGCTTTAAACATGGAAATCCAGCAGGCCTGTGAAATGTTTCAGCTCTGATCTCACTCTTTCCAGCATCTCTTCCAGTCCAGGAGTGGTACACCAGTGGCGTACACTGGGGTGGGGGTGGGGTGCACGAATGCCCCTTTTTTTAAATGTCAAATCAGAGAAAGATATTTCCGTAATACTTAATACTATGCTTGTGTCTATTATCTGGTTGAACAAAGATTTGAGATGATAGCAGTTCAGGTGCCCTGTCTAACATGGACCCTGTTTGACCCCTGTTCCTAAAGTGCCCCACACGTTACAGGGCATGCCCCCCCCCCCCCTGCCCGGACGGGGTTAGGATTAGGGTTTCTGGCCTCGTGTCACTGAATCATCCCACACAACTGACAACCTTTACTCGGATAAAAGAGCTACTTTGAGGTCGGAGGGCGATGGGCTAACAGAGGTGCTCAGAGTGCAATGAACTAGTTTGAGAGCCAACGTGATGAGTAATGGAGCAGGCTTGTGAGAACCAGTGTCGGGGGGGGGCATTTGTGGTTAAACATGAGTATGTCGCCACATACCATTGTGCCTTTTCCCATCAGTGAAACCCTCACCCCCTTTTCTTTTTTTTTTACTTGGTGTCCCGTCCCAGCCAGACCCCTCCAGGGCGTAGACGGCACATTCCATCTCTATCAATAGATGAGCAGGGGGGAAAGAAAGATGATTAATGTCTCCATAGAGATAGCCAAAACCAGAGCTGTTGGCAGTTATGGTGAAGCCACAGACTGGTGATAAAGGCCTGCATGTGCTATTCTGCTGACTGGAAAAACTAGTAGCTGCTACTGAGCCCCCCTTTTTTGGGGGAAGATTTGATCATTGTTTGAGAACATTTTTGAAGCAATGAATTAGTTCATTTGTTCCTTAATTCATACATTTTTGTTTAAATAAAACCTAGTCGTTGAAATAGATAGAAATCAATCGAACGCTAATACACTGGGTTTTTCCATGTCTTCAGTATAAAATATTATGCTTTACAAATGCTGTGTACTTGTCATAGCACATTAAAGATGTTAATTGTGCTTCTAATCTAATTTATCATTCTAGCAATATGGCACTGTCGTGAATATGATAATACAGGTGTTTCTGACTCTAGACATTGGACAAAACTTCAGTAACCCAATCCTACTGGTTGAGGCTTCAAGTTACACTACAAGAGCTGCAAAAAAAAAAAAAAAAAAAAAAAAAAAAAAACAGCTGACAAATGCCATAGCACCCCCTACTGTTCACAGTGTACTGAATTTGAAAGCGGGCCCTCCCATCTGGTCACACTTTTCACCAAGACTGTCCCTGTGATTGTCAAAGTACAGAACAAAACATTTCAAAAGAAAAAACTTTGAGATAAATCCTATTTTTGAATGACCACTGACAATCCCCCTCATATGCACTGCTTACCCAGATGTAATGATCCTGAGGAGTTGGACCACAGGTAAAATTGTTATTATATTGTTTCCCCACAGGGTGCTGGAGACAGCTTCATTGGTGCACTGGCGTTTTACATGGCTCGTGATCCTACAATGCCTCTGGAGGAGATGGCCCGCAGAGCCAATGAGGTGGCAGGAGTGAGCGTGCAGGCTGTCGGCACGCAGGTGTCTTACCCCTTCAAACGGGACCTGCCAGCGGAACTGTTCTGAGAACAGCGCACAAGCGAGAACACTCCACCTGGGACGGATCTGGACAGGGCCGTGTTGACATTGAACACTTTTACATTATTATACAATGAGCTGCCTCTGAATAAGAATAGTTTCATGACACTACTGAGGATTGTTAGTGATGTAACATATGTTGTTTTAAACTAACGCTGAACATGACTTCAATGAGACTCAACATCCCTCACCTATGAGTAGTGCCTAAGTGATATGTGACATAAGCGACATTGCTACTAACAAGTGTAAGTAATTTTTTTCAACAACTTTTTTTTATCTGAATCATTTTTAAACGGTTTAATAATTGACAAGCATCTTAACACGAAAGTGGTCGACTGTACATAATTGACACAAACGATATTTCTTGAATTCAAATAAATTTACTAAACAAGCAGTAGTTTGAGTGATTCGGGGGAAATAATGACTGTCGAAGCTCGGTCCGGGTTTGCATCGTGATGAACTGGTGCAGTGAGAAGGGCAGAGGCCTTCGGACCGATCCAAGAAGAAATGCTCTGAACACAAATAGGTCGGCCGACCACGAATGTTGACTGACAAACACCTTGTGTAATCCAAAACAATAGAAATCGTCTGTTTAAACCTTGTAGGTCCATGTTGTCCATATACTTTTGGGCATTGTTAAATTGATCGGATCTTCCTTTTCTCGAAGAATAAGACATGCTTGTTCACTGCAAAGAGGGAAAGAAAAGACGATTTTAAATTTAAGTCACAGCGTTTGAACAGAATGAAACATTTTATGTATACAATGTAAACAGTTAAGTGTGGAGGAGAATGGGTGGTGCACAGCAGAAATATAAGCTTGGAACCGACAGGATTTAAAAAGGGGTAAAGTTACAAATTTACTGGAGCTCCTGTCAACAACTTACTTTGCAGGTAAAATAATGTACAATACCAACTGAATATGAAATTTAATCAGCTCATATCAGATCCACAATGTGATATTAAAGAATGACACTGTTTTAGTTAAAACATTTGACTAACGGACCTGTGTTTCCCCTACCATTAAATTGGGGGGGGTGCCCCCCCTGAAAAGTCATATTAATCTTAATTCATTTTTTTTTTTACATATAATGCCAAGCAGAAGTAATTTAAGTTCACATTCTTTCTACAACTTATTCCTGTATAAAAGATTGAGGGTGAAACTTAACGTGATTTGTGAAACCTAACCTTAATGAGCCCTAACCCCCCTTCTGCCTGTCATAGTCATACAGTCAAGTATTGACAGCGCTTCACTTGTTCCACATTTTGTTATGTTACAGCCTTATTCCAGAATGGATTAAATTCATTTTTTTCCTCAAAATTCTACACAAAATACCCCATAATGACAAAGTGAAAAAAGTTTGTTTGATTTTTTTGCTAATTTATTAAAAAAAATTAAGAACGAAGTATTCACAGCCTTTGCTCAATACTTTGTTTGAGCACCTTTTGCACCCATTACAGCCTCAACTCTTTTAGAATATGATGCTACAAGCTTGGCACCTATTTTTGGGCAGCTTCTCACATTCACAGAGTTGTCCCGTAGCCACTCCTTTGTTATCTGAGCTATGTGCTTATGGTCGCTGCACTGTTGGAAGATGAACATTCGTCCCAGTCTGAGGTCCAGAGCGCTCGGGAGCAGGGTTTTTCATCAAGGATGTCTCTGTACATCGCTGCATTCATCTTTCTCTCGATCCTGACTAGTCTCCCAGTTCCTGCTGCTGAAAAACATCCCCACAGCACCATGCTGCCACCGCCATGCTTCACTGTCGGGATGGTACTGGCCAGGTGATGAGCGGTGCCTGGTTTCCTCCAGACATGACGCTTGGCATTCAGGCCAAAGAGTTGAATCTTTGTTTCATCAGACCAGAGAATTTTGTTTCTCATGGTCAGAGTCCTTCAGGTGCCTTTTGGCAAACTCCAGACGGGCTGTCATGTGCCTTTTACTGAGGAGTGGCTTCCGTCCGGCCACTCTACCATACAGGCCTGATTGGTGGAGTGCTGCAGAGATGGTTGTTATTCTGGAAGGTTCTCCTCTCTCCACAGAGAAACGCTGGAGCTCTGTCAGAGTGAACATCGGGTTCTTGGTCACCCTGACTAAGGCCCTTCTCCCCCGATCGCTCAGTTTGGCCGGGCGGCCAGCTCTAGGAAGAGTCCTGGTGTTTCCAATCTTCTTCCATTTACGGATGATGGAGGCCACTGTGCTCATTGGGACCTTCAATGCTCCAAAAATATTTCTGTACCCTTCCCCAGATCTGTGCCTCGATACAATCGTGTCTCTGAGGTATACAGACTATTCCTCTGACTTCATGTCTTGGTTTGTGCTCTGTCAGTTGTGGGACCTTATATAGACACAGGTGTGTGCCTTTCCAAATCATGTCCAATCAACTGAATTGACCACAGGTGAGCTCCAATCTCAAGGATGATCAGTGGAAACAGGAAGCACCTGAGCTCAAAGGCTGTGAATACTTATGTACATGTTGTATTTTGATTCAAAATTTCAAACAAACCTTTTTTTCAATTTATCATTACGGGGGTATTGTGTGTAGAATTTTGAGGAAAAATTAATGAATTTAATCCATTTTGGAATAAGGCTGTAACATAACAAAATGTGGAAAAAGTGAGGCGCCATGAATACTTTCCAGAACTACGGCTCTGTAGGTACTTCCATAGTTATCCAGACCTGGAAATGAGTCATATCAAAATCCATACTTTCCTATACTGTGTAGGAACCCTGAATACTTTAAAATCATTAAGTCACCATGCATAGGTCTCTTCCAATATAAGTTGATTCAATTAATTATGATAATTACGATAAATTTCTTCCTGTAGGGTTTCCAATATAGTAATTGAGATTGTCCCTTTGACTAAGCAGGACTCGCTTTGAGATTGCTTTTAGCAATGGAAAGTGCTCTATAAATGAACTTTATTATTATAATTATTATTATTATTATTATTATTATTATTATTAAGCAATAGATTATTAAACAGACAGTTTCCAATGGGCAGACACGGGTGCCAACACTGCCACTGAAAGACACAAGAATTAAATTTTTTGTCAGATTACAACTTTCTTTGCTGCTTCAATTAACACAGGCTTGTCAAGCATTCTGTTAGAACTAAGTGGGGACATGATATGACATGAATTTGGTAGATGATTAGACCTGTCACGATAATTAGATTATCGACTTATCGCATGATACATGAATATGAACTCAATACATTTTTATTGACCTCAATACATCTGCGTGTTTGTTGACATAAGAATGAATGTCAACAATAATTCCAGCTAGTTTCTGGATTCTATCCTCTCTCTGGTTTGGTCTATAAAATGTCAGAAAAATAGGGATTTCTTAATATTTGTAAGAAAAATTGCTTGATTTGTCTGAGGCCTAAACACAAGCATAAACTTTGGATGACATATTTCTCAGAAGCAATGCAAATTGTGTAGGACTTGCAGGCGCAAGAACCAAGCTCGCGTGATTCTGTAAAACAAAAAAAAAGGTCTTAAAAGGACAATAATGTCAATCATTTCTGGGATGATATACCGTGCAACAAAACGTCTTTATCGTGACAGGCCCGGGTATCTGTATATTTTTTCCCAAAGAGAGTTATTATCATTATCACTAGTAATAACAACAAAATAATTGTAATTTTAAGTATCAGTATGGTAGAGATTAAAGCGGCGGCTGTACAACTGTCCTCTCCCTCTCTCCCTCTCCTCCCACCCTCTTTCTGCCCACCTCTCCTCTCTTCCTCCTCTCTCTCCTCACCCCAACCGGTCGAGACAGATGACCGCTCACAACTGAGTCTGGTTCTGTCAGAGATTTCTTCCTGTTAAAAGGGAGTTTTTCCTCTCCCCCGTCGCCAAGTGCTTTGCTCATTGTGGGATTTGACGAGTTTTCCCTGTAATATTGTAATATTGACCTCACTATGTAACGTGCCTTGAGACAATGTATGTTGTGATTTGGCGCTGTACAAATAAAATTGAATTGAATTGAACCAAACAACAACATCTCCATCCAAACAGGAGGGGGCAAGAGGCTTGGGTTTAGTAGCCGGACACGGGGCATTTCACTTAATAATAATAGGGCGTTTTCACGTGTATCTACAGATGGTTTATCATACATTACCGAGTGGATCGTGTTTGCGTATGACCATTTTGTCTTTGAGACGGTTCCTCTTGGTGTTGAAGAAGTAGCCGGTGCCCGCGGCGCTCATCATCTGCACCAGGACGGTCCTGACGGGAGACAAACGCCGGGTAGGATCACCGTGGCTGCAGAAAGGCCGCGTCGTGCATGTACATGATTATGATGCATGCGAAGGTGGCAGTGGTAATTGCATTCACTTACTTTGACTTTGCCTTGGCCACTGGGACATGGAAGAAAAACAGAGCACACGTGTGTGTGTGTGTGTGTGTGTTAATGATGAGGAATCACACGATTTGTTTTTTTTGAAGTTGTGATTATGTATTCGGGAAGGAAGGCTAGCCGCTACAGCTAACAGCTAATTACACAATCACAGATAATAAGCGTGGCAACACGACAACGTCGGAACATTTTACAATGAAAGCGCACAGATAAATAGCAATAGCAATTATTGTCTGACGAGGAAAACTTCAACGACTTCATGTTGGCTGTACAGTAGTCACACTGCGGAGTTAGCTCACCGCTAGCTAAGTTTGGTCTAACGGTTTCTCTCGTTTGGCTTCTTTTGACCAAACCCCGCGCGAGCATGTCTCTTCAACTCTCTTCAAATGTCTACGAACAATGATCGAAATACGTACAGTTTACGGTGGTAAGGAACATCTTGCAGACTCTCTTCCACTGCCCACACACAGCATGAAAACACAACACTGCGGACCACGGTAAGTCACATTGAGGATTTAGAACATCCGGTTCAACAACCACTTCCGGGTCTTCTTAAAGGTGTAGTTCACCAAAATATTCTCCGTAACACGTTCACCGTTTTAGAGTAACACCATAGCCTCTATTGGCGACATTGAAAGGTCTCTTATTTCAAATTACTAGTCACTCAATGTATTGTAGTAACTAACCCGTGTGGATATAATGTAAAAATACTCACAGCTGGCCTTTGCCTATTTTGGGCCCTTACCAGAATTTAATTTGGGGGGCCCTCCCTACGTCAGCAATACTATTTTCAATGCTTGATCGTTCACACACCCTCTGTGAATCTAACACACCCATTATCAACTTTATTAGTTGTAGCCATTTTGCCTAATATTATACCAATGTCATTCTTTGAGCCTATGCTTCTATGGTTTTTAATCTTAAAAGTAGTCAACTCGTAATAGTGGCCCAGTGTTAATTTGCACTTTAATATTCAAAGTGATACAGTACTGAGTGGCATACTGAACTTGGTGTGCTGTATCAAAATAAATCAGCAGACAATGCAATTATTGTAAAGTAGTAAACTATTTGCTTGCCATTGACATAATATAACATTTATATAACTAAATCAATTTTAAAAAATCAAGCTTTCTTGTGGGACATTTAAAGTGCTCTTCAGGGCCCTAAGCAGCTGCTTAGTTCGCTTATGCCTCGGGCCTGCTCTGAGTATACTGCTACATGGCTGGTTGGAGTTCAGAGTGACATGTATGACCTTGTCCGATCTCTTTTGAAAGTTTCATTTCTAAAAAAATAGTTTCTTAACCAGAGATGATTGATAAAATGAGGAAGTACATATACAATAATTGAAAAGATGAAAGTGTTTTACTGGCCGATAACAAGTAGACACATGTCAGACAAGCTGATAAGTGACTCACTTATCCATCTTTATGATCAAACATGTGAAGTAATCAGGGTACAGAGCCATGATTCAACAGTCATGAAACCGTGGACATGAGGACATGACGTGTCTTTTTCGCGTAGACATCAAGACATCATTCGTACATGAAGTATATTCTGCTGTGCCACTGAGAATATTGCATGTTTAGAATGAAGGCCAAACAGAGTCATAAAGTTGTTCCGTTTCAGGGCTAATTGAATCGGCATGACAATGGAAACAATGGTGATCTGCTTGGTGTCTATAGATTGACCATGCAGGAGGTGTTCCCCCTGGTATATTATCTATAAATAAGCTTCAAGAATCCACCGGTGTCTTTGAAGTAGGAGGAGAGACAGGGGATGGATGTCAGACAGTCAGTATTCTCTTGGACATCTGAGAAGGGGTTGTCTATTGTTGTAAGACAAAGAGAGTTTTTTTTTCTCTGGGAATTAATTCACCAATCTTAATACCACTATCTGCGGAGCTTGATCATCCTGTTGAGTCTTTTGTGCAGATGAATATTGAATTATTCTGTTTACAGGGCATCATTCGACAACCTTTTTTAGTGTTTATCCACCACAGTCATTTTTTTTTTTCACGTACGCATCTTGTCACTCTCAAAAGGAGTCCATCCTTTTCTACCATCTGGATACCGACACAGAGCGTAGAGAGATTTTAGACGAACTGAATACATCCTTGCAAAACCTCATCTGCCTCTGCTGGATGATGGGCACTTAGATCTTCCAATAAATGTTCTGGGGTTGTTGTTGTTTTGTGATAGTACATTGTTGGTTGCGATGAGAGAAAAAATGAGCATCTGCTAAGAATTTCTGACAAAGATGAGATTGTGAAATCCAGTTGGAGCTGGATCTGTCCATTTAATAATTTTCCCTCTGACATGTTTGCAGAGTCTCAAAGCAGGATGTATCAGTGCCGGCCAACATCTGTTCACGGCTGTTATTTCATGATTTAATGATGCACATATCTGTCAATGTGCCCGAGCTATTTTTTGTTCTTCGTTCATCTGATCTCATTTTACTTATTTACTTACTTATTTAGTTTGTGTCATGGAAAAAGATCACAATGTCACCAGTTGTTGCACATCACCATGTCTCACTGGAGCAACTCAGATTTCATGAATGGGCTGTGAGGAAGAAGATGAAAGGACCCTCTGGAATGTCCCTAAACCTCAGTGAAAGCCTCTCAGATGAATGGGCCTGATACTAATAATGGTACGGTGGAAGTCCCCTTTAACTCCTCAGAAAGAAATCACTTACACAAGCCTTTAGTTTGTTCACAGCGAAACGCTGGTGCAATGAGATTTGCGCCTGCTCCCAAAAGCATGTTGTCGATTCCCATCACTGCTGAGCTATGACAGGGGTTTCCATACATGGGCATGTTCGGAGAATGCGTAAGCATGATGTAAATAATGACTGGGTGGGGGCAATATGGTGGAAACAGGTACAGACAGGGCAGTTAATGACTTTAAGTCGCAAACTAACACCATTCGATTAATTTTAACTCAGAAGTTGGTGTTATGGTAACAGAGCAAATCAATATTTCTGTCTCATTCTGAAATTGAAAACAATACTATAGGCCCTCATTCAGATATCATGTCGAAACTGAGCTCAATTTGTTGGGAAGATAATAAACAGTTAGTGGGATTGTTGTGGTATATTGACATTATGATTGTTAAACATCGTCATGTCTTTTGTACAATTTGTTATGAACCAACTGTGAAACAAACAAACAAACAAAAATCACCATGTCCCCTTGCAGGGCCAGTAACGAGTTTATGAGTCCAAATTCCCCTAACAGAACCTCCCCCACTAACCAAACTCTGGGAAAATGTCATGAAATGTCACAAAAAGTATTGCGTAATTGAACTATTCAAAAATCTCAGTTCTAGAAAAAGTCCTCATAGCTTTTTACTAAAGTAAAAGCTATCAAAATATCCTCAAAGTTCCAAAAATAAATTGAATTGACTTGTTTTGTGGCCCATTTTACGACTGTCTGCAAGAGTTAGTAAATAATTTCTTCTTCTTTTTTTAAATAACTTGATATTCCCCTAAGAGGAGCCACAAAGTCTTATTTTATCCAAACCTGTAACTTTACATTTTTTTCTAATGATTTATTATATTTTGTGTTATTGGTCTGGCTCTGCAAATGTTGACCAGGGTATCAGAGAAATATAGTGAAGTTAAAAAAAATATATTAGAAAAGTGAAGTAAAAGTAGAGTTAGCAGAGGATGGAAATACTCAAGTAAAGTACAAGTACCTCAGAGTTACACCTGTGTGCAGCATTCGACTCCCGTCAGATATTAAGCCTATACAATGTTATGTGCAAGCCAAAGCGTAGGCTCCTCTTGATATCATTAAACTTCCCAATCATTCTATTCACGAAATATGACCTCATGATTGTCCTCAGTGGTAGCTAAGTCCCACTGTCCCTGTTCGTATTTGCTATACACTTGGACCATTATATTCTTTGGTCAATTTTCACTGACATTAGTTTTCACGTGTCATTTTGCCTTTTATTAATCCACACTCATTGTGTAACACACGGTGGAAGTGAATTAAAGAAAGGGCACACTCCTTTATGTGTGTTACTGAGGGACTCCCGTAAAAGGGAGTTGTGTCGGCACTAATGTGTCATGCTGCACTTAAATGGTGAGATAACCATTTTAAAGAAACAGGGGGTGGCACGTCTCTGTAATCAGCGAGGGCCCTTCAACTATCTCTCGAGCATCCGGTGTATTTTGGTCTGCCTGTCGTCACACAGGAAGAACAATGCCCGAGGCAAGTGGAGTATGAATAACGGCTTATTTTCTTTCACAGATTACAAGAGAGAGAGAGAGAGAGAGAGAGAGAGAGAGAAAGGAAGATCCAGTGTGTAAGCGACACTGTGGTCCCACTAGTGCACGAATTAGATGAAAAAATAAAAAATAAAAAAGCAGTTGCTGAACATGTACTAATGAGCCTTAATGGAGCTGTATCGGTAAACCCAGTGGGGGAAAGCCGCGCATAAAAAGGCGGAAATGAACATGAATGTTATTGGACAGGCCGAGGGGCGCTGTAACCAGGCAGGGAGCAGCTGTCAGGATGTGTGTGGAGGAGCCTGCGTCACTGAGGGATAATTCTGAGAAGGAGGCTGAGACCACCAGCTCCCGCTCTCCTCCTCCTCCCCGCCCACTCGCCACTCTCCACAGCCACTCCTGACGTTAGCCACTCTTTTTCCCTTCTCCCACTTCATTGCACCGCTTCAACCCGTCTCACCTGCTCTTTCTCTTTCACTTACAAGCTCCCATTTCCTAGCCTCTGCATCACTTGCGCGCTCATTTATGTTTCAGACACTTGGGCTCGGGTTCCAGCTCAAAGTTGCTTACACCGGGAGAACACGCAGGTGTGGGTTCAGGCTCCGGCGAGCGCCGCGATTTGACAGTTTATTATCAGAGGGACAACTGAGGAAGAACAAATTAAAATTTGAGTGCCGGCTCCTTCATTTGCAAGTTATTGCCAAGGGGCTCACAAGGCCGACACAGAGGAATCAAGTCCAGAGCAGTGAGCTTGATGGATGCTCCTTTTGACCCTGAGAGAGAGCTTTGTATGCCTGCTGTATCAACAATGTTTCCAGCAGTTTTCTCCGATTCCGACTTTCTGCTTTTTAAACAAAACTCGGAACGCAGGGAATCCTTTCAGTCGTCCAAGAAAGGGGAGACTCATTCTGTGAAGCTCCCCCCTTAAAATCAGGTTCCGCTTTACCATGCCGTCCATCTGAATTTTCATTTGTCTGCTTTTCACAAAAGAAAAAAGGGGTTTTAAAATCTGGTATCGAAAGAGAATAATCAATTTGTTTACATCTCTATTCTCTATTATAAAGTTTATTGTAAATGATCAGCTACAGATAAAAAACTAAAGCAATTATTTTGTCCTTTATGTAAGTTTCATGACCTCACACTTTTTCACAGATTCACACACACACACACACACACACACACACACACACACACACACACACATTACATTAGCCCACGTTGTGGCGCGCCTGTAGCTCAGGAGATTTAGCGGGTCGTCCACTAACCAGAAGATCATTGTCAAAAAACTGGTCAGAATTACTCGATGGGCTGCATAATAGAAGCACAGTGTCAATGGGTCAATGTTTGTAGTCACATATAGCAAACACAGGGCCACATTCGCATTTGTTTGTCGGGAAGTAATAAATATAAAGGCGTGTTCACATTATAGCAATAAAAGGGCGCTGGTGGGGGCGGTGTGGTGTGTTCCAACGCCTCTGCATGGATGCTAACAGTGCGCTAGGTGGAAATATCTGGCCCCCGGTCTGCCAAGTGCTCCACAATGTTGACGAGCTAGTTGCTAAGTTTGCCAGTCGGCGTTTTGGTCCAGAGCAGTTAAGAGGGTTTTTTTTTATATTCCTTCGGAAATCAAACTACCTTCTGGTGGCTGGAAATGAGGTTGATATGAACGTGAACCAGAGGGGTTTTGTTTTCCAAAACAATGAGCTGAAAGATGCCAAAGTGGACCACGAAGCTGAGGGTTTTTCGCGGAACTTGCCACCAAAGCTTTTGCATTCCATTTTTGATCCATATGAAAATGTCGACCAGTGCAGCTTGAAAACAATCACTATTGTATAGAGTATTGAGCTTTGAAACTAAGAAAATCTGAATTATCTTCACTTTGCATTGTACAGTACATCTGGCATCGTCACTGATGTTCTTTCTATTGTTAAATTATTCCGATGTACACACAAACACACAAACACATCAACACAATAACACACCACATCACTGGCACCACAAAGCCCCAGCTCGTATATTATTAGCTGTCACAACACTCTGCTGTACTTTTGACCTACCCATCCGATCGCAGTAGGTGATGCGATGACTCAGCCACACACACACACACACACAGCGGCCGCCACACACCCGTTCACAACTCCCCAGCCTGCGTCAGACCGATGGCCCGGTATGCCTTATAAAAGGGGAGGAACAATAAGCCAAACATGATCTCATGGAGTGTTTTTTAATCACGTCACATCACCACGCCTGAATCTTTACCATCCACGACAAAGGATGTGCGTTTGCTTTTTTTTTCTTCAAGTGTGCGACAGTGCAGGAGGAATACCCAGCCTGCAGCACAATACATCAGACGAATTTTCACCTGTTGAATAAAGGGCACACTAGTGTTCACTTTAAATCATTAATGTACAGTGGGTGCATATATGGTTGGTGGAAATATGGTGGTTTAGGGATTTTTGTGGTGCTAGAGGAAAGGTCAGTGGGGTTCGCAATACAAATCAAGATTCAATTTAGAGGCCAACGTGAATTAACAAAGCAAATGAGGACATTTATAAACAAGATTTTTTGGGGGTTTCTGTAATTAAAGAAAAAAGAGAGATGCCAAAGGGAATTAGGGAAATCTTCAGAAATCATTCTCAGTGAAACCTTTGGGCTGTGAAGAATCGACATACAGCCCCTGCAAGGTGGTCTTAAGTGTCTTCAGGGGCTAGTCCAAGTCACTACACCAGCAACAACAGCGCTGGTGTCAGCACAGATAATATTAAGATGCAAGGAAGACATCTAACGGGTGCTTAGGAAAGAACTCCAAATCTCGCTTTTGGAGAGGTGTTCCTTTGCTATCAGCAGGAATCTCGCCGGTCAGCAGATCTGTGGCGGTTAGTGTTCAGTTCAGTAGAGCTTGTTGTAGGTCTCACGCCTTGAAGAAGATGAGGTCACGTTAACCTGATCTTCACTCAGTGATCTGGCTGCCGAAAAAAGAAACTTTACATTCAATAATATCAGTGGAAGAGGAAGAGAAAGAGGAAGATTCGTGCAATGACTTAAACAGTAGAATTCATCCTCAGCGCAGAATATTTTTTTACAAAACTGACAAAAGTAAATTGCTTCCCAACTAAAAAAATATTACTTCAATTGGTAACACACACCTTAATGAAGTTCGTTCTACTCAAAGTTACCAAGTTAAGACAATGAATAACTTCAAGTTGAGGATACTTCATTCATTTGTTGGTTACCAATTGAAGTATATTCTTTTCCTGGCCTGTCGTCTTCTTGCTATGGGTCGAGGGTCCAGTCATCCAAAATTGCCTCACAAAGAGTCTTTATACAGTTCTATTGGGGAAATGAACTAATAAGCTTTCTTTTGAAGACTGATGCCACTTTCATGCGATTTGTACTTACGCGACATAATGTGTTATTGAGCTTTAAGAGGTGATAGCGGACAGATTTTCTTACTTGTGGACAGATTCATGTGAGCCTCTCCCCTTGTTTCGTCATCAAGTTTTAATGCTAGGATAAATTCATGTCTTTTTTAATTTAAACTGTGCAAAAGTCACTTAATAAAAACCTGCTAAGTCACCTCAGGGGTTACTGGACTCCTACCTGTGATGTTACTGGAGTATCTGCCGGTTGCATGACAACCAGTGTTTCAAGGGAAAAAGCCACAGTTGAATATAAATACACATTTAATGCTCAAGTTCATAATTAACCCAGCAGCTCTGAAAATGCTGAAGTCAAGCTAAACCGTGGATCTACACCTCTGACAATTTGTAGGTGGATGATTTTGTGGACTTTCATTATGCTTCGACGCCTACATCTTTACGTACATCGCAGCTCTGAACCGAAAGACACTCTCTATATACCCACAAAAACCACCCTGGTTACAACTGGCATGTCCTCACAGTCAGACCTTAGTTCCATATCAGTGATGCTGATCCAGAAAATGCTGCTTGATCATGGCAGACACTCGTCGCTTCTCTCTCTGGAGCTTTTAGAACCAACTTGTCTGTACATCTTAATCCAGCTGTCTGAGATCCTGTAGAAACAAAAACATGGGAAGTCTCTCCCAGGGTGGACTTGTGCTTTCATTGTGACCCAGATTTGACTGTTCATGTTCAGCTTTGCAGTGCGAAGATGTAATCTGTTGTTTACATGGTGCTACAAATCTAATTTTCGTTTTGTCTTTGTGCAAATCCAGTAAGGAGCATTTGCATTTATCACTGTCCTCTGTGCCACTTGTAAAAATATAGCGTCTTTTTTCTTCTTCTTTTAATCGTCATTTGAAACCAGGATCTTATGCAATGCTTGTTTTAAGTCATGGGTAGGTGCTGGTACAGGCACGAATAACAAGAGCAGACGTGGTCTAAATTGTCTTTCCACTTGCGTAAATGGGAGTGATTGTGTCAGTTATGATGTCATGCGCTGATGTGCATCAGGTCGCTATGGTTACACGGATCTTGTTAAAATGAAGCCCCCAGATTGGATTTCCACTTAGGCAACGAACGTGTGAAGGTGAGCCTTTGGTCTCAAAAGTTGGGTCTCATTGATGAAAATAAGTGGCTCCTTCTCGATGCTTGTTTGAATCATTATCAGTGTCAACAGTGTCTTTAAAAAGGTTAGGATTCTTGTAAAGCGCCGCATCACTCTGGGCCTTTTCAGAATCGTGAATAAATCCGCTAACCTTTCCCAAAGAGTGGGACAAAATGTCCTCTTCACACCAAAAGTGCGATTTCCTGCACCTCTGAATACAGCACAGGCCTATATATAGGCCTGCTTGACAAGTCTACAATAGCCTGCTACTTTACACAGTCGTACTGATGACCACAGCGTTGTTGGGAGTAATGTTATAAAACAGGCAGCCAGTGTGTCCTCCTCCCATCTGTTCGCTCTCCTCTGTCTCTATTTCGCTGTGTTCCATGACGCAAAGCCTGAGTGGGAGTGGACAAACCTTCTGCTCCCCGAGAGGACTGAGTGGGCTGCCGCCATCCGCTGTGTGCGCACCAGAGACGGAGGTAGGGATGGAGATACATGGCAGAGGGAGAGGGAGGGGTAGGCGTTTAAGCAGCAGTGAGTGGAAGCCTGAGAGAAAGTGACAGTGGGAGATAAAGAAAAGTAAATAATGGGGATGAATGGGGACAGGAAAGAGGAGAGTGAGCTACAGCGAAGGCTGTAGGATGGGCTTATTGGAGGGACGGGATATGTGGATGAGATAGAAAACGATGGGCTGGGGTATGAGGGGATGAGAGCCCAGCAATGGGGAGCTAAGGACAGAAGAGCGGAAGCAAGCAGGAAGACAGACAATGAGGAGACGAGTGGTCGGGAAAGTGTCAGGGATTAGAATGGCAAGCCTTTAGTGACATCATGATGGGGATGAAGGCTTTTCAAATCTTTGGTGTCACTGGCTGTGGTGTCCAGTAAAAAGCTTGATTTACATGCACGTCATAACTGAATAAGTTTAGAAAAGGTCCCACAGTCTTCACTTCAAATCCCTTTAGGCATAATACTCATATTATGAGAGCTCATTTTATGTACTTTATGCCATTCTGTTGCTCCTTATTATAATTCTATTTATGTATATTCTTTAAGTACATCATCTAAAGTCTGCCCATCACAGAAAAGAAATCATTCCTCTGTTGTGCTTCTGGATGTTTTCCCCTTATTTCCCCACCCTTGTTAATAGATTTGTTTGGTGGCACTCTAGGACTAAAGACAGAGGTTGTCCTACATTTGTATAAATTGCAAAGTCATCTGAAACTTATGAATGAAAATTTGTCTGTGGGTACTGGCAATATATTGTGCTCTTAAACATGCTCCTGTACCAGAACACAAAAGTGCTCAAGGACATATATACATCATGGTATGCTGAACATTTACATAATATCAGCTTGGTCAAATAAAGTAAATATAAGTAAATATCAAACAATAATCTGTCAGATGAGAATTATTTGCACAGGCCTACAGTAACAAGCGCAAGGAATTGAACATGCTACTTTGCTTCTTGGTACTTAGGTGATCTTTAAGTATTTCAATCTTCATTTTCTGACTACTTTAGGGCGGCAAATCAACCTATAAACACGACATTAACATATTATCACCTTGTGTTACAAAACAATTGCCAATCTGAAAGTCCAAGTCCAACAGACACGAAGCAACATGGCCGTTTTGTCAGCGAAATGTCTCCGGGCAACTGACGATTATTCATTCAACTTTTCGCTCTGTTTCAGTTACCACCAAGGCCACGGAAAAACATGTGCCTCTCCAGTTGCTAACCACAGTGTTGTACCAGCTGATCTTACAACTTTGGAGCTGCGTGCTGCAGCTGTAAAAGACGATGATGAGCGTGGTAAAAGTGAACTAAGACAGTAAAGCTGTGGGCCATAAAACCAAAACTATGAGCTGAAACACAGAGAGGAACTGTGAATGATGACTCTCATCACAAAGAGCAGCACATGGCCAGTTGTCTTACTGTCAATGTGAGAATACTGATTAATGCAGCTCTGTGTCTTGTTTGCTAGATCAGTACTAGAGAAAGAAAAAAAAAAGATAATTAATGAATTCTTCTTTATCATCTCCTGTGGGTGAGACCAACAAAGTGCATCTGCACGGATACAACTCATCTCCTCCTACATGTTGGTGCTCTTGCGCCTCACTCCCGCTTTTACTGGCTTGTAATTGACCAAAACGGAGACAAAATAAAATGTGTGCTGAAGAAATGATTATTATCTCGGACAAAAAAAAAGGTTCATTTTTAATTTTCAAAAAGGTCTCGCAACAATGACCATTCATTAATGTTTATTGCACCACACACCAGTGGTTTGTTTTCACCGAAAAACCTATGATGTTAAAAATGAGTTTTGTCAGACGCAGTGAAAATGTCACTTCTTAGTCCACTCAATGTTATGTATTGTCATAAAATTATATTGTTTTTTTAAAAATGATTTTTCCTTGAACAGATGACTTTTTATATGCTAATTTAAACATGTCATGGAAAAAAAAATCGATGTAGTCATCAATGACTGACCATCACAGTGACCTCTGTCTGTTTTCGGGTCCCTCCCTCTCCTCCTGCCTTCTGCTGGCGCACCTTCAGGAACTCAAGCCCTTCCCTTCATGATCCGACCAGTAGCTATTTTACAGTCTGGCTAAATCTAGCTCTGAGGTAACAAGTGACACCTTCTGTTTCCAGGCTTCCGGTCGCTAGGCAACCTCAGCAATTATGGCGATTGCCAAGAGAGGGGAAGGGAGGAAGTGCCAACCCGAGGCCCCCCTCCTCTGTTCATCTCGGCCGCGGCCGGTCCGGCTTCATCCTTCATCTGAGTGTGGAGCTCCCATACCAGGCCAGTGACGAGGGCAGCTTGAGCATGCTGCGTTTCCCACTGCTCTCATTAAATCAGCTCTCCTCCCTGCCTTATCAAGATACAGTTGACTGGTAAGGACAAGTCACTGATTGCACCAAAACACTCTGCTGCCCCCTTTTGTTCTCTACAGTTAAAGCCCACGACTGAAAAGCTGAAAATTGTGTACTTTAAATTATATTAAAAGTATACTGACTGCAAAGCCTCTTTTTTTTTCGCTGTACTTTCGCTGTACCCAACTACATTTACCTTCCAGCTATAGATTTTACATTAAAAAACCACAATCGGCTTTTGAAATATGCATTGAGGGAACTCTACAAAGTTATTAAAAAAAACTCCCTCCCTCCAACATGTGCTTAGTGCATCAGTAAAAGCCAAATTTACCACAAACAGGATCTACTTAATTGCATGATTCTACTTTTGATACTTTATGTACACTTTGCTGTTTATGCTTCAGGACCAAAAGTATTAACAGCGGGACAAACCTTTGCCCGAGGATCTAGATGCTGCAGTAGCTAAAGGCCTGTGTCATAAAACTAAAAGGTATTTTCTACTAGATGCAGTTAATCTCATACAGTATATATTGTTTTTGCCATTTTGGCAATCTCATGCTGTGTAAATGTATGAACCTGCAGACCTTTATCTCCCATTCCGAGATCTTGAGCGTTTGAATATTTCACAACATCAAGCTTCAGTGAGCTGAAACAAGCTGAAACAGGATATATTTACACTGTCAGCAGGGGGGTTAGTAAGTAAAAGTAAGAATAACACTGTACTTTTTACTGCATTGCAAGTAAAAAGACATTTTGCTTAGATAAAAGTCTACAAATGTTATCAAGGTTATTGTTTCTTTTATTATACGTGGTCTGTTATTGGCATTTATTCATATCTTTTATTCAATACTATAAATACCATGATGTTTAACTACGTCGGAAGAAGTAAATGCTCTGCATTCAGAAGTCAAAGTGCAGAAGTCTTAACAGCAAAGTTTACCCAAAGTATCAAAGGTAGAATTTCCCATTATGCAATCTATCAGTCTTATCAGTCTTATATTACTACCCCCGAGCAAGGATGTTAGATTTTCGTTTTATTTGTTTGCAGGATTATGCAAAAACCACTAAACCGATTTCCAGACAAACTCATTGGAGGGATGAGGTCTGGGACTGGCAAAAAAAACATTACATTTTGATGCAGATTTAGGTTATGGATCCAGCATTTTCCCCCCGCACCTTTTAAAAACAATATTTTATGACAAACTTCATTTTTTTTTGTTATTTAACCTACAGTATAGCAATATGTGGTGTTAAATGAACTGTCCGTGTGATTTTATGTAAAATCATACTAACTGCAGCTGGCAGGTTAATGTGGAGCTCAAAAATACAGTATTTCCCTCTGGTTTGTAGTGGAACAGGAGTATGATATGGAATAAAACTGAAAATTAAATACTAATTATGAGCATCTCAAAGTTTTATACTTGAGTAAATGTATTTAGTTTAGTATAAAGTTACATTCTAAAACTGACAGTCTAAATGACTGCTGATGAATGAAATAAATAGTTTGTGTTATGTTTTATATTCCCTTACCTAGATATGTTTCATTGAATACTTTCTATGTATCTTTTTTGTCTGAAAATGTCTATATGTTTTCTTTGATTTGGTCAGTATCTAGAAAACGAGAAAAATCTTCTTTGTAATGTTTTTTTTGATTCTCTATGATGAATATAGTAATATATTAGAGAAAATATTTTGTTACAACAAAGGCATTGTATCCTGCAATGCAATCACATTTTTCGGTGATAGAGCTTTTAGACAAAATAGGGCTTATACCAGGAATCAATCCAAAATCAGTTGCACTCTTTCAGGTCATCATGACCTGGTGTTGGACCCCCACACACACACACACACACACAGTGTGGACATAGTCGGACATTAATTGCACGTACATTTCACTTTGGAAACTGACTGCAGGTCAAAATTCAAGGCTGTATTCCCAGAAAGAGATGCCATATTTTCCATTCAGTGTTTCACCACACTTTGCTGCTCGAGAATAAACGGAACTGGAATAATATTTAAAAAGAAACACACTGCAGAGGAACATGTGCTTTTAAAGGCCAGCATGGAATAGCTTACATCTCATAGAAAAGGCTGCACATTGTAATTTTAAGTCTCAACCCGGGAGAGGAATGAGTCAATGTAGGTACTCAATCACTTCTAGTCAACATCAGACTGAATGATACGTGGTGCTGACATGAAGGACTGGAGCCAAAAAAATGAATTGTTCAGATTGGGTTTGCTGTGTGAAAAGAAGGGGAATGTTTTTTTCTCTCTCAGTGATGTCATGTGTTAAAGATCAACATGGTTTAAAACACAAGACTGACTTGTGATCAAAGTAGTTATCTTTAGCAATAGTGTCTATCAGCCGTTCAACCTGCAACTCAGATCATTTCTCTTTTTTTCCTTAGGAGTCATCAAAAATCTCAGTCGGCCGTAGTCCAAAACCATGACTTCATACCTTCACGTGACATGCGCCTTTTTGTCACCCATGCAACCTTATATGTTTGAAAGCATAACAGGATACTTTTATTAACATATGACAACATATGCTGGGTATTTATAGAATAGAATAGGAAGTTATTCATCCCACGCTGGAAAATTCACATGTCACAGCAGCACAGTATCAGGAAGGGTAGCAAAAATACAATTAAAAATTAAAGGAAAGAAATATTTTCAAAAAGCTATTGACATATATACAGAGTACAAAGTAATGTGCGGTGGGTTGAAATATAAATATGCATATTCTTTGGGTTTTAAAGCATCAGGAGTTTGTCAAAGTTCAAACATACACCTACCAACACCCAAAAAGTTCACTAGATAGTGCATCTTCTCAAAGACAAAAATGAAGTGAACATTTAAATCACACATCAGATCTTGTTCAAAAAAATATTCAAGTTGAAAATCTTTACTGACGTACATTTTGTAATTAGTTGAGGACAAAATTTAGGTACCAACGGTCAATGGAAACCAAAAACATCAACCCATTGATGGCGTGATTCAAAATCACGATGTGCATGGATGCACTTCTGACAACGTCTGGGCTCCTGATGAGTCGGTGGATGGTTTCCTGGGGGATCTCCTCCGGGACCTGGATCGGGGCGTCAGTGAGCTCCTGGACAGTCTGTGGTGATACTTGGTGGTGTCAGATGCACCGATACATAACGTCCCATCGGTGCTCAATTAGATTTAGGTCAGGAGAACGAGAGGACCAGTCAATGGCATCGATGCCTTCCTCATCCAGGAACTGCCTACACACTCCGACCGCGTGAGGCCGGGGATTGTCCTGCACCAGGAGGAACACAGGGTCCACTTTACCAGCTGGAGGTCTGACGATCGCTCTGAGGATTTCAGAGCATACCGTTGGCTATGACGTGGAGGTCTGTGCCAACCTCCAAGGATATGCCTCCCCAGACCATCACTGACCCACCACCAGAACCGGTCACGCTGTATGATGTTACAGGCAGCATAACGTTCACCGCGGCGTCTCCAGACTCTTTCACGTCTGTCACATGTGCTCAGTGTGAACCTGCTCTCTCTCTGTGAAGAGAACGGTCGCCAATGGCGGACCTGCCAATTCTGGTGTTCTCTCTCTATCTATCTATATCTATTTATATAGCTGTAAAATAAACTACCTTTTAACAGCTTCAATATACAGTGCTGTACACTTACATACACATACAGTAGGCTCATAATGTGAGGGGCTTAGTCCATATATTAACCTTATCACAGCATTTGTTTTTGAAATGTCCCTACTTTTCTATTTTTTCAAATATCCTCTGGCCATTTGTTTGTATTTCTCAGCTCTGTTTCATTTTACTATATGTCACACATTATACATTCAGTAGTAAAATGTCTATCTTTGGAAAAACCTCTCTAGCCAAGCCGGCAGCCTGGCTGTAGAGATGTCAGAGTTGGTCTGTTGGTTGGTAGGTAATGCCACCACATTGGTCCACACTGAGAAAGCTGGACATCTATAAGACAGATTGCCATGAAAATGTCAAAGAGAGGAGGAAGCCCACTCTTTTTGCTGATCCCATGAGTAGTGCCACCAGTAAGATCACATTATTTTGTTGCCGTGAAAGTTGGTAGAGATATCCCTGGTATTAGAACTCAGCCGAAGATTTCTTATGACTTTGTCAAGCCCCTGATTTTTCATATGGTGTCACTTACAGAATGAAATATCTCAAGCCTAGATGGACTGATGCAAAATGATACACAGACATGAATGGTTCACCAGCAATGCTATCCTAATAACCAAGGTGATCCTCTTGCTTTTTCTCTTGTGCCGACACGACATTTGTTGAAGGAATGTCTCAGCGACTCTAGCATGTATTTCCATGAACTTTGGTGCACGCATTCACTCCCATTGCAATCCTCTGAATTTAAATCTAGCACAGCCATCAGGCAGATAAGGTATTTTTAAATATGACCAAATACCTGCAGAACTCAGGGCTTAACATGTAGTGTTTGGTGATAGTTAATGTTAGAATTGTAAAATAAATGACATGACATTAGCATTCATCTCAAAGTGCTGCTGAGCCTAAATACAGCCTCACAGAGACTCTGAGTATTGCAAATATCTTGAGGGCACTCAAAATTCAGTTCGGCTTAACAGAGTGTGTCAACGGTTTTACAGTTCATTGTGGTTGAAAGACCCATGATGTGATTAAAATAATGTAATTTTAGATTATTTCTGTGCAATGATATTCTGATAGAGTTGGACAGTGGGAGTCTAATTGCAAACTATTTTTAACTGAACTGACGCAACTCCGATAAAACTCAACCAGAAGAGGAAAAAAAAGATTGGGTATTTTAGCTGAAAGTCAGACCAGATCATTACATTCCGTTTGTACGCCAAAGTCTGAATATCCTGAGACTTGAGGCTTAAGTTGGACATTCAAGCATTCCTGCACATTTATATATTACCCTATTGAAAATGTATGGTCATGCTGTAATATAGGATGTGAAACATACTGGTTTGCAGATATGCATGTATGAACTGGTTCCTGAATATGTTGCAAACAAGCAAAATGTGCATGTTTTGTCCCTTCTTGTTATGAGCAGCTTCTTTATAATTTATATTGAACCATTAATGCCTCCATTTTTTTGGAAAATAAGTCATCTCACAGACATTCTTCCTGTAAGGGTGTGTGGCCACACGCCAAGTGCACTGTTGCGTAAACCAGTCCTGTGAAGCAATGCAAAGAGAGGAGCAGGGAGTGAGACAAGTACTGCGTAAAAGTCAGCCTGTCTTTTGTGTTTTTAAAAACTGTACTGTGGAGAGAAAATAGCAGCCTGGGAGACTAAAAGTAGCCTCTCCACCACAGATGGCCCCCACGTTTTCCGCCAGTGGGTCAGTGGGTGAGGGAAGAGTGGAGGGGAGTGGAGGCGAGAGGAGAGGCTATGGCCGTCCGCCGCTATCCAGGGGAGAGTGTGGGCGACGCGGGCAGCAGGAAAGAGAAAGACAAGGACTTCCAAGGCCTAGTGGGCCGAGGTTTGCAGTATGCACTGCTAAAAACAGACATGATGACGTTCAGGGGTCAGCCGGCCAATTTGTCATCAGCTATTTCAGCAATGTTTAAACAACTGACGAGGGAGGCAGGAAAAAATGTTGACATCACGGCCGCGTGCTCACATCATTTCTTGCCCCCGCATTCTTCCGAATGTGCAGTCATCAAAGCAGAGAAGTCAAACACTGTTTCCTGGATATGAGATCAAGGCCATATTTGGACGGGGGACAACACTAGGTCAAAGTGGCTGATGGGTGGAGTCATAGCATCACCTTTAGGTGGTGTCTGGTCCTGCTGCTGGTCAGAGTGCATGAGCCAAGGTCCTCTCTTCTCTTCTCTTCACAACCTCAAGAATTGCTTTCAGGATTTGTGAATGTGGCTCTGTCCTCTCTGAATCACATTTTGCAGTGATGAATAACTGTGATGAAACCCCGGTGAACTCTTACAGCAGCGTCTCTTATATTCAGTGGAATTACTTAGACGCAAATGTTTGGTAAATGACTATACTTCAAATGAAGAAAGAAACATTTGTGACTCTTTGTGACGCCTTGAACAGATTGTACCGCCCCGTAGTGTCATGTTAGGATAAATCAATTGTATACTTTCGGCTCTTATTGTCACAGAAGAATGAACAAACACCTCTCACACCTCTACTATCGACAAACACGTAGAAGCATTTCAGCCTTCACTCCCACTGATCTGTGCAGTATCACTGAGCTGCCAGCA
The DNA here is from genome assembly GCF_022379125.1 of Scophthalmus maximus. Taxonomy (NCBI): domain Eukaryota; kingdom Metazoa; phylum Chordata; class Actinopteri; order Pleuronectiformes; family Scophthalmidae; genus Scophthalmus; species Scophthalmus maximus. The sequence goes on along the minus strand of NC_061529.1, from coordinate 18,561,392 downwards.
GAGAGCAAACAAGACTGTTGTTCACTCAGGAGCTGTGTTTGCTGTGGCATGGTACCGCAAACATTAACATCTACGAAACGACTAGGGATAAAAATGAACTACTTACATTCTCCAAAAAACAACGTTCTGCTTTTTGAGGTTTTTCAACTCCAAAATCAGTACAATCCATGAGCAACTGGCCTCTGGTACCATCATACAGACTGATTTGCCATCAGCAAGTGCCATGAAACTGTCTATGTGACTCATCACTAAATCCAATTCCTCCACATGCCACCTGGATCCAATACCCACAACCCTAGTCAAAGCATGCCTGCCCTCTATCATCTCACTGATGACCTCCATCATCAACTCCTCCCTGTCTACTGGTACAGTCCCCCCTCACTGAAAGTTTCCATTTCCAATGCTATGCTGACGATACACAGCGTTATGTGTCCACCAGGCCAACCTCTACTCTCCCCTCCAGTACCCTCACTGCCTGTCTCCAAAATGTACAGCTATGTATGACAAACAAATTACTTGAAATTCAACAGTAATAAAACTGAGCTACTCCTCATTTGCACAAAAAACACACTGTCAAAAAGTAAAATCTGTTCACTCCCCATTGTTGACGCCACTTTATCTGTTTCCAAACAGGTTAAGAGCCAGGGTGTTATCCTGGACAGTACCTTCTCTTTCTCCAGCCATATACAACAATGTCTCCCTGGATTGTGTTTTTTCATCTACAAAACAACTCCAGATTATGCCCTGCTCTAACACAGCACTCAGTCCTGGTCAATGCTCTGGTCACATATGGCATTGACTACTGCAATGCAATCCTGACTGGTATCCCCAACAAAGTCACTCCAACTCATCCAGAACTCTGCAGCACGGATTATCAAATGTTCCAAGTCCACTGGACATGTCACACCCCTGCAGTTTCTACTACACTGGCCCCCTGTTTCTCAAAGGATCACCTTCAAAATCCCACTACTGACATTTAAAGCAGTTTACAAATTATTCCCTCCTTATCTCACAGACCTCCTTGAGACCTATACACCCTCCCCCTCCCCCTCCCCCTCCCTGCGGCCCTCATCGGCAGGTCTACTGGCACTACCAGACATCAAACTCAGTACTGTTGGTGCCAGAGCTTTCTCCCATACAGCACCAAAACTCTGGGTCTCCTTCCTTCCTCACATCCACTTACTGGACTCCATTACATGATTACAAAACTGATCTTAAAGCCCATCTTTTAATTTAACCTACACATTTTAACTTCCTTGTGTTTTACAATTGTTGATTTTAACAAATGAATGCTTTATAGTATTGTATTGTAGTACTGTATTTGATGTAGGTGACCTTGAGAGCCATGAAAGGCGCCATTAAATAAAATGTATTATTATTTTTACGAATAACGATCAGTGAGTCGCTCACCAAAGTCATACTCTACCATTACGACGTTGCCATTTGCAGTGATGTGCTGGAAATGGGTGAGTTGTCAGGAGAACGACCTACATTTCCCAGAATTTTGAGATTGTGGCAATTACTAAACAGGGGCTTGTTTTTGTCACTTTGGCCCCAGAGTGGCGTGATCTGGCCTTGACATTATTTGTACATTTCTGAACATGGTTTAAATTGACAGGGGCAAATAGCCAGACACTCTTTAATTTGATGTGTACTTTTGGAGATGCACGTCATTGTCAAGTTCATGTTAACTTGTTGATCACAAGGTAAACTCAAGGGCAACTTTCACTAACGGACAAACAAACGGGGTAAAAACATTTTATCCACATTTTTGAATTTAATATATTTTATTGACATCGAAATCTGACAGAATAAAGGTCAACGGTCATATTATTAACGTAACTTGTGGTACACCACCCACCCCAACAACAGCCACACAATGCTTGTGACTATCCTTGCCATCCAGGATCTCCTCTCTGATGTAATCCATTTATTCCTTGCCTCTAAAAGAATACAAATGCTGCCCCCAGGTGGGCGAAAACGTCAAGACATGAGCCCAAAAGGGTGAAGTGAGCCTACTAGTCGCCTCGACAACTTGTCAATGGCTCTACATGATCTAAAGCTTTTCTATTCTCATTATGCGACACCGTTTATTGAAATTATGACATCTGAATACACTTTTACACAGGTCTTAGGTATCGCTGACTCGCTTGCTTTATTCAGCAACAAATTGGATTTGCACTGACATTGACCTAGAGCCAAGTCACGGGTTCCTTGAAAAGTTTACCAGGTCATTGACCGGAGGTGTTAAGTAAGAAAGCCTATCACAATCAGGTGAGCCACAAGGCTTTTAAAGGCACAGCATGGTGTGAATGACAAGAAAGTGTCTTAGTTATTGTTGCATATTTAGTGTTAAGCAAGTGTTTGATTAGCATTTGGATAGAAATGTATTTCAGAGAGAAAAACGAAATTCTGCAGTGAAGGATGTGCAGCATGTGCTCACATGCATCGGCAGCTCGGAGAGTGGTTGCAAAGAATGACATCATTGAAACTGGATGCCCCACTTAAAACAATTACACCTGACCACCCCCTACACCCACTCCACCCCCAACAGAGATTCTTGAAAATGTGTGGTGGTTGTTGTTAGACATTAGAATACCGCAGGGAATAACAGCGGCAGAGAGGAAAACGATGGAAAGCCTCACAAATGGAAATTTCAGCCTGATCTCACATTTGGAAATATTTTCTTTCCTTGTGACACAAGCACCTGCTGCTATTTTAGAGCATTTCCATACCTCAGTAAATAGTATGATCCCTTTGTTTGGCTGTATGATCATAATATGCTACGGTACAGTGGTTATTATAGTCAAAAGAAAAGCTGAACCAGTCACATGAAAACATATTTTATGTTTTTGTGTCACGGTACAGGCTCCAAGAAATGGACAAAAACTGACACGACTACACTAATGGTATTATGGTCTGAATGACAATCCACAATGTTTGATAACTCAGGCATTCACACTGGGATAACAACCTGTGAATTAAACTATGGTGACATTGCAATTCATAGCTACTTTCCTGCTGAACCATATTTACAGTGCTGTAAATAATGTGTGGGAACTCCAGGCGTTTGCTTGGTGTGGCACAAAAGGAATGCGTGTATCTAAGGTGTCAATACATCTCAGACAATAAAGCTGATATTGACACAATTTGTTTTTTTTAACAAGAAATGTGGGAACGTTTAACTCTTCTACATTTGTAAAGCTTCTGGTGACCTTACACCAGAGGTATTCTGGATTCAACTGCTCATCATTGTACAAAATACTTATAATTGGCCGCACTTCAATCAAAAACAACAGTCACATGTTATTCACACAGCAATGCCTCTTTTATGACAAAAACAATGCAGCGGTATAATAATATAGCATCATTTTCCTGCACCAAGTGCTATTACTTTTGATGCATTGGTTAAATTTTGTTCAAATTCTTTCACACTTGTAGATTGTGACTGCAGGAATTTAACTTATATTGGAATATTTTTTTTCCCTGTGTGCCTCTAAATACTTTTTTTCCACTACTGCATTAAGGATATAGAAACACTTAACTTCGGGTCATTTACAAGTTGTACACAACTATTCATTAAATGCTTTATAACGCGCTATAGCGAAATCAAAAGCAGACATTGCGTTTGTCAATAACTGAGAGGCGGCTGAATCTATCTATCTAATGAGTCTTCGTAGAAGAAGAAGTTGTAATTATCACCAAATATTGTGCATTTATAACCATTTAAAATGTCCTGCATGGTGTTATGTGGGAGGAGACTGCTTTATGTTTTTGTGCATATGAATTAGGATCCTCCTATAAAAAAACCAACAAAAAAAACGAGGACATAAAAAGACAAGATAGTGTGGCTTTAACTCTCAGAGAGAGAGAGAGAGAAATATGACGTCACTCAGCGGTGCGGCCAATCAGAGGGCAGTACGCTGCCCGCTGGAGGAGCAACCGTCCTTGCGTGGCTGGCGCGCGTGCGTGCACTCGGCTGCGCGTGTGTGCGCGCGCGTGCGTGTGAGCGTCTGAATGCGAGCGACTTTTATGTTCTTTTTTTGTTGTTGTTTTTTTCATGTCTTTTTTTTTTCTATACATCTTCTTCTTTCGGTCCCCAATGTCTGTGAATGACGGCGTGGCAGTGAGTGGAGGTGTGTGCGCTGAGTGACGCGTCCTCTTCAGAGGAATAACACACACACACACACACACACACAGCGAGAGAGAGAGAGAGAGAGAGACAGAGAGAGAGAGAGAGAGAGACTCCACACAGGACCGCAGACTCCTAATGAAGTCGCGCACAGCACGTTGAGTTACGCGCGGCCGCGGCTACGCAGTTTTGGAAACGCAGTTCGCCGTGTCATGTTGTCGAGCGCCGCTCACTTCGAGGCGAAAGTCCGCAGCCGCGCGCGGTGTTGACCCCTGCTCCCCTCCCCTTCCCCCGTCGCCTCTCGATGTGGCACCGTGCACTCAGTCCAGCGGCAGTCCCGGCGGGCCCCGTGTTTCCTCACACGCGTCAAGTCGCCCGATGCTCGCGGGGCGACTCGCAGGCCGTCGCTCAGCGGTGAAAGACCAGAAGAGAAACAGAAAAGAGAAGCCGACTGCGGGGGACATAGGGCCAGAGAGCTCCTCCGAAAGACAGCGAAGCAGAGAAAATGCTGAAGACACTGACGAAGAAGCTGAGGAGACATTCACTCAACGAGATCCATCCTTTCCAGCTGAAGGTGAGCGAGACTCGGTTCACCATTATCACGGGAAATGAAGGTTGAAGTTGTCAATACACTTTTAGGAGTTCTCAGCCCCCCCCCCCCAGTGAACTTCGCTTTACTTTAGTCTGGTGACTTTTTTTTTGTTCACACTCTTTCCCTTTCCCTTTCTCTTTCACTCACACACACACACACACACTCACACACACACACACACACACACACACACACACTATAAGACAGCTACACGCCAAGAGACACACACACACACTATAAGACAGCTAGACGCCAAGAGACACACACACACACACACACTATAAGACAGCGACACGCCAACAGACACACAACATACACGTCTTTGTGGAAAAATGAGCAGCCTCCGTTTGTTCATTCCTATTCATATTCACTTGCATGTGTGTTGTCTGGAGGTATTTCCCTGCGTCTGTGCACCTCAACCCCCTTTCTTAAATCCCGCATCGGGGAGGGGTTCACTCCTCTTGGCTTACAGGACCAAGACAGATGTTTACAAGAAGAAGGAGAAGAAGAAGAAGAAAAGAGAAAAAAAATCCACATAGCTGTACAAACACATCAGCAAACATGTGGCAGGTCAACAAACTCACACTCCTTGACTCACACGCTGCAGCTCAGATTTGCTTTTGTCGTCCCAGAACAGTAAATCTAACACCACGCGAAACAAACGCTTCAGTGGAAACCTTATTGTCATGAGCTGTAGTTGTCTCAACAATTGGCATCTTTACGCCCCAGTTTTCCACAACAGCGTCTGTGTAAGTGCTCCCCGATTGTCACTGCCTGCCCAGTTTGCATAATGCCTCCCTTTTTTTGTGAGCAGAAGGGTGAATTGTTACCTGCACGGGTCACTAACTCGCTCCATCCAAGACACTGTTGTGCGTCAATGGACTGTAAAGTCGCATGGCAGCCATTTTGTGCCAAAGCGCTCTGGTTCAAAGGCCTGGCCGCGGATACAGGGGGAAAGTGTGCCATCCCCATTATCCACTATTGTTTGTGTTGTTGCTCTGCTCAGCTGAAGGACTCCTTCTGCTGAAAGCGGTTATTGTGATGGGAACAGTGAATAGGGAGTAGTGGGTCTGGTGCCTACATCCTAACCTAACCTCACCCCTGGCACGGGATGTCTTTTGCCTTCGTGTCGTACTGATACAAAGGCTGTGGACAAAGGAATTCCAATTGGAAACACTCCTAATTAGTAGAACAGCGGTTTCTTCACATTACAGCATCAGCTGTCACTTAAAAGTGCACAATGGCTGCACTTACATGAAACCTTTAAAAACCAACGTTGACAGTTGATGGATGACATGACAGTACGACCAAAACATGCACCACACTGAAAAATCTGACCCCCCCCCCCCCCCCCAACATGGTTTCTGTCATTTGTCGTGGTTCTTATCATTTTCAGATTTTTAGAGATTGACTGTTGTTCAAGTTCGGCGCCCGTCACTACTGCTCAGACACTGGCTCCAAATGACGTCACCAGCACAAGATGGCATCACCCGTATCTGGGATATTTTGGGTTTCATTTTTCTACAGTAGGATCACAGACTGTATATCAAAACGGATGCAGTCCAGAAAAGTCTTGTAATCTCTGGAATGGCCAGCAGAGGACGACTCCACTAGTTGCAAAGAGAGTCCGTTTCTATAGAAGTCTACGAGGAAATGATGCTACTTCTCACTTGATTTATAATGTCAGTAAACATTTTCCTGAGGAGTTTATGATCTCAATCTTTAGTTTCAAGTCTCCTGCAAAACATCATAAATGTAAATTATGCAAAATAGACAATAAAGCACCGTATGCATTGGAGCATGAATGCAGCATGATTGACAGCAAGTGACATCCAGTCCGTGCATGGTTGCAGGTGTAGGTGGACGCGCAGTGGACGAGCTCTTAATGAGACCCACCCACCTGTTTCTACGTTCCAAAAAGATGGAGCTGGTCAAAATACTAAACTGGAGGCTTCGAAACGGTCTTTCACAAACCAATGGGTGATGTCATGGTGGGGGCTTCACTTGGGGGCGTCACTTGAGTTGCGTCACTTGCGTTGTTCATTTATATATACAGACACTGGTTGAAGTAGTGTTGTACTGTTGTATTATGAAAGATTATTATGGTATTAAGCTTGTAGGACACCCAATGTGGGATCCTCCACAACCTGTATCCACGCAATGGATTTGTTAACTTCTGAATGTAGTAAATTGACAGTTCATTTCGATTTTGATTCTATTTTCACGGTTTTGGGCGTCTTTTATATCAGTAACAATAGCAATGGACTTGGAACATGGCAACATCATAAAAGAAGCAGTCAGGAAGTCTGTAAACAGTGACTAATGTTTGCATTTGTCTTTTCATCCAAATTAGTTTTTTCTATTTTGTGGGTTTGTTTAAAACACGTTGACTGTTTATTTGACTACTTAAATTTTTTGCCCCATCGATTCTAATCTCTGACAGGATGTTGGTTAGTAGACAAGGGTTATTATTGATTATAGAAACGACGGGAAAGGTTAGACAAGTTGTAATGAACTGGAACTATCCTTTAAAGGGATAATAGTAGCTTTAAATAAAAGAAACCAACTATCTTCATAGAACGCCCCTAGATACATCCTTAGTGGGATATATGATGGACAGACTATGCTATGGTGACACCTGGGGTCTAAATGACCCCAAACCAAGTTTATCATTTCTGTACTGCAGTGTCTTGTTTCTTAACTGTGAACTTTTGCTGTTGTTGTGAATGACAGCAAACCAAGATTGGGTTTAGTGTTTTCACCTCAGCAGTCTGATGTGAACCCTATTTTTAGTACACATTCCCATTGTGGCTATTTATTGACATCTGTTGTTTTAAATTAATGCTTAAGTAAGAAAAAAAAAGAAGCAGATTCTGGTCCTGGTTTGATTTAGTTGATGATATTTGAGTTGGAGGTGTACAGTAGTTGTCACTAGCTGATCAAGGGCTGAATGACAGGATAGTTGAGAAGGGACTGAAGGCCCCTTTGGCCCGGTTACATTACCAGTTACAGTACCTATCCCAGGAGCTTACACTAATCAAGATCACCTTGCGCCGCTACAGGGAAGATTCGCTGGAGTGTGAGCGAAAATTGAATCGACCACCTCTGACCCTGTGCTGTGTGTTTTTATGAGGGGACGGGGGACGGAGTGTGACAGTGTCTGTGTCTGTGTGGAAGGACAGGGCAAAGCTGATGTGTGTGTGAACTGGGTGGTGTGTGTACGCTGTGACATTGCCATTGATCCAGCTTAGCAAGCCGCTCAGCGTCGCAAGGGAGTGACAAGGATTTCATTCAACTGTTGTTGACACACAAACACAAAACTCTTTGTCTGCCCTTTGCATGTTTGCACAAAAGCAGTTTTTATGCCTTGGAGTTTGTATTTTTCACTTTGCTTATGTGTCTCAGCTGTCTGAATGATATCCCATAGCTGGTGTAGGTCTGCAATATGGATCATAAAGTTTAACTATGGATTATAAGGCTGTGATATAAACCTACTGAATTATAATAATTGGCCTTTCATGTGTCTTCCGTACACATATTTTATGAGAATTAGCTCAAAACAGTTGTCTTGCTCATCAAATCAGCATTTTTATTTTCCAATGCATGCAGACGTGTAAATGCGTTAAAGAAATATAGTGCGTATTGTATTGCATCATAGTAGATTTGGTTAGCATGTATGTTTTGAAAGTTAATGTAAAATCATGACCAATGATTTACATCAAGATTATATTTGAATTGAAGGAATGACTACTTTAAAAGCTAACTTTCAGAGATATGGCTAGTACACAAATGTGAAAGAACCAGTACAAGGTCATTTAGCTTTTAAATGTTACGTCATCTTAACCAACACATTTGGTTGTCACTGTGAATGTGATGCTAATGACTAAGACGCATGTGGTGAAGGGTGTGACTGGGTGGCTCTTATGGACATCTGATTGGGTTGTGTTTATGTGCTTCATACATACATCATGCACTTTTTTTCTCCCTTGCAATTAGTTCCTTATTTTGTAGCACAAATGTGTTGACTGTACTTTTCTTCTCAGAGAAAATCCTTTTTCGTGAGACACAGGCAAACATCTGTCAGTTCAACGTGGCATTTTTGTTTCATACGTCTCATCTGTGCTGTTATAATCAAGCTTGTCTGCAGATGGAAATAGGAAGATGTGTACGTGGTATGTGCAACTGGGGTTGTACGGCGCTTCATCCGAAACTGACATTTCTGGAAAGGCAGTGTCTGCAAGGATTATAATATGAGGCAGCCTATCCAGGTTGCAGTGGTGCAATCCAGGCTTAACCACAGCATTATACAAGAGCTGCAAATAGAAGGAGCTGTAAGTGACAGGAAAAATGGCGAGAAGAAATTTTATATGACGTTTCAAGAGCTGATTTTCATCAAATGAATCAAGTCCAGCTCCCTAAAGCTGTTTGTAACATTTGAAGATATATAATATGCAGACTACAAGTTAATAATTATGCAGCACTTTACCTTGTGACGAGATGCTATTTATTTTTCAACAAAATAATATTTTGTGCATTTATAAGACAAGTAAAATTGGACCAATGCACGGTTGGGATCTGGTCAGCTTCTGTATGATGGGGAAAGCCTGTGATTTATTTTGTTGAAGGAAAGCCCTTCCATCCTCTTTCTCAGACTCCCGAAAACTTGTTTGGAGTTCTGGGAAATGTCCAGAGCAACATTTGCGGAGATTTGCGGTCTCACATGCAGCCCCAGGAAAATATGCTGACTTCAGTGCATGTCTAAAAGCAGCTTAACTGTAAGTTAAGCAGCTGTAAGTTCAGTAAGGCCAAGTCTAGTGATAGTTGAAGCAAGATGAACCACTTGCACTAACCATAGAATATGTGATTCAATGAAAAACACATGGAAGTAATCTGGTTCTCTCTTTCATACAGGTATTATTTGTAACAATTCTGATGATAGATAACTAAGAAAACTGATGTCGCGACATCCTTCACGTTTCTTCTGTCTAAAAAAAAAACCCCAAATGCATAACTGAGGGTTTAAAACAATACTGGGAGCAGATACACCTTGTATTTTAACTATGGACTGTTGATGGATACCTGCTAGTCATTTCTCAGATAGTGTTGTAGACTTTTTAAGTGGCGTTAAGTGTTACAGTGACAACAATGAGCCAGCAGATTAGAAGTAAGGAAGTTAGTGAAAGTAGAAGGCTGTCGTGTCAGGCACCACAGCACACACACACATGCGTTGTGCTTGTGTCTGTCTGAGTCATGCAGTTGTTAAAGCATATTGTGACGGAGCGTGAAACACAAGAACAAGTCTTGTACTACGTTATCGGACATCAACACATGTCACAGTAGTGAGCTGCACATGGTAAATGGACTGTATTTATATAGCGCTTTTCTAGTCAAATAGACCACTCAAAGCGCTTTACAGGAAAGTCACATTCCCCCATTCACACACATTCATACAGCGCTGCTATTTACCACGCATTTTTCTGTCACATGCATACACATTAATCCACTGTCAGAAGAGCCGTCAGAGGCAAATTAGGGTTAAGTGTCGGCATGTGTACTGGCGGAAGCCATTTCTGTTGTTTTCACATCCATCAGGGACGGCCTGTGAGGAAGTCCCAGAGGGGACAAAAACGGCTAAATCGTTACTGTCATGTTATATTTTACTTGTGTTGCACAGAGAATGATTGCTCTTTGGAGAAAGATCCAAATGTCCAGGCCATAAGAAGCAGTGAAAATTAAAGCAGCCAATTCTGACTGGCTCTTTCTCTGGACTCGATCGTAAACCAGGAGCAAAGCTGTGCCAATCACGGCGCCAGTGCTCGCTACTTTCAGACCAAATGCAGTTGTTCTTCCTCACCGTCCGTTAGCTGTCGCTTCTGTGTGTGCGCTGGAAAAAAAATCTCAGTTTTCGGCCTGGCCCTGGCTCTGTAAACCAAAAAAAAGAGAAAAAGGTGCGGGCCGCACCACACAACACTGCGAATGCAGTTTGTAAACTTCACTCGTCGACACCTTAAAGCTACAGTGTGTAATATTTAGAAGAACTTATCCACAGAAATTGAATATATTGTCCCTAACCAATGTTTTTTCGTAAACTTTGAATGAGTTAAATATGGGTACATGAGGCGGATCCGTTCAAGTCGCCATGTTTGCTACGTCGTGTTGAAAACGGTTGCACAAAACAGTCGAATACGTCGAATTAGCACTGGATTTTCAGCGCTGCCGGAAACCAGAAATGGATCAGCGGTGCGCCACCATAAATTGACCCTGTTAGTTGCTCAGTTGCTTGCGGTTTAGAACTTTACCGCCAGATGCCACCAGAAAATTTAAAGAAATTACACACTGGGGCTTTAAGAAACGTGCTAGCGGGTGGCGTTGCAACTATGCGTTTTTGGCCTAGTGGTTGTTGCGTCAGACTCCCATACCCAGGTCGCGGGTTCTCGGTCCGGCCCAAGCAGTAAAATCACAACAACAAAGAGAAAAACAAGCTTTCTCCAAAATCGCTTACTACCCCTTCAAATGCAATAGGAGATGGCACTGTGATTGGTTCATTGCATGTTACACCTAAAGTACAGCCATGTATAATTAAGAGACTAAATACAACCCTTTTGAACCATTTGCTGCCATTGAGCAACCAAGTTGATCTGGACGCTCCATGAATGTACTTGCTCCAGTTGTTTAGATCGTGGGCAGAACCCTTCAACTCTTTCATCCGGCTGATTTCCCCGAGCGTTTAAACGCTGTCTGTGCCGAGCACAATCAAGACGTGAAGTTTTTATGAACCACCAACGCCACTTCATTCCTAGTATCCTGCAGCGGTAGCTTTTAATAGGATTTCAGCTGTTTCGTGGATGCCACCCAACTATAATTCACTGGAGTGAACGGTGTAGCCGAATCTCCAAGTCAACCACTTGCCAAAATACATTTCCTTCCCGCAGTTATTCCTCGGTGTGATTTTCTCGTGGAGTTCCTGAGCTGATGCAGTTTCAAACGGGAGAGCAGAGGTTTGGGCCTGTTCTTGCAAATCTTTCCCACAACTCGTGTATCGCTGAACCTTAATAACCTAAATAACTGGAACAAGCAGTGGGACAGCTGATGTTGAACAGGTGGGGAAAAAAGGGAAGCTAAAGCTACAGTATGAGACACATCACTCTGATTTTCATTTTACCAATTTGAATTGAACACCCTTTTTGCCCTTATTGGGCTTTGAGGCCCCAGGCTCCTCTCTCCCTCTTCTTGCAGCGCGAAAAAAGAGACGTGTGCGTGTGCATGTGTGTGTGTGTGTGTGTGTGTGTGTGTGTGTGTGTGCGTGCGTGTGCGCACGCATTAAAAAGTAGAAGGGAGTACACTATGATTGTGTGGCTGTATGTGTGTATAAGCATACGCACGCACAAGCACAGATGGCAGCTGCTCAGCGAGGCCTCGCAGTGGTAATTACCGAGTGTGAGGCGCATTACTTAACTCTTAGCGTTGGAGTCTGCAGGGTATCTGCATTGTTCCTATTGGTGCAGACGGGGAATTGATTTTAGGTTGGTTTCGGTCGTGAAGAGGGGAAAAAAAAAGTTTGCACTTAGTCTACGCTTTTCTACTTCTTTGTTCTTGCCCTTTGTGAGCATTACAGAGCCCATTTCACATCATGTCTTTGTTACAGATTTAGTTTTTTAACAGCGAACTAAACCCAAAATTAAGAATTTGTTCACCCCATTTTCCACTGCATCGTTGCAGTGGTTAAGGTTTTGCTTCTTGTTTAGAGTATTTAAGTTGCTCTCTATATCTGATGTTTTAATCCTTTATTGATTCAGTGAAATTGAAAACAGCTTTCAGATTTGATCTGAAGCAACATTTAATTCTAATTCAAGAAATTTTTTTCAAGAGAGATATTAACCAAGGTAGAAAATGTAATGGGTTAATTTACCAGACATATTTGACCTACAGTATCCAATCCTTTTTCCAGATTTCTTACCATGGCAGTGGAGAGGGAGTGGAGAGTGATGACTCAGAGGGGGAGAACCAGGAACTGGCACAGATTGACAGAGGTACTTGTCCTCTGCCAAACAAGTTAATTTTGTTGTAAACAGATGATGAGCTCTTCTGCATCATTAATTCATTCACACACATTATAATTAAATGTTTCAAGTCAACACATAATGTGCTTGTAGATAAAAAACCTATGCACTCTTTTGCAACCACATTCTCCACCTTCTGCGTTGACATTTTCCTCTCCGTTGACCCCTCTACTATAGAGAGACGGAGAAATTGTGCCCTCACCCCTTTGGCCACCAGCCAGCAGCACAACCAGGGTCCGCTCTCTCCAGCCCGGTTACGGCGCCTCCGCCTCCTTTTAGATGCCAATCTGGATCGACACTCTTCAGAGGAAGAGCTCGAGAGAATCAGCTGCGGGGACAACAGGAAGTGGGTGTCTGCACTCCCTCAGTGCCACGGTGACCACCACAGCAGCGCCTCCAGCGATGAGGAGGTGCGGGACCTCTGTGGCTGCGGGTCCCCGGCTGCCTCTGCAAGGCCGCTGGTTGAGCCAGGCGCTTGCCTGGCTGCCTCCCCCAGTCCTGTGCTCTTTAGCTCCAGCCCACCACGTAGCCTAAAGCCACCGCCCATTTGCTTTCAGCTGCAGGTGGTCCAGCCAGTGGCACGGCCCATTATTTTGACCCACTTTGACCAGGCAGCGCCATACAGAAAGTATCGACACAGCTACGGCGGGGAGCCGGGGAGACCCAGTCTGGACCTGGAGAAAATGCAACAGGTTAGTGATCCCAGTTCTAGCTACATGCCTCATGACGTTTTTTTTTTTACTTGCATAAATCCCTTTCAATGACATTTAAGCTAGTAGTTTAATAATCACAAAGTTGTTTGTTCCGTTCAAAACACTTAAGGTCAGGGGTCCAGTGCAGTCATTAACATATCATTAGGTCATATTATGACATATTAACAACATGACATGATTGGATGACTTGTTTAGATGCTTTATAAGTAGCATGGATATTTGAAGGTGACTTATTATTACCAAAATGTAAAGATATACTACTGTTATATATTTAGGTTGCATTCATGTGTAAGTAGGAGGTCATTTAATGTTTTCCTCGTACACAAATTAATTTTCTACACCTCAATACTTGAAAGCATCCATATGATGCCTTGTTTTCATGTCAAAAACTATTTTTGATTACTTGAAGTATACTTCGAAGTTAATAGCAATAGTAATACAGTCAGCCTCTGTAGCTGACTGTATATACATATATACATATATATGTACCTTTCACTAAAAGTGATAACAGTACTAAACAGTAGATGAGTCTTGCACTAGCTCACACTGCCATGTCAGGCGAGAATTGGGTCCAAAAATACAATGATGTCCCTGCAGACTACCCGACTGCCATCAACACACACGCGCACAAGCACGCACACAAGCAAACAAAGTCTTCCCTTTCCAAAGCTGGACGCTGGCCACCACGGTGGTCTGGCTGGAGAGGGATGAAGGAGACGGAGGCACGGACGGCAGATGTCCGCCCTCCTTTCTCACAAAGGCTGGGGAGCGAGTGGGGAAACGATGGAGGGGTGGAGGCAGAAGGAGAGGATTAAACAAACAACAGAAAAACGTCAGCCGCTAATGAGTCATGGAGAAGCTGGTCCACTAATTATTAAAATCCAATAGACTTGTTGGCCCACTCTCTGTGTGTGTGTGCTTGTGTGTGTGTGTGTGTGCTTGTGTGTGTGTGTGTGTGTGTGTGTGTGTGTGTGTGTGTGTGTGTGTGTGTGTGTGTGTGTGTGTGTGTGTGTGTGTGTGTGTGTGTGTGCAGAGAGAGAAACTGCAGGTTTCAGGGGTCCATATGTCCATGGGGTTTTTAGAGGGAAGGAACAGATGATGAGAGACAGCGGGCAGCAATGAGAAAGGTGAAGAGAAAAAAAAGAGGAAGAGAGAGTGTGTGTGTGTGTGTGTGTGTGTGTGTGTGGTTGGGGGGGTGGGGGTTACGCATCTATCATCCTGCCCATCTTTTTGTGGCTGCTCGTGTTCATCCTCCTGTTTGTGAGTTTGTTGGAGTTTGTTGCAGTGTGTGTGTGTGTGTGTGTGTGTGTGTGTGTGTATATACACCCACACACACTCAGTCAAGTGGAATGGGAGGTGCTGCATGGAATACAATAGGGGGCCTACAGAGGTAGCTCGCAGACACTGACTCAGTCTCCCATTAACCCTTTAACTGGACACTTTCCAAAGTCTGCCTCAACTTGCACGCCATGTCATTTCTGTCACAGATGCTCCTCTGGAGTTTTTTGACCAAAGAAAGAAAGATGGCCGAGTTGGGCCTTTAAAACAACCCAGCAGAAAACACTTAAAGCTGTTAAAACAAGGAGGATTCAGTGTGGCGCGGCAGAGCGTCAATCATCGATTGGTGGTCAAACTTTTGCTCAATGTCACATCATTCAATGTAGACTACAGACTCCTGTTTTTGTAATTACTTCCTTCTGTAATCGCATATGTGATGTTTTACTGCATCTATGAATTGCTGATGTTGGAGGAAAAAACACGACCAAAGTATCACTTTGTCTAATTGTTCTTGGTAAAAGGCAGATGAATATTTTTCATACTTTTCAAACTATTTCATTAAAGGGGCAGGATGTGATTCTAAAGCAGTACACGTTTTTGTAAAAATCTGTGAATATTTCCCTGCCGTTCGTTAGCTAAATGGCTTTGGTTGCGCCACACAACACTGCGAGTGCAGTTTGTAAACGTCACTCGTCGATACGTGTAGAGACGTGCTAGGAGGTGGCACTGAAACTCGAACCTGATACGCGGGTTCGCGGCCCCGGCTCGAGCAGGAACATCACAACAACAACAAAGGCAGAAGCAAGCTTTCTCCAAAAACCGTACAACCCCTTTAGGTGTTGCAATAGAAAACATTATTTTTAGACCAAGCTGTTCCTTATGAGTCCAGATGTGGTCTCCAAACCCCTCAATGGCCACATCTGACCCGGGACTTTCTAAAGCCACGGACTGACAAGCTTGCAAGGCTGCCATTGCCCCAGTGTGTGACCAGCATGAGCTGCAACCTTAGTCATACTGTACATTTATTTATCTTTTAACGTTCTTAAAGAGGCAGGGTCAAAGGTTCAGAGGGTTGTTTTCTGTTAGTCTCTGATTATCCCATGCTAATCCATGACCAATCGCTCAGACAAGGCCCTGCCATTGTTGGTTAGCCTGATGATCGTGATGGAATAAGACTTCTTTTTTTTTTTTTACACAATGTTGCCATTTTGCTAGTTTGCCTAACTTGCAGTCAAGCATAGCTGTTTGTTATTTAAATTTTATTTTGTTACCCAGTATTTCTATTTCCCTCTATTTCTATTTATTTCATCATCATCAAAAAAAACAAATCGTCAGGTTGAGATGTAAAACAAAATCACGGTGAGTAATCTCTCACATTGAACGTTATGCTCAACGTGTGTGTGTGTGTGTGTGTGTGTGTGTAGTATAAGAGGGGAGTTATGGTGGTGATATATTACGGAATGACTGACGGATAAATTCATCAATCAGGCTCATGGAGGCGTCGCAGTCACCTGGACGATTATTGGAGCCAATATTCAAAATGTTTATGATTATCAGTATATATATAAGATAATTTAATTTTAAAATGTGGTAATTTGGCTCTGATGCAGCCAACGTCACTATAACTTCAGCAATGTCCCGTCCATGTTTGTTTGTTTGTTCAACTTCATAATAATACGGCTGATAGCTCCCTGCACTTTTTTGGGGTTAAGGTCATGTTGAAAGGTACTGTGAATTAAACATATGCTTTAAGGTATTTCAACCAAATTTTGTGTTGAGAGTTTGTATCATTGACGGCTTTTTTTACTGCAGACAAATATCAGTTTCAATATCTAATCTGTATCGGTCTAATCGGTATCAGTATCGGCATGGAGAAGCCATATGGGTCGACCCCTAGAACCTTTGCTGTCTTTTTTGTTTGTTTCTTTTGAGCAGCTAAATTGAACAGAAGGTGCAAATTTCCGTTCTGAATTCATACTCGAGCAGCTTGCGTGTAGTCCCGTTGATTACAAGAAAAGATAAGAGCCGGCGGGAGGTGAGCATGAGGGCAAGTGCACACCAGCTCGCTCCCACACCACAGCAGCAGGAGTCTTGTGTTTCCATTCTTCCCTTGCGCTACCCTACCCCCCCCCCAAGAAGCTCCCCCTCCCCAGCCCGAGACAATTCGATGATTGTGTGGTCCCTCCACCCCCACTGAGTTTTTGAAACTAGTGGAGCGGAGTGGACATGGAGTGGAGTGGGAGACAGGATATTGCATAAGCTTCATTGACCGACTGTTTAGTTGAGTGAGACAGCTGGATTTGCCTCACTTCCTTGACCCCCCCGATCCAATGTTAATTTACCGCCAGTGATCACTCCATGTCATATCACTCAGTATGTTGCTGTTTTAATGTTTAAAAAAAATTGCCGTTCAAATAATGGCTCAATTCTTATAATAGACAAATGTGCTGCGGCCACGTCTTTGGGTAATCGTGAATACTGTATTAAGCAGAACATGACAATGTGTGTAGATTACACACACGTTTGGTTTCATACACGCAGAGAAGCTGCCGCAGGAGTTCTACACTGCGTTGGGAGAAAGGGAAGTGAATTCTCCTCCGTAATCGTCACCCTTGCATTCTTTTTGTTCTCCACAGAAAATGCTGCTGAAAAAGAACTGCGGAGGGAAAACGCGGACCATAAAGATCCGGGTGAGTGTAAACAACTTATGGTATGCAACTTATGGTATGAAACCCAGTTGTGATGGAGGATTGATTGTTTTATACACGTGGTATTTATTAGAACGTGCGCGCACACGCGCACGCACACTTTTATACAGACCCATAATATGCAGTCCGCATCCGGTTGTCCATTACAGCAATGATCCCCATCTTGTTGCCAACACCTTGATGTCCATCCAACTGCATGCTGGTACAGCATCTGGCAACAGTGTTTGCCCTCATGCCTCGAGTCAAGCCTGACGTGTCTTAAAAAAAAACTGATAGCACTGTCAGATAACTTCTGCAAGCAGCAAACCATGCTCAACACTGTTTACTGCTCTTTGCTTTTTCATGTTGGTTTGATCTCTTGATCTCACCCGACAACATTTAATAGCCCAGTTTCCCACTTGCACCATTAGTGGCCTTAGAAGTGCACATTTACTCGCCTAAATACTTAGAGATTTTTCATAAGACAGTGTCCCCCCCTGTTCTTCCTGTAAAGTGGGGTTTCTCACTTGGAGGACAGCGTTTCCGATAATCATCCACCAACACCACCGGCCACTGCAACTGCGCACGGGTGGACGTTGTGTGTAGTGGGTTAGGAGAGCGTGTTGGAGAACTGACTGGAACAAGCCTGGGCATCTTGGCACAGAGCAGGGTACTCCAGACGGATGCACAGTGTGGTGAGAAAAGTGACGTAATTATCACGTTGTGTGGGCTAGTGTCACTGAAACCTCATCACACACACACACACACACACACACACACACACACACACACACACACACACACACACACACACACACACACACACACACACACACACACACACACACACACACACACACACACACGTGTACAGCATCTAGGCTGCTCCGATCCTCCACGTTGGCATGTGTGATCAGTGCAAATATGTACATACACCCAGGATAATCTTTTAAGAGTGTTTTCGTGAAGAACAAGTGAGTGGAGATGAGCAATGGAGCCGAGGAGGAGGAGGAAGAGGAGGTGGAGTGTTGTGCGGTTCCCTTGTGGTGTATTTCCAGGGATGAAGTCATTTTCCATTTATAGCCTGGCTGGCTGCTGTCGGTTTAGCTCCACTGATAGTGCTGTTGCTCATTATCGTCAGTTCTCGCTGGTGTAGTTGGTGGTGTTGTTGTTGTTGTTGTTGTTGTTGTCCCGTCTGTGACGTCTGTGGGCATTGGGCACATTCCAGTTCATGGATTGTTCTTAAAGTGAGTACACAGTGAGCCTTTGGTTTGATGAGCCATTTGGGGTCTTGTGTTGACTTTTGTGCCACCCCATCCTGACATCCATTCCTCCTTCTCTGTTCCATCTTTTCTCGGCCGTGACCACTCCCCTTCTATCTCTCTTTCCCCCCTTTTATCTGTCAAACCTCCAGTTCCCTGGTCGGGTTCCAGAAGAGACACTGGATCTGGATGGGGCCCCGACTTTGAGACTGGATTCAAGCAGGCATGGGAGTTGTTAGGAAGGGTTGGGGAGGTCAATGATGGTGGTTGCGTTTGTGTTTTAAGGAGGAGGAGGGAGGGGGGCTCAGTAGGAAAACATAGCGGTGGCTGCTGCTGCTTCCCCCTCTCGGGGTTGGAGGTGAATTGGAGAGTGGTTAGAGCTTCCCAGGCTGCAGGAGGCGAGAGTGACGGCGTCTGGTTTCAGCCGCCGCAAAAGAATGGGCGGAGAGGAGGGCGAAGATTGATTGAGGTGAGGGAAATGGTGCAGTTCGATATGGGGGGAAAAAAGAAAAGTGGACGGGCAAAAGGAAAATGTGCTGCATACCCTCTTTGATTTTTGATTGAGGTAAATTACATGGCTTAGATGTGATCGAAGGACACTGGTGGTCGAGCATGAGAACAGACATGTTATAATGAGGAGATGATGCTACCGCCAGGGCTGGTAGGTGTATTTTTGTTACCTTTTGGACAGAGCTCGGCCAGCTGCCCTCCCTTGTTTCCAGTCTTTGTACTGGCGGTAGCTCCATATTCACAGCACAGACATGAGGGTGGGAGCAATATTCTCATCTGACTCTCTGCAGGGAAACAAATTCACCATGGAAGGATTACGAGACAATGGCCCATGGGCACAGACGTGTAATTCTACCTGGCAAATATATTAAGTTCACAGAAGGGGTTGTCAAAAGTATCGGTACTTTGATACTTTTTCGATACTCATTTAAATTTAAAATGATACAATCTCCATTCATTTAATTTTCGATAGTATCGAAAATACCAAAGCTGACCTCCAATCAAGCACAAGCAGGCAGCAGCGTGTCAGCAGCCGATGCGCGACCCCGCGCTGTGGTGAAGTGAAACTAGGTGACGAACATGGCGAGTCCTCAGCAGGCCGCTTGCCTCAGAAAGAGGCTTCTGTTACTAACAGGGGACCCCGTGAACCCCGGGCCGCCTGGACCTGTGCCTGGTTGGCCTGTTTTTGTGGTGGGGGGGTAGACCTAATGATAAAAAGGGACAAACCTAGAACTACATTAAATCTCCAGAGAGAAATATTTTTGGCGTGGTGTTTTAACTCTCGCTGCTTTTGACGTCTGCACAAACTGGGGATCACGTACTTTGGGGACCTGTACTCACTTAGTGTGACCCCTATCGGGCCCTAAACGTCTGTCATGCTGTAGATGTGACCTCGGAGCAGCTCTGCGGGGACTATTAATGTGGATAGGTAGCCCTCCTGATGTATGTCTCTCTCCCCCGCAGTTGGACAGGCTCGCAGCGACCATATGGAGAACATCTTAACTTGACTGTAACTTGTTCCTGAGGCTGCGATATCTGTTTTCTTCTCTTTTTTTTTTTTTTTTTTCCACCTGTCAGTTTTTGCCTGTTTATATAACATTGGTAGGTAAAACGGTGGTCCTGGGGATCGTTGCTGTGTTACTGTGGCTCACTGCTGAATCCCCAAAGATGTGGGCTGAAGTCATAGCAACACCTGTAGCCTCACGTGCACTGTTAATAAGGGTTTTGTTTTTGTTTTGTTTCTCATATGCACTGATGTCACTTGGTATTTTTCCAGCGAGAGTTGGCATCTGAGTGGAATCAGTCGGTCACAGGGATGCATCTGTCCCAGTTCTCAAAGAGGCATTTGGCTCTGACAATATACAGCTATCCATACAAACGCACGTTTATTCCATGGGACCCGCTCCCTAATTGCAGTGACTCTGTCTCAGGGTCCTAATCTTTCTCCGTCCGACCTCTCACAAACTTCACTCCCCCCTCAGCAGGCTCCGGAGAAAGTGCTGCCTCGCTGCCAAGTCCAACAAAGTCATTTCCTGTCGTTTCCTGTAGGGAGGAAAAATGACCAGGGCTAATTTTAGCTTGTAGAGCTACAAGGAGCTCAGAGGGGGAATGTCTCTGTGAGGGGAAAAACGCATTTGTGTCAACCCACCTGCAGTGTGAATGAACCCAAAAAATAATTCACTTAGAAAATGTTTGAACGAGGCGCAGTCATTTTCCACTGTCCGCCTGGTTTTTCATTCTCTTTTCTCAGTCACGTGTAGTAACACCCTTATTAATGCAGCCAAAAAATAACCCAGTGTCACAAGTTCCTCAGTCACATATAGTCATAATGAAAAATAAGAAATCATATCTCAGGGACAACAAGTAATCCTCACCTTTTCACATGCAATGTAGCTCAAAAGCTGGATTAAAAACACCTACTTGTGACAGATGCATGACCACCGTTCTCTCTCCTTTTTGTGTCCTCAGAATCTGACGGGCAGTCGTCCTCCGCCCAGGTACACTTACGACCCCTCCATTTTCGCCTTCCGCTCCTTGAGCACAGTGCCCCCCTGCAGGCCCCTGACCCCGTGCGAGGATCCTCCCTGCTCATAAAGACTTTCATCCACCGGCAGATAAGCCTCCCCCTCCTTCATTCCCAGGTGGCCGCTTTTGTGTGGCTTCTGCGGCGAGACCAAGGAATGACTGTTTTGACTGAATGACTGACCGCTTGAAAGACAGTTGTTTGATGGTCGAACTATTGCACACTCAGGTAACGCCACCTTGTGAAACGCCGTCACTTTGACCATTGATTCTCCGAGGGAAATCGGCAGGAACACTTTGGAAAACAAAATGGCCTCAACGCGACATTTCTACGTATTCTTCAGGTATCGCAAATGTATAAGCCGTTTCTGAAAAGATCCTTTGACCGGAGGAAGAATGATCCAAGAAACAAATATGGAGGAGTAGTGGTAATGGGGCACAAAAAGCCAACCGTTGTGAAACTTAGTATAGTTTTGGGTTGGACATAATGCATGTAAGACAATCAAATGGTTCCATGGTCTCTCCCTTCGATGTAAGAAGCGGACATCTTGTAAGGCTCTTGGTAACTTCCTGGACTGAACACGCGGTGAGGTGAGTCATCTGCTATCTTGTTATTGTTGAAATGATCATAGACAGTGTTCACGTTCCTGTATGAAAAAAACGACTTCTCTGGATGTGTTATTGAATATGCAGGTCATGACGAGCTATAACAAAACATGTATGACTGTAGCTGAATAGTAGATCATCGATGATGTACGTTTTCTTAATGAATTTGTCACTTCTAGTCCAGCTCAAGAGTTAAGTACTTGTATCCTCTTTCCTTGCATGAATTCCATTGTTTTGCAGAAAGAGAGGTGTTCTGAAAATAAGGACATATGACAACAGTTTGCCGCACATTTGGCGAGTGTAACTGGTGCTTTGTTACGCATAGCCTACCTGTAGGTAGAAGAGGACCGCTGGTAAAGGCGCCCCAGTGTTTTCTGAAGATCTCTTAACGCCGTGAAATCACATTCCTGTTGTTTCTGTCTGGACAAGGTGGTTCGCAGCTCCTGAAATGAGCTCAATTGTTTTAAACGCAATGTCACCGCTGTAACTAAACTTTCGCCGAAGTGAATGTAACATTGCGACGTGCTCCTGTTCACTGTTGCACAAAATGAATCAATAAAATGCCCTGTGGCCTCTTGTTGAGATTTCTTTTCTTTTGTGATACGAATACAAAGGGTGACTATAAATAAAAGGGGAAACCTGAACATTATGCAACAGACGTGACAGTGAAATCAAAATCCTTAAAGTAGAAATAGACAACTTTTTGGCTATTGGTGATAGAAGAACTACACCAGCCACTTATATTGGTCCCCTACAAGCCTTGCTGTCACGTTATTACCAAAACAAGGAAGAGAATAGAATTCTCCCGGTATCTACCCTAGTGATGGAAATGGCAGACAGTGGAACAGCCCAATTGATAAAAACACATTTTCATCTTCGCAAGGGAAGAACAATCCTGTCGACCTAAAGCATGAAGCAGAAAAATTAACTTAAACAAGACTTGATCAAATTTGGATTTTTACAAGCGTTTTCTGCTTTGGACAGTTGCCAGGCAGCTCGCATTGAGTTAGCCATAATGCTAACGCTGTCGCTAGTTCACGCCAGGAGCCAGAAAACAAAGGAGCTTCAGTTTACATATCCCTTTCATTCATCAACCTCTTTGAAGCTCAGCATTTACCTACCTACAGAACCCAACATGCAACAATGAGTATTTTTATACATGATGAAAAATATTTTAATGTCCCCCTTTCCTCAGGCCTACAATTTCACTCTGGTTCACTCTCATCCTTTCCAACCGAAGCAGGCAGCAGTTTTCGTGCTAATGTTGCCCCAGTTGCATAAGCAGGCAACTGTCTGCTGACCTGTTCGCCACAACAACTGAACACAGTGATTATACGGCATGTCAACACCGTTTGCTGTGGCAGATAAGACGACTCCTCTCGCGTGTTTGGGAGAGAGAGAGAGAAACGACGACGACTGCTGCTGCTCTCCGTCTGTGATTATTAGGTCACAGCAAAGATCTGCAGCCAAGACCACAAGCCTCTTTGTGCCAGATGATCATGTCCTGAGAAATGCTCTCTGTATGTGGGAGAGAGAGAGAGACTGACGTCAAAACCAGGCTGGGTGTGAAGGAGGCCCTGCAGTGGACTCCACAGAGGGAGGACTGGAGTGAATGTCAGACTGTGCGATCGGTTTAAAGTAAAGGTGAGAGTGAGCAACTCGCAGGTTATGTACAGACACTTTTATTATACATTTATATTACAAAATACACTTTCGCCACGTCGTCGTTTTAGGAAGAGAAGAACAGGAAAGAGGGTGGAGAGTAGGGCAGGAAAACAAGAGCACAGCAATGAGTGGGATTTCACAGAGGGTGGAATCCTGCTCTAGGCAGACGCACCGATTGCTGACTCGCTCACAAAGACAATCATGTTAAAAAGAGAACTTTGAGAAGGTTGGGCAATGAGTGAGTGAGTGTGTGTGTAGATGCAGACACACACACGCACACTCCACTTAGCTTGAGTCATTATCAGCTTGCGTTTCATCCAGTAAGCCATCCAAGTGTCCAGATGGTCAGAAAAGCTGCTTCAATGCTCTCCCTCTCTCTGACTCTCTCTCTCTTTCTCCCACCCTGCTGCAAACTCTCCTTTAGAAAAAAAAGAAAAAAAAAAAGGTTACGCCAGAGATTGACTGATGCCAAACAGGAGGAGGGACACAGATTGGATGTCAGGTGGATTTAACTGCAAGAGGAGCAGCCAAAGAGCAGAAAGCGGAACTCGGATCAGTCGCCGCTCCGTCCCTTTCCATTTTCTGCTTTGTTATATATATGTATATTCAGATTTTAAAGAAATTCAGGTGCCTCCAAAATCTATTGTCATGGTATAAAGGGCCAGCAGGCAGACTGCACAGTGCCTGCTCTCTGGGGGGGGTTGTTTAATGTGAATTGGAATGCTGTGGTTTTTTGTTCATCACAGTATGCAAATATCCTCAAGGGATGAATAAAAAGGTGCAGCAGTGTGATCTCTGCAACTCCTTTTTTTTTCTTTTTCTCCAGGCTCCTCTTACTGTAGGTGCTCCCCACTCAGGGCACGGAGGCGGGTGGGCGGGCGGGCAGGCCGAGGGGCTTAATGGTCGGAGCTGAAGAGAAAAGGGGCTGTATGTCACAGGTATTATCTGCGCGGTGAAAGCTGGTGGAGTGGAAGATTGAAGAGGTCTCTCTCTCTCTCTCTCTCTCGTTTTTTCAACCCTCAGTAGCCGTACTTGTCGTTTAGGTGTGTGCGGCCATCTCCGCTCTGACCTGTGAGGGAGGAGGAGGATGTTTTAGCATCAAAAGGATCCACACACACACACACACGTTTCATTATATGCTGAAAAATAAACAAATGAAAGAAGTTATTATCCCAAGACACTGTTGACTTACATGGCTCATGATCAAACCAGTCAGCGCACCGACACGACGTGGGCACAATTAGTCTTGACCCTGAATCCGAACTCAGCCTGGCGGCCATTTCAGAGTGTGTTTTATTCAAGCTTATCTTATCATCCCTGACTGACTTTGATCTGCATTCCTCTGTGAACAATAAAAGTGTCACAGCAATTTCGGCTGCACAAACGGACCATGGAAAACGTTTACTTTACTTCCTCTCACAAACCCTTGATAAAAAATAAATAAATACTCCCCTTCATTCCTGAGCTCAGTGTCCCGAGTCTATTAGATACTTACTCAGTTTGTGGAGACGTTAGAAGTAGGCCTGCACGATAATTTGGCGATCCCAATGTTCCCTCATTTCTATTAAATTTCCCCTGCATCAACATTAGGGCCCTATGTTCCCTATGTTCCCTAAGCCCACATACCCCAACCCCGGTCGTATTTTGTGTTTTGGATATGTGACAATGTATTCATTGGGTTAGGGTAAGGGTTTAGTGTTAGGGTAGGAATTGGGTTAGGTCCTAATTTTGATGGGGGGAACTTTTATTGAAATGAATGAACATAGACGTTATCGACTTATCGCACGATATTTGAATATGAACTAAATAATCTTTATTGACCTCAATAAGAGCATTTTGTCTGACATAAGAATGAATGTCAACAACAGTCCAGTATCCTCTCATCTGCTCTCGTCGTATGAATAAGTCTGTTAAATGTCAGAAAATAGGGATTTCTTTTTCTAAAAGCCTCATGTCTTCAAATTACGAATTGTTTTGTCTGGGCCTAACTCAAGTCTAAATTTCTCTCAACAGCAACACAAATCGTGTAGGACTTGCACGCGCAGCGACCTATTCTCAGATGATACAATATCAAAATGGTCCTAAAATTACGATAATATTGTTAATCGCAATAAATTCTGGGACAATATATCAAATGCAACAAAAAGCAGTTATCGTGACAAGCCTGGTTAGGAGGCTACTGCTTTGTCGTAAAAGAGAGAACAGCGCTGCTGTTTGTGTCCAGCTCTCTTATTTAACTACTTTTCATTCTGCAACCTTTTTGACCTGATACACATCTGGACTCAGTTCAAGATTTAGAGAAAGAGCCTCTATCCTATCGTTCAGGGTTGAAGTTACACTGGATGCTGTACAAGCTTGACCAGGGCCTGAAAACGTGATCGATTGGTCAATAGCTCCTTTTTCATACGGTCACACCAGACAAGCCGTTTACCTGTAAGAGGCATCCACACAGAATAATCCGGGTCGTCCTCTGGATACTGTCCTGAGAGCTGTGCTGGAGGCTGTGGAGACAAACCACGAGGAAATCCAGCTTATGTCACACTTTTCTAGAGATTTCAGACGTGAACTCAGGAAATTTTTTTTCATCATTTCTGGATCATTCAGGCAAGCCTGGGGTGCCTGGGTATAGAAGCCCCTGGGAATTTTGCGATTTTCCCTTTGTTTCCTCACATTTCATTTCATTTCTTTATTTAAACATATAAAAAGAATTATAAAAGATACATTGAATAATAAAAAGGGAATGTGAGGGAGAATTGCCCCCTCAAAAAAACCCTCACAGGGGCTTAACAGGTGGCATTCTCTGAAAATCTGATTGTAGAAAAAAATTACATGGAATAATAAACAATTTAAAGAACAATGAATCACATAATGTTAAACAATACACTTAAATACAGATTAATAAAAGGAATAACACATGATACTCATAATAAGTGATGAGACTACTTTGACCAAGCTCATATTGGCAGACCGCAATCTTTTTTCTTCAGACTGAAGTTTGTAATAATGGATATTTAATGTAAAATTATGGAATTAATGTAGAATCAACACAAAGGAAGTATTTAAATTCAAATATCATTGTGTAATAGCATCCTTTTAACTTTGAGCTCAGATTCTCACCTGTGAACTACAGATTTCCAATAAAACCATCAAGGCCAAAGTGAACAGAAAAAGTGTATAGGGAGATAATTCAAAATTTTAGACCCTCTGTAAATAATCCACATACACTCACTCAGACATTTTCAGGTTTTTCGGGTTTACTTGGGACCTGGCAGGAATAGTCCAGGAAAATGTCCGGACTGCAGCATATGTCTGACAGCAGCTTATGATACAGTAGCTGATAATGTTGGTTCTCGTGTGAGGACTCACCCTGCTGGGGCCCATCGCCTTCTTCTTCTTCCTGGGACCGGGGTCGGCAGCTGGCTCTCCGTCACCCTCTGCTCTGGACTCTGTGGAGACATAGGTACGGCACATTAAAACACAGTGTGGAAACACAACGGTGACTTTGATTACCTCAACTTCAGTAATGAATTTAGGTACAATTTTGAGATATATATTTTCTTTCAAATGAGTGTTTATGATTAATGTTGCTTTATACTTCAAGTCTGCTTCAGTTCAGAGCGAAATGTATTTTGCTCCACGACACTTTTGTAACATATTTACTTACTTACAATTCAAATTAAGATCTTACACATAATCATATCTATATATACACTCACCGGCCACTTTATTAGGTACACCTTGCTAGTAAAAGGTTGGACCCCCTTTTGCCTTCAGAACTGCCTTAATTCTTCGTGGCATACTTTCAACAAGGTGTTGGAAACATTCCTCAGAGATTTTGGTCCATATTGACATGAGAGCATCACGCAGTTGCTGCAGATTTGTCGGCTGCACATCTATGATGCGAATCTCCCGTTTCACCACATCCCATAGGTGCTCTATTGGATTGAAATCTGGTAACTGTGGAGGCCATTGGAGTACAGTGAACTCATTGTCATGTTCAAGAAACCAGTTTGAGATGATATGAGCTTTGTGACATGGTGCATTATCCTGCTGGAAGTAGCCGTCAGAAGATGGGTACACTATGGTCATAAAGGGATGGACATGGTCAGCAACAATACTCAGGTAGGCTGTGGCATTTAAATGATGCTCAATTTGTACTAAGGGGCCCAAAGTGTGCCAAGAAAATATCCCCCAGACCATTACACCACCACTACCAGCCTGAACCGTTGAAACAAGGCAGGATGGATCAATGCTTTCATGTTGTTTACGACAAATTCTGACCCTGCCATCCAAATGTTGCAGCTGAAATCGAGACTCGTCAGACCAGGCAACGTTTTTCCAATCTTCTATTGTCCAATTTTGGTGAGCATGTGCGAACTGTAGTTTTAGTTTCCTGTTCTTAGCTGACAGGAGTGGCACCCGGTGTGGTCTTCTACTGCTTTAGCCCATCTTCTTCAAGGTTCGACGTGTTGTACGTTCAGAGATGGTATTCTGCATACCTTGGTTGTAACGAGTGGTTATTTGAGTTACTGTTGCCTTTCTATCATCTCGAACCAGTCTGCCCATTCTCCTCTGACCTCTCACATCAACAAGGTGAGTGAAAATCCCAGTAGATCAACAGTTTCTGAAATACTCAGACCAGCCCGTCTGGCACCAACAACCATACCACGTTCAAAGTCACTTAAATCCCTTTTCTTCCCCATTCTGATGCTCGGTTTGAACTTCAGCAAGTTGTCTTGACCACCTCTACATGCCTAAATGCATTGAATTGCAGCCATGTGATTGGCTGATTAGCTATTTGTGTTAACAAGCAATTGAAAAGGTGTACCTAATAAAGTGGCCGGTGAGTGTATATTATAGATATATTAATTATAACCCAATAGCATATAGAGCCGATACAATTATTGACACCCCTTGACCAGCTCCAAATGTAAAGTACTGCTTACATGTTAATGCATCAATAGTAATGGTTCCAATAAAATAACAACAAAATCATGGGCGTGAGTCATTTTGCAGGCAGCTACTTTTGTTTTTCGATGCTAATATGCTAATACGCTGAACTTTGACTGGAGTCAAACATCAAATATGGAACTTTAGGATGATTTTATATAATAGTTCTTTCTGCTACATGATCTGAATGACAGATTTGAATACCTGATGGAGCACAGACTGATATGGAAACGATAAAAAAACACATCACCCACTTGGACTCGATGGTGCAGGGGACTTGATGCTCTGGTGCTCGGGCTCCTGGTCTGCTGTGTCGGCACCGGCCCCGCCTCTCGTTGCTTTGTGGCTTTGCTCTGATATATCGTGCAAACAAAAATATTAGTATTAGTGTAATAGGAGAATATGCACTGATCTTTTGAGTTTATGAAAACAAATCCTGCGGTGATATTGTTGTAACTGAGGTGGGTCATTGAGGTCACACATGGCCTAACTTTGTACCAAATATGCAAAAAATAAAATATGAGAAAGTCGATCTATACAAACCGCAGCTTGTTTTTGAAAACATCAATTGGCATATGGCAGAATACAAAGTGAACACTGTGCTGTTTGTATATTTAGCAGATCTACTGCCACCCGGTGGCATCAGAGGATATCAACATAATTGAAACTTGTATTTGTCTCTTCGTTTTCCTCATGTTTGCCTTCTTAGTAGTATACAATTGCTTCTCACCTTTCAGCTCGTGGGACTTGACCGGTTTCTTTCTTCGCTGCCCGGAGGAAGACGTGGATGCACTGGACTCTGCAGAGTCAACATTTGACTCCACGACACTTGTACATTGCTTATCATCATTGTCCTCATTTTTCTCTGCCTCCTCTTCTTCCTCCTCCTCCTCTTCTCCACTGGGTGGAACTTCCTTCATGTTGAAAAGCTCTGCAGGCAAATTGGGCCGCTTAGGAGGCAACTTCTAAAAAAGAGAGAAAAGAAAAGAAAAGAAAGAGTAAAAGACGGGGAAATTTAAATGTCAGATGATCAGACGGAGTTACAAACAGAAGAAACAACACTTACCCCGATGGTGCCAGACTTCAGTTTGAATTTGCTTCCTCCCTTCATTGCTCCAAACAGCGGTAAAGTCTTCTTTGGCTTCTCCGACTCTGAGCTGCCACTACCTCACCAACACACATCAGCGTAGCTTGTCAATGTTTTAAATGTGTACATTTAAAACATTGACTTTTACCTGCCATAAAACATCCTCCACAGTAACCTCGGGGTAAAAGCATCTCACAAAACTAAAAGGACATTTCACAGATTGCTGTGGTGAACCAGTAAATCCAGTGGAAGGAAGACAGTGGATGTCTCACCCCTGCAGCAGTGACGGCATCTGTGCGGGCCTTGTGAGTTCGACCAGTTTGCGGAGGCGCTGGGCGTCTTTGCGCAAGTCTGCTGCGTGAACGTGGAGCTTCCTGCGCTCCACGGCGTCCATCGCCTCCTCGCTCCTCACTGCGGTCATGAAGGCGTCCAGCGGGTCGTCCGTGGAGGAGCCAGAAGAGTCTAAGAGGATGGAGGAAACATGAGGAGAACATGCATCTGTAAGTAAAATAGCGATTGACGTAGAAGAGTGAAAAAGTGACCATGACTCACCTCCTCTACCGGAATTGAGCTTTTTCTGAGTGTCCTCCAGCTCCTTCTCCACCTCCGACAGTTTGGCCACCTACGTTCAAATCAAAAATACAATGTGTTGAACGTGAAGGCACAAGTGCAGTTTACTAATTATTATGTTCACAATGCTGAGTTGTTTCCAAATCCAGGTGAAAAAGGTTTTTCTAACACTTTCAGTACAAAGAGCAGCTGCCTGAACTTCCCACACATTTATACATGCATTGCATTATATTGACAGAGACGACTCAAGCAGCTGGTGATTGGTTTATACATTTTGTAGGTACAAAGTGTGTGTCACGTTGCGATCTCTAAGCTGTTTGTGGCCCAGGAACACGGCCTCAACCATAGCTCCTATGCTTCACTGTCTATCAAATAAAGGCACGCGGCTGAACAACAATTGTGGGCGGATGTTTACCAGTGATTCGTAGGTGTCGGGCCGCTCCGCAACCTTTCCGGCCTTTTTCATTCGCTCTTTCCTCTTCTTCTCCACAGTGCCCGTTCGGTCCAGGAAGGTGTCATCGTCGCTGTCGTAGTAGTCCTCGTCTTCCCAGTTCTTCTTCTTGCGTTTACGGGAGACTGGAAATAGGAAGCAAATAAGGAAAATCGCTAATCAATCCTCATGGTTCACGATGCCACTTGCAGACTTTCTTGGAGTGGGCTGAGCTCCCACCTGCTTCCTGTCGCAGCAGTCCTCTAGCTTCCAGCATTCGACACGCATCCAGGCAGCACTGGACGGCTGCGTCTTTCTTCTTCCCTGTGTGGGTCACCTCAGCAACCAGCTGCCGGCCAGCGGCATCATCCACGGGCAGCCTAACAAAAAAATTGTCATTAAATGATCAACCCAAACTCTGCAACTCCACATCCAACCACTATATGGCCCATTTGATGTCGCTTACTTTATTCTGCACAGCCAGGAGCCATGGCTTTTGTCTTCATACTCAAACTCCAGCTCCTCCCCTGAGACACAGAAGATCAAATCTGAAGTCAAAAAATTCAGGAAACAAACTATTTTCTTCTCCATCCCATCTCACAGAACTGTCTTCTCACCTTCCCTGTCATAGAAGCCCTGCAAGGCCTTCTTGGGGTCTTTCAGATATGCGGCCTCCTGGTCCTCCTGGAACTCTGTGGAGAAAGGGTTTTCCTCGTTCTCGTCTTCCTCTGGAACAACCTCCTCGGCTGCAGGGTGGATTAGCACGTAGCGAAGGGAAAGGAGAGAACCAAGGGATTAACTGGTGCCTTTGGTTTACTCACCCTGAGAGACAGTTTAACAACAGTTCACTCGCGATGACAACACAGTGGAGTAAGCCTGGAACCGGAAGAAAAGCTCACCCATTCCCCATGAACAGCCCGAATCTTCCTTTGATGGTTTGCTCTGGCACTTGTTGCTTTCACCTTCCCCACCTTCCTCCTTCTCATCCTCCTCCTCCTCATCAGAGCCGTCTCCCATCATCCTCCTCTCCAGCTCTGCTTTCTGTTTCTGGGCACGCTCCCTTAGCTCGGTCACTGTAAGTTCAGACTCCTCCTCCTCGTCGGACTCTGGACCCTGTGGAAGGAGGGTGATGACGAACATTTAAGAAAGTTTTGGCAACACAAAATGTATACTGTTTATGTAAGATAATAATTTTAAAATCTGTCGGGAGATGCCATGTAAAATGTCCAACGGTTTTTTTGGCTGATGATTGTAAATTATACAGGAACTTTTCTTTCCCCTTTTTTGTCAATATTTGTCTGCAGTAACAAAGTGTCAAAAATGCGTCAAATCTTAAAAAGGACAAACTCTTAACACATGACTTGTCATCATGACTATAAAACAAAAAGCGCATGGAGCTATCAGCAGCATTATTATGAAATTGTGGCTGCATCAGAGCAAAAGTAGCACATTTGAAAATGAAATTGTCTTAAGGCGCCGATAATCGGGCGAACCCCAGTGAATATATCAGGACTCAAAAGGCGCTCGGCAGCAGAGGACATAGAGGTTTCAGCCACAGTCTGTATTTGAAAATTTCTGAACATTTTTTGCCAGAACACAAAGGACTAGATAAGGTGGCTGATTGAATATAATTGTCATGTGACCAGAAAAATAATACTAATGAATTAATAGAAACCCAGTAGACAAGATAAACTCAGACCGTGCAGCCATACAGAGTTCAACATGTCAACCACGTGGACTATTAGGAAAATTGTTATGGGCATCATCATTCATTTCTCACTTTTGAGAGACTAAACAATCAAATCCATGAATCACGTAATAGCTTTTGGAAGCAGGCGTTTCATTGGCTGGACTGTCAGCAAACAATGGGAAAGGACTGGGTTTAAAAGACAGAAATAAATAGGAGAAAATGAAAACCTGTAGGGGCCCAAAGCAGTCTGGAATATATAAATCTGGGAATGCCATTATGTGAAATGGATGGTTGAAGGGTTTAGACGACAGCGTGTCTCAGTAGTTCCAGTGCACGGTGTGTGGAGTGTGGTGCGGGTGCGTGTCCGCGGCGCGACTTCACCTGCAGGATGAAGAGTCTCGTGCTGCCGCCGAACTTCAGCACGTGGCCCACGCGGAGCCGGACATAGGTCCTCGGCGGGACCTTGTTCTTGTTCACCACGGTGCCGTGGGTGCTGCCCAGGTCGTGGACGTAGAAGCCCCGCTCCTCCCCGACGCACTCCCCCTCGCCTGCGCGCCCGCGGAACTGAATCACGGCGTGGTACCGGGAGATGGACGGGTGCTCCAGGGCCACGTCGCACACAGGTAGGCGTCCCACCACGAAGAAGCTGCTGCGGGTCAGGGGCACCGTGTCCACTATGGCGCCGTTCTTGAGGATTTCCAGCGCGTACGGGGTGTCCGGCGCCCGGCCACCCCAGGGTGGCTCCGCGTACGGCAGGGGCGGGAACTTACCAGCCGGGGGCCCTTTGGCCGGCAGCGCCCGGGGCTTAGCGTCTGGTGTGGTTCTGACAGCAGCAGCCCCCTCGTCCCTTTCTCCATGTTTGTCCTCTTCTTGGTGATTTAGCGCGGGTTTCTCTCCGTCCGCGGGACGGGCCGAGGGGTCGCCGGCGGCCTGCGCGACTGCCGCGTCTCTGTTTTCCTTCACCGTTTTCGTGTCGGCCGCCGTCGGTTTGGGCGAAGCGGCAACGCCGCCGCGTTTGCCGGCGAGAGAAGGCGCGGCGAAGAGAGCCGGTTTCTTGAACGGCTCCCCCGCGTCCGGTTCGGCCGTGGACGAGTCTCTCTCGTGGGGCGCGCCGCCGCCCTTCTCCGACACGGAGCACTCGTCCGCTGCCAGCGCCGAGCTCATTTCTTCACCTGTGCGTTTCACGCTCGCGTCCGGCGGCGGGGAGGCGGCCATGTTTATCCGGTGCGACTTCAAAAATGTCCGGGTTCTCTAAACCATCAACAATACTCAGAAAGGACAGCTAGTTCGTGATATATATCTCAGGAAAAAAAAATGTTAAGAGTAATCCAGCAATAAAACCACATAGCAGGTTGATATAATTGCTAATGATATATCCGTAAAAGTGAGTGTTTGTTGCGGAACAAAACATCGCATTCAACTGTTTACCCCGAGTTTTTTTACAACAAGGACGAGAAAGCCTAGTTCCTGTGCAACATCCTTTAAGGATACAGGAGCTGTTAGCGTGCGTTTCATCCATCTCCGTGCAATGTGAGTGACAGTAGTGGTTTTAACTCGAGTGTTTCTCAAGTTAGCTGACTAAACTTACATGCGAAGTACTTGTCGTTAGCTAATAAACATGTTGCCGCTGATTCGTTCTGCCGGGTGTGCAAATCCCAGTACCAAACTCCAGCCGGACACCTGGCATATTGTGTTTTCCTGCTATTTGGCAAACGGACATTCCTGTTGAATCTTGACTTTATAGCTTAACCAGACCAGTGTAATCTTCGTCTCTTTTCGGCATGCACCACGCACATCTTATAGCCGTTAACAAAAACTGTTCCTCCCACTTTCTCCATTCTTAGTTAAGGAAATGCGAACCTATTGTTGCGGCGAATGTTTTCTTTAGGAAGTGTTAGTGGTTGGCCGGATCAGATTAATGCAGAGATGATCACGATACATGTTTAAAGCAGTGTCCATGGGTTGATTTTTGTCATGTTTACCTTGGCGCTGAGGGTGAAGCTGCCACTTTGTATCGGCTGAAACATCACTTGTTAAACTATTTTGAAACCAAAAAAGAGCAAATTTAGGTTGGGGTGTAAATATTCAGAATTAATGCTACACTGATAATGATATATATATATATATATATATATATATATATATTTATTTATTTATTTTTTTTTAACGTCGCATGTTGTTTGCTCTGCTGCATCACTCCCAGGTGTGCCACTTTTGTGTACACCCTCCTCATTCTCAGTTGTAGCCACTTCTCTTCCTTCTTTACAATTTCCAGACCTGGTGCTGGATTGAATCCAGCGTCTTTGATCACCCGCCATGATGCGTTACTGGGGAGAGATCCCCGGACCCGCGGGTGCACCTCCCAGCCGCAGCTCCTTTGACCTGCTCCAGCGGGAGTTTCGCTCTGTGGAGATGCAGGACCCTCCCCTCCACCAGCCCTCGGCGCAGCGTCCGCGGCCCACCACCATGCTGGACATCCCCTCGGAGCCCTGCAGCCTCACCATCCACACAGTGCAGCTGTGTCAGCATGCCCGCCGCCTCCGTGGCCTGCTGACAGTGGCCCAGACTCAGGGTCAGAGCTCGGCGTCCAATGAAGGTGGCAGCAGAATGGAGGAGGCTGACGCCAACTTTCCTCCACGTCCTCCCACCCCACCTATCATGCCAGATGATCTGCTGCCTGTGGACAGCAAAGCCCCCAGGCAACCCTTCCAGCTGCGCCACAGTGATCCTGAGAGTGACTTTTACAAGTAAGTTCATCTGGCTTTGGGTCTGAGCTAAAACCAGAGCCCTCTTTTGTAATCAAATCCATATCTATTGATGCATCTTGTTGCATTAGATACTGTAATTTATATTCATATCATCCAACATTGCATAATTATAATCTCAGCTAAATTAGCAACCAGGTATCATTTATCTCCTCCCATCTCCTCTGGTTCTTCCACCGTAAGGGGTAAAGGGGAGCCTGTGACAGAGCTGAGCTGGCCCTCCTGCAGACAGCTCCTCTACCAGTCAGTGGCCACCGTCCTGGCCCATGCCGGCTTTGAGTCTGCTCAAGAGAGTGTTCTGGAGACCTTGACCGACCTGGTCCACGAGCATTACCTGCGCCTCACCCGCCTGCTGCGGGTGGCGGTAGACCGCGAAGCGCGGCTGGGGGCGAGCCCCTTTCCAGACGTGGTGGAGCAGGTGTTCCACGAGGTGGGCATTGGCAGCGTGCTGGCCCTGCAGCGCTTCTGGCAAGTGAGGATCAAAGATTATCACAGCTACATGTTGCAGGTGAGGTTGGGATTTGGAATGGGTCATGACTGTTCATTGGATTGGCCTTTTTGACAGTTTATATTTTGAGAAGATATAGTTTTTCTTTACTGTTACACTGCGTATATATCACTTTTAATATTTGTTTGTAATGCGTTGCTGTGGATGTTGCAAATCAATGAGCAGGACTCTTATGGTAGTTTTTATTTACATTGAATAAATTCACAACGATTATAATAAAAACACACTCTCTAGTTCCAGCTGCTCAAATATCAGGATTTGCTTACAATTTTCAAATTTATTTTGACATTTTATAGACTAAACAATTAGTCCTTAAAGTTATCGGCAAATTAATCAATTTTGAAAATAGTCATGTTTGGCACAGTGCTGAACAAGTGTGGAAAAATGCCTTGGCCCCTCACCACAACTCACTGAATCATTAACCAAAAATAAAAAGTTAAATCCTGACAGGTCTATTTGCTGAAGATACTAACCTAAGTTTTTTAGGTCAGAAGAGAATAATATGATCATTACTGAATTTAAGATCACCCTGGCTCAATTCTCACATTGGCTCACACCAGAAATAGTGGTATTTAGTTATAGCTTTTCCTCTTTCAGGTGAGCAAGGATCTGTCGGAGGAATACGAGCGGCTTGTGAACCCAGAGAAAGCTCTGGAGGATTCTAAGCCCCCAAGGATTAAGGAGGAGCCCATGAGTGACATCTCCTTCCCTGTCAGTGAGGAGCCTGAGGCAGACCCGGCCTCTGGAGACCAGGCTCTGCCCATTGGGGTCCTCGGGGCCAACGGTGAAAGGCTGGCTTCGGGCCTGGACAGTGTACACTCTCCTCAAACCTCGGGTGAGACCAGCGTTCCCATTCACATTGATATTCTGCATTCATGAATAATTTCCCGCAGAGAGGAGTGATATGTGCAGGGTCTCGAGTTTAAACCTTCAGTGTTGCAGGAAAGCTGTCACCACATGGAGCAGATAGATTTTCTGCTTATAGCATTATGGTTGTATTTTTACCGTATTGTATCTTAATCAGTGAGTAGCTTCCTACCTCCTTGATGCCTATCTAGGACACTGCTATATACACCTACTTCCCATTGATATAGCACTTGTTGAAACGTTATAACAGATTTTGCAAGGTCTTGTAACCTCAGGTACACCTGTATGCGTCCACCAAAATTTTTCAAAACGCACCTTCAATGGCGGCTTCTTACAATCTTGACATTTTGACTATCTATCTAGAAATATTACCTTAACTTTAAGATGGATTTATAAAGTTTAAGTAAGTTTTTAAAATAAAATTACCTTTTCACTATCTAAGTTCAGTTCATCTCTTTGAGTGAGGATGTTTTTCCGTCCTACGGAGCTAGTTTTCTCCTCATCCCGGGCGGGGTAAATCACCATGGTAACTGATGCAGAACGGCTAACCTGCTCCAGAGCAGGTTAAGTCTGTGATAAGAGATCATGACCTGTTAACAGCCCAGATACTGACTAATCAGATCACTGGAAAACCAGAGTCATCGTTCTACAGGATCCTGACTGGGACAAAACAGTTTAGAGTAACGTGACAAATAATAAAGCGCAGCAAATATTTATAGATGAGTTGAATCTTCTTTTCATGTGTCCGCTCTGGTTTTAAAACAGTTTTTAATAAACAGAAGGGAGAGTTTATCACACTAAATAATACATAGACTCATCAATATAAAAGCTTCGTTTGAATTCAATAAAGATGATTTGATTCCCGACAGATTCATTTTAGTTTCTTATTTTATCACTTCAGACGGAACAAGAAGTGGAGACTGTGGCGATAAATAGTAACAAAAACATAACACTATCTCTTTTATTTGAACAATGAGCCACACACTTTGTAGAGTGTCACTTTTACACATCACCTAAACCAAATTGACCTGCAGGTATCAGCGTTTATTTGCGTATCATATTAAAAACTTAATTCATGGTTCTGACAATGTCACTTGTAATTACAGACTCAGCCTCGTCCATTTGAATGCGCTCATAGCTGGATATGAAAACCAAGGTTGACTTACACAGTTCATATTCAGCTTGGTATTAAAGGTTATCAGGTTGGATGACGTACGGTTAAGTCAAGCCAGATATCAAAAACATATCCTGTGTATGTTGAACTGGCTTTGTAGTGCAGGCCTCAGGTGCTATGCATTCTGGGATACGGTCTGAATGCAAACCTTAACATCTAGCTGGAGAATGCACTGAGGCCTTCTTCCTGTATTTACTTCATTGCTCCCGCACAGACACATCTGAATAAAGTTGGGATTTCAAAACCATGACTCCAGGCAGGAGCATTTTAAATCATCCCCAAGCATATACATTTAGATGACCTTTGTTAAATATCACCGTTGTAAAATTTCTTCTCCTCTCCTATAAGGTGGGGGCGGGGCCAACAACTCCCCTCTGTGGCCGCAGGTAAAAATGGAGCCGCAGGATGGTGAGGACGGCCAAGGCTCAGGCCACCACCACCACCACCACCACCACGGTGTCCTTGGTGGGGATGTGTTCGAGGAGGGGGGACCCATGTCCACCATGAGCGAATCTGGAGGAGCCATGGCGCCCTCGCCCGGTGGTGCGGCATCAGACGCCAGTTACGCCTCGCATTCGCCCGACTCCCTGATGGGCTCGTCACCCGTCTTCAACCAGAGACCCAAGAAACGGGCAAAGAAGATGTGAATAAGAAGCTCTTTGTGTTGGAGCAGACGCAGTGGACTCGCCAGCTGTACAGTTTTAAACTCCATATGTTAGACTGCTCTCCAGCCGTTGAATTGAACTAATGGGGGATAAAGATATTATGTAGTTTTTCATGTAAATGTTTGTTTTTATGATTATATTTTCTCTCAAACAGCTGAAGATGTTGCCACTAAATATCTTAATGAGGTCTGTTTTCAAATGAATATTTTCTCAATACTTTGAATTTTCTTTTTTTTGTGTGAGTTCAGTGTTTTTCCAAAGGGAAAAAAATTGCACACAAAAAATAAAGAATTATCTTTCAGTTAACCTAATAAATTATACAACAGGAAAAAACTAAGAGGCCTAAAAGCAAATCATTTAGTTAAACAGCTTAATAATTTAGCAGAATGGTTTGTTTTCCCAAGCTATTAAGTCACTTTCTCTGCACATACCAATTAGTGTTTCTGTGCCATTCATTACTATTAAAAGACACGCCACCAATGAGGAAAATTCATATATTATATATTAATATATTTTTGTCCTTTTTTTCTCCCGTCGTGATCATGCAGTTTAATATTCTGATGTACTGTCACCCCATTGCGCAGTGCACCTTACACACAGCCCGACACAGCAGAGCCATCCATGCGGAGACGCACACGCACCCTTCCCACACCTGTCAACCTGAAGTCACTCTGCCAGAGTAGCATCTGTTGCAGTAATGAGGCAAAGCTGTGAATGCAACACCAGAGGCAATTATGGTCTGATTGTCTGCATCATGACGGCGACATCAATCCAGCCTTAATGGCGAATTAATTACGGCGTGCATAATTTTGCATACAGATCGAGTGGGTCTGTTTGAATGCGTGCGATTTTCCTCCGTGTGTGTGTGTCCCTCTTCCGTTCTCACAATTGGGCAGGTAATTTTTTCTTCCTATGGGAAGTGCTGATGGGGTCATATGTATTGATATTCAATTAGCTGCACCGATTGTTGATTCATGTTTTTTTTTCTTCTGTTTTTTTTCCGTGGCACACCTTGAAAAAAGGCGTCTGATCTGCAGTGCTGTGGGAGTCGGAGCAGCTGGAAAACAAAATCAGTATTCGGGAAAAGGCTCGCCTCGTCCATGCTTATAACTGTGACAAGTGTCGCCCGGTTCTTTTGGGAGTCCTGAATCATTTTTTCTTCTCTGATGTTCTGTCAGAAAAACTCAGCAGTTGCAGCAGAAAGACATCATCGACATGGGCCTTGTCACTTCCAGTCTGTGGTGACTGCACAAGACGGAGTCTGCGCCAGATGTGTGCTTCAGGAAACAGAAAAAACTCACGCTTAAAACATTCCATTCCAACGTTTTCTCAGCAACTGTGACCAATGATGCAGTGTTCCAGTTTATATACAGTCTATAGTTCCAACATAACCCAAACAGAAAACGTGGCTCGATGGATGGGAAGTACACCACTCTCATCCATGCTTCCAGATATTTGATCAATTAAATGCATTTCCAGTGTGGGAACTTTATCCATCCTTTCTCTTTCATTATGTTTTAACCCCTAGTTGGTCTTGTTCCTATAATATCTGTGTACATACATAAAGGAAGGGTCAGGTGAAATTCCATGGGGAAAGGGTGACAAGGTCCAAACAAGGTCCACATTTGACCATTAGCACAGAATTCTAGCTTCTCCATTTATATAATTATTACTTGAGAACATTGTGTTTGCTCCCACATTAAAGTTGAACGCACTTAAATACATCTTTTAATATATATATTGTGGGCCACCAAGCGGGTTCTGGCTCATAAGGAGAGTCCAGTCATTTCTGGGGGTCAGTGCTTCTGACTTCTTCAAGAATAGTTCGGAGTAACTTCACTTTATTTGAATTAACATGTTTGGCTGTAGTTAGTAGTTAGTGATTCCAGTGAGAGAAGAAATATTGGTTCACGACTCTGCTGAAACATTGAATAATAATGAAACACCTTCAAAGCTGTTCCTGTGCCTTTGGGAAGATGTGGCCCAAAACATGGCTTCTCCTCAGCTGGACACGTGAGTCTTTTCAATTTGAATATTTGATTTATTGAAATGCCAAAGAACACTAAAGGAGGAGGAAAAACAATGTATTGAACTTAAATAGTTAACTGCAATCTATTAGCACTCAGGTCAGATTCACTGAAATTAGTTCTTAGCAAGGTCCTCATTTGCACTATTGTAGGTAAAATTAACTTAACTACTATAATTATATAACTCTATGACTATAATTACACAATTTGAATTATAAACTCTTAGAAAGTAAACTGGCAAATAGAACATTTCTCAATTGTCATGATTGCGACCGCTGCGATTTAATGGGCGAACCGCAGCCTTGTTGTATTCGTGCCGTGGCAATGTGACCCCTCAGTTTGTCAACAGCTGCTCCGTTGCTTTGCGGCGGGGGGGAAAGAGGTGTAATTACAAAAATGTCAAGATGTTTTTTGAGCAGGGGTCTGTGAGCGGGGCCAAAACGTGCTGAGAGCCCCAAGAAAAGCCCCGTCAAATGATTAATCACTTTCCAATGTGCAGGGTCATTAATGCGGAATGAAATTTAATCTCCCCGACCGTGTTGTAAGTTTGTGAGCAGAATGAGGAATATGTTTCATTTTTTACACGGCGAGCTGGGATGGCCCTTCGTGGCGCTCATTTTGTCTGCTTTTGCACAAATCACCCTCAACACAACGTAACGTCACGTGGGATTTCTTAGACTTCTAGTCATTGCAATCACTTTGCAGAGATACCGTACATCTGCGGTGTAGACAAATAATGAATTACAAAATGAGATGATGGTATCAACCGAAAGATGAATTGCCCTACATAGGGGTGGTGACAGGCACAAAGGGTCCCATGCCGCACATGCCTCTGTTACAGCCATTTCACTGCAGCCCCGAGATGAGAGAATTGATTGCAAGGCATCAGAGTCTCAGTCTGAATCTATTGATGGATATTTTCTCTTGGGTGATCAGACTCAAAAATGTGAAATGAAGCAAGAATTGATGCATTCTTTTTCAATCTTGGAATTAATTTGTCTTTTGGATCTTTTTTTTTTTTTTTTAGTTTGGGTTAAAAATGGCCCAAACATATAATGAAGAATTACAAATGAAAGCTACAAGAGTTCATCAGAAGGTGTGAGTGAAGTGTATAACAAGCAGCTGCTCGCTGAAGGCTCTGAGAAAAGCAACCTTGGCAAAAATATGATATATATATAAATATACCAGTGGAGGAAAGTAACTAAATACAGGTACTCAATTACTTTACTTTAGTACAATGTTGAGGTTTTTGAGGCTATCTTTAAGTATTTCAATTTTGTCCACAACGATTCAGATGGGAACATTTTTAGTTTTTACTGCACTACATTTTTTAAAACCACCATATTCCGAGGGTCGTGAGGGGGCTGGAGTCAATCTCAGCAGACATTGGACGAGAGGCGGAGTTCAACCAGGACGGGTCACCAGCGAATCACAGGGCTGTCACATAGAGAGACAAACAACCATTCACACCTAAGACGATGCATAATTTAATTTTTTATTAAAGGTTAAGGTCAACGGTTTCCAACTTTTTAACTTCATGACAAAAACAACAACACGCTTCAGATATTCACGAGTTATTAGTTCTACGAAAAGAGTGAGTTCCCCCTCGGAATTTCGCAGTTATTTTTCTAAAAGCTGCTCAAGGGCTTCAGTGATCTAAATGTCTCCATTATTTCCCCAAGTTTAGAGAAAAGTTCATCACTGGATATAAACGTGTGTTCGTCCTTTAGGAATCCTTGCTGGATGGTCAGACAGCCCCAGAGACCCATCCACATCTCACGCCTTGGCTCCAATTTTAAAGCTGCTCCCATTTATTCATGTAACTTTCTGAAAGGGACAATCCAACATCCGCTCCCACTGTACTCACAATTGATTATGAGTGGAGGTGAGCGTATGCAGAGTTCGAATTGTCCACTTTTTATGACACTATTTTGTTCACTTATCGATGCGAATGACCAAGTGTCACACTGCAAATAGCTCCTGGGAGAGACTGTCTGAATTGATCCCATATTTAAACAATTTTCCCATCACCCTCTCCATCATGGCCAGTTTCTCACGCCCTTCTTTGAGTTTAGAAATGTTATATGTGCACAAGTTAAATCTAGCTCCACCAGCATCAACGGCCAAATGCTACATGATTCATTATTAGCAATCGAACTTCACAATTCACAATTACTTTCACTATTCATGTTGCCAATAGCACCCCAGTGCCTGTTATGGAGTATTTTACCCAATAGTATTAGCACTTAACTTTGTGGATCTTAGTATTGCCTCTGTGGGATACAAGAAATGCTGTACCTGACCAGGTAGATCTGCGGAGAATCTCATACCGAGAGCAAAGCAGAAGTTCTCTAAAGAAAAAGTAAAAAAGTGTTAATTTAACACTGATACCATATGAAGGAAAGGAAGAAGGATTTGAAAAAAAAACTAGGCTGTGTTGCATAGTCATCCAACATGTGACGCAAGAGGAGAAAACTTTGTTTTAAGGTGTCGCAAGCCGTAGGGGTTGAGAACTATTAGTTCTGGTGTTTTCCCAGGTCAGTGAGTCGAGAGCATCACCTGTCCCGGGTCAAACCTCCACCTGATTCAACTGAGCTTCTCGCTGTCTCTTTTTGAGAGGTTTTGTCCCCTGTAAACATGCAAGCCGCAAATTTTGACATGCAGTCTGCCCACGAGCCTTATTTTGCCCCGGGTAAAAGCTTCCCCAGACAGACCTCGAAAAAAACACTCCCACCTCCTTCGAAACAACTGACAGAACTTGACCCATAGCCTCAACTATGTACACCCCCATGCATCTGAGTGGCAGAGCTCACCGGGGAGGCAGTGCTAAGTGTGGGATGCCCGGGGCGGAGAAGGAAACAACAACAACAACAACACAACAACATTTCTATGTAGCACTGCGTAAAGCGCTTTCATATGACAGCTTTCGTCTTCGTAGAATGGAGTCGACTCTGAAAATGGAGCCCCTCTACAGCTGATCCATTTTTACTGGAAACAATATTGGTCTTTTTTTTAGAAATGGGATAACTTTTGCATCAGTTCATCGCGCCCCCACTGGAGGGCAGCGTTGCGCCACGTTCAATTTTTTTCTGCCGGACTGTGGCGCCCTCCTCTTCGAAATGTTTGCTCTCTCCCAGTTGCCACGGAGAACCCGGGGCACTCCCAAGCCCCTCGGAGCGAGCTGCGGTTTCATGGCACCACAACGCTGCAGAGTACAGTGCAGTCGGGATCGACCAGGGGAATGTATTTCCTCAACACATTAAAAAAAATAAAAAATCATTATTAGCTCGCTGCTTGCCATTGCATTCCATGTCCCCGAATGTCTGGATTGAGACATATCTTAAAAAAGAAAATAAGAAAAAAACACGGTTATACCCATCGATTTGAACACAATTCACAATGAGCTGAACTTGCTCCTCATCAACATGAGAAGATTTTCCTGCAGGCCTGTCTCATTGCAGGATATCCCCCCCTGCTGTGATGCCAGTTTTGTGATCCCAACACATTATATTTTACTTTAAAACCACAATCGCTAATTGCTTGTCAGTCACGGCAGGCGGTTATTGAGTAGGTGTTTCCTCACATCCACCTTTGCAGCAGAAGGGCTCGGGTGACCAATTAGGGTATTGTGTCTGCATATAGCTGGCAGCCAACGGCACCAAAATAGCTCCGCCGTTTTCTCTCATTTCATCGCACCCCCAGTCGATGTGCTTGTGGGTAATGTATTCACATCAGGCGCTGAAAGCACTCTGGATGATGGCCCCTGATATCATGAAGAAGCCCTCAATCCCCTCCCGCGCCATCTACTGTACAATACAAGCTCTTAGTGTTCGCATTCATTAAGCCGGCTTAAACATAAACGTGCCTGAAACTACCTCCGCTCGCGTAACGGGCCTGAAATGTTGCTGTGCGCCTTCTCGTTGATCCTCACACAATGAGAGAGAGATGTTCGTTCTCGCTTCACGTTCTCCAGATTTTTTTGGTTTTTTTACATTCTAACACAGTGGGAAGTAATTAAATGAATCAACAACATTAACAAATTGTTCAGTATAGATAGAAGTTATTACTTCTATTTCTGTTCAAAAGGCTTCTGACAAGTGTATTTGTTTCGGTTTTGGCAATTTGGAAACCATTAAAAGGACGTTGAATTGAAATCGAAATGATAGCATACGCGTGAAAAACTTGCGCAGTGGAGATATTGGCATTCGTGTACAGTACGTTCACACTGAATGTGAGAGATGTTTGAGATGTGACTGAGTTATGACTCACGGAGGGAGTGTGGGTTTTTTTGCATGCAAACTGAAGCAATCAGGCGCCAACGGTCTCAAAGACCTATATCAAATCCTCCACAGGCTGAAAGAGCGTCCAAACATGCCACCAGC
Organism: Scophthalmus maximus; assembly: GCF_022379125.1. Lineage (NCBI taxonomy): Eukaryota > Metazoa > Chordata > Actinopteri > Pleuronectiformes > Scophthalmidae > Scophthalmus > Scophthalmus maximus. The sequence continues at coordinate 18,516,750 of NC_061529.1, read as the reverse complement.
CACCGGCAGAAGCACACGAGCAGTATGATGGCAATTTCGTCATTTTTCTACTAAACTGTTGCAGTGTCAGTTTGACGTGCCGGGACGCCGCAGTCACGTTTAAGCTTTGTGGCGTCCGGGAAGATTCCCGGGAAAAAAAAAAGGGTCACTGGCTTGTTGCACCTTTTGGCCCCTGACACCCCCCGGGAGTCCTGGAAAGCAGACGTGTTGTAGTCTGAGCCGGGATCAGGCTGTCACACTGTGTTTTGTGAAGCTGTGACACTTTGATCAGTCCTCAGCGTCAGCTCTTCGCCCCACGTGCTATTCGCCGGCACTTTCTCCGAGACATGTCAGAACATTTTCCCGGGGATCGCGCAGAGCTGAGTGCAAGCAGCGACGGCTGACAGAAAGATGCTCTGCTTCTCTCTTTTTTAAAAATATGTATATATATATATATATATATATATATATATATATATACATGACACCATTCGATCATGACTGTTTTGTTTACCCGCTGGTATTCCCCGCAAAAACTGCAGAGTTTAGCCGTGCAGTGGGAAAAGCCTGGCAGAGAGATTTGTGTACTCGCTGGAGGAGACGTTGGAATGCGAACGAAACCGTGACCTAACCTTTGTGTAAAAATCCGCTCCGGGCGCCGTGCGAGGTAAACAGCCAGGGTTGTTTCTTATCAAAAGGCCAGGAGAGGGAGCACGGGCCTGCCACCGTCGAGGGAGGTTCCTGCAAGTACTTCTTCTTGACAAAGGTTCGGTAACGGTGTACCTGCAGAGCAACACGCTTCCCCCCTTACGCTCCCGCTGATTTTTTTTGTCTCCCACTTTAAACGTTCGAGTTACTCTCCACATTCAAAGCGACGGCTTCCAGTCCTGACCCTCGGATCCTTCGGGAAACACGTGTTGTTATCCATTTTCGCGTCCCTGTTTCGCCGCTGCCTGGTGTTGCTGACGTTTGTCCATTGTCTACGACGAGTCCTCTCGGGGGGAAGCCGTCCTGTTGCGGCTCCTTGATACTGTGAGATACCCGTGTGAAAGAACACAGTTTTGCACTGGCAGGAGTCGCCCTTTTGAAATGAAAACTCCCCGAACAAATACTGTCTGCTTTTGTGTGTTTGCTGCACGACTGTCGAGCAATGCAGCAGTGGGGCAGAGCCTGACATTGCTAAATGCTTGGGGAATATGCTTATCTGCTGTGCTGCCGACAGAGATAGTGGTGGTGGGGAAGTTACTTTTACAATTGAATCAGTAACATTTTCTAAATCAGAATTTATGTTACTTTACTATTTTCTTTATACTATATATATATATATATATATATATATATATATATATATATATGTATATATATATATATATATATACACAGAGAGAGAGAGAGAAAGAGAGAGTGTGTACATATATAGTATAAGAGACAACAATGTAACTACTGAATTTTCAAATTTCAATCCCTAACTCATTAGCAAAAGTTATCAAGGATTTGACGTGTTGCATCAAAATGCGCCGCTAACCCACAACTTATAATACCATGACTTATAAATATTGTAGATATCACGACTGCCAGTCATGACAGTGTGGATGTTATTGTTTTTATCTGTGTGTGTGTGTGTGTGTGTGTGTCATGGCAACATGTGAGCTTGAACACACAGGACCACTTGTAGAACCTTGTGTCAGTCAGTCAGTCACAGCGATAGCGTCACAAGAGGTGCCGTCACGTAAGTGGGTGTGGTCCAACTCATGAGCCCTGTGAACTTGTGTAAACTAATAATCATAGACTGTATGTAAACATAGACGTAGTCACCGGGTCCGTAAAAAATTAAGCCAATGTGGAAAGTGCCCTACAGCCTGTAGTCTCCGGGATCACCAGCAGAGGGCGACTCCACCGGTTGCAAAAAAGCAGTCTGTTTCTCTAGCAGTCTATGAGAAAATGACTCTACTTCTCACTCGATTTATAACATCAGGAAACATTTTCCTGAAGATGTTATGGCCTCATGGGCTCATTTAGTAACTTATGGTCACATGTAGAGTAAAATAGATGATAAAGCACCGTATGCGTTAGCAGTGTTAGGCGAGCTACTCAGGAAGGGTAATAAGTTACTTATAACTTATTACTCTTTCAAAAAGTAATTATATTACCTTACTTGTTGCTTTGTTTTAAAAGTTATTATTTACGTTACTCGTTAAATTACTATATTACTTTGGAGGGTTCTGCATATTCAGTCATAAGAGCAGCAAGGAGTAACTGATGGTTTTACGGAACATACAACGTTGCATAACGCCCAAGCGGATATTGTGTCCAGGTTCTTGTTCTGTTATTTCTGCCCTCACATATAAAGCAAGGTCCTGCTGTTCAGAAGTGAAACAATGATTGTATGTCATAAGCAGAAGCTTCTCAAACCTCTTATCTACGATATACCCAGCGACGGGCTTCTCCGGATCGCTGTCATCCACTATCCTTCGTGTAGCTTTTTGGCTCGTAGCCGACGTGACCTGCCCGCTTGTACATGTCATCATATAGTAATAAGTAATGCAGCGTTACTTGAATCAGTAAAAATTTCGAAATATTTTGGAAATTTTGATCCCTTACACTACTAGTTACTGGGAAAAGTAATAATAGAAGAGTAATATATTAGTTATTAGTTAATAATTAGTTACTGCCCGACACTGTGCATTGGTACATGGATACAGTGTGATTGACAGCTAGTGCCATCCAAGCGGTGCATGGTTGCAGGTGTAGTTGGGCGCACAGTGGACACGTTTTCAGTCAAACCCACTCCCTACGTCTGCTTCCAAAAAACCAAGGTGGCGCCGGTTAAAATGTAAAATTCGAGGCTTCAAAACGGCAGTTCACGAAAAACCAATGGGTGACGTCAGAGTAGGATGCCACTTGGTAATAATGTAGTAATCGTGATAATGGGCGTTGCGGCATTTGTGATCCCGTTGCAACAAACTACTTTTTGGCCTGGAGAACTGGACGAGGATTAAATGTCCCGGGAGGCTGATGTTGTTTCCTTCTGACAGAGTTAGACGTTCTCACTTTGTTTGCCTTCAGTCACGCTGAGGTAACTGGCTGCAGGCTGTCCCTTCACATTTACCATGCCGACATGAGGCCGGTATTGATCTTCTGATCTAACTGTCAGCGGGAAAAACAAAACAGCCTCCTGTAAGTTTGTTGCAACACTGAATAAACTTTCAGAAACAAGAGTTTTCTGGGGCCAGATCATGTGACACGGCGCATTTCAGATAAGGGAAAAATATCTAAATAAATAAAGGGAAAGTTAAGTTATCTCTGGTCCGTTATCTGGGACTCTCAGGAATGATGACCAACAGCAAGACCTGAATGAGCAGCTCTCAAATTCACTGAAGTGCCATTATGGTCTTGAGAGCAAAAGGTCGAGATCGATTTTGTCATTGTACCCGTAGGTACAATGAAGTCAGATATGACTTCATTGTACCTATTTAACCCCAGAATAATCTTTGTGTTATCACAGTAACTCAGTCAGGATCAGTTGAGATTAAAAGACATATTATTATGATTCTATGACTTGTAACTGCATTTTTAATGGCGACAGTCATATGTTTTCTTTGTGGTTTGCTTGCAGACCTGCGTTGCCTTTACAAAACAATCTAATCATAATTATTTGAGCTCAATTAACTCCTGCCATCCCCTTACATAGCAGCTAATCGGAGCCGCATGATGCTGCGAAGTTCCCACTGCAAGTGCTCAGGTTGTAAAATATGTGGCCTTCAAATACCTTTGCTGTACAAATGATTCAATTACTCCTCCTTTTAAATGTGCAAGCAGAGATAACGTTTTGCTGCCAGAGAAGGAAAAGAGAATGAAATTAACCTCTGCCTTCTCTCTTATAGCCTCCACGCTCATATTGTGATTTTCTATTAAAACCCTATCTTAGGTATAATGAATTTTGGTCCTCGTGTTTGCACAAACTAGTTTTTGTTTGTGTTCAGGTGAACCCTCAAATGAGGGTGCGCCACTGAAAATCATGAAACAACCACTAAAATATTTGGAAAATCGCGGTTTTGACATTAATCATACAATCCAATGACATGGCAATTACTGTTAAATTGAAAGGCTTAGAAGGATAAACAAACCAATAAAATAATGTGTTTTTGATGACATGGGTGTGCATAATCTCCACTCACCGAGCACTGCATTAGACACACCTCTACATCTGCTTTTTCATGAAATCATCCAGTCATCCAATCCGGTGGCAGCGGTGCGATGTACAGTCGGCATTCTGATCTCTGGATGCATCATGCAGCTAGAGATGGGGAGCTTCAGGTCAGAGGTCACAGCTGGTCTGACAGGTCAGAGCTGGTGTGAGTATTTCCACAATTGCTGTTCTCCTGGGATTTTCATGCTCAACAGTCTTGCGTTTCCCGAGAATGGTGAGAAAAATAAATAAATAAATCGACATCCAGTGAGCAGGAGCTCCGCGGGAGGCGAACAGAAACGTCTCGTTGATGAGGGAGGTCAGAGGACAGTGGCCAGACTGGTCGGAGCTGACAGACAGGCCGCGGCAACTCAATCCGCACAACTGCGGTGAGCGGAGGAGCACCTCAGAATGCACAACGGGTCGGAACCTCGAGGTGAATGGGCCACAACGGGGGGAGACCATGTCGACTTCCACCCCTGTCAGTCAAGAGCGGAAAGCCCAAGCAGCGGGGGACCCAGACTCACTGAGGCCAGACAGTTGAAGACTGGGAAGCGTAGCCGGGTCCGAACTTTGGGCCGGAACGTGGACATCGACATCATAAAGCCATGGACCCCGCCTGCCCTGTATCAACAGTCCAGGCTGCCGCTTGTGGTGGTGCAATGCTTTGCTCTTGAACTCTAAAAACGAAACCCAAATCGCACCACCGCACACCTGATTGTTGCTGCTGACCACGTGCATCCCTCTGAGGGCGGCTGTGGATCAGGAGAGAGAGCCGGTCGTCCAATCATTGGTAGGTCAGTGAGGAAAGTGTCCTTTGCCCCCGATAGGTATGCGTTCAGTTTGTGAATGTATGAATGAATACGACAGAGGGGCGCTACATATAGAAGCTGTATGAAAGGGGTGTCTGTGATGCGAAGCACTTTGAGTGGCCACTAAGACCAGAAAAGCTCTATAAATGCTGTTCCTACCTCAGTGGCCTCCCCCAGTCACCAGATGTGAATCCAACAGAGCACCTTCGGGATGTGCTAGAACAGGGGAACGGCGGCACAAGTGTGCAGCCCCACAAAAATCTGCGGGAATTATCTGATGCAATCATTACGGCATGGGGCAGAATCTCCGAGGAATGTTCTCTAACCTCTTGTGGAGTCCATGCCACAAAGTTGAACCTTTTGCGAGCAGGAAAGGAATCTCCACCCAGTATCGGAATGGCGTTTTTTAATGAAGTGTACAGTAAATTCAATTCAAAATGAAATATCAGTGGTAGATATCATACATGATGAGAGCATGGAGGTATTTGGCTAAAAAGATCAAAGCTCGGAATAGTACTCTCCGAGACCCCCCCCCCCCCCCCCCCCCCCGCTTTAAACCCACAGCAAACTGTCTCAGTGAATTTGCTAAAGATGAAGGGGTGAATGATTAAAAAAAAAATGCCATCTCAACATGGATCAAGTGATGCAATATATCGATCCAAAATAAAAGTTCACTACGTGGCCAAAAGTTGGTATGTAATTCTCCCCTACGGCTGTTTTTTTTCTTCATGATTTTGGCCAGGCCCCATAGATCCGGTAAGGGGATATCTAAAGTGAAAATATGCAAATTGCTTCCTTACTAGAAATAAGCAAGGAAAGCAATTAGAAATAAGTCAAATATTCTGAAATGTAATAAAATTGTCAAGCATCAAACAAAAAAACATCTGCCCCGGGGGAAAGCCAATGTCTTCTCTTGAATGAAATGACTTCAAGAATGTATAACTTTATCTGAGATAGATAAGCAGCAAAAAGGGCTTAAAATAGGACACAAGTTCTTTGAATTGCACATGAAAACCAGTTACTTTATCCTAAATTAAGACATTAACATTCTCATTTATAGTCCTTTTTTAATTAAAAAACATCCAGGGCCATCCAGCATCTATGATCCAGGACAGACCACTTTTCCCAAAGTGATTCATCACTAACAAAGTGAGAAACAATATTCAATTGAGTTAGGGCTTCTCCAATAATACACTGTCAAAAAATGAATACTCCAGTTAGTCTAGCAGCAAAATAGATCAGACCACGGTTGCTCCTACTATGTGACATGTGCAACAGTAGACTCTGTTCTGAACGTCTGACAGTACTTATTTGTAATGTAATAAAAATAGAAGAACAAACTTTAATTGACGTCATTTCACAAGATTCTGAAGTTGTGTGCATGGCCTTTTTCTAAAAGTAAAGGATAATGTGCAATCCTTGTTGAAGCTTGTTCCTGGTTTTTGCTCAGCATTAGGTGGAATATCTTAAGAAGTCAAAGTGAGATTATTTTCTTTAAATGATTTTACTTTTCAACAGCAAAACATGCTTTTCGACAGCAAAAAAACCCTATTTTTTTTACAGATTAAGTGAGATTAAGTGAGATTAAATGTGATATATGTGATATATGTATATATATATATATATATATATATGTATATATATATATATATATATATATATATATATATATATATGTGTATATATATATATATATATATATATATATATATATATATATATATATATATATATATATATATATATATATATATATATATATATATATATATTGGTCATGTGAATGCAGTGAAAACAAGTTGTACACAGAACACTGAAGAGGCATCGGTGGGTTTTCACCAAACTTGGGGAGATTATCACATTATATTTTGATCTGATCGGTCAAAGGCCAAGACCAAGAAAACTCATTTTGCAAAATACAGTATCTCCGCAAATAATAGGACTAGAGAGAGACAATCTAAAGGTTATACTGATCAGAACATAATTCCCCATCATATGATGTCATATGATAAGCGATGTCATGAACCTTTTGCATAGTTCAACAATGCATTCTTCGAGGTATCTCTGCATTCCTATAGGACTATAGACCTAAACACTTATATAGATTAACAAAATCGTTTATGATCATGATCATATGGTCGGAATAACGTTAACATAGCTTCATTATGAAGACAGAAAATTATACTTTTTGCAACCAATAACATGAGACACACGATCTACACCTTGTTAAGATCAACCAATCATTCGTCATCATATAAATGATGACATGTTGACACTATATTGAAATGGCATTATTAGAATATAAAATTGGCTGATTGGGGCATCACAACGCCTCTGATGCTTTTTATCATCTCTGTTCTTTTGTGGCTCTGGGTGAATTAATGGAACTTGACAACCTAGTTACTCTGCACTTATCTACCTTAACCATGAAGAACTGCTCTGTGTGGCCCATGCATATTGTGGGACCACACGGACTCTGCAAATGAATGGCTGATTAGAACTCTGGCTGGAGTTTCTCAGGGACTTTTAAGAAGCCACATTTTATTCCTTTCGTGATAAATTCCTATTCAGAGCTGACGCTGTTCCTTCGGCTGCGAGGTATCAGGGGTTGTTCCCATGCAGCTGCTCTGACAAGAAGAAGAACTCGATAAACAAGATCAGATTGCACAGACAGACAGGGGATGAGCTGTTACTATGGCAACCCCCCTACACCGATTCTCCCCTGAATCAGGATCCCTCATTCTAGATGCAGGCGAAACAGGAGAGTCTGACATGGCACCACTTGGAAAGTGAGAGACGGAGAAGACACTTGTCACTGTGGGTAACCCAGAGTGGGTGTCATGACCTGATGGTATCTTTACTACATTCCTTACTTTGAGAACTGACGGCTGTCAAAAAAAGACGAAAAAAAAGCATCTAATGGTGAGAAAAGTGGAAGAAAACGTCAGGAGAGGTTGACGCAAAGGTACATTTTATGCATATTCAAGCAAACGATGAGCAGATGGAAGCGGACACGTGCGCCGCTGCGCATGTTTTAATGCATAGCAACACAGGGACAGACATCACAGATGCAGATGTATCCTCTCTGTTTCCGCATGCACACCCATACACTCCTCAGTGGTCTGCCTGTGTACCCTAAGCCGCTGAAACGGAGACACTCAACATGCCTTCCTTGGATGTGAGCCCTCCTATGCATCCATTTTTAAGCCAATGCAGAAAATGACTGCTCTTTTATGCCCTTAATGTGCTCCCTCTCTTCATTTCAATTTCACTCCAGAAGCCCTCCCCCTGCTGTCTCTGCTGTCACAAATCCTCTTTCAAACCTTATCAGGGAGGATTCAACATCAATAAATGAGGCGGGCACACAGTCGCAATGCCACTGCCTCTGGCTGCCAATTCAAAGTGCACTTGGATACAACGCGATACAGTGTGTGTTGTCTGTAATGACAAATGGAAAATGACAAATGCATGTTGCCTGTTTTTTTAAAAGTACCGTTTTTTAGTTTTGTTACTGTATTTTAAGTCGCAAAGTTATTGATTCAATGATGAACATGAGAGTCAATGTTTGAATGTAAAAAAAAAGAAAAGAAAAAGCTTTTCTTTGTCACAGCCTTCAAAAGCACGGAGGAGAGGGGTTGGTATGTGACTGCTGCATTGTGGGCAATGTTGGATAATCACAGTCATCACGTCAAAGCGCTGAATGGGGAACATAGGTTCAATATCACCCAGTGGAGGCGAAGGGAAACATGCATCACGCTCCTTGTCGACATCCGTCACCAAACCATGGCGAGCTTCCCGTCTGCTCGCCATGGTTCAGAGTGAATAGATGTGAGGCCGAGGCCGTCTTCACACCGACAACCAACTGTGTAGCAGGGACGGGTCATCAGTCAGTGCTCCAGCTCCCTCCTACAGGGCACCATGGCTCTCTTTCACTTTCTCCTCTGAGCACAAATGGGAACAAAAAGAACCGGGGAGCCAAAATAAATGAGAAGATGAGAAAACACGTGTGTAAGGTAGAAGAGAGCCATCTTTAATACTGGCCCTTAAAGTATTTTATGACTACAATATTACTAATGAATATTTGCTGCCAAAATTGGTCAAGCTTTGCATTTTCACACATACAGTATGCAGAATACCTGTTAGCCCGGTCTTTATCTTTGAGCTTTGTATCTGTCTTTTTATACCTTCTAGCCCTTTGAAATTTGCATTACAAATTAAATGTATTATTCTTTTGGAATGGAATTTCCAGTCTTTATTATTAATAATAATAATAACAATAATGAGTCCTTGATTTCAAATGGGGGTGGACAACTTTTCTTGCTGGAGGCTGTCAGTTTTGTCGGCTGAAGGGAAAACGATGGATTTTATCAGCTGTCGCTAGCTGGCTCTTTATGCCAACGTTACCATTGTGAGTTCATTAAAAATGCAGACTTTTCAATATTTCATGCCCACTTGTTTCAAAATGAGGAGGGGCATCATTAGTCTGGAGCTTTATAGGTCACGGTCAAAACGTCAGTGTTCTGGGATTGCAATGTAGAGCTATAGTTTGTCTTTGTGATAAGGAATTTTTTTTTTATTTCAGTCTAACATGTATTATGGCTTACATTCTTAGGAAAGGAAGGGGTTAAATCTCTGCTTTATTTTATTCATTTTCCACTACTGTCACAACAGTTTTTTTTAAATGAGCGTACACCAGTGTGGTGAATGTAACTATCTCTGACAAGGAGACTGGCTTGGCCTGCAGGCTGTATACTTCCCCTCATCCATTAGACCAGGACAGAGTTGCAAAAGTTTGATGTGCTAACATTGGAACCATACATCAAAGCAGACTCGGATGCAGTTTTAATGATTCCACACATTTTTTGCTCTTCTAGTTTTGATTTGTGAAAGGTAAAAAAAAAAACAACACACCATCCGTACGGTGTAAATGGAGAATACACAGCTTCCTGGACACCACAGATGTGTCGACACCGGACTCCAAAATGGGGCCCACTCACTTGGAGGAAAATTGCTCACTGAGGGCTTAAGCAGAAAAGGTGTTGTTGTCTTCAGATTTATTTCTGTGTTTTTCAGACTATGCACATTAGTGGAAAATTGCAGTTTTGGGGGGAGAACTTTACAGAGAGTCCGGGGGTTGCAGTTTCACCTCGGTGTAATTCGTTTCTTAGCATTTGACAAAGCTTAAAGAGCGACCTGAGCAATTCAGTATGGAACTTTTACTTTTACTGGGGGTGGGGGGGTTACAATCAGCAGCAGATATCCTGATATCCTTCTTATAGTCCATTGTGCGGTTGATGCTGCAGTGCCACTGGATCTTCCCATATTGCAACTAAAAAGCATCTTTCATTGGAAACTTCTTTCAAAGATCACATCGCTAGACTGCAATACAGGCTTGCATAAACTCAGATAACCTTGATTATATCTTGAGGAGATCCTGCTATTTTCGCAGACATTACAAATCTCCTCAAGATAATTCATAACTGCCTTCATGTGCTATAGGTGACGTTTCAGTGTCAAATTTATGTAATGTCCGTTTAAATGTTTCAGTTTGTGTTTAGGCAGAATATACAGTATACATCAGCACACTCCCCGGACAGGGTGTTTCTGGTTATCAGTTTCTAGCAGATCTTTCAGGACTAGCAACATTAATTATGAAGTGTAGCAGTGAGCCAAAATGTTTACGACAAACAACAGAATAATCATGTGGCTCGTCAACATTCAGTCCTTGCTGGTTATTAAAGCCCTGAATGGGTGTAGTAACTGTGTGGAAACAGTCGCACAAAATCTAGACTCATGGTGATGCTGCCAGTGAAAAGAAGAAAAAGAAAGACATTTGTTTTTTCAGAAGTTGACATTGTTTTGTATTAATTATGTATTTCGTCTCTATTCAGGCAGCTGTCACATATACTATATCTTAAAGCTGACATATTATTAAAAAAATTACTTTTTTCAGTGTTTGTGCACATAAATGTGTGTATCTGCGGAGACAAACTGTGAAGAAAGTTGCTGACTTGAGGACAGTGGGCATAAAGGGCTCAAAAAGTCCACGAGCGAGCCCTCGTGCACTTGACGATTTGACAGTGGGACAGCCCTAAGCCCTCTGGGACTTCTGGGGAAATCCGTGAGTGTGGACATTGAGATTGGACCAATTTCCACTTTTCTGGTGAAGGGGTGTGATATTTCCTACACGCTTTTAAAAGCGGTTGACCAATCAGACCAGACTGGTGGTCCAGCTGGCCAATCAGAGCAGACTGGGGTTTATTGGGAGGGGGAGCTAAAAGAAATCTAGGCGTTTTAGACAGAGGGATAAAAGAGCAGCTGCAGGAATGGGCAATATGAAAACACTGATGGCTTTTCTGAACATTAGAGCATGTAAACCTTTTGAAGCGACCCACGTTAAAAGTATGAACCTGAAGATGAGCATAATATGTTACCTTTGATTCATTATAGATGTATACATTTCCTTTGCTAAATTGTGTTTCTATTCATGACTTTTATGGATTTAACTAAAACCAAGAGCCCTTATACAGGCCAGCTAATGTATGCATTATGATTCAACTTTGAAAAAGACCATTCCTTAGCATCCACATTCATATTCATACTTGCATTAAATAGTTATCATCTTCAAGGTGGGGAAACTATTTTGAAAACCTAATGCATCAAACTTCACAAAATTGATGCCTACCTTTTCTTTCTCCTGACATTTGCAATAAAAATAATCACATCTTGGCATTTGGAAATGGAAATCTTAACTCCCCCCTTGGATCTACTGTGGGAGAATCGCTCGGCGAACGCTTTCCTATCCTCTTTTGGCTCAGGCAGGCTGACACTGAGTGTCTGAGCCACTAAACGGAAGCAGCCAACACAGCATGCACAGCAAGTTCAGTGCTGAGGCCTCTGGAAACGACATTCACTTCCACTGAGAAGAGCAGATTACTCAGTTGTAAACTTAATTCATATGTAATTTCCCAGTTGTCTCGGGAAGAATATTAGCGCCAGTCGAGACTGCTTTTGTATTATCCCACTTTAAATTAAAATCAATATGTCTCGCCCATATGGACTCTATAAATAAGGGAATGTAAGGTTTAATCCAGTAAAAACTCAAATAAAATGAGCCACAATATTAAAGGCCTTTTAACAAAGCTGCAGGTACAGCCTATTGAGTTGTCTAATACTAGGGCAACAATTTAATTTATTTCATCAATTAGCATTATAAACAAACCAACAGGAAAAAAATGTAATTAAGGACCATGCAGTGAATTCGGAAACTCCTAACACCCCTAATATAGCAATCTTGCACAGAAAAATAAATAGGATGAAATTCGTTAACGTTATTTTCAGCTTTACTGTTTTGTATTTCTAGGGTCTTAGAGAATATTAACTACGAATAAAAAAATATTATTTGAAAAGTAAATGTGGCACACCCTTTCATTCCTGAGCGGTGTCTGCACTGTGAAAACTGCAACCCAGAATGAAACAATCAGAGGTTACTAGGCCTCTCACATTTAAAGAAAGGTGAGTGATTCCTGATAATCTAGAAACTTAATCTGTGATTCATTTTAGAGTTCTGCTAACTTGTGTTTGTTGGATTCAAGTTCAAATTGTTTAATTATCAAACTAATAATCGCACCGAGTAAGGACACTATAAAATATGTCAGACGGCATATGGGAAAAAGGAAAAAGAATCGAGCATCGACATAACTCAGGACATGCTTAATGACTCCAGATGAAAAAACTTTCTTCAGTTTCTTCATCGCTCCCAAACTCGATTGTGCTGCTGGAGGGAATGTGGAGAGGTTATGGCTGATCACGCTCATATCTTTTGGTCTTGCTCACCTCATATTTGTTTCTATATTTTGTTCTTTATTGTTTGTTTTTGTGTCTGTTTTTACGCTCAATGTAGTTCAAATGTGAAAGATATTTACGAAAAAAACCAACTTATAATCACAAATTTGTCACAATCAACGCAGGTATACCCAAACATGGGACATGGACTCAAGAGTCACAATGAATGCGAAACGTTTATTGTCTGCTGTAGGGGAGTGAAGCTGGACAGAGGCGAGGATTACAACAGGCCGAGGGAAGCTGGCTGAGTCTGCGGTGGGGGCAGTGTTGTGAACGTGGCTTGGTGACTGATCGGCAGGCGGGGAGTCGAGCGGGGAAACAGGCTCCTGTGGTACAGAGAGATGAAGGGGACGGTCGAATTGTCAAATGGGCTTAGGAGGTTTCAGAAATCTTGACGTGACCCGGAAGTATTTTTCATCCGCAGCCATGATAAGAGCTGTTCGGATTCTCTAACTGCTAAGGAGAGGTGCTCCGATGCTTCATTTCCTATCTCCTTTAGCATATGGTACACTGGACCTAACTATGCAAAAGGTATGGAGAAATAGAGGGGGGGGGGGGGGGGGGGGGGGGGCTGTATGTGAGAGCGGAGAGCGGAGAGTGGGCTGCTTTATCGTCATGTCCTGCCTCCTGCATGCTCGACCCAGACGCCACAGATGGGTTCCGGAAATGTTCCTGTTGGTCTGAACGAGTCTGACTCAAAAAGAATCTCCTGCTGTGTTCGTCATATGTGAAGGGCAAACTCCGAAAAATGTCTGGATCCAATTTTCCTGGTCCAAGATCCAAGTCTGTCTGATGTTTGGATGTTGGCAAGTAGCGTGTGTTGTCTTTATCAGAGCCTTCCCCCCTGAAAACCGCTGCCCTCCTGCATCTGCGACCGAGGTTGATGATAGCACAATATGCCATGCCGGCTGGAAGACCAAAGCATTGCTCTGCACAGGTTTAAATCCTCAAAGCCATGAGAGACTGCATAATACATATAAATCTGATCGTTCTGTGAATATATTATTGCAGCTGTAATCTCAACACAGTAAGCCTGTATTCATTTTGCATAAATGGCGAACTTGTGGCCACAACCAGGCAATAAGCCCTCAAAGGAGTGCTACTGCACTGTGTTTGACTGGAATCTCGCATAATCTGCGTGCTTTTGAAATACAATTTGTATTTGGCATCCAACCCCATATTGTTACCCTTCAGAGAAAAAGCGGCCTCTCATTTTAGTCCAGTTCATTTTTGTCACTTCACTTTAAAAGGATGGCTTTCGCTCCCCTGCATTTTACGGTTAAGCCGTATCTATAGCTCTCTAATGGCCATGAGCGAATTTTTGACATCATAACTCAAGGAGGGGGCTCTTCAGTGAGAGCTGGCTCCACAAGCCGTCATTACGGGCTATGTTCTGTTTTACAAATGTAGAAAGGATACTGAATGGGGGGGCCACTGAATAAAAAAGCACTCTGCAGAATTGTTTCTCCTCCCTAAAGCTTTGTCGCTTTATCATTTAGCAACCAGGAAGCGATTTGCTTCTCTAAAACTTGGAGGAGTGCATGCTCTGCAGCTAAAGGCACTGACCTGGCCTGAACCCCCTTCATGTCATTTTTTTATTACCTCAGTGTGACGTGGATTTAAAGCATAAGTCCGAGCGCTACAGCATTTTTCACTCAGTCCACACGATTCTCCGGAGTCTCTCCCAGGAGCTCCTGCTTCGATCTTTGTCCTTTTTGCTGCGACTTCAGTGAGGGAGCTGTGATCCAACGCAAGTGCAAGAGCAGCCAGCCAGCCTTGGCATGAAAGACAGTCTGGGATGTGTCTTAACAGGAAGATGAGCTGTAAATTCAGCTTCCCTTCACTGGCATCTACCAAACGCGAAGGCGCAAACACACGCCGACGCGGAATACACACCGACTCCGAAGGCGCGTTTGGTGTTTCAAGCAATCATTTGAACGAAAGACAACAACCCACAGCCTCCATCTCCCTGGTTTTATCCGATGCAGTGAAATCTTGTTCTTGCGTAAAGTTTTTTGCTCCTTTTTTTTTTCTGTCTCGGAGGCAGAGTTAACATTTCATGACTTTTCCCATAGCCTGTTGATGCAGAAAATACTTGTTAGAAGCAGCTGGAATTGGCAAAGCCTTGGAGAAAGCACACCATCGGGCTATTGTACATTGTGTTTCTGTGCGTAATTTTCTTTTCTGAATTCAAAGTTCCCATGTTCTCAAGAGGACAAAAACATGCAGTAAAGGTGCAGACGTTGTTTCTATGGTCATTTTTCACAATGTTGGGACTCAGCCGGTGTTGGTGTCAGTGAGGTTAAAAGGGTTGGTTGCCTTTGATTTTCTTTAAAAGATCAGCACCTCAGCCAGGCGTGACGATGAATGTGTATTTTGACCCTATTTTTGGGGGAGGAATGCCACATTACCTTTCCCATCCTGTTATGTAATCATGACAAGAAGTCCATCCATATTTGCTCGACTGGAGATGATGTTATCACTTTAACTACACACACATTGGGAATCAGCATTATCTTAAGTAGGGAAGAGATATTGCAAAGGATTAAAGATCAACAGCGCTGAGCTGAACTGAAAACCCCCGTCGGCCTTCCCAAACGAAACTGGACATAGTCAGTGGGTGCATTTATATGAATTAAACTAAATTAATTAAATTAATGATCTTAAATCAAATTCAAAAATTATTTTTAATTATCTCGCATCAAACTTTCCATAACGTTAAAGACAGAAGTAGTAGATTCGATGATCACACCGCTGTAACCAATCCAGCTTTTGACTGAGTTGAGCCTGCCTACTTGATGAACATACGGACACAGGTAGGAATAGATACATATGTGTAGGAATTAATGAAGGCATAAATGTAGAAATGTAGACAGAAATGAATAGCCCTTTTCATCGCAAACTGTATTAACTATTTACTTCTGCATTTATTAATTTATTAATTTGTTCATCTATTCTTGTATTTTGTGTGCTTCATATATTACAAAATAAAAGCAAATATATGTATATAAAGTATTGCTGGTATTTGGCAGGGGTGAAAAGTGGACAAAATTACTTTTGTAAAAGTCAGTAAATGTTACTGCATCACTTTTTGAGAAATATGGAAGGGAACTGATAAAAAAAAATTAAAAATGCTGATAATAATGCTAAACTATTAACTTAAATACCAAATTCCCCCCCAAAAATCTTGGAGGGACAGAAATCTGAGTGTTCTCTGAAATACAGCAATACATGTATTGTGTGTGTGTGTGTGTGTGTGTGTGTGTGTGATGTGATGTGTTAAACATCTGTCAGTGTGCGTTCTGCAGAGCTTGAAAACCAAGCCCCTGGCACTGACCACGCTAAGGTCAGAGCCCCCAAAGAGACGGCCCCTCGCTCTCTTCAGGGATCGCAGTCACAGCTGGTGGGGCTCTGCCAGCACTCACACACCACTGATAATCCACTCGGGGGTCATTGTGCGCTCCACAACTCTCCCCTGGCCCAGCGGTCCGTCACGGCCCGCAGCTGGTCACACCTGGGTGATTCAGGCCTCTGCAGTGTTGATAAGCACGCCGCGGTGGAGGTGCTGACGAGGTGAAGTGTACCTGGGAATTTTTTACCTGCAGGCTTTAAATAGAGTGGTCGGTATAATGTGTGCGAGCGTGTCACGCAAGCAGTAAATGCATAATTCAATGTGTGTTGTATGGTGGGCCCCGAGGGCTGAACCCACCACAACCTGAAAAAGCACATGAAAAGAGAAACCAGGGCACAAAAAAAACCCATCTGTGAGCCAACACCGTCAAATACACCAACGCAACCAAATACAGAAACTGGAAAACATACAGAAACATCCAACCAAATATGGAAACAATACAGTAAACGCAAGCAAAATGAGCTGCGAACAGAACACAGCAATCAGGCTGCAGAAATGCTGCAAGTAATAAGCTACAACAAAACATCTTGCAGACGATGCTAAATCTGAAGAGCACAGCTGGTACATACGTGTTGTTGCCATGGTGACACACGGGGTGACTGCAGTTGAATATCTGTCGGTGGAGATGGAGAATCAGCTGCGATGCAAGTTTTGTTTCTCTTTTTCCCGGATTAAATGACATTATTACGGGATGTTACTTTAGATACCCGCTGATAACCATGCAGCGCCTCTGCGTGTTGTTTCACGTATTTTTTTTGTAATTCTACACGTTTTCAAATTGGTTTAAGATGTTATCTTGATTTTAGTTTTGTCGTTATGCATGTGTTTCATGAAGCTGCAGGGCTTTAAGTTTTTCGGTGGCACCACAGTTTTGCAGATGGGCCTCAAATGGACCAATGAACTATGGTTTTCACCAGGGACGGACTGGGACCAGTGCCCGATTGGCACGTAGCAGCATAAGAATTGGCAAAGACTGCTGCTTGTTTTAATATGCGGTATATGAGCTTGTGACTGATTCTTGAGCAATTTAAACATTGGACGAATGGGTGTGAATTTGGATGTTGGTTAGGTTGAATGACACGTTCAAAATAACTGCAATAATTTATTTGTCTTCATTCATTTTACTAAACAGTAGTCCTGTTCAGGGTGCGATTTGTGAACAAGACAAACAGAAGTACATTTGTCACGGGGTTGCTTTAAACTGGTAATCTGGATGCTGGAAGTAGGGTGGTGAGGGCGCTGTAGCCCTACTGGCCAGGGGCTGTAACTGCAAGGCAAAAACAAGAGTTTACTAAACAAATTGTTATTAAAAACACCTCTCAGTGACCAGGGGGGAAATATTTTTCCACTTGAATAAACATTCATGCCATAAAGGCTTAATTTCGTGTAATTTTCATTTTCAATTTTAACATTTTGACAGTAGCATAGTAGTAGGCCCAACATGCACTCATTATTATCGCATTTTATTTTATCATTCTGTATATTTTCTGAAGCACAAATGTCAATTGTCCCATAGACGACCTGTATGGAGGGGCTGCGGCTGAGTCAATGAAAAATCGACTTCTGATGAGGAATGAACTTGCGATCTGTGTGTGTCTGAACTGTCCAAGGCTGAATGGCTGCTGTGACTTTCAGCGAGAGTATGTTTGCTCTCTGTTATGGTGTTAAATGTTCTACAACTGGTGTGCAGTTTTGTTTACCTTTCAAATGAATACCCCCCCCAAAAAAATCACTGATGTTGAGCTGCTGCACTTCATTATTTAGACTTTCTCTCTGTACCAACGACTCAGACTGACTTCCAGCGTCCCTGCTTTTCACACCTCGATTGCACTAAAGAAAATATCTGAGGTTTGTCTAAAAGCTGTTGTTGACTGTGGGATTTGTGATCTTCGATTTCAGGCTTTAAAATTCCAACACTTAGTGTTGTTAATGCTGCTACGTTACATGAAATGATGTCTTGGAGCAATTCACAGACGTCATTCAACAGCTTTATACATACACAACTCCCTCAAACTTGCACTCAGAGTCCTCTGACTCATTAACGTGAAGGAAGGTGTTTTCAGGTCTTGATCCGGGTGTGGTGCCGACCCCCCTGCACCTTCTATTTTAATCGCTAAATTGATTTCATTACTGGTATAATTGGACGGCTGGGTTGACTCTCCAAAAGGAATTCAGAACACCTGAAGGGGCTGATAGTCCATCTCTCTGCAAGCTGTTGAAAGATAATTGTTTTCACGTATGTTCGTTCATTTAGGAGAAGAAGTACGACCCTCCATGGAAATAAGAAAAAGGTCAAATGCGGATCAAAGATATTTTATATACAAAGCAGACCTTTTAAGCTTTTCAGCACAGGCCAAGGACGTTTGAGTAACCACCATAACTCATAAACTCTAATAAACAGAAACAATTAGCTACCCCTACATAGTAAAAATGGCTTGAATATCTTAAATATACCAGCAGATTTTATTTCAAAACAATAAATAAAATACACTATTTTTATACATGACAAAGTGTTTTGTATGCATTTTTTTGTGTCATTGTTGTTATTATTATTTATTCCATGTCAATTCAGAATCCCCGTTACATTTTTTTTTTCTTTGCACCATCACCCCTGCTACTCCTCATGGCCATACACCCTCAGGTAATTGACAATTGATGTAGTGATTCAGTCATTTTCCAATAACAGAAAAAAAAAGACTGAACTGATCTTGATTACTGATCAAGTCACCTGCTGGATCCAAATTTGGTTTTGATCACATACCAAAATGACCTAGAAGAAAAAGAAAAAGTATTTTAATAAAGGGAGAAACCCAAAAAACAAATTTACAATCCTTAAAGCAAAACAAAAACAGAATCCAACTCAGGTAATCCAAATGGCGAAACACAAGGAAGGCAAAAATTGAACTGGACAAAATCCATCACATGGACACAAAACAGAGAAGGAATACACAAGGCAGGCACAATCATGGAGACCGCTCGCGCTACACCGCCGTCATCTCGTCGGTGTCCACTACTTTTCACGATGCATTCTGGGATACAATCAGTGCACTATATAGGGCATATGCAATTTCACTAAGAATTCGGACACCACTACAAAATGGCGAAGGCACTATATAGTGCACTATATAGTAGTTAGGGGGTGATTTCGGACACAGCCATAGAGACATAACACAAGACACAGGTGGAAAGGAAGTGAAGGGGCACGAGGGCAGTGACTACAAAATAAAACAGGAAGTAGCGAACACAAAAAGTAACTAACGTGAGGTGAAACAAGAGACGGGGGAACAGGAGGGGAGTATCAACATAAAACAGGCAACACAAAAGTCAAGATTTTAAACAAACACGAGGGACAACAAAAGGTAACTTAACCGAGACAGAGACACAAGGAAGGGTAAATCAAAGCATGCATAAACACTGGTAAGTCCACAGGGCAACAAAGTATTTCTTAGAGGTATTTAAGAGTTCACAGCGGCAAAATCAGGACACATCATGATGTGATACTATCATAAGCTGCAGCTGCACATGAAGTATTTACTGTTCTGTTAATTACATACACAAAAATTATATTATATGAACTAACCATCCGAACTGACAAGGAGACCATTGTATATATGCACATAACAAACAGAGCACTTGAAGAGTCTTTTCCAACCTTTTTTTTTTTGGGGGGGGGGGGGGGGGGGGGGTATCCATTCTATTGTTGCTACTGACAGGTGATATCAACATTTTTAGGTATTGAGCTTTACACCCCTGTTACGGCCCTACCCGCCTGCGTAGGATCAACCCTCTACGCGGTGCTCAGTGCCCAGAATGTAATTAGCCCTGATAGTGAGATGCTGGCCAGCCTGCTGCCTGGCCGCCATCATGAAGACTATTGATGCTCCTCAATATGCATATTTCCAAACCCCCACTTTCTATTGAGTGTGTTCACTGGGTACTTACATGCAGTGCACTGTAAGTACCCAGGTGGTGCACAGAAGGGGAGGGGCCACTGATGCCTTTTCACATTGGCAAATAAAAAGCCAGATGATGTAATTTTCACGTCACATGACACAATAGGGTTAGGTGAGCAAAGCAGATATTTTTTTGCGGTCGCAGTTGCATGTAGCTGTCATCATTTCTGGTGAATGCACAACAGTTGTGTTTTATTTGGGACAACACTAAAATTCCTGTGAATATACTGTATACACAATTTCCGACATGAGTTAATCACTATCTTACTGTGTATAAACGGCCTCTGTGTATCTTGTTGAACTGTCTATTTCATAATTACTAACCTTCTACAAAGACTATACCTCGTACGTTTGTTTGAGACACTCGTTAAACTACCTGGGGACTGGGTCAGTTTTTCTTTTTAGCCTCACAATCAGACGCACACATTCACCAGGAGCGGGGTTATAGCTCTGAATGTGTTTTTATTATTGAATAATACATGAGAGGAAGGTTGCGGTTGTATTATTTCTTGTCATTGTTTAAAGCCAGACAGGTAAGACCCTTTAAAAAGAGTTCCTCGTTTTATTTCCTTTATGATTTAACAACACCCATTGGCCCTTTCCCCTTTGGCTCCTTTGCTGTAATTTGTAAGCCTAAAAAAAAAAAAAAGACCTGCAATAAATAAACTTTATCAAGCATAATCCATCTGGGTCTGTCTTCCTTCCCTTTTACCCTAGAGGGCTCGGTTGCAACACCCCTATCGATCAATATTTTATGGATTACTCAGATTTCAGGGTCACCTGGTTGCTTTAATTTCCCACAGTCACTGAAGAGAAATGGCCTCATACTTTAGCGCAGGAGCAAATTTCCTTTATTTCCTTTATTTTTTGAAAAGAAAACATAAACAAACATCTCTCATTTGTTTGTGAGATGTATTATTTCGGTGCTATCAAGTCAAAATCTGTCCCATCTTTTAGTTTCGTGTGACTTCATTGCTGTTCCATGGCACATTTGTGAAAGTTGTTTGCACCGTTGGTGGATGCCTCCTCTAATTGTCTTATCTGTCGCTTGCTGTTTAGAAAATAATGTAAAACAAATGTGAGCCAGAACACTGAAAGTGCAAACAGAGTGTAACCAGTTTATATTAATTCATTAGGGACAGTTCAGATGTAAGTGAATCAACAAATGTATATATTAAGGTAAGCAACAGGGAGACTTTTGGCGATTAGACTCCATCAATATGATTAGGGTCATTAGGCGTGGGCCAATAGAGCAGACAGGACAGGAGCTCCTTGAGTCCAGATGCTGCTGGTGGTTGAAGAGAAAAACAAGGACGGGGTTGATGGAAACCTATGGACGTGCCTGGACATCAGTGTGAGGAGGTGACGGGGAGGGTGTAACATTTGTATGAGCAGGACCCAAATGCAGACTTGGCGAGGCATAGGTGAATTCAGGGATAGAGTCTCCGAAGGCAGGCTGGTGGCAGACACAACAAGGCAAAAATAAGCCGACCAAAGCGGCGCAACGATGGGGAGCAAAACTGGGACACAGGGAGACAAGTCTTCAAAGACATGACAAAAAGTACACAACCGATGAACCAAAAGCCCCTCAGAAGTTCTTCAAGTCCCAAGAGTTCTTGATAGGGGGATAGTCGTGACAGAGGATGTCTGAAGGACAGAGAGGAAGAACCTGCTGATTGATTGGCTTGATGAGCGAGCTGGCAGATCATTGGTCAGATATGGCAACATCAGGGGTGGGAAAGTTATGGAGAGAAAACAGATCAGGAGTATACAGCCAACGTTAGACCATAGGCGAAGAGAGGAGGAGGGAAGGGATCTTCCTCATTGGACCGTTACCAAAGCCTCATCAGAGGCTGTCTTGTTTGAAATGCACGCTTTTGTTCCACAGCATTACTTACTGCCACAAAAACATCTGTGTGAGATGAAATGAGCAACTCTGAAATAAAAACTCAAGCTTTTACGTAGGGACGACGTCAGTTACACTTTCCACAAAGGTGGTTTGTGCCTAATGACAGAATTTGTCCCCATGTTTGCTCAGTTCTTTATTTACTCAAAAAGGGATTTCATGAGCGAAATAAGCAGACTCAGTGTGTTGTTGGACGGGAAAATAACTGGCCTGTCAACATTTTAAAATGAAAGTGAACGTGACCAGGGGTTGCATCATTATCAGTAAATAGAAGTGTCCTCTCAGGATTCATTTTAAATACACGTTCCTCATTATGAAACTATATATGGACCCTAAAGCTCCAGCACATCACTTCTCTTATATCCTTCTTCCACTAAGAGCTGGAGATTCTACACAGCATGTTGTCCTATTGTAATGAAAGAAAGGAGAGTATCTCCTCTCCTGGACAGATTGATATCACCTCTGCGCTCAGTGTAAATGGTTATAGGGTTTAACAGCTGAAAACTGTTAAATGAGAAAATTCTCCCGTGCATATGTAAAATAAGTAAAAGTTAAATCACATCGAAGTAGGTTTTGGTTTATGTCTGTCTGTTGGTGTGTTTGCTGCCAGGATTATGCAAAATCTACAGCACACGTGGTAGAGGGATCGGAGGCATGGGAAGAACCAATTAAATTGTGCAGATGTAGATCCAGCATTTAACATTACAACATAGGGCATTTTTCAATATTTTTTTTTCCGTTGTTGTTGATTATATGTGGATATATATATATATATATTACATATAATGTGAAGTAAAAAACATTCACAGTTCTACACAGGACATTTTATACCAGAAACTGAGACATTTAAGCATATGCTCACAAATTAATGAATTATCATGACTAGACTTTTAGGAATAGAATCACTGAGAAAGCACAAAGCGGCTTATCATCAGCGTGAAGACATTTACAGTGTTTCCATTATGTGAAGGCGGTTTGTCGCTTGTACATATGAAGTGCTTTATCTCGCATAACAGACAGAGACAGAAATGAAAGCTATCTGGCTAAAAACAAATAGGATACTTCAGCATACTTCAAACCTAATGTAATATCATATTGCATGTCACTTTATACTTATAATTGTATATATTGGATTACATATTAACATCATTAGGGGGAAGAGCTCATTAAAGATTATATAAATGCATTTATTTTGCATTAGGCAGCTCATTGTGAGGAGAAATATAAAAGGCTTTGAAGGAAGAAGACCCACTGCGTATTCAAACTTGATTTTTTCGATTTTGAGCGTCTGTGCTCACAGGACAACCTCTATTCAAATCTTTGCCTCTCTCTCTTCTTTTGTCAGAGGTGATAAAAATAAATATCTGTGCTTTGCTTCAGGAAACAGCTGCTGCTGTCAGAAGCCAAAAAAGATGTGGGTGGGTCCTCACCCAGAAATGTTTTTTACTAAAGTAGATGCCATTTCCTGTGCTTTTTATTTAATAAGTGTAACGGAGGCCAGTCAGTTGAATGCTGTGCCGTGTGTGTGAAAGAAATTGCTTTCATAGCCCTAAACGACCACCACATACCTGGCAAAGTTTCCCAAAAATTAACACAGCAGCATCTAATATCTACATGATGCCTTTAAAAGCAACAGGCGAACAAATTATTGACATTCATCAACATGACAAGCTTCTATAGAGACAGTATGTGAGCTCACAGGCAGACTCACCTGAGCAGCATATATGCATTACATATATATATATATATATAAATATTTTTTTTCTGAACAATATCGTGACAGCTTTATCAATCCCAGTTATTCTGTATAAATAGAATCACAGCCCTAAAAAAAAAGATGAATTTAATATAGGTATTATTACAGCTTTAACCTATGTGAACAATAATAGATTCTGTATGTCGATCAGATTGTCTCCGGCCCAGGGTATTTTGTTTTCAAGTAAACTTGCCAGACTTTTCTTTAACCAATTGTAGCTGCTTATGAGCTAACATGTTAGCATCTCAGAATGATGGGACAAGCTATGACAGACCCAGAGTACTGCTGGTTTGGAAATGTAGCTTAAAATAAGGAAATAAAGAGTTTAGTGGAAATTTTCTGACAATCATCTTCTCCGTAGTTAATGCTCGACAACCACTGATCCACCTGCTAGCTACTCAACTCAAATGAATATGATGCCATCACTTGGATTGTTTATGTAGAAATAGAGATTGACAAGATGACAAGGATTATTTTTATGTAACTCTGTTTCCTGTGTAGCTGTGTTTCCATCACCCTTTTCTTATGCGCATTTAAAAGTTTCGTATTCGAAAAATATGAAGCAAATTGCAAAAAACTTTCCCCTAACGTGCAAAAATGCTAATACGTCGCTTGAGGTGGTTTTTGCCTTTTGCGAAAAACAGTTAAGGTGCAAAATGCGAGATGGAAACAATTTAGCCGAATAAGTTCTGACGCAGCGAACATTCAACTCACTTGACTGATCAGCTGTTCCTGCTGTGGGAATCTTCCTCCAAGTTATGGCTACGGGAGACCCGTCGTCTTACAGCAGCCCTACGCAGGCTACAGCACCATCTTCTGATGAAACTGCTCTAATTTATTCGCTCCAAAGCAGTTGATGGAAACGCACGTAAATTGCATTTTGCATTTTAGATGGAAACAAAGCTAGTGAAAATTAAAGAATAGCCCTTCTTATAAACCCCAGTTGAATCCGTGATTCTCCCATGGTTAATCCTGGGGATAGGCTTCTCATTTGTCTCAGTTGAAAGGCAAATGAGGTATCATTAAGAAGCCAACACATTTGAGCACAAAGCCCATGCAAGGCTTGCTGAAACACAGACACCTCCTCTCTGAGGGAAAATACCCCAACAACACTAAACCGCTGCGCGGATTATGGATATCAGTTTTTCCTGTGAACTCCACCGGATCTCTAATGCAAGATTTCCTCTGGGAAATGCACGGCTTTGTGTCTGTGGTTGTTGATGAGTATACTGTACAGCTGCTAGAAATGTGCCTTGCACATAAAGAGCTGTCAGAGTTAATACGGTGATGCACGCAAGCAGGTTGGGGGCTATAGGGGATAAGCCTCAACAGTAGCATGTGTTTTACTGTGCCGATTTCTCCTAATGGGCTGAACCCCCGGGGGGGGGGGGAGACTTAAAGGGTTTCCCCTGCAGCAGCTACAGCTCTGGGACAGATGTCAGCCGAGACACCAATGGGTGAGGAATCCAACACTTAATACAGGATAGACAAGCAGTTAACACCAGGTCAGGTGTGGTGCCAGAGCTGCTCCGTGTGGGAAAGAGTTTAAAAGGAATGATCCCCAGGGTGTGATGGGGAAAAGCGTTGCATTCACAGGATGTGCACAGCCAGATACCAATGATCACATATGACTAGATTCATCAGTATTCGCGGACAAATATTTGTATGCTAAGATTTTCATTTCACCCTCAGTTGGACTCCGGCAGCCTTTTACCTCCCTGTCTCCACATGGCTGAGGCAACCGTCGGAAAATGTGGACTTTAATAGCCACGTAGTCTGTAATGTGATGTCAGTGAACTGCACACAAGGACAGTCTATGATGCTCCATAGAGGACACAAGCAGGACAAGACAAAAATCTTCATTGGTTGTAGGACAACTCCTCCTGTTGTTTAGCCTTTACTTCTGATAAACGTTGGTAAAGATTGACAGGAAATATGGACTGAGAGAGAGATGCAATGCAGGAAGAATGGATGATTACCATGATTACTAGGTCTAAGGCCTTAAAGGTACCGAAATGGCCGCTTGAAATTAAATGAGGAGAGATTTGATGAAACGTGGTACATCTGCACTATTAAATTCAAGTCAAAAGGGATGTTTGTCTCTACTGCAGCCTCCAATAATTTATGAATTATCATTACGCAGTCATATTGCACAATTGGATTTATTTTAGCCCAACAACCCTAATCAAATATGCTATTACCAAAGCAATTTCTAACTCATTTGGTTATTTCCTAACTTGATTTCCATTTTGATGATTAGGGTTAATTATCACATTTAACCACCTGCATGTAATACTACGTATCAAACCTCATCTTGTTTTATTCTCTTCATAAGAGCCTTATAAGAGCTGTGCGTACATATACAAGTTCTGTCAAGCTGGCAGATACAGAGCAGGACACATGGATAAGGTGCAACAAAAGGGATATTTCAACAAGTCCTCCAACTCAAACGACCAACTACTTTGTACGTGGTTAAAAACGATCATATCTAGTGGTGACTTTTTTCTGCCTCAGAGCATCTTCGGCCCTTCATCTGCTTTAGCAACGCATGGTTAATGGGTGACAAACAGCACGATTACTTTACAGACTTACTGACTTTACGTCTTAAAAATGACCACATATGTCTTAAATCGCTGCTTCAAAAACGACCTATATGGCCGTTTTTATTGTTGGAGGACAAGCTCTGATATTTATTTACAAAGAACAGTGCTGAAGGTATGTACAAAGTGCTGGAGAATGAATGATGAGGGGAATCCAGTGTCCAACGCTGGGGAACTGAGGCTACATCCACATTTCTACATCAAACCTACAGCATCACTGCTGTTACGTTTACGCCTGTCATCCACACTACTCTGGAGATTTGTAGCGCCTGAAACTGAGGAATCTCAAACCGAGCTCGCCCCATTTTAGTTTGACTACTCTGGGAGAAACTCTGGCAAATAATGGAGAAGTTTGGGAACAATGACGCAGTCAGCCACATTCGCGTCTTGGTTTTTATAAGTCAAAACTCAATAACCTAGCCTGGGACCCAGACGAATTCTAGGAGCTCATTTAAACCTGCTCTGCCAGAGTACGGTCTGCATCCCTTCCATTGGGAAGGGATTTTCCCCGGCAGAAAAATTGCCAGTCCAATCAGAACCGAATATCTGATAATGGGCGGGGTTTATACCACGAAGTGGACGGAAGCGACTTTTGTAAGCAACAAAGGCTTCCGCTAATAAACAAGCATTTGGCTTAGAGTACCTGATATTTTCAAATTTCTCCCACAAAAACGGCAACACTCACATGTTCACAGACATTATGGAATCATCTTCACAGGCATCTCCTCTCTGCTCTAGTCTGTTGATATTTTCGCGTCGCTAAACAGACGTCACATGATTCGTCTGTGTCTGTCCGTAACGTCTCTTGGATATCGAAAATGAACCGAGAGTTCCCAGACTAATCTGTATTAGAGTGTTAGTCTGGCCACGCTAAACATTGTAAATACTTACTGTAAAAATAAGTAAAAATCCAGGGGAGCAGGTCTAATTGAATGAGTGTGGAGAGATCCACGGAGCTGGCTGAGTGAATCAGAGTAGAATGGTTAAAAGAATTAGGAGAGAATAATTACTAAATGGAAGAGATTAAATATTCAATTTACAATGCTGATATATTTGGCCTTCTATAAAGGCCCTGTGGGCTCTCTGCTCTCACACATCCTCCATTAAAGTGGGCCTGCGAAGAAGCTCTGGAAAGCATCTGCGTGGTGTTTTTCATATTCCTCAATTACGACGCACAGAGGCAGACGATTTGTTCTGAAATCTCACAATTGTACAAAAGGAATGAATGATAAAACAAAGCATGAATGATAAAAAATAATTCAGAATTAACTTAAACATGTGCCAAGATTTAAAGAATAATGTTGTTACTAATGTTATCCTGCCCCCC
This sequence comes from Scophthalmus maximus, assembly GCF_022379125.1. Lineage (NCBI taxonomy): Eukaryota > Metazoa > Chordata > Actinopteri > Pleuronectiformes > Scophthalmidae > Scophthalmus > Scophthalmus maximus. The sequence continues at coordinate 18,488,971 of NC_061529.1, read as the reverse complement.
CAACAACAACAACCACAACCACAACAGGCTTTTCTCTAAGGGCCATGGTAGAATGAAAGTTTAACCATAGCACTGTCTGCATTGACATAAATGTCTGTCAACAAGCAGTGTGCCTGGTTATAATTAAATGATGGCTTTTTGTAATTGCATTGTTACCAATGTGCCAATGATATAAATGTTTTGCCAAAGTCAATATGATGATGGTGATGAAAACACATTTTGCCTGCAGCAGCAAGACTGGATTTCTAAAGGATAAACTGTATTTCTCTTATTTTCCACACAGCAGAGAAACAAACACCAAAACAGGATGTCAATAGAACATTTACGATACTTTAAATTGTGTTCCGAGAGTATCACGACTGTTAAGAAGGCCATGCATCACAGACAGCTAGAAAAACATGGCCCGAGGCTGGAAAACATATTAACCCATAATAGATCTCCAATAAAGAATGATATCCCGCTTAATGGTCCTCACTGTCCTGTGCATGAGCGGTGGCTGCAGTCTGAGGCATCATTTTAAAACAGGCTTTGTCTTGTGGCTCAGAGCTGCATTGTTGGCTGCCAGGCAAAACCAATTATTTTAAAGTCTATGCCATGTTCATGTCTGATTTCTCATTTTGGTCCTCATCTTGTTCTGCACACTTGGAATGAATGGCAGTTTAATTTTTTTTTTGCCGAACTTGCTGCGTTGCTGACCCTAAACTGAAATTACAGAAACTCAACACTAGCCCTCGTTTTACAGTTAGGATCATCGACCCACCCTGTTACCCTACCAGTTAAGTGTGAAGCCTATGCTGCGTAGATGTTACTTATACTCATTTAAATCTGTTAAACAACCTTTCTATAGTGCATGACTGCAAACAAATGATTTCAAACACTTTTTTCAATATAGCTGGGCACACACTGCACGATTTGAGCCTTGTGTTCTTCCCCTGCTTCCCGATTACACCTGCTCAAAATGGCAAAAACACAGTGTAAGTAAAACCAGGACATGGCAACACAACTCACCATATTGACACGAAACATGGAGGCCATGGCTGATGGAACTGAAGCAACAGCACACCTGCCCGTTCTATGTTTTTGCGTCCTTCTATCATGAAGGACATACCAGAGAGAAATGTTTTGGTACATAGAAAGGCATATAAGGTCAAGGTAGTGCGTTTCTCCCTTATGAGCAGAGTGATAACAAACACATTTCTACTTCTTCTTCTTTGAAAACAGCCACACCATGTCCAGAGGGGCTAACGTCCATAGACTGTATTAAAACATTTTCGCCAGATCCGGATGGTGAAGCCAATGCGCAAGTGCCTAGAACCTGTATTCTCCCAAATGACCAGCAGAGGGCGACTCCACTGGTTGAAAAATGAAGTCTACGAGAAAATGTATAACGTCAATTTACATTTTCCTGAGGAGTTTATGGTCTCAATCTCTATTTTCAAGTTAGTTTGTCCTCTTCAATAAAGTATGATGCTAATTTTGTAAATTTGGAGTTAAAAAGACAATAAATCACGGTATGCATTGGAGCGCGGAATGCGTGTGATTGACTGTTAGGACCGGCCAATAGGTGCAGGTTGCAGGTATACAGTAGGTGGATCTACAGTCGAGGGGCTCTCAGTCAGGCCACACCCCTTACCTCTCCAAAAGTTGTTACTTCTGTTTTCAAAAAACAAAGATGGCGCTGGCGAAAATGCTAAACTCAAGGTTTAACAACGGGAGCTCACAAAACACTGGGTGACGTCGCGGTGGGTTGCCACCTGGTAACGTTCAGTGGCTTGATGCTCGGACCACAATGTGTGAGCACATAAAATCTTGAGCTTTACAGCGTGGTGATATGTCCAATCCAGTCCATATTTACTGTACACACATTAAATCTGTTAAATTGACGGACGGTATAAAGGAGACCTCAAATGTTATAATGTTGTTAGTATTGTGTAATTGTTAGCGTAAAAACACAACAGTAAATAAACCGCTGTTGATTTCAGCCTGTAACCTTGGTTAACTCTCCATAGTCTTAAAAATAAACTGTCACCTCTCTCTCTCTCCCACTCCCCTCCAGGTTAAAAAAACACTGATGCACCCTTCTTATGTACGTTTCTGAATGTTATAAACGCTGAAGTGAAAATGGCTTCTGTCTGAGATAGATTTTTTAAGGATATAAGGATTCCAAGGAGGTGACACATTTTCAGAGGTACATGTTGCGTCCTGTTTTTTTTCCGAACACATCTGTATCTGTAAGTGTCACAGAAAAGTGTCCCAGGCAACAGAACGAACTGCCTTCAAAGTCCTCGCCAAATGAGAGGGACTGATCTTTGTGATTGCGTGAATCCTTCTAGAGCCTTCATCTTCTGAATCCACACAATCTCTTGTATCCTGCAGTATACGCCACACAGGCTGCCTCTGTGGTGTCTATTGCTTCCGTTCGGGGTTCTGGAAATGGCCTTTTTCAACTTTCTGTTGCCCAATGCATCATGAGTCTGTAGTGGCAGCTTTGGGAAAATCGAAAGTGCCACCGTATGTTTCCGCAGATTTATTGAGAATGTGTAAAATGCTGCCATGTTGTCCACCACAGAGGTGAAAAATAGGAAGGTGGAAATGTCCGGGAAAAGATGAATCAGTTTTTGAAAACTGCTGATGTTGAGGGTGGTAGAGTAGAGTCTGGACATGAAAAATGTGCTGTGGGCACACTGGGAATGATTAGTCACTCCAGAATGTGGATTATATGCCATATGGGACCCGTCCCTGTGGATGCTGTGTCATTAACGGCCTACTTAGGTTTCAGCACAGTAATGCATTTTGTGAGTCCGCTGATACAGTACTACTAAGCTGTACTGCTCATTACACACTTGGAAACAAAAAGATCATAGCCCGTATGTAAAATGGAGAGAAAACTTTATCTCTACTCATGTGTTTGTCCTGAGGGTGGTGCCACAGTAGTGGCCAATGTTTTTACCTCAATCTCATGGCTTTGTTCCCTGTAAAACAGGGGCGGATCCAGAGGGTTTTCATGTGGGTGGCACAAGGGGTAACGACAGTTAAACTAGGGTGGCAACCCAAAAGTAATAAAAATAAAGCTCGCCAAAGACCTCTCTTTTTACTATTCAGACTACTAAGTGAAAACAATTACTTTTTCTTGGATTGTACAGTCAAACAGTCTTCATCTTGTTTTGTTGTCTACATTACAAGTTTCACCGTGTAACAAAGGCGCATACCGGTTCCTTTTCCACTTTAACAATTAAATTCTGATGTCCCCCTGTGGGCTGCACGGTGGTGTAGTGGTTAGCACCTTCGCCTCACAGCAAGAAGGTTCTGGGTTCGAATCCCGTTTCAACCAAGGCCTTTCTGTGTGGAGTTTGCATGTTCTCCCCGTGTATGCGTGGGTTCTATCCGGGTTCTCCGGCTTCCTCCCACAGTCCAAAGACATGCAGAATGGGGTTAGGTTCATTGGAGACTATAAATTGACCGTAGGTGTGAATGTGAGAGTGAATGGTTGTCTGTCTCTGTATGTGGCCCTGTGATAGTCTGGCGTCCTGTCCAGTGTTAGCTGGGATTGGCTCCAGCGACCCCCCGCGACCCTTAAATGGATAAAGCGGTAGACGATGAATGAATGAATGAATGTCCCCCTGTGAACAATCTTCTCATCAACATCTGGCTTAATCAGTAAGCACACTGTATACACTCACAAAAGTTCTCACAGTGAAACTGTAAACGATACCAATGTCTTATTCACATCTCGCTGCTCTGTGTAGTAATCACTCTTAGGCAGAATAAGCACCACTCAGATCACTCCTCATCATCTTTCAGACTCAAGATTCATAAAAGAAGCATACAACACAAACACAAATAATACAAAACACACTTCAAAACAACTGAATTTTGCGATTTCCATGTCGACAACGAAACAATTTTATGAACTCATCTATCTCTTTTGGAATCTAAACTTAGCACCCCACAGTCTTTCATTGGTCATCGTG